>NW_027122387.1:1888921-2518562 GCF_030686945.1 Centruroides vittatus
TTTTTATTCTTTATTAAATATTTTATATAATTATAATTTATCCTTACGCTAATTCGAATTATCGACTGTTTTATTTTATTTATTCTCGTTGAATTTACTTGTAAAACTTAATATTTTTCTCCTTTTTTTTCGTAAAGAAACAGAAATGATTCCTTTCGTCTCCATCCTCACCTTAGGGATTGTGCAGAGATCCTCTAGAGATTGCAACAAGATGAACATTTCTATCTATTTTTTCCATTTCGGTATATATAGAGAGTAGTTTCTTTAATTAAATTTCAAAATTAAACACTTAAACAAGAATAAAATTTCAAATTTTATTAATTTATCTCAAAAATATCTTCCCCAAAAGCTCTAAAATCCACCTTTCACACTCTCTTAAATCTCCAATAATCAGAATGCCCTCTGTTACCCACTAATACAGCGTCAAACCTCGATACAACGACACCGATCTTTCGCCTCCGAATTCGAATTCGGCGCTAAACCGAGGAATCTGTAACGATAAGAATCAGGTTTGAAAGTCCTGTGATTTTAGCGAAGAAAAGGAAGATCACTCGACGCTTTACGGGGGTGGCTCTACATCAAGGTTTCACAGGAAATTTAACCGTCGTTTTCAAATTAATAATAGACAATATAAGTGAAAAACGAATTGATATTCTCCACGAAATGGAGGAAAATTTCGATATTTTCATCGAGTGGAATTGATAAATCGGTAATGAAAGAGAATTTTTGAAAATGGATGCTTATTGCAATGTAACAGGGATGATATCAAGGATCAGATAAACTTCTGTTTTTGACAGTAAATGACAAGAATATCTGATGCTGTAATCGTGTGTGTGTGTGTGTGTGTGTGTCTGTTCTCGACATTCTTATTTTTCAAGCCGATAAATTTTACAACAAGCTCGTTACTTCTATTAATAATAATATAATTAATTTCCTATATAAATCTCAAATTAATTTCTTTTTTTAAAATATTCTTATAACGAATGCTAAATCTGAATTTTAATTGTTCGTTTATCGAGGAATTCAATCGTTATTATGACCCAGATGATTTATAAATGTTAAAGTTTATTACGTGGAGCAGTCACGGGACTACTTTAATATGATTATAAAATAAAAAGTATTAGATATTATCCTCTTAAATTTGCCAAAAAAATATAATGATGTTAGACTTGTAATCATGAAATGTTTTATTCATTTCTACAAAAATTGCATAAAAGAAATTTTCTGTGCCAATAGATCAATAGTACATGTACTAAATCGATTCTTTTTTTTGTGATTTTGTTAACTTAATCGCAATTTTTTATTCGGATATTATGAAAATTCATCAAAATATCTTCAAATAATCTTTGTATATGCATTAAAAATATTAAAGAAAGAATCAAATCGTTGAAGTATTTTGATGATATATACACGAAAAAACACAATTTTCTACTGGAATATTATACAAGTTCATCAAAAATCCAGAAATATTCTTTTTGTAAGACATTAAAACATTAATTTTAATAAAATTTTTAAGTATTTTGATGATAGATACACAAAAACATACAGTTTCCTACTCAAATGTCATCAAAAATCCACCAAAATTCTTTGTAGAAGACATTAAAAACATTAATTCTAATCAAAACTTTCAAGCACTTCGTTGATTTATATACAGAAACACACAATTTCCTATTGGAATATTACAAAAATTCATTAAAAAATCCACAAATATTCTACGTATAAGCATTAAACACACAAAAAAATCATCAATTTTAACGAAAATTCTGAAGCATTTTGCTGGTATGTATACACAGAAATCTATGGAATAAAACTATTAAAAATTATAATAAATTTATTTAGAAAATAAACAAATTATAAATTTTTGTGAAATTTTTTACTTATTTTTAAATCTTTTATCCTTTTCAGGAACAAGATAAAGCTTATTCTGATTTTAAAATTTCCCCTAGGGCCAACTTGATTGAATTTTTTAAAGATAAACATTGGAGAAAACTTCGCTAAAATACTTAACGAAATTCGATCGATATAAATAAAATAAAGTAAATATACTTTAAAATAATTTTTTAATAAATTTTAGAATAGAATTAACTTTATTACAGTTAGTTTTAACGACGTAAGAAAAAGAATTTCAAATGTTAAATCTTAAAAAAATAATATAAACAAATTATAAATTATGTTTTTTAGTTGATATTTTATATTTCTATCTAGAATATCAACTAGAGAAATCAAGAACATTTTATTTTATGATATAAATATAGAATTTCGAGTAGAATTTTTTTTTATAAAATAAGATTTTTATAAGGGAAAAAATCTCTATTCTAAATCAATCATATCTCAAAGAAAGTAGGTGTCTATTTGTCATCTCAATACTTTCCACCGTATTGAAGTAAAAGTCTTCAATGTTCTTTCAAGCTTAAACTTGTCTAAAATTCAACAAAGTTTTCCCTTGAACATAGAATTTTTAAGATTTTTCTTTAACTTGTAAAAGTATCAATTGTAGAGTTATCAATAAATCTTCAATGACAAAGCATCTTGTGAAAAATCCTATAAAAATTTACAGTACAATATTAAACTAAAAATATTTTCTATATTATTTATTTTCTAGTTTCTATTTTCCCCCTTTTTTAATTTAATTTCTGTCGGCATTTTGAATTTAATATAATTTTTTTCAACTACTTAGAAAAATTGAACACACATTCCTTATATATAAAGTACAGTACATACGACACGTGTGGAAACACTGTATATACAGTAACATACATTTTAAAATAGAATAAAATGAGAGTCACAATCCAAGGTTGCAATTTATAATTTATTTAATTTAAAATATATGCTCTCCATCTCAAATTAGTACTATCTTGCCCCTGTAAATCATACTTTTCCTGTTAGCGATAGAGTCATGCGGATCATCTATGTAATGGAAACTTTTTTGGATTGAAATCGCGTGACTTCCGTTCTAACCCGGAATTTCGTATATAATTAATCGGGGCCACCTTCCGCCAAGCTTTCCACATCTGAGTTAACACCGTTCTAAAGATATAGGAAGAACAGACAGCCAGGCTATGGGAATTTATACGTCTACAATTTGTTTAAATTGTAGCCCAGTTAAATGTATAAAAAACTACATAATTTTATCTGTTTTAGTGGTTAATTCCTTTAATTGTAATTTAAAATAGAAAATTAATTTCGTGTCCAGACATTTCTCTCTAAAAATAAAATTTAATCCGTTAAAATTAAAGGCTAAATAGTGTAAATAATATATCATTTACACATATATTTTTTAAAAATCTTCTTCTTTAACTACTGTTAAAACTTCTCCACCCAAATCAATAACACTTTATCTTATGATATTATCTGTACTTTAATATAAAAAAAAGAAAAGTAGGACCTACATTTTATGCCTAGATATCCGGTTATTATGGTAATTTTTTTATAGAGGTAAGCTAAATTTATTATCATTTTTAAATTAGATATAAAGAAAAAAAATTATATCAGAATTCTTGTATTATTTGTGAATTAGGAGAGTTTATATTCTCGTAGTACATGTGACCTACATTTTGTTGGTAGGAAAAATTTTAACTGTCAGATGAAAATGAATAACATTTTATTGTTTGCGTAAAAATTCCTTTTATCCTTCTTTATTTAAAAATTAAATACGAAATTTATAGAATATAATAACTTATAACTGGTTCACTGACATACATAAGAGAGGAATATCGACTTTTATAATATTATTTTTTTCAGCATTATTAACCAAACACGTGAAAATCTTTGGATGTATTTGATAAAAATCACTTTAAATTTCAATTAAATGTATTAATTTTTATTTAAAATCTACATAAATGTCTTAATGTTGAAATAATATATTAAGCATGAACTTACATGCTTTAATTATCGACTTAATTAGACTTTAATGTTAATAAACTTTGACAGAATGTGATTTTTCGAGCAAATACCAGTCTACAGACTTAGAAAATGAATTTATTAATAATTAATTTTTGCGTAATTATAAAATAATGGACAATAATAAACAATTATCGAAGATCAACGGAGATTATCCTCATCAACATATTAATTAGAAAAATCTATTATTTAATCAATATTTATAGACTTAAGTAACATAAATTACAATTTTTATTACACGTAAAATTACGAATTTTATTGTTAAAATGAAGTTGTAGGAATATTTTTTTTTATTAATTTAATTAATTTTTTGGGTTTTATAACTAGCGCAATTCCATGTTGCACATGTCACTTATATTTCGTAATAGAAACCGAATAATCGAGAACGACGCACATTAAATTTATGACAATATTACTGTTGACAACATAATTAAATTTTATAGCGTCAATTGGATATAATTCATCTAACAATATGCTACTAAAGATAATATAATTTCTTATAATATTTATACTTTCCTCAACGCTGTGTGATGTTTTAAAAAAATATTTTTTCTAACTTAAAATTTTATCCGTTTACCACTCTTAATTATATATATATATAAAGTAAATTTAGTAAATAAAATCATGATAAATTCTTATTCTACTTTATCAACGTATAAGAGATTTAATAAAAGTTACAATTCGCTAATTTAAATGCATTCACAATCCATTAGCATTATATGATGGTTAGAATAAATTTAATATTGTTAATGTTGCAAATGAACTAGTAAATTATTAAAGATAAATTATCGTCACTTGAACTAATAACTAACTTAGTAATTCGAGATGAAACTGATTAAGAGGATGCTCATTGACATTAAGAAATCCCCTGTAAATCACTCTTCCTTACATTACAAATGTCTATACGGGAAAGCTAATATTAAAGGGATTTTAATGTTTTTAATACTTTAAAATCTAATGTTATGAAATAAATATACGAAAATAATTCTAATAAATTTTAAAAATTATTTTGAAGATTTTAAGTCATACTTACTCATTTATGCAACTGTATAAAGGAAGGATTTCCTGCTGTTAACAGGGAGAAGCTGATAGCGAGAATGCTATCTGATCACCAAGCACACTTCTTTCTGAGCTAACCACTGCGACGTCATCATAATAATGCGCATGCTCTGCCAAATGATAAACACACGCAACTGTTCCTGAGAGTAAATTTGTTGTGAGAATTGCATACAATTTATAGTAATATATTCATTTTTAAAACGACAATATCTCTACTATTACACATAGAAAATTACTTTTTATATGTATAAAAACTGTCTCTAAGTCTATTAAAAGTAATTATTTATCTTAAATTCGCTTCTTTCGTTAAATATTCTCAAAAAAGTTTTCTATATTCCATACAATATATTTATTACAGCTAATTTTTTCACTTTTAATTTACTTTTAAGTAAATTATACGGTTATAGATGCTTTAGTTTTTTTTAAATTAAATTGATTTTACAGGTAGTTTCTATTCCACAGTTAGTAAATTATTGATATTTTTCTTTATTATTAATCGTAAATTTTAGTAGAAAGGTGTGACCTCACACGACCCAATTTACTAATGCATCGAAAAGAAAAATTTGATAATTATTTAATAGATTTTTTCCCGATAAAAGTTATTTAGGATTAAGTATTAAAATTCAGTATTAAAATTATATACAAATTTTTTAATCTAAAAATAGGCGAACTTAATATAACCTTAATATATATATATATACATACAGTGGGTTTAAAAGTAGGTATACAGTTGTGTAGGCATACAGTAAGTATATATATATATATATACACACACATATATATATTCTTTAATATTTAATTTTAAACATTGTTTCTTGCATATAATTATTATTCTATTTTCAGCTATGTTTATAGTTACTTTAAGACATTTCAGTACAAATTTAACAACCTAATTTAATTTGTGCATACATAAAGCAAGTTTTATCGAACAAAAATGTTAAAAATAGCTCGAATATATGTTTTTATAATATTATTTGAGTTATTTTTTAAAAAAATTCGTTAAAAGTTAATATTGTCGGATGTATTTTTCAACCTAATAATAGAGGATTTTCTAGACTTAATACCAGAAAATATTCATATTCTGAGTTTAGTAAACATTTGATAATAGGTATAAAAGTTTTAATAATGCAGAAATCTAGCATTTATCTTTTAATAATTGTTAACTACACGTGTCAAGATGAAGGTCAGATCACAACTCTATTAACAAAACCTTCATCGTATCACAAACTATTTATTTTATAATCATTTTTTAAAATATATTTACTCAGTTCGATCATTTATAATTATTATATAGTTTTTAATATAACGAATTATTTATAAAATCGAAAATAAATTTACATGAAAACAATTAATATCTAGCTATTAAAAATGATCATGCTTATAAGATTTTCTCGGTTTTTAGTAAATTAATTCAAATATTTATAATGGTGTTATGATTATTTTATGAGTTTTCTGGCTGTTCAACAATAGATCTAATTATATGTTCAGAACTAATTATAGATTTATGTATGTAGATCCAAGTATTGAATTATGATCTCTCTGACCATTTTCCAATAGAAACGTCTATTCAAATAGCAAAAAATCAACTACATAAGAATGAATCAATATCTCATCAAATAACCAATTATAACTATCAACAATACCAACTTTCTATTAGCAACAGAATTAAACATTTACTGAATTATGCTTTATCAGAGGGATTAGAAAAATATTTTCAATTTGAATCAGTAATAAAAGGATTTATTCATACACGTAACTCAAAGTGTAATATATCACATAAATTCGAGAAGCCATGGTATGATTTGGACTGCTACAAGCTAAAAAGAATAAAGCTGTAAAACAATTTAGAATAAGTTATTCGGAAGAATTTTTCAAGCAATATAAACAACTAAAAATATCATATTTCAATTTATTAAAAGCAAAAAAATTAAACCATTTTAAAAGCCTATAACAACGAATGCTAGCAAACAAAAATAATCTACTTTTCTGGTCATCAATTCAAAACTTGCGTAAAATTCGTCCAGAACACCAACCAGATATAGACTTTTTAATATGGTTTAACTATTTCAAGAGATTTCCGATTAATGAAAATCTATCAAATAATTACCAAATAGCCTTAACGAATGATTTTTTGATTCACCCATTACCTATGATGAACTGGAATACTCCATTGGAAAACTGAAACTAAAATCATCGCCGGGATTAGATTTAATTCCTAACAAATTCATTAAACTCCTACCACCGTCAGGAAAACAAATTCTACTTGAACTATTTAACTATTTTTACGATTCATCGACTTACCCGTCATCGTAGAACTCAGTTAAGCTACTCGTGATTTACAAAAGAAAAGGAAATAGAATAGCACCAGAGAACTATCGCCCCATCGCACTTCTACCTACGATAAGAAAATGTTTCACATCCATATTAGCAGCACGTTTTCAAAAATGGACTATAAACCAAAATTGAACTCGAAATTCCAATATGCTTTTATCAAATCTAAAGGAACCGAAACGGCTATATTCTTGTTAACTTCCTTAATCCAAATATACTTAAGAAAAAAACGAAGGAAAATTTTTGCCGCATTCATTGATATTTCTAAGGCCTTTGATTCTATACACGTACCCTCTTTGGTTAAAAAATTAACAATATTTGGAACTGGTAATAAATTCGCAGCTACTATTATGAATCTTTTTTTCCTCATACAAAATCAATATTATTTATGGAAATCAGCGATATCCTGAATTTACTATAAATCGAGGTATTCTTCAAGGTGAACCATTGTCTTCTTATTTGTTTAATTTTTATATTAATGATATTGATAAGCTGTTTCTAAATGATTCAGAAGGCATTTATATACACGGAAGAACATTTCATTACATTTTATATGCCGACGACCTGGTTTTATTGGTCCCAACCAAAGTTACTCTACAACATAAGCTTAATAAAATTAATGATTACATGAACTCTATTCTTATCGATTAACACCTCCAAATGAAAAATAGTTATTTTTAGAAACAATATCAAACTTGCAAACCAAGAGAAATCCTTCTACATAAATGATCAACCTTTAGAACTGGTCAATAATATAAAATACTTAGGTACGTTTTTCAACTGGAACGGTAAATTTCAGATGCATTTGAAATATGTTAATGTCAAAATCAATCAACTAATCAATAGCATTCTCTATTTTGGGTGCTAGTTTAAAAATTACGAATCTAAAACTTCATATGAGAATGTTTAATTCAATGATAATTCCAGCCCGATTTGGGCCATTGATTTATTTTATGACTTGGAAAAATTTCATATCATATTCCTACCAAAAACTATATAAACTCGAACGTACTGTTCCTGGATACGCTATACGTGCAGAAACAAACAGATGTCAACTTTTCCCCTTCTTTATGAAAAGACTAATCAAATTCTACTATCGATTACTGAACTCAAAAGATGATAATATTAAATTTCTATATCACATTATGAATACTCGAATATATAACGATAATATCAGCAAAACAACATGGTGCTATACATGTAATAAAGTTTTACAATCTTTCGGAGTATCTAGTTTCTTATTTGACAACGATATTGACAATTGTAAAAATGCCTATTCTATGATGATGAACTCTGCATTCTCGCAATCGATGATTAGCGATCAAAATGCTATAATTAATTCAACGTATCATCCTTGGTACTTAATCAATTCCCCCTGTAACAAGGGCTCCTTTATTATGAATAAAGACTATTATTATTATTATTTTACGAGTTTTAATGCATTATTAACTTCATACTTGCATATTTATCTTAAAAAAACTTATTAAAACATTGTAGATTCGAAATAATTTTAATAAATTTAACAAATTTAAGAGTAATTAATTGTATAAGAAGATTAATAATTGCCATTTTGTGGAAATTATTAAAGCTATTTCATCGTGTAACACTTCATTTATTGAAACCAAAAGTTAAAATTTTTTATTTTTTTTCGGAAGGAAGTGATATCCATTTTCTTAGAGCACGTCATCTCCATCAAATTAAGTTTCATGCATACACATAAAAAAATAACAAGCTGTGGAACTCAATCATTTCATTAAATATTCAACACCTTTTCCCTCCTAAGTGGTTTCTCAACACTTTTGAGGAAGTGACAGTGAAAAGGGTTCAACGACCTTCCTTTGAATTAACTTTCACATTGGAAATTCTGCTTTAACTTTTTATCCTGTTTGTATATCTTATCCCTATTGTGTTGACGTGGGAATGGAAATTTTTATCAAAATACACCCACAGATATAATACTAAACCATTGTTTAATTAATTCTAATTAAACTTTAATAATAATATCTCAAAATAATTATATATATTTACAGTTCTATATAAATACACCTCACGTTCGAGATGAAATTCTACAGTTATTGACATTAAGATCTGTTTTATAATTAAATCTAGAAAACTTCTTGGACTTAAATAATTAATTTTAAAGTGAAATCATAGCGATAAATGCTGACATTTTCTGTGTAAAATGTGCAGTTATTTAGAAGCAAAAACATTTGAAAATTCAAACTTAATCATTAATATTTAATATGTTGTAGGTGGACGAATTTGTGTAATAAAATTCTAAGAAGAGTTAGACATGAAAATATATTTTCATAACCGGAATCTATGAAAATTAATATAATTTTTGTGTAAAAAAATTAAATAAATAAGTAAAATTTTGGTCGAAAAAATTGTGTTTAAAGTATAAAAATGCTTAGAATTAACTGAGTTTTGAATATAGAACTACAACTTTAATTATAGAATTATAAATACACAACGTGACAACGTTATATAGATAAAATAAATTGAAGATATTTGATAGGAAAAAATATAGGAAATAAGAAAATTTCCTAAAGGAAATGATCAAAGTAAATTTTGATCAAGAAAACTAAGGAGAAGAATACTAATTAGAGAAACCACTGGAAATGTTAGAATTTGGATGATCATTGGATTAAATTATAGATTAAAAAGTAAAAAAATAATATATATATTTGTTTATCTGACTAATATATATTATTAAATAAATTTAATTAATTAAATCATTTCATTAACATAATTCATAAATTAGTGAACAACAATCTTCGAAGTGATAAACATGTAAAACAAAATGAAGTATTTATCTATTATTAATTTAATATATTTTTTTAAATAAATAAATATAATAAAAAATTACTGAATAAATAGCCTAATTTAATTATAAATAATATAATAAAGTATATATTTATATACGTTATTTTTATTGAATTAATAAATAAATATATTCAAGTTTTACCTTTACTTCCAATGGAAAAAAATAATGTATATTTTATTATAAGCTGTAAAAATATATCATACATGTCATATTATAGTATAAAATTCGTGTAATTCTTTTCTGTATCATTATTTAAAATTTCAAATCGTGCGGATTAAATATTTATCTTACCTTTAAGCAAAATGCAAACACGAAACTTTCAAGTTTGTCTATGAGTTGATAAAAATGAAATTAAAAGGTTATGCAAACAAAATAATCGAAGACTTCTTAAATTAAACGTTCATTACCATAAACAAATAATTTTATTCGTCTTTACGATACATTATTACAGCAAAAAACATGATCATTAATCATCCTTCCGATAATGTAGGCTACTTACATCTTTTTCTATATATTTACGAGAAAGAAGACACGCATAAAATATTTCTCTGTAACTACAGCTAAAGCTTAATGGCTTTATTTATTTGTTTTAATTAATTAATGAATAATAACGTTATTTATTCTGTATTAAAATTTAAAAAAAAGGAATATCTTCGTGTTGATGAGTTTTTTATATGTTAAATAAAGGATGGAAAGTGATGCAGATATAGAAGAAAAATTGCATTGTAATTAATATACAGATGCTGGAGAAAAATAAAATTTAGAATTTATCATTATTTTTATTTAAAAATTGATTATTTTTTATCAAAACAAATCGTTATTATTTCAGGATTGTGATTAACTTCTGAAGACCATCTCGGCAATTCTCTTGTTTACTTAATATTTTTTTCGTATAATCTATAACTTCATCTTTTTCAAACGTTAATGTCAAGTATTAAAAAGTGAAATTTGTATAGAAAAATTATATTAATATACTTAAATATTATAGTAAGTTAATTAAACATAATTTAATATTGTTCCTTTTTTATTATAGATGTATATTATTTTAATTTGTAATTATTACATTGAAATTAATTATAATATTGATTTAATATGTAGAGAATGTCTAACAAATGTATCATATTTTAATAAATTTAAATTCGTCTATTATTAAGAAATTTGCGATGATAAGAGTTAAGGGATGCGATTAAAGAAATGAATGAAGTCATACACAGGTTTCTTGATGAATATTTTGATTTTATTTACACGAATATATCAACAATGCACAGAAACTGTAATGTACCGTATTGCTGTACTACACTGTATTGTACTGTACTGTAATGTTTTATTGTGCTGTCGTGCTGTACTGTACAGTACTATACTGTAGTACTCATACTTTAAAACGCTCATTTATTTCTTTAAATTTTAAAAATTGCGACAATAACGTTTTTTTACATTAATTTCACTAACTTTATCAGGAAAAAACCTAGAAATCAAAAACAATTTCGTGGTAATTTTATGATAATTCATTTAACCTTTGACAAAAAGTAACGTACGATATTTTTGAGAGACAGCAACTAAAACTTTGTGAATTTTAATTTTTGATTTTTTTTTTCATATTTATCAGCTTTTTTAAAGGCGAAGATGATATTTGTGAAATTTTATAGCTTCTATTCGAGTGCATACAAGAATAACTTCCGGGTCCGTAATTATAAATGATGGAAGGTAATATTATCTTTTTATTTTCTTAAAATGATAACTGGAACAAATCAACTAACTAAAGTGGATATTGATTTTTACATTATATTTAAATGACTTCTGTATCAGAAAGAATAGAATTTTTACAACTTTCTGCATTTTAACAATTACAAGTTTAACGATGTCAAAAGTAATTTTATATTATATAAGTCGGTACACGAATTAAACGAATCTTATTATCGATCTTTTCAGTTGAGGATTAAGTTACTTTCTAAGAAATAATAATCACGTAACAAAGGAATTAATCTCCTAAATTCTTACTCTTTGATCATCTAATATAAAATGCAAGAACTTTGTCTTCTAGTGTTTAAATTCTGCTAATTTAAATGCAAATTATTTTCTAATAGTTGTAAAAATAATAAATTTAAATATTTCGTATCTTTGTAAAATATTAAAATAATTTATATTTTTTATCAAATTATATTTGTAAAGTCATCAACAGTGTATTGGAACTATTGCATTATCTGAAAATTATATTGGTTTATAAATACTGCTTGTCTGTAAAAGAAAACGTTTATTTCACATGATTATTATTATATAATAAATAATTTTAAGCATTCTTTTATTCGGATACAACTTGAAAAATTTCTAGACATAAATTCCCATAGTCGTCCGTTCGTCCTTCCTTAATTTTGAGAACGGTGTTAGATAGATAAGAGTCGTGACCAGACATGGAAAGCATAGAGGCATAAAGCCCCGATTAACTATATAGAACTTCCGGTTTCAACCGGCAATCATGTGATTTCAATTTAAAATCTTTGCCATGAAAAGGAATTACGTAGATGAGCAGCACGAGTATCTTGTTATCGGGAGAAGTATGATGTACAGGGGCAAGACAACTAATTTGAGATCGAGAGCATATATTTTAGATTAAACAAAAAAATATATAATTAAAAATTGTAGGCCGGCATTGTGACCGTGTGACGATAATTTTTGATAAACATTTTAGGACAAATATACAATTAAATCATTTTAAAAATTCTGTATTATAGAAGAAACATTTGATAAAAAATTAAATAGTGTCTTCTTAATTTGTCTTTTTTACACACGACTCAAGAACACGAAAAAAGTCACAGTCACAAGGACCGAAAATACAGTTCAACACTGCCACGTGACTTTATTCTATTGTCGAGTGTGTGAAAAATTAAATTGCGAAAGCGCTCTTTCAACTTTTGTTTTCGAAGTGTTTCTTCTATTCTACAGAATCTTAAATACTTCAATTTTATTCTTTTTGTAATACAAAACAGCATTTTAAAACTAAAATTTATCCTAAAAAAAATATTTATTTATTTTTTCCTTTAATAAAATCATTATTAAAAGTTGTGTAGATGAAAACTTCGTACTTTAAACAGGTTTAAATATTTTTCTAGTATTTAATTGTTTAATTTCTTTATCATTTTTACTGGTAATCTCGAATATCTGATATATAAATCAGTATTCCAGTTATATTATTTATTATTGTAATTAATTTTAATTAAATAAAATTATAATTAGAATAATTAATTTTATTATTTTTCGTTAAAGTTTATAGACTTTCAATCTGTGTATGAAATTAAGGAAATTTTTTTGTTATTCAAGAGCATCATTTTGTATTGGCGTTGAGTACAGTTGTATATAAAGCTATAAAAATATTTTTATGAGATTAATAAATGAATTATAAATGAATTTTCTTTTCTCTTTTGTCGCCACTTCTTTGTAATCAATAATTATTTTATCATTTACTTCCTTATTTTTTTAGAAAGAGAATTAATTTCTAAAGGCGAATGTATGCATTTCATTAAAATAATTTATTAAAATTACATATTAAAAATAATTTATGCATAACAATTATTACATTGTACTTTCTTTCATACCCTTTCGATTTTATTACGTGAAATTGCTGTGTAGCAAGGAATTTATTTCTTTTTAAATATAAACAAAAATTAAACAGTTTAATCCTTAAAATTAAAAAAATTATATTGTTACTTATTTATTCTATAGAGATTTTTTTTAAAATGATTTCTACTCCCACAGGATGAAGAGCCAAATTCTTGAGTAATGTCTTGTCCTCGCCATACACTAAAAGGAGGTCGCTTACTAAAGTAATGGCTCCGAAACGCTAATTTAAACAGTATATAATAAAAAATTTATATATTAATACACATAAAAAATTACATAACATAGTTTATACAATAAATTGTCTTCCTTTCTCGGAATTATGACTGATTAACGAGACTAAGTATCGATAGTATTGCGTGGGTGTTGGAGTTGTAACAGAGAAAAGTAATACAATAATGTAGTGAAAATAAGCATTAACTGACAATAAATCATCTTCACGATTACTTTGCCAGTTTAACGTTATATAAAATAAGTTTTATCTCTGGCAAAGAAGTCACTAAGCAACGTACATTGGAAGAGTGGGTCGGAAATGATGTTTGCCAATGTTGACCTTCTCTTCCATTAAATGGTCCAACATACAATCTGCCCGCTTTCTTTTTCTTTTATTCTTTCTTATTTCACTTGTTCTAACATTTTTTATTTATTTTTAACTAAACACAGCTTTATTTTATTCGATTTAAAACACGTTTTTAACGTATAATTACAATAAAAATTATCATATAATTTTTTTTGGTACAGTACTTGCTCCGTATTATCATTTTTAACAATTTAAAAACGTAATTTTTCTCTTTTTTAAATTAATTTATTAAATACATAATGGTTTCTCCCTGTAAAATAATTATTTCTTTAATGAACGACGTCCTTGTTATAGAAGTAACACATAAAATTAGTTAAATTTATTATACTTTTAATTATTTACTAGAATGTAGCGCAGTAAAACTTGTCTAAGACGGGACCTGAATAGAAGAGAAACGGAAAATATTCCTGTTTACACAGGTTTTCCTTACACAAAATTAATTGTTGGTAGTGAAAACAATTGAAGTGTTTTTAGGTTAATGGTTTTACTTTATCTCCTTTCATCATCATCATCATCCATATTTTTGTATTTTAAAATTATTTAAAATTGATTATTTTCAACGTTTTTGTCTTTATGTTTAGTAGATTCTCAACGATAAATTAATATAAAAGGTCAAAGTATCTCCTTTCTCAATATACCATTGTATGTTAATTTAAAAAATTTATATGTGTGATTTATTTGCGAAGAAGATAGTCGAATTAACAAGATCAAAGATAATTAAAGATAAAATTCTTTAAATATTCATATAAATTTTTAATTAATTACGTATCTAATTTGAAATATTTTTAACTTTTAATAAGTAAAAATATTTATTAAAAGTTACTCGCCACTTAATCAATATTTAAAATTATAAATTTATCAATTTTTTTACATAAAAAACTTCTTATAAAGAGGAAAATACAGGTAAACATATTAACTATAAATAGATATATAATTAGCAGTTCAAGTGTGTTAAAAAGTCTAAAATTTTATTGTTGATTTAGAGTTATCTTCTCTTTTTCTCCTGAAATTAGCGCTATATCGAGTGTGACGATAAGTTAAAGTACCTCAATTTAATGTGGAACACACAATATTGAATTTGGTAATAAAAATTTCTTTTGTAACGCAAGTGCTCATTACAAAAATTAATCCCGTTTACGAATATTCAATAACGCTTTATGAGGGTAGCGCTGTTATATCAAGGTTTGAATATATAGACATGGATTGATAGAATAAGCCAACGAAATACTTAGTCCATCTGTAAAAGAGGGAATATTTTTCACGGAAACTGGCCCCTATTTAATGTTAAACACGCGACAAAAATCCCAAAATCTGTCTTTTTGTGGGAGCAAACCCACGACCTTTTCAGTAGTGTTTTTCACTTGGTCACTGATGGGCCTACAAAGTATGTAACTTTATAATTTATACTTAGTTTATAATTCCTTATAAGCTATGTAACAATCTATATTGATTCTTTTAAATATTAGACAATACTGTATAAATATTAAGAATATTTATATGTATAATATGTTTATATTATATAGAAATTAAAGTTCAGGAAAGCTTAAAATTAGTTTAATTTTAATAATAATAAACTGTCAAAAATCATTTCATAAAATAAAATTTATCAATTAAGCATTTTAAATATGCTCGAAGATAAATAGAATTTCTTTAAATATTATTCTTATTCGATAAATAATTAACGAATACTCCGTTTGTAACTCGTGAAAGTGTAAAATTTTAACAACTTCAACTACACTTTTCGTATAAATTATGAAAATCCGCTTAACCTGAGTGCACTTAACACAATTCTTACATAAGTTTTTGATCATTAAAACTGTTTAAAGTAGGTTTTTTACTTATTTTAATAACGAAAAGTTTATAAATTTACAATGAATATTAAAGACTTTAATTAACTCATTTTAAATAAGAAAATAATTAATCATTTATTATGAAGAACTTTAAGAATTTTCATAAGACAACTTAGCTGAAGCATGATACACCACAGATCTGCCATGGAGGATGCTTCTCAGCAAAATTGGTTCTAAAACCTTACACTTGGGCTTAGGGCCTGTTACGTAGGCCCTAGAAATTCAATAAAATACTAATTCATACAGAGTAAAGTTTTCAGGAATGATGCCTTTCTTAACGTTATAAATGATAACAAAGGCATCCTTAAATCATCCGTCAAGGCATCCATAAATTCAAAGAAATGATTATGAAATAAATAAAATGCCAATTATTACAAAGGTATTTAAGAGTTCTTATACGAAAAAAAATTAAATACAGTATATATTTTTACTCATTAATTTATTACCGGGAAGTTAATAATTAATGTAATTTTATAATCTCTCTTGTCTGTTAATTGATCTCGACAGAAGAGGAATTTTGAGTAGATAACATCAATAGTATTAATATGTAATATGTTATTTTCACTTAACAATGGATTTATAATAGAATTTGTGTAATTAAATCCTCCTGTTCTCTATTTTTGGAAGACCGAAATAACCGAATTATATGACAGAACTAAACACAAATGGAGGGTTATCTAATTACTAATGAAATATTATATACTTGCCTTATTAGTTACATCAGACAATAATTTAATTCGAATTTATAGTCTTTATTGAAGAAAAAAATAATGTTTTGAATGCTTTAAAGCTGATGAGATTAATTTTAACTCGTCTTTTATAAGATATCGTTGTTATTAGTTAAACAGTAAAAAACTACGCAAAATTTAACACATTAAATGAGTTTTAATTCTAATATTAAGTATGTAATAATGGTTTACTACGAAGTGAAATATTTTTAAGAGGTTTTACTTGGCAAAAATAAAAGGAATGTAGTAAATCTTCAAAATCTGTGGATGAAAAAAGAAAATATAAAATGCTCGACATGAAAATATTTTAGGAATTTATTCTAAATTCTTAAAATATTCAACTTTTAGTAACTTTTTCTTCTTAAATCATTCTGAAATTAGGCAATTTCTCGAACGTCATTCTATCTTCTTGAGTCCCTTCTTGATTTATAATTGAGCAGCTCTTTTGGCAACGTTTGCCATTCTGTTGAAATGCTTCCATTTCTGTATATATTCTGTTATATTGTCATTAATGGAGAATGTATCAAGCTCCTTTCTTAGTTCTTCGTTGCCTATCTGATCCGGTGTGGTGAGGCCTTCGTGTATCCAATATTCGCTTCCCAGTTTCACGAATTCTGCTTAGTTTGACGATAACTTTAATTAGTAAAAATAGATATGACTATGATAATCAGATCAATAACGAAGAACATGAGATCATTTCAACTGATAAAATTACACTTTATAACGTCTCCATTCTTTTTTGTTATGGTATTATAAGTTACAATATATTGGTCATCAATGGCAGAGTGGATAGAACCACTGAACAGTCTGTTGGTCGTGGGTTCGCCCCGACTAACATACTGGTCACGTGCAGTTTTTCGGATGTTCTTCATGTTTGTAACACTTAAATACGGGCAATTTCCCATAGGGAAGCATCCCCCCTCTCCAGATTGTCCACTTGTCGTGTTGTCATAATCAAGCCAAACTATTAAATATTTTTACTATTTTAGTTATATTTATAAAGAAAAATAAGCCTGTTCTTGTTAATACAACGTGAAAAACATAATTTAGGTTTTCTCTTCGAGTAAAAGCAATAGCGTGTTTTTCTTATATCGAAAGAATGACAGATTGTCCATGATCGATGTATGTAACTTTCCTTCTAGGACCTTGTGTGCTGTTGAAGTGTCTTTGATTTTTTTTTTGTGTTGTGTTCCTGTCAAGTAGACAGGAACACAACACGAAGAATCAACAGACTTACAGAACTGATTTTTCGACGTTTTTGGATTTCTGGTTTGTCTGATAAGGTTTTTCTCATTCCTGTGTGGTGAATATGTTTGTTTCTAGTATTTCTAGTCGTTAGTTTAAAATAATTAAGGATATATTTAGTAAATTAATGACTATACACGGTAAAAACTAAATGTTGATCTAAATTATGTTCTAATAGCTAGTCGAGTAGGCTTTATTTACAAAAATTTATTAACATTAGCAAATATTGTATATACAATCAGGTTAGTATGATCGAAAATTACGATACTTATAGACATTCTATTAGATGTTTGACGACTTTTTAGTATAACAGAAGAAGTTACGTCAAAAAATATTAGTGTAACCTTTATTGGCTTATCGAATTTAAATCGAATCGTTCAGTTAGAACTAAATTAAGTTAAATAGAGCCGTCAAACGAATTCCAAAGTGTCTTGTATTCGCTTTCAGAACGTATCCCCATTTAAAGGGAGTAAATGATCTTTAATTCTGCTTTACACAATTCCATAGGTATTGGGTGTGGTTGAATCTCACCATTACGCTGCCAAAATCGTTATTTTAATTTTATTTTTCGTGTAATAACTTATTCTGTAAGCGAATTAAAATTATTTTTGATGTTTACTAAGCTACGCCAATACATTGTTGACAAACAGTTTATTCTATACAGAGATCTTAGCGATACAGGAGGTACTGCTCAATGTGGTCCCCATTTTGAATGCGATGTTCAACGACTGACCTTAATTGATCTGTGAAACTATCGTTCAAAGCTGCCAAATTTGCAACACGTCCTCAATAAACCACCCATCTTTAAGTGTACCCATAACAGAAACCACACGGAATAAAATCCAGGTGGCCAGGCGAATACAAGACAAATTCTGTTATTAAACGTGTGTTTCTGCTATTTCAATTAGAGTAGGGTACGACAAAATTGTGAACATCTCTCGGTATCGCTAGGCCGTCACAGGGAATGTCATTGAACAATCTAATCTAAATGGACCTAAGTAGATTGATCCAAAAATAAGGGTGGCCGTGAATCCACACAATACTTTAGGAATCTACTGTAAAACAAGATTTTTCGGCTCCAAATGCGCTTCGTCTCTCCAAAGATCTTCAATTGTCAAAACACATCTATTTCCATTCTGGCAAGATGGGTCAATTCAAACATCAATCGAACTTCTCTGTCGGAGTCGCACTAAGTGTGGTTGATCTTATACGAATAACAATGCACTAATTTTCTTAGTACCTTAGACATTGTGCCATAGAATATATCCAACTGCCGTGAAACTGCATGTATACAAATGGAGCTCGCAACATTATTCATTGACTGTTTAGCAACAGTTGTGCTAACATCTTCAACGACTTGTGAAGTTATAAGTTTGCGCCCAGATGTCCAGTGATCATCTTCTCGAGCGCTTGCGGGATCAATGTTCCTCCGTATAAATTCTTAGAACGGCGGAATGCAAGTTACAGTATTTACAATAGACCAAACCTTTATCCATGCTTGGAAGTGTTAAATTTAATTTGTTAAAGTCCATAATTCTTCTTTTGTTAATATAACTAATTGATGCGACTTGTCTGCTTTAACTATAGAAAGTTTCCCATTGTTTTAAATTTTCTGAATATATTAAATATATTATTCCTAACATGTAATTAGTATTGGTTTCATAAATGAATATCAGTAAGGCAAAATATTATTAATATTATATTATTATTAATTCTATTAATACAGGAGTAAATTGATATAATTATGAAAAATTTCATCATATATTAATGTTATATCTATTCATAAGTTGTGCCCACCTGTGGTCCACGGCTGAACACTGGTAATTGGTCGCGGGTTCAGGTCCATATAAGACTATATGAATCGTCCATATATAAATTACGTTACGCTGTTATAAAAATGTAGTAATGTAGCGTCAACTACGGGGTGTGGGTTACGGGAATGGGATAGTATCTTAACTATTATTCCACTTCTCTTAACTCTCCGTCACATTGTCACACATATCCACCCCCTAAAAATACGTAACGTATATGCTCGATAAACCTTAATACACAGTTCGGGCTACCGAATGTTACGTCATTTTATTATTTACACGTATAACGCATACAAAGCAACACTTAATAAACATACATGAAGTATTGTTACGCAAGAGCATTTCGTACGACTTTTGAGTGACTCCACATGTAAAAATCAAGTGGACTGAGATCTGGGAATCTCAACGGCACGTCACTACAATAGAAAAAATAAAATAAAATAATCTTATCAATAAAAATTACATTATAATATGCAAACTTTAACGTAAAACTGTGGAATAAGTCAGAATTTTATAAAGTTCTAACTTTATGCAATTAACTCGTCGTATTAAATGGGCAATTAACTAACAAAAATCAATGATTGTTGAAGAATAACGTCGAAAATTCATATCTAATGACGCGCATCAGACAAAGTCGAATTTGTAGGTCACCTTTACAAATATAAGCCTCTATTATAGTAGATTTCAATACCCAACTGTTACATTATTCTGCGGAATCGATAGAACTAATTTTATGTTGCAAGACAAAATAATCTTCAAATAATGGCCTCGTTACATACACCAAACAGATCTGGTTATGTATTATCATCATTAACTTTTTACTGGTCAATAATAATGAGATGAAAGTTAACATTATAGTTTACTTTATAGAGTGTTTCTTAAAATCTTCCTATTATAATATCGATTGGTGTGATGAAGATAAAAATACAGCGATTTAACATAGATGGATATCTGTAATTTCGATCAATTTCTAACAGAGATATTTGTGTAAAATAGAAAATATTGATGTATATTATAGAAAATCTTTTATTGTCACGAACATCGATTTTCTACTCCATAAAACTTAACTGAATAATTTCTCAGAAGCAAAAAATCTCTCGGTACGTTAATACCTGAATAAGAGCCTTTACGTGTCTAACAGTTAAACAGGGGTCTTCACGTATCTATCAGGTAAATAGGGGTTAGTTTTCTTTCTTCCAGGAGGCACCCCTCCTTGACAGATGGTTCATGTGTTGCGTTGCCCTATCCTAACAATCCTACAATTTTAAAACTCCTCTGGTACCGATTTAACAATTAATACTAAGACAAGGATTCCTTTTGTCTTTTAATTACGAATATTTTGTGTTTTATTCAGTAAATAACCTTTCTGATTTTATTGCTAAACAAATTAACGAGTTTGCTAAATGCTCTTCACTCATTAAAACTGTATTTAATGTATGAAATTGTAAAATATATCTTACAGTAAAGGATAAGTGTAGTGCATAATGGTTTTAGTAATCGTATGTAAAGCTATTAAGTGTATAACGACAAGACTTTATTATAGACTTTTATCTTAATTAAAGAAGCCACATAATCAGGACTTTATATATAAATTTAGGACCAAATTTGTCTCTCATTAATGTTTAGTAATTAAAAATAAAAATTAATTGCAAAGAATTTTATTAATAATAATAATCACCAGAAGAATGGAGATCATAAATAATAATGCAAGCCTTTCTCTTGTAACGATGAACACCAAGATACGAAATGATAATTGAGACGAAGGATTTAACTAAACAATAAATTTATACAATACGTATATTTGTATAAGGATTTATATATTACATACTTGTGTCGCGGGTTCAGACCTCACAAACGGGCTAGAGTAAAGGTTTTCTTCACGTTTCCTAATAAGGATCGCCTGTGCTGGGTTGCCTTACTCCATCAATTCTCTCCTGAACAAATGGAATTTGTCATTTGATATGAACTGCATATTTTTTTTTTGAAACACATCACAGGTTGTTATAATTTCGTAGTCATTGTTAATTTATTATGTATAGAAATTCGCTATTCTTTTTGAAATATAATAATAATTTTTATGTTTCCAGCAAAGCGTGGAAATGTTTTATTAATCTTCAATTTCCATCATTTTTCATTCAATGCACGACCGTCTTCCTTTTCCCCTTTATATACGATCATTTTTCTTCAAATGGCTTCCTAGAAAATTCTTAATTTCCTACTATAATTATACGTTTTACTGAGAAAAATCTTGATGTTATCTTTACATTTATTTAGAAATATTTTTGATAATTGGAAAATATCCACCAAGAGAATTAAAAATTTATTTATAATACATAAGATAGAAGAACCGCGGTCAGGAAAAAGTTTTACATTCTTTTTCTTTTTATGGAAAACTAGAACAGGAAACGAGCAGTTTTAGGTGTTAGACACGTAGCTGAACAAGCAGAAAACACTAAACTCCTGGGTACATCCCAGGAGGACTTCTGCAGGAAACTGGTAGTTAGACTCTACCTGAGGAATCATGAGGATAAAGGCAGCCCTTTCAACTAGGACCAGCGATCACCAACCACACAGCGAAAAATTTAGAGGGGGAAATAGCTTCATCCTCAGTTGGAGCCTCGAAGAATTCCAGCAATCATAAAATATCCAGGCAGACGTAGATCTCACAATGCTTAGAAATTTAATATAGACTATTTATTAAGCAGCAACATCAAGGAAATTAATATATTTTTTTAAACAGCCATCTTTATTATTATAATCAAAGTTGCAGATTAAAATAGCAGCAGCAGCATTTCCTGTCTTTTAATGAAGTCTTTTCTCGTAGAATCGAATTATATCTTTGTTTTTTTAAAGTATATATGTGCAAAACAAAAGAATAAATAAATAAAACACCCACATTCGGAAAGACAAGATGAATAATTTGATAGTTTAAATACTTGAAAAACTGTCATAAAGTTTTTAAATTACGTAAGATAAATATTTAAAAAAATAGGTCATAGGATTAAATAAATTAGTAAATAAATTTATTTTACGTAGGTAATGAAAAAAAATTTGATTAAAAAGGGAGGAAAACTCTTTTATTTTACACAATAGAGATTAAATTCTGTCCCTGACAAATTGCTTTGATAAAGTCTTTCGCCTATAGCGACTTGACTAACTTATACATCTGTATAAATCCTGTCATGCATGTTGAAAACCTTTTAGTGATTGAATAATATTGGGAATGAAAAAAATGTTTAATGTATAGAATCAATAAAATCTCCTCCTAATTCGACCTTTATATATCGATAAAAATTTACGATTTTACAGATAAATTTGTGTGAAAAAATATCAGAAAATTGCATCGTAATTTATCTTAATGGATTTAATAAAATTTTACATGCAATAAAACACAGAAAAACATAATTTTAATTTATTATAAAGGAAAGTTTTAAACGGTAATTAAGTCAGATAATTGCTGGAAGAAATTTGTTTTATTATTGAACGTTCATTGTGACGTGTTCACGATTGTCATTATTCGGTAAATTTAAATTGATTTACGAGACTTTTAAACATTAAACTTGTGTATACATCGGTTTATATGTCTCGCTTTTATACAAATTACTGTATATTAGGATTGGTTTTGGCTTGCTTTCGTGGAATACGATAACAGACCACGTTGCGAACTATGAGAGGATTCCTCCTGAAGGATTTTATATAAGGAATCGGCTCCTATTTAAGTGTTGAGCGCGTAAATATAAATGAATGTTGGGCACGTGAGGCACGAACCCGTGAACGGTGTTAAATGGTTTCATGCACTCAGCAACTTAGTAGGGGTGTATATTTGAAAGGAAAAGGTTAATGCACAAAGGCAAATTCTGTAAACATTAAATGCACTTTTTCGCTGGATAAAGTTATACAATAAAACCTCGCTTTGTGACCGTCTCGATTATGTGGCCACATGAAATTTCCTTAATAAAAGTACATAAGTTTTAATATAAATGAAACTCCATCTCGGTGGCCCCTGACTACCTCACTTAAATGGCCAAGATAGAAGCCTCCTATAGTGTTATTTATCCCCCTTTACGTGGCCAACAAACAGGATTTACTGATGGAAACATAAGTGAGGTTTCACTGTACTTACATGAGTTTATTTTATACTCTTTCTGCAACAGAACTAAATTGTTTAAAAAATGATAAAAATCTAATTAAAAGCAATTAATTTAATTTAATTATTGCGTAAATAATGAATTGGAAATAAAACTTCAGAGATAAGTAAAGAGGGTAAAAATGATACATTTAAACTCTAAAGTAACGGCACTCAAAATAATTGAAAGATTAAATAAAGTTTTATGGAATTAATCTTCATTTATTCGCCGAAACATCAAGGAAATCATCATTTCTATATGAAATATTAATGAATCTTCACCATCTTTAATTCCTTGATGGTGCGATATGTCTTCTTTGCCCATAATCATCGTGAATTATTGTTATTTTTATTGAAAATTATAAACAATTTTAAATTAAAATATTAAAAAATCAAAAAGTTCTTTCACAATTAATATAAAAAAATTATTTAAAGCATCTGTAAAATAATCAAAGCGTAAATGAGTATATTTTAGAAGATGATTTACTCTAATTTACGATATTTGTCACATGTTAGCTCGTGCATTCGGGCTAGACACGTGGAGTTTTCCGGGCTTTTTTCACGTGTCTAACATCTATGTGGGCACCAGTTTCCCGTAGATTTCTCCTTGGCAGATTCTCCAATGATCATTTCCTTATCCATCCATTCATCCATCTTTAAAAATAAGTATTTATTCTACTGCCATATTGGATATGATAAATAACGTTTACCTATAGACTGAGCATTTAACCATGCTATTAACCAGGAAAGATATTGATTACTAATACATATGTATTATTATTGTAGTGTTGCAAGTTAATTCACAACTCGATATTCTGCTACTCAACATTACTTATATATCGGTTAGCATATTACACCGAATATATGCTCGTTTTGTGTTTGATGTTGTATTTTATTAACGTCAACGAGTGAATAATTATCCTTAAAACTTGAATTTTAGGAGTTATAAATTAAATTATAACCCTTATATCAATATTTAAGTAGTCATTTGATACTTAAAGTAAAGTAAGTAAACAATAGAAGTATAGGATGATAAATATAAATGGTTTAATATTGTGTCATAAACGATTGTTAAATGTTCATAAAATATTTTAAATTCAAACTGAATATTTAATATTCCTCCTTACAAAATTATAATACAAATAAGAATTTTTTATTATTGTAAAAAATATATTTTTTATCTTGGATCATGTTGCTTTGCATTAGTTATAAAGAAATGATTGTACTCTTTGCTATAAAAGTAAAGAAAGTGTAACTCTATCATCCATAAAGTGTATCTTTCTTCATTTTTATAACATCAAAGTATATATATATATTTTTTCTTTTATTGAAAATACTTTTAAGAAATTGGATAAAGTTACTGGTAACAGAGAAACGATAATTGTATTATTAATCAATTATTTTTTATTAAACAAATTTCTTTTATTAAAAAGATTTGATATATTTATGTACATGATAAAAAAAAGACGTTAATTTCCATTAAATCCAATTACACATGCCCTTTAGTGTCGTATACAGTTGGATTTAATGTGCAGTTGAGCATGAATGTAAACACCAACTCCCTCATAAATCGATATTTAAGCATTTTTCTTTTTACTTTTACCGTCCTGCGAACATTAAAAGGGTCTTTGTCAGGCCTATCGTAGATTCGATTAGGAACACAATAAGGGGCCTAAATGGTGAGGGATGGGGCACAGCGTATCAAGCACACACTACCTATAAAAAATTCCTGGGATCTTTCAACTACAGTTTAAAAACCTTTTTGCAGTGTTAATGTAGTTATCAAATTGTCACATTTCATATTAAAACTTGAAAAAGATGAATGTGTTCGATCAATTTTGGAGTTTATAATTACAAAATTTCTTTTTAAAAAATTTATTGATGAAATCCTGTACATTGCTTTCTCTTTCTTATAAAGGTTATGAAAATATTTATGCAAGTTCATTAATAATCAGTGTTTATTTCGATAAACAAAATCGCCAAGCGTAAATCACCGGTCGATAATGTACCTAATAAAAATCGATGACAACTGCTTGCACTCAATGCAAATATTTTGAATGAAGAGCTGCTGCTTATGAAGTTTTAATTAAAATGTTTATTTCTTGCACTTTCTAAGACACAAAGTAGAAAAATCTCCATGACAAATACTGCATTATCAGCTTGTTTAATTTTAACCATAATATTTTAAAGTAAAAACTAATTATTCTTATTGAAAAGCGTTAATATAATAACGTTTTATTTTTATTGTTATATTCTTTACAAGAATTAATTGATATATTAAATTACAAATGTATACAGGGTGTCCTATGAGTATGGAACTATAGAAGTTATGTCGATCATTGTATATTATTTGATAAGTAAAGCGTGGTAAAGCAACTAAAGTATTGTATTTTACAGATACATCAATGGCGCTGAGTAATGAGGAATTATTTCATGGTGGAAACCTAAAGTCAGAGTGAAATTCTCACGTGTTTAACAGGCTGCAACAAGACTTCGTAGAAGACCGTTATTGATGTAGCATGTAAAATAATACACGAAGATGGACTTATTTTTTTAGCAGGAAACATTATGTTTAATCGCATTGATACGTCATCTCACGGTTGTTTTGTGCCCCAACAACACCCATTAAAGTATCTTCAATGGGTGCTGTTTACTAACTTTTTAAAAAAATATTTAAGATGATAAAAAATAAGAAAAGTAAGATGGGAATTTGTCTGGAGTTAGAAAAGAACCTACAGTTTCCGGTTCAATTTTGTTTCCTTTGACTCCACTAAATGAACGTCAATTTAACACGTGATGTTGAACTTTATGTCAATTTTATTAAAAATTATTTCGAGAAAACAGCCGTATTTTACAATATATAACACGTACAGTACCTTCATTTTCGCAGGAAATATTTATTAAAAAGTAATTTAATGTATTTAAGCCATCTGGAACCTTTTCCACTCGGCACCATATGATTTTTTACCGTATTTTGGTTTTAAAAAGATAAAATTTTAATTTTATGCCCCGAAAAAAATTCTTATTTTTTGTATTAATAAATCTACATTTTGTTTTTTCATTTTTCCATTTACAAAATTTAATTTAATGTTAAAATTTATCGTGTTTAATTCTCTTTTTAAATAAGCTTCGATATTCATTGTTCTAGATCGATCAATCACCGAAATTTAAATTTGTTACATGATAAATGACTAACGAATTTCACTTCTTAATTGAAAAAAACTAGCCACGTGTATCGATCGAAGAAGTATAGAAATTAAATTATCGAAATTATTTCGGTTTGAAGATGATAAATACAGTTTAACAACACTTAAATAGAGACTAGTTTCATATGAAAAGCTCTTTAGGAGGACCTTTTCCTTTGTAGATTACCTTTTCCGGGTTTTTTCGTGTGTATAAACACTTAAGTAGGGGACCAGATTCCTATAGAAAGTGCTCCGGGAGACATCCCCCATTACAGATCGCCCTAATTAGCATAATATTGACAAAATAGCTACGTAAATTTTAAAATTAACAGCGTAAAGAAGCCGACTTGTTTATCTTAAGTAAAATTTATATCTTTATATTTTTGATTATCACAAAACTTATATATATATTGCAAATGGTTACTACTATTTTATTTTAAATCAAGTTTCTCAATGGATTTCTATAGTAAAAATTCAATTTAGCCCTCTCTCTCACTTTACAAACAACTAAACGACACAATTTTCTCTTTATTATTTTTAGTTCGGATTTGATTATATTTTTTCCTTTTGTAATCCGATATAAATGGGTCGGATTATTGAAAGTAAGTTGAATTCAATGGTTTAAACTAGTTGCAATCTTGTCTACGACTTGGCAACACACGAGATTTGAGTAATGCCGGATTACTAGATGTATTGAACTAGCGATCGGCCAGATTACCGAAATTATACTGTATTGTTAAATATCCAGTAGACCCCCTATAACACGGTAGATAAGTTCCGTTTTATATGAATCCGTGTTGTATGAGTTACTTAAATACATGAGCCAATCACAGCCCGGCACACGGGCTGTGATTGGCTCATGTATTTAAGTGACTCGTACAACACGGATTCATATAAAACGGAACTTATCTACCGTGTTATAGGGAGGGTCTACTGTATTATTTACAGACATGTTTCAATTGTTTAAATTTCTTTTCAGGTGGACCCGAAAAGAAATTTAAACAAATTTTCCTAATGCAAATATAAAATGTTTATATAGAACAACAATGGTATTAGGAACAATACTTGCAACAATGTAATTTTAAATTCAATAGGAAATTATTTATCTCTAATTAAAACGTATCTTTAGATAATTAAATGAAAGCTTTCCAATCTTACATTTTGATAATTAAATGATGAAATTTAAGATTTTAACAATTAAACAAATTTAAATACCTTGAATGGTTCATTTTCAATATTCAAGAGGATTAAAAAAAATGGAAATTTAAATTAAAAATTATAATAATATTTGAATTACAATAATTATATTCATTACAATTAATACAATTAATCAAAATTTACATGTACTATTTACATGTATATACCATACAATTACATGTTACAATTACGTTATTTTACAATAAAAATCAAATTAAAACCTCAAAAATTTTTGTATTTTGATTAATTATATGATAAAAAGTGAAGCAAAACATGTAAAAATTTTATAAATTGCATCGTTTTTTAAACTAAAATGTATAAAATTCGCATTAAAGCGATGGTGAATGACCCAAATTGACTGTTATCTTTAAACATAAGAATTGTATTTTAATAATAGAGATTCTGGGTATTTCCGTTACGAATATTCACTTCAAATTTCGGCGATAAAGTGAATTCCTATGCATCGTTATTCTTTTCAATATGAGTTTTTTTCCTTTTTGTACTCTTTACGTTAAGAGAAAATGCACGTTTAGATAAATTTTCGAAGCGAGAGAAATAAATATTTATATATATTTAAAACTTGTTTCTTGTGCAAACAAATTAAAAAGTGTGTGAATGAATTTGCATTAAAAACTTTCCTATCGAATTTATTCAGATCCTTTCTGTATAGTTTAAAGTTATTTGTGCAGCCAAATGGAAGAATGCATTGATCTACGGTTTAATTCTTTAATCATTTATTTTAAAATTCACTAATTAAAATATTAAATTATATCTTATTTTGTTGTACATCTGCGAGTTAATATCTTACGTTATCAAGTAATATTTAGTATGTGTTTTTATGTGCTGTGTGTAGTGTATATTGGGTGTTGTATTTGCTGTGTGTATTGAGTATTGGGTGTTGTATTTGCTGTGTGTATTGAGTATTGGGTGCTGTGTGTGTGCATTTGTCTATGTGCGTATTGGGTGTGTGTGTGTACATAATTCTATTGATGTTATTTATTCGCTTACTTTATCTTTTATTAATAACTTGTATAATTTTCTAACGTTTTCTTTTCTGTATAAGTACATATTGAATACGATGAATAAATGTAATAAAGTAAAACCTCTGTAAACCGGAATCAAACCGAAATTTTATTCTGTGTGGACACGTTTCCGTTTAATCCTTCAGCTTTCATTTTAGACAGGTTTTACTGTATATATTATCCAATACATGGCTATATATAACTGATGTAACGAATGATTACTGATCTTAGAAAATTGAGATTTATATTAAAAAATAGGACATTAGGAAATTGAATTTTTGTTTTTCAGTTCCTCAGACGTGTAAAATACTCCAAATGATCGATAAGATTGATGCCTTTACTATTATAGACAATAGAAAAAATAAGATAAAACGCATTCTTACTTCATCTTTAATCTTCTTACAGATTTATTATCTAAAGTGTGCTAGAAAAAAAGAAAATAATAAAACTTCGACAGTGTTTAAATTAATTCTCAACAAATGTATTAGAAAACAAATTTTATCAAACAATTAATTAGTTTTTCTTAATTTTCGTGCTTTGATTACCTATAAATACACTAAAACCTGTCCAAATCGGAACCTGTTCAAAAGAAAACCTGTCAAAACGGAAATATATTCAATTCCGGTTTACACAGGTTTTATTCATCACCTTCAGAATGGGGATTGAATTTAGTACTATCCACTGATTTATAAGGTCTGCACAATACAATGTTTGTTGCTTGCAGCGCTAAAAGTGTGATAGTAGTGAGTTTGGCAATAATCTCCCGCATGCCAAAGGTGGTTGCATTTAAACTGATAAATATCTGTATAGACAGCGTTGAATAGGAATGCTAACGTGCTAATACAATGCTTTTTGATAAAACAAATTATGCTGACTTAAATTGTAAATAAATAAAGAAGACGAAGGTAAATATTAAAGGATTAGTTCGTGCTAACTCTGTTATGTATTAAATGTAAAAAAGTACGAATAAATCTCTTTATTTTAGAAAAATTTACGTATTATTATTTAAAAATGGTGTTGACATTTAAGAGAATTTTAGAGTTTGAATTTATGACAAATGTTTTTGAATTTTTAAGTTTATTTTATTTTAACTTAATTCTTAAAAATCTTATACAATAAATTTTATCTCAGCTTTTTAAAGAGAGAACTTTGATATCTTAAAAGAGAGTTATGTTTAATTAAAGTCATCATAGTTACATATAAGAGTTTAAAATAAAATATAATATTTAGAAAGTGATTCAGTGTCCAACATTTTATTTAGAAAAATTAAAATAAATTTCGCTGATTAAATTTAAGAAAAAACAAAAAAAATAATTCAAACGAAAAATAAATAAAATAATGTTTTAAATTAAAGTATTTTAGATAAAACAGTACACATAAATAATGCATAAGGCACGCCTAGGGCCCCGGCTTTCGGGCCCGAAATTGGGAAAAATGAAGTAATTTATCCATTGCAATTGCATATCATAATTTATGAATATTCTATAGCTACAATTAGACATTATTAGTTTATGATGTTATAAAATTATGTAGAGGGGCCTCAATTTTCTGTGCCTACGGGAATGGAAGGTCTTAATTAATCACTAAATGTACACGAATATTAAAAGTGTGAATGTTATTTTAATGTCGAAATTATTTTTAAAAGTACTTAGTAATTTCTTCAATAATTATTAATAATTTAGAAAGAAAATACTTGTAATGTATAATGATTTATGAGGAAAATATATTATTTTAAAACACATTACAATGCCTATAATAATGCTAAGTAATTGTCAAAAACAATTAATTTAATCTTAATTAAATTTAAGGATATAATATTATTACAAAAGAAGTTTCGTAACATATGAAAATTCTTTTTGATTTCTAAAATTTAATTGTATTTATAATAAAAAAAATAACAGATGTTTTTACTTTGTTACACTCTTTCATCTTTTCTCTTGTTCATATTCACTGTCATAATGAATTATCGTCTCCATTTCACGAAACATTACTTTCTTTTATTTTTACTTTATTACTTTATAAAGGGGAATTTGAATGTCATAGTCTTTTACAAAAAGAAAACAATTGTCGTCTTTTGTAAAACACCATGACATTCAAATATTCCTTTAACTTTTAATTACTTTATAATATTTATTATTTTTGGGCTGCAATTTTAAAAAATTGTAGACCTATAAATTCTCACTGCTGTTAGAAAAGTATAGTGTCACGAGGCCCGGATTAACTATATACGAACTTCTGGTTTGATACGGAAGTCAAGTTATTTCAATTCAAATATTTCCCCTGAAAGGTGTTAGATGGATGGCCAGCATGACTCTATCGTTAAAGGAAAAGTATGATGTACAGGGGCAAGGCACCACTAATTGAGGTGGAGAGCATATATTTTAAATTAAATAAATTAAAAATATGAATCAAAATTGCAGCCCGGAGTTTTGACGATGTTCCAATAAATAATTACTTTCGTATTTATTATGTTTTTTTACTTTATTATATTGTAATTTTCTAACTTCTTATTCACACTGTTTTTTAAATTTTGATTTATAATTGTCATAATTTTACAAGGGTTTTAATGTATTTGATATATTTTTTTGTAGTAAGATGTTACATATATTTTTTTGATGCTCTTTATGTCGTGTTCTATCAATATATTCGTATGCACCCCCACAGCATTGGAGAAATGCTGTGGGGGTCAGAATCCTCGTTTGTATTTAGTACAGGGCCATCTTTCTTCCTTTCCTTTTCTACTATGTGTGATAAAAAATACTTTGTCAAATCTTGGATATTTATACAGAATACGGTCAAATGTTTCTTCATGTAAATATTAATTTATCTCTTCTTGCAACTGATTGTCATCATTTGTCTCAATTCATCTCAAAAGCATTGGTTATCCACAGTTATTAATTACAATAGTTTCACATTATTTTATGGCTTATCTTTAATTATTAAATGAACAAACTAAATGTTTTTCGAATTTTTAAAGCGTTTAAACGTTATTTTGAGTTAAATAAGTACTGAGAATAGACTAAATATAATTAGTATTTTAACATGTAGTTTTTAAGTTTTAGGGCAATTTTCTAAAGAAATATATGAACTTAATAATTTAAATTTTGGAAAACTGTCTAGGATTGGTGTTAAAGCATAATAAGTCTAAGTTAATTGTTGCTAAATGTTTTTAGTGTTGAGTGAGGTTTAAGAAAGTAGTAACCAATTTAAAACCACTCTCAATGTAGTTAAGGACGAGTTTTCTGGGAAAGTAGAGAATATAAAGTTGAAATTGCATGCATTTAGAAGGCAACAGAGCAGAAGGCTGGAGGCATATTGTGTTCGTGTATTTTTGATAATATTTTAATACACGGTGTTACTTTTATTTATAATAAACAATCTGGTAGTATAATTCCAATACCATCATAACAATTGATAGATCATTCGATTGGATGTTTGGTCTGGAACTGTGCTAGTGTTTTAAATGAATTCATGTCCTTCTGGAAATATGTGATTCAACTTTATATTGTATTTCGTATTTAGGTCTCAATAAAAAAGCGTAGTATTGCTTTTACTTTTGATGTGTTAGTTGATTTTAAATAGGCAATTCATGATGCCTTTCGCGATTTAAATAGGGAAAAATTTATTGTTGGTTGATTCAGGCAATTACGTCTAGTATTTCGTTTCGACTTATTTATAGAAATGATTTTACGGTGGTAATTAATATTGGAATTAATGCCAGTTCTTTTTTATAAACAGGAGGAACGTTTTTGATTTTTTCATTAACTTAGAATTAGAGTAAGATATAATTTGTGGATTTTAATTTAAGAATTTGTCTGAAATTTCTCTGGATATGTCGTAAATATAATGAAAAGTTTTGCAAGTAAGAGATCGAAAGACAAGTAAATAAATGGAAAAAGGTGCAAACTGAGTTTTGTAAAGAGAAAATTTTATTGTTTTAAATGGTGCGGTGATAGGAAATAAAGGAGATTAGTTAACTTTTATGTCGTAGGCAGATGGTTCAGTTATAGGGCCTATATTATTCAATTATCTCCCCTAAGTTTGAGAATGTTTGAAATCTTTCGGTGTGGACAGTTGTTTTTATTCAGTTTAAGACGCTCGTTTTCAGATTAAGAAATATTAGTTGCTTAGTTAATGTCAGAGAGAGACGTGTAAGAATTTATTAGAATAATGAAAAACTGACCTATCTGATTGTTTCTTTAGATAGATATTTAGAGAAAGTATTCATTTTTATTTCAAGATTTAAGTAATATGATTATGGACATTAAGTATAAAAGGCTATGGAATTTTGGAAGATATGGAGTAGTCAGTGTTTATTTTTCTTTTGGATTACTTCTATGTTTTTGTCACTATAAATTTCTAAGACGATTGGAAAGTTTCGGTTGTGTACCGGATTTTAGACACGGAATGAGAACTAACCCGACAAACCATAGGCATACAAGATTATAAAATTGTACGTAAATTATTTATTCGTGTATATTGCATATAAGATACTAATTATTATTTGCACAGTACATACTTAGGCTAATTCATAAAGCATAAATTTGTACAAATAAATCAACTATTATTATATTAATAAATAATATAAACCTTCTACAATGACAAATAAATATCATTCTTCTATTCAAACACATCTTTCAGAAATTAGTCGTGGGTTTGCGCCTGGCAAACGGCCTGGCCACACGCAGTTTTCCGGGTTATCTTTACGTTTGTAACACTTAAATAGGGATGCCTGAAAGGAGGGCTTTCATAGGGAAAGTCCTACTGTCACAATAAATAATTGCTTGTTAAATATGCATTTATGTGAAAATTTTATCACTTAAAGCGTAAAATATAAAACTATTTATTACGTATAAATAAAAAAATTGTTTTTATTTTGTAAGTTTCATATAAAAAATATATTATTTTATATACCTGAATATTGTTTATTACGTTTATAATGATTAAAATTTTAATACTGGACAATACTTTAGGAACTTATAAGTGAAAAATATTGATAATACAACAGAAATATTAACTAATTTTTATAGAAATATATATTTTTCAAAATGTTTTTAAAAAACATATGAAGTAGCGATGGAATTGAATTTCTGACAAAAAAAAAAAAAAATAAAATAAAATAAATAAATAAATGAAATTCACTTATTGTTAATACCATGAACGAATTTCTATAAAACTCAATTCAATTTTATTATCTAAAAACATCATTTTTTTATTTACTAAATATATTTTATAAAGGTTAAATATAAATATACGAGTTTTGTCATTTAACTAATATTTATATTCATTATTATACATGATAAATTCTACTAAATTTATTTACTTTATATTTATTTTATTGATAAAAAATTTAAGAATCTAATATTTTAAATTTAAAAAGTTAGTAAGAATTTGTAACGTGGGAAGTTAAAAAATTCGTTTTAATTTGTTAGTTTTTGTATCATAGATAATTATAAAATAAAACAACTAACTAATTATTTATTTGATTTTAATTAGTAAAAAGTGAAAATATTCTCGTAGTTATTAATGAGTAATACATTTTAAAACAATAGTTAACATGCAGAGTCTCCACGTAAACATGTATCCAGGGGGAGAAGAAGTTTCCGTTGGTTAGATAAGGTTATGCTTTAGACTGCAGCGAAAACAAATATACCGGATATTACGTTGTTATTAAATGCACCCATTATCTTACTATCATGAATATGTACAACGATTTGATTGGCGCAACATGATGTTAAATGTACAGCATGACAAACCACAGCTTCTTTTGTGGACCGATAAGGTATTGTTATCTCGTAATGGAATGTATAACTGTCACGAGTGCACCACCATGTTATCTAACAAAGTAAAGCTGATTTTTATATTAATTTCTGCAATTCTTTACACTCAGAAATTATTTGTAAGTTACGGAAAATTGTCTTAAAATCCCCTTTGGAGAGCTGAAACAGTCATGTACGGTATGCAAACAGTCATGCAATGCTGGAAAGACCTCTTTTGCCCTGATGATACCATTATATAAGTATTTACTATAAATAAATTATTTTTGGATAAAATACATCTTCAGTTTCTCTTTTACTCCAAATCAAGTAGAAGATCCGTCATTAAGGCAAAATAAACAAATTATTATTCAAAGAACTATGTTTATGAAAGAATATATAAAGGGTATATTTAGATTTGGTATACTGGCACAATGAAGTGACGCTTAATCAACACTGGGCGAGTTTTCCATCTTTATTTAGTTAGTCTAACTCGCCCAGTATTGATTAAGCGTCACTTCATTGTGCCAGTATACCAAATACAATTAACAACACGGTTTCAATAGTACCAAAGGTATATTTACAATAAAAATTTGACAACTGTAAACACATTTGTAACATTTTTAAGCGTAAACACATCTTACGAAACAACAAATTGTTATATTTTTGTATGTTTTTTAACTAAAGTTATAGTCTATATTATAATAAATCTACATCTATTTTAATATTGATCCTATTAAACAAAATTAAATTGCAATTGTTTAATTTGTATTGAGTTCAATAACTGATATGATATTATCAAAATGTATATAACAATGTAATATTTTTCGAAATATTTCTGCTATAAAGCAAAGGAAATGCCGTAGAATCACGTTACCATCAAATTTTGATTAGTGTCATCAAGTTTTAAAATCCGACAGGAAATCCTATACTCTAGTATGCACTTAACTCTGCTTAAGAGAAACTCGGTTACCGATTTACTGTAAACCTTTTCTAGTCTAAGTACAGTATTAAACAATACCGGCTTACGTCCACCTCCTTTCTGTTTACTTGCTGTTATTGTTTTTATAAAGTCTCAACAATACATGAGCATATTAGATGATGTCTATGTCCAAAATTTCAGGATTTTTTTTTTAAAGTTATGATTTTTGAAGGAAGGATTAAGAGTTTCATTTGGTATTATGCAAAGTATATAAAAACACAAGTTGTTTTATTGTTAAAAACTTGAAAATCTAATTCAACAAATGTGCACAAATAACTGGAATATTACCATATCTACGCAATACGATTTTATTGATGCCGAATTTGCATAATACTCGTTAAGGCCAAAAATGGGTTAACGTGTTAAACCCTTAAGAGATTAAGAATCTACAGAATTTTGTAATTTACGGAAATGTCTAGAAATATTACCTAAACGATTACTAAAATAATTAAATTTAAGTTAATATTTTCTACAGTGCATATCGAAAATAAATAGCGATTCTAAGGCAAATAAGTATTCTTTAAATGGAGTAAAAATCATGTCAAGAGATCTAGCGGATTAGCGAAGATAAAGCGATTCCGTCTTCTTAGCTGGACAGGTTTCACCGGAGGGATCAGAGTTTAATACATCTAATTAACGAAATCAGTCAGATGTCTTGGAGATAGAGAACCTGAAAGAGAACTTATTGGTTCAGCTCCGGATTGACCAGTCTTCAAATCTACTGGATCCTTTAAAAAGAGAGATCAAATGGAATCCTCTTACCTGAATGTAGTCATGTTGCTCTATTGGACATGTGTTCGCTATGTATACGTATACTTTGTAAATATTTGTACATAAAGGACTAAAACTGAAAGTTTGGAGTCGTAAGGTATCCTTTTTGATGATACATACCGCACAATAAGTAGAGGAAAATATCAGAATCTACTCATAAATTCACTAGTCATATTTTAAATAACTTATTATCGTTCAATATCATTATCCGAAAAATCAAGTTAATAATACGATTTAGGATAGGAAACGAGACAAGGACTCGAGAACATTTCATTCACAACAAACAATTCGGAGTAAATCGCGATTAATTATACAGTAGTTTCATGAAAGTAATGTAAATTGCAGCCATAGAGCTTACCTAGAAACAGCAAATTTCTACCTCATAAGAGAGTGTTGATACGATCATAGAATAAAGTAATTGCTTATGCACAAACAGATCTCTCAACACTGGCAACTTACTCATTTGAATAACTTTACCATTAACATTCGCACACGAATTACACAATTCTTTATATGAATCGTGAATGTCATACTAAATTAGAAAATTACATTTAAATATTTATAATAATTAATTATTAGAATAAACTCTTCTTATAACCATTACTTTTTGTGTTTAGACAGTTTATTGCCTTTGCTAAAAACTACAATTATTTTGTAACCACTGAAAAGGGGTTTATAGACTAATAAACAAAATTTGTTTTCCTAATCCGACATTTGTCATAGGTCAAGAACTACTTAGAAGACAATTTTGATTAAATTTGATTTAAAATTTTCTTCTGAGTAGTTCTTGACCTCTGGTGAATGTCGAATTAAAAGGACATAAACAATTTTTAGTTTATAAACCCCTTTTTAGTGTTTACAAAATAAAGGATTGTATCCAGCAAATATTGCTACTTTCAGATTTATATTAAAAACTACAATGATTGATTTCTCCAAGTATAGTCTCAATAAATTTTCATTAATGTACTGTTGAAGGTCACTGAGAGAATTGTCAAGTAACATCTACATATGACAAAATTTCAATCGACCATCCACCTATATCAAAACCTCCTCCCGTTACGTCATTAATATCCCGAATTACAGAGGCGGCGTAAGGCGTGGGCGACGTGGGCCACCGCCTACGGCCTCGCGGTCCGAGGGGCCTCGCGCCTCAAAGGTTTATGCATTATTTAAAAGCCGTAAACGCAAAATTTACTCGTCGACGAGTAAACGACGTTTACTCGTCGTTTACTCGTCATAAAACGATAAATATATTGACATATCAAATTTGTTTTTATTTAGACTAGCAACATTTGCTGGCGTTGCGTTGCTATCGCTGGGAATCCCCGCCAGGCGGAGCTGGGGATTTCCCATTCTGTTTGTTTACGTTACTTCCACGCTGGATTCGAAAAATGCTTGTCTGACGCTCGTCAATTCCTTGAGAATAACAGTTATGAACTGCCAAAAGACTTTAAAAACGAAGGGTAGCCAAAAAGAAAAGGATGTTCGATTATAAAGGCAGTCTCCCAAAAGCCGGTATGAAACAGATTTTTTAACACCATGATTGATTCTATAATAAGTAATATGGATTCGAGATTTATGTCTTTAAATCTACATTTCGAAAATTTTGGTTTTCTCTATGATCTAAGCAAGTTAAAAAACATTCCAAAAGAGCAAATATTAAAAAAAACTGTCAAGATTTACACTCAGTCCTGCGAGTGGGTGAGAGCAGTGACCTTACGAATCATATGAAGAATTACAAACAATGATCCCAAATTTGCACAACTTCATTAAAGATGTGAAACAGCTGCTCCAATACATAACAGAAAATAACTTAAAAGAAATTTACCCAAATATTTACATTGTCCTTCGAATTTTGTTAATAATACCGGCAAGTACTGCCTACGCTGAAAGGAGCTTTTCAAAATTAAAACTAATAAAAAATTATTTAAGAAATACAACGGGTCAGGAAAGACTTTCAGCTTTGGCAGTTTTATCTATTGAAACATATATAGCATCTACGCTGAATTACGATACAATTATTAAGGAGTTCAGTAAGCCTAAAAGCAGGAAATTTCTGTCTCTTTAATTCTTTTTTTTTTTTTTTTTTGTATTTATGCGAGTTGGTCATTAGAAAACTGGAACAAAGAATCATACCCCTCTTTAATTCCGACATACATATTTATAGAAGGTACATCGATGATATATTTATTTTATGGGAAACTAAGCCCAATATAAACAGGTTCATCGATGCAATGAAAACCCGTACGGACTCCACATCAAGCTTGACCAAATAAGCAACTCAAATACGAACTTCTTAGATATCCATATGCAATTAGATGGCAACACAATATCTACTAAGGTCCATTACAAGCCATGCTACACTCCGTTATTCATCCCTGTCGTTTCAGAGGACCCTTTCTCTTACAAGGTAGCTGCCTTCCGGGTCCTTACGAAAAGAGCGTTCACGCTCCAAAATCGAGGACACCATATCTGAAATAGAGCGCATCCGGAACATAGCCACAAGACACGGCTATAGCCGCACATTGGTTCATAACGTTGCGTCTGCATATTATACACAAATGCATCATACTGACAACACCAACACACGCACTAACGACTCCAATATCACTCAATCACGTGTCGTGGTTGAATATAACAAACACCTAGACTCCATTTACAGGGAAATTGCCGCATACACCAACAAAAAGATCGCTTACAAGAGGCGTAACACTATATATGACCTCATGCGCAATTCCAAGGACAACGTAGATAAAAGAATGGCACCGGGGGTATACTCTGTTCCATTATGGGATGGCAGATTCCAAAGAGAGCTTGTATACATCGGTTCAACGAAACGGTCGCTCGACAAGCGTCTACGCGAGCACAAGTATGATATTGAGAGCAACAGAGGCACCACTGCCCTCTCCACGTATGTCTCGACCCCGGGCATGGGTGCTAATCTGCAAAACGCGGAATTGATTAAACTCTCCCACCGATTGGACCGTCTACGATCCCTGGAAACTCTGGAAATATACAAAGCTGGACTGCGCGCAACCTGCATCAATTCTAAAGATGCGTGTAACATTTCTCAAGCTTGGAAGTTTTGTTACGAAGGGGAAGTTCCCCACAGATCTATTTAATGTACAGTACATCCCTATCCCTTCGTTTATATGTGGAATGTAATTGCATCGTGTTATTGCGCCACACGTATTACGTATGTTAACAACACGTATGATTCCATGGCAACACGAACGCGCAACGGTTCTATTCGAAAGTTTGAATACGTTCTGAAAGAGTTTTGAAGTTGTAACGAATCTCAAGAGTTATAACCTGAGGAAGACCGAGTGAACGGTCGAAAACGTTTGTTTTCAATTAACTATTACTGGTTTTTTCAAAGGTTGTTGGGAGTGAATTATTTGATTACACCAGTATACAAGTCGATGATTAACCCTTTTTTTAAATTTTTCTTTAATGTTAGTCAAAGAATATAGTTTTGCATTTTTATGAATAAAAATTTGACAGTTCCAACTGCTTTTTATTTTATAAAATCCGTCTTCTTGCGCCACCAGAGAGCCTCGCGAAATGTACCTTGCCCACATCAAATTTAGGTCTTGCCCCGCTACTGCCGAATTACTTCATTCAAAAAATAGCAAAAAGAATCAGGCTCAGAACACAATTTGTTTAGATTCGTAATATGTAAAAAAATAATAACAATGCCCACATTTTACCATCAGCGAGGTTGCGGCCGAAGTTTTCATCTCTAAAACGTAAACGTCGAACGTCGAGTGCCACTTACAAGATAGTGGCACTCGACTTTCGACGTTCACGTTTTACAGATGAAAACTTCGGCCGCAACCTCGCTATTACCTCAGAATTATTACATAATTCCTGCAAAACTGAAACAAACTTATATACCTTATACTACAATCAAGAATTTTTTTCAGAGACGATTCCTATTAACCGTATCAAATGCCGTTGAAAGGTCAGCAAAAAAGACATTGTTCTTCTTTTCCTTTATTGTTTTCGAATAAAAAATATAAAACAATGATTTAGTGTGACATTGTCACAATGCCGGGCTGCAATTTTTAATCATATTTTTAATTTATTTAATTTAAAATATATGCTCTCCACCTCAAATTAGTAGTGGCTTGCTCCTGTAAATCATACTTTTCCTTTAACAATAGAGTCGTTTCGGTCATCTATGTAACACCTTTCAGGGGAAAAAGATTTGAATTGAAGTAACGTAACTTTTAGTTTGCAGTTAATCGGGACCCTCTATCACTATGGTTTCCACATCCTGTTTCAAATTTCATATATCTAACTTCTTTCTCTAGATTAAGGAAGGACAGACATACAAGCAGACGATAATGGGGATTTATAGGTCTACAATTTTTTCAAATTGTAGCCAAACGAATAAATCGTTACTTATAGAATACAGAGCTCGAAATCCCGACTGTTTTTTATTATCAAATATTTAACTCTATCTAGTAAATATGTTTTATGTAAAATTTACAAAAAATTTTCGACATTGAATTCATAAGTGAGGGAGACTGGCTCCTATTTAGGTATTACAAACCCACGATTAATTTCTGAAAGAACATCAGGTGTATTTAAATAGAGGAATGACATTTATTTGACATTGTAGAAGGTTTATGTTATCTATTAATATAATAATAGTTGATATATTTGTACAATTTATGCTTTATGAAATTAGCCTAAGTATGTACAAATAATAACACAGGTCTGCAAGTAAAAATCTGCATAGGATTTTTATACATTTTCTTATTGATTTCAACTTGATAAAAACGAAAAAACTATCAAAAATTTCCATCTCGTCAAATTTTTTTGTTACACTCAACACTCAAATTGCTAGTTAAATTAAAATTTAGTATTCTTTTTTTATTTAAAAAATGGCCTTAAAACGAAGACTTCTCACATTAATTTTATCAGTTATAGCTGGACTTGGCAATAAATAAATAAAAATGTTAATGGTTGAAGACAGTAGTTGTAGGGAGAGATGGGTTAAGTAGTTTTAGCGTTAGGAGGAAGGTTGCATGATCGTGTAGAAACAGGTTAAAAGTTGATAGTGAGTAATATTACTGGTGAGGTTGAACGTGTTTCGACATGTTACCTGGGATACTAGGAACAAATATTGCTTGTATTTTTATTTCTGGAATATGGCTCGCAGAGGTTGTGTAATTTCTCCCGACAGCTTCTGTTATGTATGTGGTGAATACACAGTGAAAAGTCAACAACGAAACATAAGTGAGTTTGCGAAGAAAGTTTATTTTGCGTATTTCAAATTGAAACTTGAAGATCAAGACAAAGCATGGGCTCCGCATAAGGTGTGCAGAAGATGCGAGGAAGATCTTCGTTTGCGGTTTAAGGGTAAGAAAAACTCATTTCGTTTTGGCATTTTTATGATATGGCTTGAACAGAAAAATCACACAACCGACTGCTACTTCTGTTCGGTAGATGTTAAAGGATTTAATACGAAAAATAAAAAGATAATATTTTACCCTAACCTTGACTCAACTATTCGTCCAGTATCCCATGGTTCTGAAATACCAGTTCCATAGCCACCTTCTAATTTAGATGATATCCCGAGTGATTCAAAGGACTCAGACACATTAGCTTCCCAGGACGAATCTAGCTCAAATTTTTCTGTTGACGAAGGACCTCAACTTTTTTTCTCAGCGTGAGCTCAACGACCTAATAAGAGACTCAGGTCTTTCAAAAGATGCAGCCGAATTGGTAGAATCAAGGCTAAAAAACAAAAACCTGCTATCATCTGGGACCTCATTTTCGTGGTACAGGCATCGAGAGAGAGAATTTACTCAGTTTTTCTCCAAAGAGGGAAATTTAGTTTATTGTAATGATGTTCGTGGGCTCATGAAGTGCGTTGAAATAAAATATGATTCATCAGAATGGCGCATATTCATTGATTTGTCTAAAACTAGCCTCAAAGCAGTCTTGCTGCATAATGGAAATGTATTTGCATATTTTCCTATGGGACATTCGGTTCATATGGGAGAAACTATACCGACTTGGCTACGATTCTTGAGAAAATCAAATATCAAGAGCATCAATGGATGGTTTGTGGAGATTTCAAAATACTAACAATGTTGTTGGGTCAGCAGAGAGGGTATACAAAATATCCTTGCTTTCTTTGTTTATGAGATAGTAGAGCGAGACAGCTGCACTGGACAAAAACTAATTGGCCACCACGAGACAGTTTAACCCCTGGCGAGAAAAACTTTGTCAATACGACATTGGTTCCCCCAGGTAAAGTGTTATTACCACATCTTCATATTAAATTGGGGCTCATAAAGCAGTTTGTCAAATCACTGCTAAAAGATGAGGATTGTTTCAGATATGTGTTCCAAGTTCACTGAAGAAACTGAAGCCGAGTTAAAAGAGGGAGTTTTCACTTGCCCCGACATAAGAAACTTTTTATCTGATTCTCTCTTTCTGGAAACAATGGGAGAAAAGGAAAAAGAAGCATGGGACTCTTTCAAAAATGTAATACATAAGTTTTTGGGGAATACTAAGGACCCTGACTACAAAACCATTGTACAATGCATGCTGGCAGCGTATGAAGCTCAAGGATGTAAGATGAGCTTAAAAGCTCATTTCTTATACTCCCATATTGACTATTTTCCCGAAAACTTGGGAGCCTGCAGTGAAGAACAGGGTGAAATGGGATGTCAATATGTTAGCTGACTACTATTGGATGCTCAATCGAGAAACCAAAGAAGGAAATCGGAAACGAGTTCGGAGAAGCATCAAAGAGAAGAAGAAAAGGTTTCATAAGAAAAAAAGAGTAGACCTAAAATTGTGTATAAATATCAGAAACAATTTTTTGATTAGTTGTAAGAAAATATAATATATTTAGTTCATTGTAATAAATAAAAGTTTTTATCAAAAATTTGTTTTTATTTCGCAAAAACCTATACGTGATGGGATGTTCCAGAAGTCATTATTAGAAACTCCGATCTTTAAAACATATAATTCAGCAAAAATATCCCATGCAGCTGGAAAATTTTTTTCCAGACCTGTGTAATTACTGTAGTTCCTAATATGCAATATAAAGAAATAAATAATGTTCGTACAATTTTATAATCGATATATAGATTTTAAAATGTTCTAAACACGATTCGTAATTTTAAAAAATTCTCCTTGCTACAAAGCGAGTAGTGTCATGTCGTATTCGAATTTAAAATGTATCGCGTGTCATCAAATTCACATCTATCATGAAGAATATAATACGACCATCTGATCAGACAGTTTTAAATGTCAGTAGTCCATTGAAATTATTATTGTAAGATAAGTTACATATTTTTAAATTTTTTGCTATGGAGTAGTTTGAGAATGGTGTAAACGTGATAACTTTCTACAGAAGAAAAGAAAGTAAAATTGAGAAATAAATCGAGAAGTGTATAAAGAAAGAATTGTATACACAGTATATATAAAGTGGAGATTGAAGTAATATGAAAGCAATCGAATATAAAAATTTTTCATTTTTGAAAAAGGATTGAAAAGCTTTTATCATTCACCACTGTTCAATACCATTTACAAAAAAGACTACAAAATAAGATATAGCTTTTTTCCCCTGTTGACACTAAGAGGATGTTTTACAATCTTTTCGCGAATTCAGGCCCACGATGGGGTGTCATGGGAGGGTTACTTTGATTAGTTTTGTTACAGCAAAGTAACACATGAGCGATGATGTCTCCAGTTCGGTCTTTCTATGGGAAACTAACATATTAAGATGTTATAAACGTGAAGAAAACCCGGAAAATTCCACGTGACCTGCACGAGCCCACGACCAATTACAGTGTTTAGTAGTTTTATCCTCTTGGCCATTGGTTGGAAGGAACGAGTCCAACGTATCCGGATTCCAAATTAAGTTTAGTATTTTCTATCTAAAGAAGGGAGAAATACTACTGTTTTGAAATTTTTTGCGATTTAAGTTTAATGTAAAAGATTAAATTATGGTTGTGACAATTGTATAATAAATAATCGTTCGAGATATATTGGTTAGATAAATTAATAATTTAATTAATTAATATTCACTGAAAATACGATAATTAATTTTCAATGATTTTAGTAATTTAGATGTCATTTCCATTATTTGGTTGAGAGCGATCGAAACTGTTTTCGGCTTCTTGCGTGTTTATTATATTACGTTAAAATTTGATTTAATATTTAAGAATGTATTGCATACACGAGTATCTTAAGTAAAACCTTAACATTCAACGATGCATGGTGCTACTTTTATGTTAGTCGAATTGACGTAATACAGTGGAAACCAAGGGTCCTATCTCACCACCATTATGGGCCTAGCCGAACCATAGTCAATCTGAACAAAGGCCCTCAATGCTCTTAGGAATTCACGTTAAAAGGTGCTTCAATCTATTCACAAAAACAGTTTATACATACTATCCATTATCATTCGGTAAAAGAGAAAGCTTTATAATAATTACGATTAGCCCTAAACAGAAGTTTTACCGAGGTTTAATCCTCAGTAAAACTTCTGTTTAGGGCTGATCGTAATTATTTACTGCACTGTATATCCACCTCGTTTTATATGTCAGAAGTGAAAACACTCCTCTAACTCGGTCAACCTTCATCATTCCCTATTAGTCCGAGTTGGTGGGGTTTACTGTATATATACATATATATTTTAATTACAACTATAAATATCAAGTTAATCAAATATTCTATAGCTATATTAGCTAAATCTTTACTTGTTTTTATGAATATAACTCTCAAGAAAGTATAGGAATAGATAATATATTATATTATATTCAGTATTTATTATAATTCAATAAAATATAGATATGATTATAAATTAGTATTTTAAACACAAATTGTTTAATTGTAAATATAATTTCATAAAAATACAAATGCTTAAAAGTAGAAAATATTGATTCCTCTCTTAACCTTGTACTTTGTTTATTACCCTTAGTGTTTTTTAGATTATTTTTCTGGTTATATTTATAAACATGACATTAAATAATATTGAAAATGTAATTTAATGTTTTTAAATATTGAAGATCTTGCCAAAAAGTTCAAGTTTGAATGAATGCATTGTTAAGTCAGTTGTGAAACGACGTCACATGTACTGTCATTGCCAACAAATCTGACATTAAGTTTTTACTATTTTCGTTATAGAGGTTAAGAAAAATTGTACTTTTATACATGTTTCTTTTATATCAAAATATATTTTTAATCCATAAGTCGTAGTTCATTTAAAAATAGTTTTATTAATAAAAAGATTTAAAAAATGTATTCAAAATTAAGGTCAAAAGCCATTTCGTATGCCCTTATTATCTCATGTTTTCGCCTTTATTTCTGTATTTTCCTTTAAAGAATAGTATTCGTAAATATTCCATCTTATAATAGCGTTATTACCAGAATAGATAAATTCACAGAACTAATTTTCATTATAAACTGTGACGATAATTCAAACATAATTATAGATCATCGGACGTTTGTGTATAGTGTGCATTTTGTACTAAGTTTGTACTACATTTTGTACCACAAAACGTTGCTGTATGCTTCATGTACGCTCTTTAATCTGACTGAAGACACTGTGCGTAATTATACTGTCAAGATTGATTGAATACGCTTACAAAAACGTTAATGAACACAGAAAATCAACATGCAGATTCTGTACATAATAATAATTTTCTAAACTTGTATGCATTTCGGCCCGGGGTCTTTAACTCATCACGTGTCCAAACAAATTCCAACCATGCCTGATTATTATCGAACAATTCCGGATTACCTTTTACCCTTCAGAGGATGCTGGATTATCGGAAATTCTAATTTAACGGGTGCTGGATAAACAAACTTCTACTTTACTTCTATAGTAATTGTATTTATGAGATAATTCTATCTAAAATACTTTTAGTTAATACAAATTATTTTTCTAACTGTGAAAGTTTGTTATAAATGCTTACTTAAACAAAGTGACTCTAACATTATGATCCTAACAAAACGTTAACATTTGGATATTGTTTACAAAAAATACAATTTAACCTAAATGGAAATAAGATATAAACGTTTATATATTAATAATAAAGTAATTATTGCAGTAAATTCACACTTAAAATTATTTTATGAGTCTAAAATTACTCGATAAAAATTCCTGATGATATCAGTTTGGAGGATCTCACACCTACATTTATGATGCTTAAACATAGTTTTAGCTTTAAATACTATAAAAATTATTCTGTATTACTATATAAAAATATAAATTAATTGAGATTTAAATATATTATTAATAGTAATTCCGTTTCATCTGAATAAAGCTGTCTACATTGTCATCACTTTCTTGACGGCTACATTTATGTAAACAAATATGTTAGATGGGGGAAAAGAAAAATAGCAGTGTAACAGGAATCTTTAGCATTATACATTAAGATTTCTATTTCTGATCTAGGTTATCCTTAGATGACCCACTTTTTTATAATGCGATATATTAACAAATCAATTAACATGGGATAATGAAGCTCGAATCTCTAATTTGAATTTAAACTCCATTTTCTAGATAATTTAATTGGCTAAAACGTACAAAACCAAGCACTCTGTAGCAGATATAATGTGTCACGTGTGAAACGTGACACATTATCTCGGAGGTATTATGCTTCGGAATTAACGGATACATTATAGAAACTAGTAGTAAATGAGAGGCGAATTGCTTTAATTTACTGTTCAACATTTATTTATTTATTTATTTATTTAGAGTAAAGTTTAAGAGAGCTGTCTGTCTTGCTGACAGACTTAGCCCTAAAGAAATGAAAGGAGCGAAGAATAAAAGTCGGAGAGTAAAGGGAAGGATAGAAGGTGAAGTCAGAGGGGATCACATGAGTCGCCTAAACCCGGCGATATTTAAAAAAACAAAATAGCAAAATTAGAATACAAAAATCATAAAATTTTACAATTGTGGCTACTTTGCCAACAACGCGATTATCAAGGTAAACATTTAAACAATTTAAGCTTAACATTTGATAGTATTTACATTATTTACACAATATCAATTTTGTTGTATTGAACCAGATGCTATTGCGAATGTCTGCCAGTCTCTTCTTGAGATGTCAGTGTCAGTCTACTGTTCATTGGGTTATCTTCTCGATGGTTTTCGCTTCTTCTTTCCTTTGGTGACGATAGCTTTCTGGTTGTTTTAATGAAATTGCAAAGATGCCTGTATAGGGTTCTGTTTTGAGTCAATTCACCCTCTTTTGGTGGCCAATTAGATCCGGCTATAACACACTGTCCTTGGAATTTCTCTCGTTGGTGTTCATATTTACCATTTACTTATTGATTTTAAAAATTATTTATTTAGATAATAAATACATCTGTTTACCTTTTTTCTTTATGACAGACTTTATAATTGATCTTTCTATCTTGACTATGTCACCATATCGAATGCTGGTCTTGATAGACTTCGGTAGCTGTAATGTTTTAGGCGTATGCTGTTCACGTAAAAAACATTTAAAGTAATTTCTATCGGTCTTCAATCTATCCATCTTCAGCTTCAACTCCTCTAATCCCATATAACGCCTATAACATTACAGCTACCGAAGTCTATCAAGACCAGCATTCGATATGGTGACATAGTCAAGATAGAAAGATCAATTATAAAGTCTGTCATAAAGAAAAAAGGTAAAATTATTTATTTGTAAAGAGTATAATAAAATTGCTAATCGATTAGAAGTTTTTATGCTTAGGGGTTACTTAACTTTCATATAATAATAAACTTATTGCTAGAGAATATCATATTGATCTATCACACAAACTTGTATATTTTCATCTTTATTCTTCTCGACCTGTTGACACTAAGAGGGCCTTTTTCTATACTCTTCGTGAGTTCGACCAAGCCCACAATGTGGGAGGAACGAGGCCCAACAATCCTGAAAAATTGCTCATAAAATATTCCAAGGATGCTCGACCGGATTCGATTCCGGGCCCGTCGGAGCGATTGGATGAAGCCATAATCGCTTCGATTATCCGGTGTTTCTATCATACGTATATAAATATAGGTATGTGACATGATTCTATGCGAACGTATATTTTTTATAATATATAGCGGAATTCTTTATTATCTTTTGGAGTGTAGATACGAGAGAATTTAAAAACTTTTGTAATGTAATTTTTTGGCTTAGATGGCTTAAATTTAGCGATTGATCAGGCTACAGGAAATAAGGATTATGTCGTGATTGATTGCATTTCTGTCCAAGCGATTACACGATTCGCATCTACGACATTCACACTCAACGTAACCTATTTTCTACCCCCTAAATAAATCGATAATAATAATTCCTGGTATTATTTTTCTAAAAGGATATAAAATTTTAATAATCAACTTTTTCTATATTAAATTACATAAAAATCATATACATAAATAAGCTATTTTTCGTTTTAAAATATACATATTTTAATCTTTTATTTTAATATTTATTTTCTCAAAATTCGAAAGTATATTTAAATATTTATTTATTTATTTACGTTACAAAATATTGAACTGAAATATTAATGCTTATATGTAAAATGGAAGTAAATTCATAAAAGGTTTTGCGGTTATCTTACGGATTGATGTAAAATTACGACTAAAATTCTATCGATTGATTAGGGAAATGCCATAAAGATAACATTATAAATATCAAATTTAGCAAGCGAATCCGGCATCCGTAATCGTATTATATCATGCGATGATCGAATATACTGTTTAAATGAGTAATAAATGTCAGAATTCCCTTTATATCGGATTTCTATCCATTCAATCATAAAACGTAATTTATCAATTCATTTCACAGAGTATTCGTAATTTCATACATCATTTCTAAATAAGTAAGAAGTTTTCTTACTTATTTACCAATAACTTTACTGAAATTTTAAATTCCCTCTTCGCAATATATCTTAAAGTACAGCGTAGATTATTAATTTTCGAGGAATATTCATCACTGACTTTATATATTACATTAATGTGTTTTATATACAGTGGTGCCTCGTATCTTGTCCCAAACTTAAACCTAAATTGTTGGCTTAATTTGAAGTCGTTATTGAAGTTAATTAATTATCCAAATTTGGCCTAACGAGTAGGGGTAAAGTCAAATTTCTAACTTAAAGACGAATATTTAGAAATTAATTTTCAGTTTAATTTAATTTAATTTCGAAAGAAAAGATTAACAGAGACGGAACTTGAAGACTTTTCTGTAATCAGATTAATTATCAGGAAATTTTTGCTCTAATTTTATTAAAGAGTTTGGTTTGGGCTTCGAATACCGTCTACTCTTAAAATTTTCATAGGATGTAGTGTTGTGATCATTCGAGTGTTATCACTGAAAGAAACATTGTACACTACACGCCATTATCCGGGCGTAAATTTTATTCTATTACAGCATCTTAATTACAGTTCTCTCTGCAACATCAAGAGAAAACATCCTTTTCTCTACACACTATCCTACCTACCACCATCTCCTCTTCCCCTTTCCTACCTCCATTTTACCACCAGCTCATACATACGACTGACACCTGGGTTTTTATCAAATTCATAAATAACGATAAATAAAGGTAAAGAAACATCAAGAGTTTTCAAGCAATAGCGAGACATTTCTAGCATCGAGAACAATTTAGTTTCTCCAAACGTTTAAAAATCTCTTTTCCATTTCCAAGAAACAAAAGTATTCACCATTTTAACTTTAATAAGTAATACAGTGTTAATATATATTCTCATACGTAAAATTATCAAATCTGTTAACGTAACCTGACAGTTGATGAATACGACTTATCACGCCAATTCACACGTAAAAGGAAATAATTAATTAAAGATAACAAACAAATTCGTGTTTGTGTCAAGGTAGTTAATTTAATGATTAACTAACAATTAAAATCTCAGTATATATATATATATATATCCACATTTTGCAACGATAAAATTGTACTTAATAGAAATAACCCCTTAGGAAAAGATAACAAAGCCGTGCTTTACTCAACAATTCCATTTATTTGCTATTATCTTATCACACAAATTCAATTAGCAGTTAAACATACCATTCCTTTGAGACCTCATTTATTATTTAAATTATTATATTGATTTCTATTTAATAGTCTCCCTCTTGAATGATATGATCCTTTTATTCGCATGGTAATTACTTATAAATTTTTACCTGGTTTTAATAATTCTTACTTACAAAGTTACAAGATATATATAACTTTCATTATTTTTCTGTTAAAGATACACATACAAACCTCGATATAATACCATTGTTTGTCTCTTGAATTGCCACTAAATAGAGTGTAGCACTAAACCGAAGAGTCTCAAACAATTAAAATTATTTAAAGTAGTGAGATCTATACACAAGTTTGAGGTTTGACAGTTTGAAAGTCATGGTGACTTCATAATAACATTGAAGAAGTGTGCATTTGGTAGTTCAGAGTTAGTGAATGATCCTACGGTTTAATAGTTATAAGAATGATTAAAACCTCCCAACAACGGCCACTATTTTAGGAACGTCCTTTTAGAAAAGTATACAAAATAACCTTCAAACAATGGCAATTTTTTATGTTTCCATCAGTGGTTATCGTTTAGAGGACTGTTAGAAGTTTACTAACTTTTACAAAATTCGTAGAGTTTCCAGTTAATAGAGATAAGTAATGCATTGAATATATTTGGATCTAGTAAAAACCGTAGTTAGGATAGATTTCAACTTTTCAGTATCTCCTTTTTACTTCAGTTGTAAAGCACTGAACGGCTGTGATGTGACGAAATGACACTATTAGTTTGAATCGTGGCAGATGGGATGTGTCGAAAGATTCGTAAAATGTATCGATTCGAAAATTTTGGCAGTAGTTAGGCAATATAAACTCCTCTTGATAAAAAAACGAAAATAGTGTTGAAGATAAAATATTAAAACATTATTTGTAATGCAATATTACTCATTTTTTTGCCAGTAAATATTCATTTTCTGCTTTCAGATATGTATCTAGGGCACAATTACCAACTGATCTAAACGGAATTTCTCTATTTTTTCATAATATTTAACTTAAATTTAATATATACATATACGTGTATATATCTGTGATTTATTTTACTTTCCCAGCTGTTATATATAATGGAGAGATCGATCAAAACGTGACCCACCCCCAAGATTTTTGCATTTTTGGACTCGGAACCTTGAATTGTCGAGAATCTTTTACAATCTTTTTCATATGAAGCTTTTTTTTCATTTTATAGTAATTAATAATATAAAAAGATTTTAAAATAAAATCTCATAACAGATGGCGCCATACGCAATTTTAACTTTTTTTCTTTTTCAAAAACATCACGCAACTCGTTGCTGGATTTTATTAACACAGTTTACACTCGCTAATTCGAACTAATTATTATACAAAGTTGTTTATATTGGTAAAAAGTTCGGATTAATGAGATATATTAATAATTTATTCATTATTTTGTTAATAATAAAGATCTGATTACTTTAGTGTAATGAATGCATTTTTAAAAGTAAAAAATATTATTAATTCTTCCATTAATGTTTTAATATATATTAAAAATATAAAATTCTCTTATATAATTGCAACATTTATTAATTTATCTGCTGTCAGTTATTTTAAAAACCATTTTATATTTATTCAGAATATAATGCAGCATTGTTATCTCTCTTTGTGGTAAATATTCATACTCATGTTATTATTTTTTATAATGAAATTTCTCTTAATTGTTTGACCTTTACACTTTACTGTAATATTAAAGAATTGAAAATAAGTAATTTTATTCCTGTTTTCTTAGGGAAAAAACAAAGCTTGATATACGTGTTTTTCTTTAATCTTATTTTCATATTAATTCGAAGAAATGCATTCGTAATACAAATATATTTTATATTTTTGTCGAATTTTAAAATCCTTATACTACTAGGAAGGAAACTACCTGCTTGATAAATATTTATGGAAATAATCTTCGAATAACGTATATTTACTACAGCTTTCATATTGATATTAATTCATTTCGCATAACATTTCGACTTCAATTAATCTTTTATAATCTTCAAAGAAAGTATTTTGTATAATATTATGTAATCTTACACAACTACATGCAAACGTTTTGTTATATTAAATTTATTCTAGAGATTTTTTATATGTAAAGTCATTAAATTTCTACAAGTAAATTAAAGTAGGCCTATATTCCCTGTTTTGTATTTAGAACTCTTTACATTAATTGGTTACAGAAGCTTTAAAAAAACCTATAATTTGAAGATATTTCTTAAGCTTACCTTGACAAATCTTCAGCAATCACAATTTTATTTCCTTAGAAAACAATTGAACTATGGTCAAAGCTTTTATGAGGCGAAGTTACAATTGACTTTCATCAAATCCCATTAACTTTCCTTACTCCTGAGATTTTTTATAAATCTTATCACATCGCGAATAAACCAATTTTGGAATAAAAATCCACAGTATTTATTAATTCTTTTCTTAAAACACTTTTATAATTTATTTTTTCATCAAGCACTTTTGGGAATAATTCTTTAAAAGACAGTGTTTTCGATGAAGAGATTTCGTGCATTTTTCTCTGTTTATAATGGTTAAAATTCGGTTAATTCAAGGTAAATGATCATTATTATTGTTATTTGATTGATGATATTCGTGAAAGATCACTAATCTTTCTAGCTTTTATTAGGAAAAATGGGAAGAATGACATTGATATATCTTGCTGTGATATTCATCATTTGTGAGAAGCTAAAGATTAATAGATGAAACCAAAACGTTTCTATCATTTACTGATTTTACCTTCTGTTTTTATTGTTACTTAAGTCATCGAACTTGTTTTCGATGCAGTCACCGATAAACTTTTGTATGCTATTCAACAAGAACCTTCATTTATTTAGTATAAAAATAAAACGTCATCAAAGACTTTTGAAATCTATAATAATAATAATATATTTTATGTTTCAATTATTATTTAAATTTTAAAAAATTATAATTAGTCGTAGTGTGGCATTTTAAGAAAGGAAAGGTCGGAGGTGTTTACAGTCTTAACTATGCTGGTTCAGAGTAGGTGTAGACTGCCAAATTTGATTGAGATTTGCCCATTAGTTGTTTGCCAGCATTGTCAACCTGTAAAATACTTTTTCAGTTACTCTAATTGTTGTGTATTAGGGTGATTGATGCCATTAAATTTTGGTGGTTGAAGGTCGAGAGGGTGTGGAAATAATTAAGGTCGTGTGTATCTACAGTAGTGTCGGACTTAACGACGATTTTATTCGTTTCCAAAATGTTGCCGGAAAAGTTAAGCAACTCGTTGTTGGTTTATTAATTAAAGAAAGCTTTAAGAGTACATCGGTTAAAAAATTGTTTATTTGGAGAAGCCAACGGCATTGAGAACTTTACAAAATGTTATTTTACAGCACAGTCTTTTATGCTAGAAATTTTTAAAAAGTGTAATTAATTAATTACGAAATTAAATTTAATAACTTAACGTAACAAGTATACTATACTGACGTTGAATTAATCAAAATTACATATTTTTCGATTTATGTGTGTACAGGTAAGTGATATCAAACAATTTATATTGTTAAACATAATGACTCTTCATTTAAATTATTATACAATTGTCAAAATTATGTCAATTTGTAGTAAAAATTGGACACGTTGTCTAGTGACTTTTCTGCATTCCTTCGATAAAATTGTCAACTAAAAACAGACAATAGCAGAAAGTTCTAGCATAATCTGCTATAATAGAAATAAAGAAATGAGCATCACTTTACTTATTTCTCGTATAGTAAATACACTATACGTATATATATAAATTTATTATAAATTGAGATCTTGCCAACCGAAATATGTAGGTCAACGAGTCTAAAGTAAAATAATTATACTTGATAAGATTTTACTCTTTCTAATAGAGAAAAACAGTAAACAAAAAGGTTACAGAATAACATGTAAAGTAAATTCAAAGTTTATATATTATAGAAACATTATTATGTTTGGAATTAATATTGAAGACCTAAACTATTAGTTGTTTTTTATTTGAGTCCTGAAAATAAAAATATTTACTGTATATATTCAATAATTATGGCTTCTCTTAAACATTAATCTCTTTATATTTAATACATTGTACTTTAGGTTGTAATCAAGACGACAATGGTTTGAATTGTGTGATAACCCTTCAAGAGGTGTAATGTATGTTTTTTTAAAGGTTATGAAAACTTTAAGAAACTAATAAAAATTAATTATAAATATTTAAAACTTAAATAAAATTTTTCGAGGTTTTATATCGAAATACTGACAAAAGTATATGAAAGTAAATAAAAGTTTTTTGTAGATAAAAATATCCATATCACAGGAGACATAAGAAACATATATAAAGAAACATAAGAAATATATTCTTTTCGGACACATAAAAGAATAGAGAAGGATGACTTTATGTCAAAAAATTTCGAAATAAGAATGGTGGGCGTATATACATTCACCAGAATAAAGAAAGAAAAGCATACAGGAGACCTTGACCTATCCTTTAAACATTTCGAGGTGTCTCTAAAGTAGAAGAATTTGTAAAAGTTTCCATTGAAAGAAACTTCAAATATTCATTATTTTGCAATAAAAACAAAGACAAAAGCTGACTAAACTTTTGATATTTGCCATTTGTTATTTACTTTTACGGCATTCAAGATATGACCTTTGTCCGAAAGAGAATGAAAAAATCGCCCTGTTTCTTATATGTGAAGTTAAGACCTCCCATAGGTTAATAAATTTCTTAAACTGTCTTTATTAGACTGCAGGTAATGTCTACCTACTTCATGTCTTGAATACAAATATTATTGTTTAATGAAAGGAATTCCGTGGGTATGTATGTTGTGTGGTGACGTGTATTTCGTTTGATATCTCAGCATGGAGTGAAGATTAAGAAACGAAATCTGGCATCGTAGCTTGAATTTAATAGGCATTGAGACTATTAAATTTTGATGGTTAAAAGTCGAAGGGATGGGCAATAGATAAGTCGTGTGTCATATCTCGGAAGCCTCTACCCTGAAAATTAAGCTTTTTACCTTGTTATTATTATTAAAAATATAAAATGTATTTTTAAAAGGAAATCATTCATTCTGAATCACTTCAAGTTATCCAGTAAAGATTTTACTTCCAAGTACAGTACTTTCTAACATCTTAATTTTTCATTTTGTTTCTTATAGTTTTACCTTTTGAGTGTCTGTTTTACTTTTTTAGACAATTTCCCTTGTCCTTGACATCCACATTTCTCATTCTACAGCATTTTTTATGTAACATATATTGGTTCGAATGTCTTGAATATATCTCCAGTTAAATGTAAAATATATTGAACTGTTTTCTCTATATTGTAACGTCTTTCCTCTAAAGTATATTGTTTCATTGTGTTGAAAATATTTTATCATTTATTCTTACAAATTTTATAACTTATAAAGTTTGATTTCTAAGTACCAAAAGCTCTTTAATTTTTAGTTTTTTCTTATATTTGCTTTGTATTTTTACTATTTTACTTCTTAAATTTTACCCGATTACTAATTTAAAGCCTCTATAAACTCCTCCCCCTCTTCGAGACTGCTAAACTTAATACTTTAATGCTATAATATGTATAATTTTTACGTCTCACTATGTATATGGACTATATTTTTCTCTTTTTAATATTTTCTTCAAGTTGTTTCTTATTCTACAAACAATAGTTTTTCTGAGGCATCTTTATGACATTTCCTTTAATATCTCAAGCTTCTTTCTCTTCTCGTATCAAAGTTATGAATCCCGTAATTTAATTTTTTTCATATTTTATTCTTTTTCCATATTAAATTGAAAAATATATTATAGCTGTTTTTCAAGATCTGATCAATTCAATATAAATTCAATTTACTTCTAGACATTTTTTATTTTATTTTTTTCACTTGTTTTTCTATTTTGTATAAACAGATTTCGCTATAATTTAAACTTACGAGTTTCTATTTAATGTTAGTTCATTGTGTGAATAATGAACTAACATTAAAACTAAGCAAATATTAATGCACTCCACTTAAAAGTTAACAAGGTAAAATCGAGAAGTTGGTATACCTTTATCTATGAAAATTTCTTATGTTTATATGATAAATATTAAATATAATTATATAACTAATTAAATAATAAAATAAGCATTTAATATTTATAAAACATTTAATAAAAATGTGTATTATTTAAAATTATTTACTATTATTCTTGTGGATGATGAGAAGAATCTCTCACCATCCTCTCACAGATTTTAATAAATTATCGTTGCAAATTTTAGTGAAAAATTTAAACAATAAACTATTTTATTGTCACAAAAATATTGGTTTTTCTATTGAAGGCCATACAGAAACACAGAAGTAAAATAGTTTCCATTTCTGCATTATTGTGTCTAAAAGTAAGCTATAATTTCAGCTTAAAAACGGGTAAAACAAATTACTTTGGTGTTACCAGTAATGAATATGGCTTGACACTAAAATCATCACTGTATAAAACAGTCTTTTAAACAATGAAAACAAATACACTCAGATTCCGGTCACTAGTAGAAACATAATAACATAAAATAAAAATAACAAATATAATAAATTAAACACAACTCATAATTTGAATAGAACGAATTTTTATTTAAATTTCGAGTTACTTAACAGAAATTAAATGCTGCTTATTATAGACATTCGGGAGATTACTTTTTAAATAGAAAATTTCAATAGAAAAACCATGTAATTTACCAGAAAAATTTTATATTTTATACGTAAAAATATACAAAATACCAACGCAATAAGTCAAACGAAAAATTAAAGTCAGATTCACAAAAATTGCATCTTTGCTTAAAATACAGTTTTACCATTTATAAAAATGTTTTTTATACGTTTCTATAATTGCAAATTTACCTCATACTATCAGCATAACGTTTTAAAACCGATAATATAGATGGTGTCCTCTATACAGTGACACAAATCAAGCCCACCAGTGACCGAATAAATAAAACCATTGAACACTGGTAGTTGCTGACATTTTAATGTTTTGTAAATAAAGTTACATTTCACCTATGTATGTATGAAAACTTTGGGACATCCTGTATTTAATATTGTAAAATAAACACTTTACATTAGGCTATTCATTTATCATTCGCAGAAAACTTCATTTCCAGAGTACTTTCCATTGATTTGTGTGATGAAGTTCATTCTAATCTTTCACGTTTTCTTTTAGACGATTGTACTAAAATATATACTAAAAATTTTGTATAATTATTCTTGATACGTTCTTTTTAAATCACCAATACATCCAAAAAGGTGTAATTAGTAGAGCAATTTACAACAATAAATTGTTTACTAAATTAATACAGGATTCCAGATTAGAAGTTATCCTGGGAGATCCCCTTCTGTTGAGTTGTCTTCTCCCACAAAAACTATAAATCAATCCTAAAAACTGCTCATAAATCCAGATCTACAGTTTTTATTTTCAGTATTATTTATTAATAAATTTTAATTTACACTGCTACTATTTAATAATTAATTCGTAGAAGTTCTTGTGAACATTCAATAATACTAATCCGTAAACTTAATTTCCGAAATCGGTTACAACTTCAATACCGATTTATCTAATTATTAATTCAATATTCATTTAAACAACATATGCAGTATTATTTAGTATGCGCTTTTGAAAATAAACACAACATCAGAATTAACAAAATGATATTTATTCAATATTAATCTGTGCACTTTATTGATACAATATATTTAATTTAACGGGTAAACAAAAATGATTGCATATACTTGACGTTTTACTGATTATTTAATATATAATGAAATCAAAAATAATTTAAATATTTTATAAGCTTACTTTTTATGGGTTTTTCCTTTGGTTCTACTCAGATTTTTACGGTTTTCTGTTCAGAAATTTACTCGAATGCAGCAATAACTTGAATTAAAACATTGATAATCTTTTCGTAATTTCTAAGAAATTTTTCTAATATTTTCTACAAAATGTCAGAACTTCATATTTCTCATTTAATTGTTTTCAAGGGCATTCTTCGGCAATTTCATGCTGACTGTTGGGCCCAACCATCAAAATAACTTACATTCGTTTCCCTACTCGGTACTGCGCTTCACCTGTGAAAGAATAAACAAATATCAACATTACTCCTGTGAAGATAGACTTATAAAACAGTATATATTAAGATACGGTGCCCCATTATGGCCCACCATGTCTGGACTATTATTTCGATCAACTCCAATTTTCTCCAAGAAATGACTAAGCTATCACATAGCCTTTAGGTGATAATATTCCAAATTTGATAGACTACCCAGTGACAAAAAAGGGCATTTGTCTGGAACCTCCACCAAACTGATCATTTATAAACTCATTACTGTAGTAAGAATATCGAAATTTAAATTTGGTGCCATATCTCAGGACCCTGGATTGCCGGGTGGCACAGCAAAGAACTTAATATAACTTTAAAACTATGATAAATTTAATACCATTTTTAACCTCAATATTCACTTATATATATATAATATATAGGTTTATGACAGAAATTTTTTCAGTTTAGAAAAATTTCTCTCTTAATGAATAAAGTTCTATTACTTTCACTTTCGATATCGAGAAATTTTTCGGGATTTTAATCAATCTCATTTTATCCCATCTTCCTGTAATATCGAACCAAATTTGACATTTAAAGGTTTAATCTATATTATAAAAATAAATTAAATAAGAGAGTATTTATATGCAGGATGAATATAAATACAGTGAATGCAAGTTGCTTGCAGCAAGGTTTATTGAAGTTCTTCTGTACAGTACAATACACTACCAAATGGAGTTGTTTAGTACCAATAGATGGAATCAAAACGTTTATGAAATGGTAATAAAGGTTTTAGTTTGTATTGTCTACTATTAATAAAAATTTTAAGTGACATTATTTAAGATTTGTTTAGAAGCAACTTATTTAAATAGTGGCTAATTTAAATATTGTCTAGGACATGTTAGGGGCCCTGGGGCCTCAAGTGTCAAGAGCCCATAAAAATTGAATTATTATTATTATAAATTTTTAATACTTTTTCATTAACAATACCTAGATCCGTCCCTGATAATACGTTTTGTTTTCAACAGAATTTCGGTGTAACCGCCTCATCTATTTGTCTAATTACTATTAATTAATTATTTCGAATAATAACTTGCTTTTCTAAACGAAAGATTTTACATTATATTAAATACAAAGAAAAAACAATCGAATGCACTTTATTGTGACATTGTCAGAATGCCGGGCTGCAATTTTTAATCATGTTTAAGTTTTAAAAATTACGTGAATTATGATTCATACCGCAAGTTCGTATAAACCCTATTAATCTCGAGAACGATATTAGATAGATGAAAATCGAGACCAAATATGGAAAGGTTAGGGCAGGAATTCCTCAATTAACTATACACGAGCTTCCTGTTTGAACTGGCAGTCACGTTACTCTAATTCAATCAATTCAATAATTTTCTCCAGGACAGAGTTAGATAGATGAGTTCATGACTATTGTTAACATGAAAAATATGATGTACAGAGGCAAAACACTACTAAAATCAAAGCCAACGTTTTAAATTAAATTATTTAAAAATATGATTAAAATTTGCACTCCGTTCCTCGTAATGTTTCAATTATTATAAAATACAACTTATTAAATTAAACATCAATTAATTTATTTATTTTAACGTATGTTATTTTCTATAAAAAAAAGCCTTAAAAATTCTCAGTGGAGTTTTTCTTGTTTATTTTTTTGTCAATTAGAAGAGGATCATCTATTAATAATGACACTACGTCAGTCAACGTTCAAAAGTCCTGACATTTTAAGTTGAAAACTTATTACTTGAGAGATTCGGTATATTTAACTCGATATATTTCATCACTTATATCACAGATATGTCAAAATTTCTAAGCATTTAAATTTCTAGAGAGTATTTTTCTGTGAATTTCAAGTCTGAAAATCAATAGTGGAAATGTAGTAGTAAATGAGTAAAAATGCATACTTTTAATTAATTTAATGTTTAATTTAATGAAAAGAGGGAAACTTTTTTTATTTTTACAATTATCTACAATTTCCGAATTTAAAATGATCTTTAAAAGTCTATATACAGTCTATAAAATTGGGAATATGCCGTACACAAAACTTTACCAGCTGACCTATACAACTGTACAACTCACATACGTTATACTGTACTTACGAATCTGTGTGATTCACTTTTATCGATTATACTCGTACTTTAGTACAATGTCTTCTCCAGTATCGATAAATATCAATTATACATCTCTTCAGCCCGAAAATTTCTCAAAATGTCAAAAACCACGTGGTACGTTTTGTAACTAGGCCCCCCCGCACTTGTACAGACATACATCAGTAATTACCTACAGGCTTTCTATCTACTCGTTAGAATCACAACATAAAAACCTTGCATTAAGTTGGCCAATCTCAAAAACAAGAGAAATATTCATATACAATGGAACTCCAATAATGGCTTCCTCCTAATAACGGCTGTCTCTAAACGGCGGCCATTTTTGAAGTTATTACAAACTAGCCTCCAAACAACGGCCGTTGTGGTCGTTGTTCGGAGGGTCTATATTTATATTGGCTTTAACATTGATTTCATCTTATTTAATCAAATCACACTTTTGTGTGATCTACGTACTGTTTGTATTGCATTTGTTAATTGGCCACTATTAAGTTATGCCTATTTTCCATGTTTTTCAACATCTCGAGGAAATTAATTGTTAATAATAAGACTTTTCTCTCGTGTTGCGACATGACGTCTAATTACTTAATTTTGTCTCTCCAAAGAGTCGTATACGAACTACTTAATCGTGGTTGCTATGTGACCATCTTCAAGAAAATAACTGTGAAATGAGTTTCAGAAAATCAGACAATCAAGACTAAAGGCACACATTCCGAGAAATATTATTTTATGTTTAACCTCTCCAAGAAGTATTTTAATTAAAATTTTCTAGAAATATTACGTAGCTTCAGTATTATTTCTAATAAATTTTAAAGTAAAAATTCTATTACTACATTTTCCACGAAGTTATAAAGACTTGCTAGAACTTTGGCAATAAAAATTATATTGTACTTTTTATCTTATAAATGAAACAATTACAGTAAAAACTTTCTCATATAATTTTATTAAAACTTTTTAATATTTTTAACTATTATAAAATGACAAAAGTTTAATTTTGAGGGTAGAGATGCGTTTTATAAAAAAATTTTAAATGCTAATAACCAGTAAAGACGTCATTAAGCCTGGCCCTCCTGCAGATACACACGATCCCCATTATCTCTCGAACCTTAACCACCAAAATTTAATAGCATCAATTTCCTCGACCTTTAACCCTTTGACGATTATCATCGTTTGGCTTGATTCTTCCTAATGGTATCTGCATTACTGATTTTCTTGCTAATTTTCCGTTTATTTCCTCTTTGGCTTTAGCCTGAGACTGAAGTAATATAAAAATCAGGCTTTCAGGAGATAAAGATCTAGAAAACATTTAATTATCTTTTATAGCTACATATTTTTCTGCTATCCGGACTTACCAAACCACAATGTACTGTACTAATATAAATTTATGAGCATTGCTTTTCATGTTGTGTTTAAACTATTTCATAAGAATCATCTAATTATCAATAATTTCAACATTGGAGTAAAGAATTGATGGTTCCTTTACTTTATTTCTGTGGTAAACAGTAAAGCGATTCGTCTTATTCCCTATTTACAAAAGACATGACGGTGAAAGTAACGAGCCGAAGACTTTTGCAGTGTAAATTTGTAATTCTTATTTCCTGTGACCGAGACTGCATTAGCACATGAACATACCCACCCGTGGCCTGAGACCTACATTCTGAGTAGCCTCGTATCAATAAATTTTTTCTATATCTGTAACTGTATAATAACTCCTGAAATAGGACCAGAGACATCGTGTCTAGTTAAAAATCATTTTAAAATTATAGTTAAATATCTATAATAATTATTTTTAATAACTGTAAAGTTAATTTTCGTTTTGAATTCAAAACATGAGCGTAAATTAGGCAGTTCGGCGGTTTATTACACGTGGAGCGCCAAAACAGAAACGTTTCCTCTTCTTCTTCTTCTTTATTCCAGTTTATATGGAGATTTTAGCCTGTCGGCCTTTTCTCCGATGTACACCGCTTTATGATTATGCGAAGCGGTTTGAACGATAAACAAAACGTTCTAAAGCCTGTACGTGCTGACGAGGAGGGAGGTCGGCGTGTGCCCAGTAAATAGGTGTGAGTGTCCGGACGACTGTGAAATCTATAGATAAAGTGCGGCCGAGGTCTTAACGGGCCTCCTTATATTTCGGACAAGTAATCCAGAAATGGTGGGATCCACCCAATCTCGATTGGATTGGGATGCAAACTGATTTCAGCTGCTAAGTCGATTACTATTGCCCGGGATAAAAAATTAACATTACCCACCGCCTGTATGACTGATTTGCTGTCTGAGAGAATGACAGTCGGATTGTGGAGAGGCTAGAGCTGATTTGCAGTGCTCGTTTTATTCCTAGAGCCTCCGCGCCAAATACGCTACAGTGATCGTGTAGGATCCAAGTTTCACGGAGTTCGCGAGCCGGAAAAAATACACCTATCGCCGTTCGGGTGCAGGATTTGGAGACCAATTTGCCCTGCCAGGAGGACTCCAGCAGCTCCTGAAACCGTGCACACTGACCTCCGGAGGGTCAATGGTAGAACATAATAACTGTCGAGGTGAAGGTGAGGAAGAACTCTAACTGTGCTCGGTGGCATATGCCTTTGCCGATAGATGCGTGTCATTGGCAGACCCTCCCGGCGTAGATGGAATAAAACCCGGGAAGCGTACGGACGCTGGTACAGACCAGTGATAATATTCCAAACAGGGTGCCGTCTCGCTCGGGCTACTGCTATATGGTGGTGTAGTACCACCAGCGCCTCCTCCACCCCTCGGTAGGGAAGCAAGCCAAAGTGATGACTATGAAAAAAGTCAGTATGAACGACCAGATTCAAGATCCGATACAAGATTATCCGTTCGAACAGTTTGGTGATGTGGGTAGATAGGCCGATACGAGGAGCAAGCGTCGCTAAGCGGCCTGGTTTTGCTATTGGAATAATAATGACTGAAATCCAAACTGGAGAACAGGTTCCAGAGGTCCAAATATCGTTCAAATGGTCCAGTAAGATTGAGACTCCCATGGGGGAGAGAGACCGTAATGCCTCACCCTGTCTGGACCTGGAGTAGTTGGTCTAATCTTGCGAAGAGCCCTGTAGAGTTCTATCTTATTGAACAGACTATCAGTAATTATGGGAAGCCTCTGACGAGGGTATCCCTACAGGAAAAAAAGACCCGTTGGGCGGGCTCGTCTGAAAAAGGATGCTAAGGCCTCTGCCTGTTGTGTAGGAGTTAATAAAGTATCCGAGGTCTGAATGATGTTGTGCCCTCGGGCGCCTGTGGAATCCTCAGGCGACAAAATGTCCGGTAGAGAGTGGACTGGGATGGAGGGAGGCGCACAGGCGCCCCCACCACTCCAGTCAGAATTGACAAGATTTTCTTCTGAATAGAGCAGTGGTTCTTAACCTTTTTATACTCGCGGCCCACCAAATATTTCATAATTTTTTTGTGACCCCATTTTTATAATAATAATTTATATTTGTTAAATTATCTATAATAAATTGCTTTTTTTATTATTGCTTTATTTTTTAAAATAATAAATGTAAATCATAACTTTATTATTTCATTATCTATTTAAATAACATTCAAACTTCACAATTAAACACGGAAAACTCATTAATTTTTAACAGAAAATAAAATAAGAAACATGTCGATAAATCGATCCAAAGTCGATGCTAAAACTAAACTGAAACTAAAACACTCACAACTTGTAAAGATTTTGCATGTCTTTTGCAAAAATATTTAAAATTTCAAAGCCTACTACTAAGCCTATTCTTTTTCCTAGTTATTTTTAAAATTCCAAGCATTAATAGTTTCTTAGAATTGCTTTGGAATAAAAGAAGTAAATACTGTGGTGTAAGTAGCATATTTGCATTTATTTCTTCTGCACTAACAAAGTTGTATGTAGGAAAAAATAAAAAATAAATAAATAAACTAAATAGGAAAACTTTATCCTTCTTATTTCACTTTTCAACGCGATATTCGGTTATACATCAATATTCTTTTTATTATATTCTGAAGAAAATTTGGCGACCCCCCGGCAAACTTTTTATGAACCCTTATGGGACCGCGGCCCCCCTGTTAAGAATCACTGGAATAGAGCACCATAGAATTTGTATCGGTCCCACCAGTCGAGGGAAGCTAATTTATATGCAAGGCGGAAGGCACGACGTTTCGTCGTGTTTTCCGCCTTGCATATAAATTAGCTCTCATCTGGCTGCATTCGGAGGTCCACCGCGGTGGATGCCCTGACACAGGGAGAGAACGGGACGTGGACGATTGGACTTTGCGATACATCATCACAAGTAAAGAGAGAATTGGGATATTCTTCGAGTATCCGCAGATGCCTGAAACGTAACAATTTGAAAGCCCAAGTAGCCTAAACTTACCAAATTACATAAACAGAAACGTCTTCATTTTGCCATACGCTATAAAAATTGGATCTTACAAAATTGCAAGAGAATTGTATGGTCAGATGAATCTAATATTAATAGAGTTGGTTCGGATGAACGAAAATAGGTTTGGACTACATCGATGAAGTCTATAACTGAGCGAGAAGTACAAACAGCATTGGTGGTGGTACTCTTACGGTCTGGGGCTGTTATTACACATTTTGGGCCTGAAATGCTATGTTCTATACCCAATAGAATGGATAATTTACAGCGTTACTTACACTGACATACTTGATAATTATTTGTTACAATCTGTTGATTATTACCACATTGATACAAGCTCTTTCCTTTATCAGTAAGGTAATGAGTTCTGTAATACGCTTCTTGTCTAGTCATGTATTCAATTTATAAGCACTATGACAGAAAAGAAAAGCCGTCGTAGAGCTCATAAATTGAAAGCAAGATAATGATCCAAAACGTAGATCCAGGAGGGCAAAGTTATGGCTTCGGGATCAAAATATTAGCTTGCTTGAGTGGTTGCTTCAATCGCCTGATCTCGGTCCAATTGAACACATCTGATTCCTGCTGAAACGTCGCTTGTTTGACTATGCAGCTCCGCCGGAAAGCATCCACCAACTATGGGAACGTGTACAGGATGAGTGCAACAAAATAACATTGTACGATCGCAGGAATATTTTTAATTCTATGCCTGATCGCATTAGGAAAGTTTTAAAGGACAAAGGAGGCTATACTGAGTATTGAAGTGCACTTGTTCCACAAATATGATATAGATTTTTGTCTGCATCAAAAGCCTCCGATGCTTATATCCTTTGTACGTTACTATTATTAATAAAATAATTAAGTTGTTCAGATAATTATATTATAATTATATACGAAAACATATAATTATGCAAATAAATATAACGTTTATCGTACTAAATGTGCTTTGCACCAGTTAGTACGATAAACTTTAAATCTTGCAAAATCTGAAGCAAATGACATATGGAAGAATATACATACATTTATAAACAACGAAAACCGTGTAATGAAACGAAAGTTTTCATTACAGGTAACTGTCTGAGAAAGGTTTTATGATCTTACTGTATTCTGCATTACTTTTACTTACGAACACATTCCACGCAGTAAATGGTAATTCGACAGATTGCAGTAACAAGATCCGTATTGAATACGAATTATGATAAGATCAGAATTATTATTGATTCTTAATACCAACTGTAGTAATCACATATTAATCTATTTAAGTTCCGATTGCCGTAGTTGTTTATAATAAGTAAAGAAATGATCCAGCATTAACTCATTATTAACGATGCATATCTATAAAGATATATTTTATCTATGAGGAACATCCACAAATACATTTTCAGCTTTTGTTCAATTTAGCTGAAAGAGCAGAAAATAAATTAAAGAAAAATACTGCCGAACACTTAGAGAATCGATTGGAGACAATAGGGATGGTCAAGTAAACACGCATATACAGTAGTGTCGCACTTAAGGACTTGTAAAGACGACAAAAGGCGACTTTGTGCCACTTAACACTACGTTATTAATTCTGTTTTGACAATTTACTATATCTTTTTATTGTCAACAGGATCCAGCTTAGGCAATACGGCACCTTCAGCAAGAGACGTACTAAAATCTGTCACCCATGGTCATGCATAATTTCTCATTCATTAGTCACAAAAAATTTAAACATTTATTTTTTTTTTACTTTATCCGGAAACACACCTACGGAAATAGTGAAGTTATGAAATAATGTAAGTGTGCTTTTAAGCACATTTGTGCTCTATTTTCATTCCTCCATATTATTAATACCGTCCTTATATTTAACCATACCAGCAGTGTTTCTTTTCGGAAAAATTTCTCTCCTTTCATCTGGCTTACCACACGAAACATTATGTTATATAAGCCACTGTCAGGTATTTCAAACTGTATGAAGACAAACTAATATTGAATTATTCAAATACTGTAGAAAAATATAGTAATTTTGAAACGAAAAACAAAATTAATAATTCATATAATTCACTTCAAAATGTAATAATTATTTTGATAATAAATTGTTTTGATACTTATTATTAAACAAACAATGAAGAAGATTTTGTTTATTGTAAAAGCTTTTATTTCGGAATTTATCGTTTAGAAACTTTTGATGTGAAATTTCCATTGGTATAATTTCGTAGAATAATTGTATGCCAGAGAATACACCTTCGTCTGATGTGGGAGCAGTGGCGTAGCGTAGTGGGGGCGGCAGGGGCGGCCCGCCCCGGGCGGCACTTTTAGGGGGCGGCAAAATTTCAAAATATATAATAATAATATCTTGTAAAAATTTTTGTAATAAATGTGATTATTATGTTGTAAAACATATATACATGATTTTTTTATTTGTAACATGTACAATACACAATAACGATGATTGTTCTTGCCGAAAAGTTCTTTAGAATTACTGTATATTTTAGTCTTCTAAATTGAGATACCTAAATAGGGGGCGGCGAAATTTTCCTCCGCCCGGGGCGGCTGTCACCCACGCTACGCCACAGTATGGGAGCGAGGAGTCTCGAATTCAAGACTTGTTAATACTTATTACGTGCTTGACACATCCGACGTTAATTAGTATAGGATTGGCAGGTATTTACCAGTATCACAAATTGCAGCTTCATCAGCTCCAGCCCTAGTGCGGTGACCAGACCTAGGCCTGGGAGATTCGTCATTTTAATCACGGCAAACCTAGGCGCCAGGTAAGGATGTATTATTTAATGCATCAATCGAAGATTCTACGATTTCCTCAATTTCATTACAACACATTTCTACAAACACCAACTCACGATAACATTCACAATTGAACCATTATATAGTTTGTTCGTCGCATCCAATCATTTACATATCACGCTTCGTTACCTTAAACGACACCGTCACGTAACACCAACACTGCTTCCCAAAATCCAACCTCTAGGTCCTCGTCCTGGGAAATGGAAACGTCACTCGGATGTTTTCGAGTGACGGCTAAAGAGGCTTTGGTACAGTGGATGTACTGTACACACTATACTTCTCTTACTATAATATAGATTATACACTAGTAACAAAATTATTCACATAAATATAAAAATTTAATTGTAATAATAACTAAATGTCAATAAAGATGAATAAAAAGCGTTATATAGCAAATTTTAGTGCACATTAACTATGGATATAAAATAAATTTCAAGATATTATGTGTTATATAGGCTATGTGAGAACTGGCAACTTACAAAGTTACCAGACGATTTGTGATGATAAACTGTAATATATAGATAACATGCTAAATAAAAAGTTTAATTACGGTTTTATAAATATTTTAATGGATTGACTATAGTAATGTGTCTGGAACAAACATGTAAAAAAAATTATTAAAATATATTAAAAAATAGCCGAGTTATCTTAATTTTACTGTCCACGTGTAAAACACAACCTACAGCCAGTGACCATATCCAGAACATACAACATAAGTATCGGCATGCAAAGGGTTTAACTTGTTTTTCCTTTTATTTATGAAAAACAAGTTAAGAAATCGTGGTATGATAAATCCGGATTAACAGCAGAAAAATACGTAGCTATAAAAGAATAAAAATAGTAAAATGATCTGCAAGCGATATGAATAAAAATTTTAAGTCCTTTTGTAGGGCTAAAAAGAATGTGTTTTCTTCTAAGATTTACATTCGGGTGGTGGAAATTAAAAATCCTGCTGAATTTTTGAGAGTTTTAATAAATGTAGATCAGATTTAAAAGAAAAACGTATATTTCTACCAGAAAATGGCGAGATTATTTGAAAGTTTTTCTTCTTTGGACTACCTCTGCCATACTGTTCGATCGCGTAGATGAACGTTTTTGTTCGGATGAATTGCAGTTTGTTGTGTGTTCTTTGAAAAATAATAAAGCCCCCGACTTAAATAACATTAAAGCTAAGACGAGTAAATCTTTTTCGAACAATTTTTTAAATGATTTAACGTCTTTATTCAAATGTTTCAAAACCGATTATTTTTGCCTGCATCCCGAATGCATATTTGTTTAACATGATGTATAAGAGGGCATTCAGATTCTTTAAATTATCATCTAGTGTCATTAATTTGTGTATTTATATAATATTTTCCTTCGTTTGAATTTTGACATGAGCGTTACTTCTTTCAGCCAGGATGCTTTCATAGAAAAAAGATGCTTGAGATATATTATATTTCTTTTCCTCGGTATTCTTCAACTAGTTTCGGCTAAATCATGCTAAACTCTACGTCGGATTTATTCATTGATCACGGTATTTAATGGTGGAAGCTTTCTCAGACAAGTGTCTCTTCTTCCTTTATCAACTTTTAAGACGATTGTTTTTTAGTACAGCTTATCAAATTGAAATTAATCAGTATATTTTACAATCGGTAATTGCTAATAAACGTTCCTCTCAAGGTGCTTCGGGTTATATCAGTCACCATTGATAGGATGAACCTGTTTGTTGTTTGTTGACAATATTGTAGAATTCTCGTATTTTCCTTTTGATCTTCGGTGGAAATTTAATCTTATACAGGATTATTAGATATTAATGAGGTTAAATCTATGGTAATGAATTTTTGGAGAGAGGACAGGCCGGAAGAGGTCGATAAATTTTATTTATCTAATTCTGAGTTAAAGGTTGTGTCTTTTTTTAAATACTTGAGAATTGATTTTACTCTTCAGGACACGTTTCCCTTCACTCATTCAAAGTATTTTTTGAAAATTAAACTTAAACTCGTTATTTTAATAAAGCTTAATGCAAGAATGAAGCAGTCTTCTATTATGTCATATTTAAGTCATATATATGATCAAACCTGGGTTTTATGTTTTTTATTTCGAGTCCATCTTTTGTTGATGGATTGGAGAAGACTCAATTGAGATCTTTGGGTGGAGAAGATAGAGAAGACTCAATTGAGGACGATTAAGATCTAATCGATCTGATTAGATCTTAGATCTAATTTCGAATTACAACGGAAGACACGTTATTTCAATTCAAAACTTTTCTCTTCGACGATGACCGGCATGACTTTATTGCTAACAGGAAAAGTATGATGTACAGGAGCAAAACAGTACAAAAATTGAGAGCAGTGTGACGAAAAATTGCAGCTCAGCACTCTGATGATGTCACAATAAATAATTATCGGTTACAAATTAAAATAAGATGGATCCAGCACGACAACTTGTGTTTTAAGACTAATAAAATTAAATGTACATTGTTAAAATGATTTTAAAAATTTTTATTAATTTTCTGATAGGACATTTTCACTTTAAGTAGAAAATGTTTCCATTAACACTGATCTATATTAATTATTATGCGTTTAAAATATCAATGCTTCAACATTTTGAAATGTTAGCTAGAAAAATAAAAGAACATTCATTAAGTTTAGCAGACGTTTATTCAAGCCATTAATAGATTTATTGTTCTAGAACTTTTGGGATTAAACTGTACACCATTGTTTATCATTTATATATTACCAGAGTAGTGGGCCTACTATTTACAGTTTAATTAATTTATTTAATAAAATTTTGGATATTGCATTCTTATATAATAGTCAGAATTTTCTACAGTTTTTTCTGTCGATTGTTTGAAAAAAAAAAGATTTAAAAATCCCATTTATTACAACTATTTTGTTTTATTAAGATTATTATTTGACAGAAAACAGATTTTCAATTTTGAAACATTCCATGTAAATTCCGTTTATTTTATATCGTATAATAAGATATTGTCTTTAACTATGCTTCTTATATACGATACTTGATGTGAATTTTAATTAAAACACCTGTATATTGATTTCCTATATAATAGTGTATCAAGTAGGGATTGCAATTGCTGGATCCCTCATCCAGCAATCCAGCTGGATCCAGCGTATTCTTTGGCCTGCTGGATCCAGCGCTGCGGATCCGCAAATACTCAATTAACTTTCTAAATAATTGCGCAAAAGTCTACGTCGTCGCGTTCCCGCTTTGCTAACTACTAGACTGCTACTAATTACTTACTCACTACTTTTTACTAACACTAATAATTAAATTACTTGCTTGTTAATTAAATTAAATGGCCTGCTTAATTACATCCCATTTTTTTAAACAAGATACATAGATGTACTGCCAGGTTTGATAATTTTCGTATTGTATACTGACGTAATCCCACTGTTTTCAAACTTTTAAGAAACGATAAAAAGAAAGAGGATCGGAATTCAACAACGGGTATATTCATGCTCGGTGCCTTGTACACAACCAACGTTTCAATTCCAAGCTTGTTTATGTGGGTGCAACGATGCGCAGTTTAAAACAAAGGCTCAAGAGCACAAATATACAATCAGTAAGAACCTTGACAACACTGCGCTGGCATCATACGCAAGACAGAAGGATGTTAACGTCCAATGGGATCAAGCGGCAATTATAAAAACGACGACGAATAGGCAAACGGTCAAACATCTTGAGAGATTGGAAATCTGCAAGGCGCACATGACAACTGGTTGTATAAACCATAGAGATGCGGACTCATTGTCTACCATGTGGAGATCTTTTTACATTAATTAATGTTATTAACGGACAATGCTGGTTTCATTGGATCTTATATACAGGGTGTTTTTTTTTTAAACTGACGGTACTCAGAGACATCTGTAGAGCAATCTAACAGCCGGACTGTCGCCAAATTTGGGAGAGTGACTAAGGACGACATGGGAAAGAGATTCCGCGAAGAAAAAAGAAGTACCCAAATTTTCCGGTAGGGGTGGATTTGGCGCTGTTTAGCAAAACAGCTAAGAATCTGCATAAAATCCAGCTGCAATTAACAAACACACGAATGAATAATCAGACAGAGGTTTCAGTGTAATAACGAAAGTTTAATTAATCAGCAAATAACCTTCTCCCTTCTTCGATGTGATCACCGTTCTGCTGAACAACTCATTGCATCCTGAACACCGTGTTCTCTATGGCCAAGCGTAACATGTTCACAGGAATGTTCATCACAGTTCGAGAAATGTTGTCCTTCAAAGTCATCAAGTTTGGGACACTACCAAGATAGACCTTGGACTTTAAGTAACCCCACAGGAAAAAGTAACGTGGGGTTAGATCCGGGGAGCGAGGCGGCCATGCAAGTGGAAAAAAGCGACTGATGACCCTTTCTTCAGTGAAGTGCTGGTAGCTTTTTCGCTACAAAGCGCCAAATCCTCCTCTACCGGCGAATTTAGGTACTACGTTTTTTCTTCGCGGAATCTCTTTTCCATGTCGTCCTTAGTCACTCTCCCAAATTTGGCGACAGTCCGGCCGCTAGATTGCTCTACAGATGTTTCTGAGTACCGTCAGTTAAAAAAAACACCCTGTATATATTTTTTCCGCTATTTATTTTGTTTATTTATCTATATTTTGTCCGTTTGGGCGTTTTCCGTTAATTTTCATATTTATTCCGAACACATTTTATGTTCTATATTTAATGTTCTATTTTTTTGTAACCGAGGAAGATCGTTAAAAGACTATTGAAAACGTTATTATTTTATTAAATTTTGCTGGATTGATAAAGGTGTAGTTTATTTAACTTATTCTACTTCCAGTACATAGTTTTACATACCTATAAATAACTACAGACTAATATGTAGAGCCTATATATATGAAAACTGGTAAGACTGATAGCCACTTAGCCACTGATTATCCGTCCTTACACTATTATAATATATTAATATAAATTAATCAGTAGAATTACCTTTGCTATTATTTAACTTAAAGATTAGTTAGATTATAATTATAATTTAAACATTTAAAGTTAATTATCTCTATCTCAAGTGTTAAACCGAACCAAAGTTAAGTTTACTACCTAAATGTGTAAGAAGTTTTACTGATTTATAGTCCCAGTCTAAATAATAAAAGCTTTTAAAGTATTTTTTTAAATGTTTTATTTCATTAAAAAAACATAAATTGCAGGATAGATAGATAGATAGATAACACTTTATTGCACCAAAAATACATCCACGCTGGATCCAGCTGGAATGATTTCAATCCAGCAAAAATCCAGCTGGATTCAAAACACTGCTGGATTGCAATCCCTAGTATCAAGTATCATTGTAAGGGGGACATCACGAAACTTTTTACATAAAATTACTATAAATCAATATATATATATATACTGTATTTATTTATTTATTCTAAACACGAAAGTATTTACATTTAAAATTTATACAAGTTTATTTTAAAAACAATTTTAAATTGCAAAGAAATTCCATTTAAGCATCTCTGTCTATATTAAACTTAGAAATCTCGTTACTTTAAAGAAATTGTTTCTTATTTCTATTTTTTTCAATAGAAAAAGATATTTTTCTTATTTAAAACTAGTATATAAATTTATTTTTTCATTTATTTTGCCGTCTTCTTACATCCTTTCCGACCACAGGAACAGAATTAATATTGGCGGAGTCGATCTTTTATTTGAGGGTCTTCCCTGCCTAATATTATGTTAATTAACTGTATAATGTTTAAGTATATTTATCTCGTTTTTAGAGGGACTTTTAATCAGTTTACTTAGCAGGGAAGAGTCTCAAATAAAAGGTTGGCTCTGCCAGTGTTGATTGTGTTGCTGTAGTTTGAAATGATGTAAGACGGTTTAAAAGATATGAAAACATAATAATTTGAAATGCATTTTTAAAGCAGAGACAGAAACAAACGGGCAATTTAAGCTGCTAGCTTTTTAAAACCAACATTTTTAAGGGTAAACTGGATTAGAAAAGGAAGATCAATTCCATTATAGTGTTGTTTTTGGGACTGAAAGTGAGTAAGACAAGTTATTTCTATAATAATTAATATTAGTCTTTATCTCGTCTTGTCAAATAACAAAGATAAGTTGATAAAGACTGACATTAATTATTATAGAAACAATTTGGGAAATAAGTGACACTATGCGATTCAAGGAACAACGAACAATGAGTAAAAGAAGAACGAATTTGATGCTTTTTTGCTTCAACAATTTTATATAAAAAACATATGTTATATGTAAACGAGCTTCCATTTGAATTGATAAACTTGAACATAGATGAGCGATTCGTATAACCCTTTTCAAATATGATTACACCTGTAAAAACGAGTTGTAGAGTCCTAACCCATGAACCGTCCGGTGTTGCCTTTCACTCAAACGTGTCTGCCTCGTACCAGCTCTAGTCCGCTCCATTATGGAGCGAATGGGCTCTATTGGAGCCCGTTATGGGTTCGATCGCGCCATTGCGGGACTGGTCGAACCCATATTAGACTCGATAAAAAAAAGGTCTCTTAGTGCCCACAGGGCGAAAAGAGTTTAAAAAAATAGTCCGACAATGACTTTTCCTCTTTCACATCTTTGGTGGTGATCTTTCGTTTTATTTACAAAAATTTCTAGGGTCAAATAAGTACGTTTCCAATCGAATATTATAAGAACTGTACTGTACATCAGATATTATTATTGTGAATTACAACTAATTCATTTTTTAATCTTTCAAAGCTGATAATTTCATTTTAATAGAAATTATCTTAAATTTAATCACTTGAGAAATAAATGAATATTGCATAATTGATTTTTCTACTAGAATTTGTATGCGTGTGATATAAATTTGATTTATTCGACTAAACGATTTTAATTATTAAAGTAATTAACGCAGTGTCTGTTGTTAATTGTGATTTATCAATTAGTTCGTTCGTATATGAATTTATTTATTGTTAAATATTATTTTACTTACGAGGTTGCTTATTCTACTGCTTTAATTTACTTCTATTTGTGTTTTTCCTGGGTTTACTACTATATTTTTATTTAAATCTTTCCTGTTTCTGTTTCCTAATCCGCTTTACCTTTACTGCTTCATATTAATTCAAGTACATCTCAATAATAGGTGTATACCCGTATAATTATTTTAGTTCTGTTTCGTCATTAATAACGGAGACTTTTATATCTATCAATACTAATTTTGTGGATGTTTCCTCTTAACAATTTTTAATTACTTAATAATCTCTGAATGAAAATTAATTGAATATCTCCTTGTAAACTGCTTCTCTTGTCTCGATGAACCAAGAACTTGCCAAATGTTAATACATTTAAAAGCAGAAAAATAAACTCTTGAACTTTTATTCATTAAATATTTCCTTCCATAACATTATTAAAATAATTACATCTTAATATGAACTCTACAATCGACATTCGACATTTTTATAAGGTCAATTAACTAACGTTTCTACTGTAAATTTTATAGATTAAGTAACCTATTTCTATACTTTTAATTATATATTATATCATAAACAATTGTGAATGACAAACAGCCCATGAAAAATTCCTCGGGAGATGCTATCCCGGATTCAATTTCGGATTCCCCGCAGCAGTAGGATTTCCCTAGTGAAAAGTGCTCTTTTAGGAGACTATTCGGTCTTATTCGAAAGTTTTGGTACAAAGTAGAGGTTTTACTATACATTATATTTAATGGAGTGAGATGTTGTACTTATTAGATAGGCCCACCAGTAGCCGAGTGGATAAAACCAGTGGAACACTGGTGATGGTTTGGAGCCTCGCCAAACGATTAGCACAAGATTTTCGGATTTTCTTCACGTTTGTAACACCTAAATAGGGACCAGTTTCACATCAAATGTCCTCCTGGGAAACATTCCCCCCATCGGCAGATTGTCCACGTGTCGCATTGCCGTAAAAAGTTAATCTATTCTTAATAGATAAATATCAATCAAGTGTTTGTAACAGGAAACCGACTGATAATATCTAAACACGCTAATAATAATTTAATCCTTAATTTAATGACAGAACTTTCAAATTTCAGACCTAAAAATTCCTACTGGCATCCGTCTGCCTGTCTGTCCTTCCTTAATCTCAAGAACGGTGTTAGATAGATGAAATCTTAAGGGCTGGAGACTCCGATTGTATTCGAATCTATTGTGATTTTATTGTTAACTATTTTTATCGGTTATCTAACAAACTAAGTTTAGATATGAAACATAGAGAGTATATTATTTTACAGTATAAACAATTTCATTTAGAAATTAAATAAAAGATAACGTTATAATTTTATCATTAAACTAAATTTATCTATAGACACAGGAATTAAAATGATCTCGAATATAACGTATATTATAATTTAAGTAATTTATCATGATTTACAACTAATGCAATTTCATGCTTAACATATATATGTCATTCATAATTTCCTAATAGAAACTGGATAATTAGTAATGGCGAACGTTAAATTTATGGAATCACTACTATTGACAATGTAATTGCAATTCATAACATCAACTGGATATAATTTTCATTACGATAGGTTATCATTTATAACATTTGTAAGAAAATAATTCGGAATTTATAATTTTACGTAATTGTATTTGATTTTAGATATAAAACACAAAGGAATTACAGCTTTTAAGTGAATTTCATAAAAGTTTCTCATCGTTAATTTTAATGTATTTATAATCCCTTAGCCATTAATTATAAGTGATGGAGAGAAATTTAATATTATTAATATTTTAAACGAAGTAATAAATGATTGAAGTAACTTATTATTGACTGAAGTTATTACTAATATGGATACTTATACGCTTCAAATCAATTTAAAATTCACAGGTTTGACTTATTCTAATTATTTCTTAGCTAACATTATTCAGTAACGTGCTAACACTGATATACATACGTAACAAGTAGATGGCAACTATTCATTATAATGAACTGTTGTGGAAGATACGATTATAGTTAATTCGCTTTGTTTGTTACGAATACTGAAATGCTATAGAGTAAGAATTAGTAACTGTTTACACAGAAAAGCAACCTGGTAGGCCTATATAGTTTTTTCTATGATAATAGTATATACACGAGCTGGCCACCCTTGTATAACACCGCCTATCATAAATACAGGAGCTGTATTCTATATAATTTATGTGGGAGCAGAGTGTTATGGTAGTAAGGGCATAGAAGAGCCGCAACTCGGCCACTGTAACTATATATATATAGCATTAGATTAAGTTGTTAGAATATATATAAGTTGATAATTTATAAGAGGTATTTATATTATAAATTAATAACATCAAAGCATGCGGGTTTATTAGGGAAATAAATAGAAAAATTATCCTTGCCACTCATCCTTCATCTTTAATATTATATGGATAAAAGGCTTAAATTCTGTTTTTAATCAATTTTTTGAGAATTTCGTCGCCATTTTATTGTTAAACTCTTCAATTATATTACAAAATTTTAAACTAATATTTCTTATTAACAAAAAGTAGTTTCGTAAATAGTGAATATTACGTCAAAACTCTTAGAACATCTTTCATATTTTATATAATAGGAATTTCACTACTGACCCTGTAATTTATATTGTATACAAATTACAAATCTTGTTAAATACTTTTTATATTTAGCTTAAGATTTCTTGTCATTTACGAAGTTTTACTACCAACTGTAGGTGTATAGTAGGAGTTAATCAAACTAATCATTATGTAGTAGGCGTATAAGTCAAGGCATCTCGTAGTATTAACTTCTTTATCCCATTAATTCATGCTTGTATACTATTTCAAGATAACTATAGGCAGAAGTCGATTTATTCTAAATTTTCGTAGCGGAAAAGTACACATTTACAAAAAATAAAAGAAAATATGTGCAAGATTTAACAGCGTGTCAATTCTCTTTAAATTAAGATGAAAGAATAAACAAAATTTCGATTTAATTTAGCGAGTTATTGTTTTAAAAACTAAAATTTGTGTGAATTTTACTTATGTCAATTTATGTAATATGTAACATATTCAAGCAAAACAATTTTATATATTTGTATACTGTAATTACGTAACTTATTCTAAGTCAGTTTTAGCTTATATCTGTTAGTCAACGTAAAACACAAGTGAATTATTTAAGGAATAACTATATAGAAGATTTCAAAAGGGTCTCTCAGAGGTAGAAATCTAATGATCTAGTCAAAAAGTTGCAAAAGTGGCCGTCTTGGCAACAAAATCGGACCCTATGTTCGTGCCTATTTGCGATCTTAAGGACACTAGAGTGAACTATCAAGGGGAACTAACAGAGATAGTCGGCTAAAACTCACCAAAATTTAATACAGTTTTAATTAAAAACGTTTCTCCTTATTAGTTTTTTCACGGCCAGCTTTGAGTATGTACCCGTGTGAAATAAAACTATTGAACCTTGGTAATTGATCTTGTTGTGTGTCTTACACTTTTGGTGTTCTAGGCCCTTTTCCACTCTGAGAGTACTAAAGGGCCTGTGTCTTATACTTAAAAAGGGACCAGTTTCCTATAGAAAGCCCTTCTAGGAATTAACATTTTGCTCACGTTGCCTTACCTCATCAATCCAATCTTTCTTAGTAATGATATAAAAATAACTACAAAGATTTTAAAATAAAAAAATTAAAACAATAATACTTTTTTTATTATATTGATCAGCAGCTTCAACTTACGATTTTACATAAATTAATAGAGGAAGGAAAAGTTCTAAATTCCGTGTTTCACGTCAAGAGAAACATGCAATTTAGAAATAAATTTATAAACTTTAGGCAAATTTTTAAAATTTAATAAGATTAAGTCAAAAATAAAATTTAAATAAGTTGATCAATTCTGAAATTCAAATTATATTTGCTAATTTGGTAAATAATCTGCTATTAAATCTATTGTTTTAAATAAGTAAGTACTTTATTGACTTGTTTAAAACTCCTCCTTATAATTAAACATATTATTTATTTTAATTTATACAAAATCACGAATTTAAATTACATCCGAGTTTGATACTTAATAAAACAAAAACTTATTTACTTAATAATTTAACACTTTATTTAGCTAATTAAATGCATATTTGGGGTATTTTAAATACTTTATTGAGTAATTAATTATAATTTTTTCCCTAAAAGTATAAAAATATTCATAATGACTACTCGTTTGTGTTGATATAAATTCTTTGGAAATAAATACTTTCTTATGTCTGTGATGGATATATTGATTCTCACCCCCGACCACCCGTCTGCCCTGTTGTGCAAATTAATATTATACTATATTATAATTATAATTATCTTATTTATATTAAATTATGTGTAAAGGGTGGTTCAAAGTAAATGTAAGTTGTTATTGCCACGTAATTAAAATTGTTACTAATTAGGTAAATATTTTTCAATCATTAAGTGCGTTCGGATCTTATTAAAATGTTATAATTAATTCTTACTAATTTTAAATAATTAATACTTATTCATCGTCCATCGATGACTGAAAACCGGTAGTTGATCGAGGATTCAATTTTGAAAACGAAATGGTCACGTGGATTTTTCTGGATTTTCTTTACCTAAATAGGTACGTTTCCCATAGAAAGTCCGTAGCCCACGTGGTAACACATGGCAATGTGTGATCTGGACTTTCTGGACGAAGGAAACGTGTCTTGTAAAATAAAATCAATTCCAAAATATTTAAAAGAAGACACAACCTCTAACTCAGAATTAGATAAATAAAATTTATCGACCTCTTCCGGCCTGTCCTCTCTCCAAAAAATCATTTCCATAGATTTAACTTCATTAATATATAATCCATTAATCCTACAATAATCCTGTGTAAGATTAAGTTTCCGCCGAACATCAATAGGAAAATATCAGAATTCTACAATATCGTCAGCAAACAACAAACAAGTTCATCCTATCAATGGTGACTGATATAACCCGTAGCACCTTGAGAGGAACGTTTATTAACAATTACCGATTGTTACCAATAAAATAAAGTGATGAACTTCAATTTGATAAGCGGTACTAAAAAACAATTGTTTTAAAACTTGATAAAGGAAGAAGAGACACTTGTCTGAGAAAGCTTCCACCATAAAATACCGTGAGCAATGAATAAATCCGACGTTGAGTTTGGCATGCTTTAGCCAAAACTAGTTGAAGAATACCGAAGAAAAGAAATACGTTATATCTCACGCATCTATTTTCTAACTGAATGCTGAAAGAAATGCTGAAATTTTCTAGCATCCTGGCTGAAAGAAATAACATAAAAACGCTCATTCAAAATTCACACAGAGAATAATATTATATAAATACACAAATTAATGATACTAGATGATAATTTAAAGAATCTGAATGAATATCCCTCTTATACATCATGTTAAACAAATGTGCAGGTGAAAAATAATTGGTTTTGAAACTATTGAATAAAGACGTTAAATAATTTTTAAAATCGTTCGAAAAAGATTTACTCGTCTTAGCTTTAATGTCATTTAAGTCGGGGGCTTTATTATTTTTCAAAGAACGCACGACAAACTGCAATTCATCCGAACAAAAACGTTCATCTACGCAATCGAACGGTATGGCAGAGGTAGTCCAAAGAAGAAAAACTTTCAAATAATCTCGCCCTTTACTGATAGAAACATTCTGCAAACATTAGTGTTATATCGCCAGTCCTTTTTCTTAGGTCTCCATTCCTTGTTTATTGTGTATAAACTTCGTGATGATTGATGGACTAATACGTACCTGGCGCCGAGGACAGGTTATTGCACTCCAAACTGTATCAGATGGAGCGTGTAATTTGTGGTATATCTGTTGCTAAATATCTAGCAATCCTGTAATAATAAATGTTATATCAGTTACGTAACTATATCCTTGGATTTGAGTTCCGGGGTTCCACGTCATATGAAATCGTGTTCCCGGAAACTCAACTACTAGTAAGAAATTATTCTGCTGGAAATCTCATTCCTAAGAACATTCTAAACTATAAATTCCGAAATAAACGGCCTTACAATGCAACAATTATCTTTATTGTTTTTCGTAATAATAGTATTAAAACAATTATCGAACTATTACATTTTCAAGTAAATTATATGAATTATTAATTTTGTTTTTCGTTTCAAAATTACTATATTTTTATACAGTATTTGAATAAATTCAACATTAGTTTGTCTTCATGCAGTTTGAAACACCTGACAGTGGCTTATATAACATAATGTTTCGTGTGGTAAGCCAGATCAAACATTATGAAACATTATGAAATTTTTCTGAAAAGAAACAGTGCTGATGTGGTTGAATATAAGGAGGGAAATAATAATACTGATTAATAAAAATAAAGCACAAATGTGGTTAAAAACACTCTTATATTATTTCAAGTTTCAGACATAAACTATTATGAAATTCATGTGATAATGATATTTTTATTGTACCAGATCTGATTTTATTTATATTATGTTATCACTATTTGCCTTTAAAAATATAATAAGAAATTTTCAACTATTCTATTCAAAATATTCTTATATTTTGTAGAATATGAAAATTCGAATATTGTCGAAAGATACGATAGTAATTTACACTTTAATAAAACATGTATCACTGATTATATTTAAATATTTGATTATATTTTCATCTTACATGTTCTGTACATGAAATACAATAAAATATAAAATCTTTATTTAATGACTACGTTTTACATCATGATTATTTGTCTATGGAAAGTCGTGATATCAGAGACCTGAAGTAATCCTTCCGACGTCAGAAGCTGAAATAGTGATGTCAATAATTTTTATTATATACAGTTTTGGTGTCGATGCCAATGTCATTTTTAATAAAAAAACGTTTCAGTTTTCAAACTCGCGCTTGGCGATACGTTTATTACAGATTGAATTCATTACTAAATATTCCAGTTTATTTCATTACAATCATTTTGAAGGAATTATTATCACATTATACACTTTAAAGCAACGATGAAAGGAACTGATGTGTAATGCATAGCCAAGTGTGCACGTTGAAAACCGAAATCATTGAATAAAATCCTATCGTTCGATTACATTAGCTCTGACAATGATACAAAAATTCATACAACCATTTCAAAGTAACCTCCTTGAAACACAGCACTACATTTTATCAAATTTTGAGCTTAAACTTCTTACTTATGTAATATATATTGGCATTGCTAAGGCTTTTAACTCCATTGTCCCTAGTATCCCGTTTAATAAATTAGCTTTTAAATTTGAAATTGGTAATAAAATTTTAATCTGGATTAATGATTTTTTATATCATTCCTATCAAATTAAAATTTCAGACGTTTACTGTACACACTTTACCTCTTTAATTGGTATCCTCAGAGATCTACACTTAGGAATTTACTATTTATAGCCTAGATTAATAAATTCCTTTCTCGAACCACCTCGTCTTTTGTAAATGCTTATGCTGATAACGTAAAACTTGCTAATTCTTGTTATAATTTAACATGATATTGATAATCTTAATGCTTCATTTGGATCCTAAACTTACAAATTAATACGAGTAAAACCAAAATTACGATTTATAGCCTAGTTAGAGCTTATCTTCACAATACTTTTTATATTGATAACCACATTTTTGATGTAGCCGAGTTCGATCTGGGATTCCCCAGAGCTGTAGGTTGGAACTTAATCACTTCGGCCTTTGGTCTCTTGGTAAATTTACTAGAAAGTCACAATAAATAAAATCAAATTGAAATAAAAATAACTTGTTTTATTTTATTTATTTTTTAATGATAAATATCTTTAACTTGGAAAAAAGTTCGAAAGCATCGTCTATTCATTTCACTTTATAAATTAAACTTTAATATTAAAGATAATATTTTTATAATGTAAAAAATATGACAAGTACTTTTTTGAATCTGCAATGATAAATTTCTTCCAATTATTTATAAAAATCTGACAGAATTTTTTAGTTATTAAGATGAAAACACAGTTAAAAAAATGATATTTAAATGGTAACTTAATGCTACGAAACGAAAAAAGATGATGTATTTTAAAAATGTTTCCCTTTATATAATTTAATGACTCGGTATTTTTTTTTAAATGTACAAAATGGTTAGTTCAATCTATCAAATTTGTATACAAATCTTTTACTTAAAATCCCCAAAAAATTAATGGTTTTATAAATAAATTAAAGCACTATTTTCATGGGTTTATTCGACGATGGATTAAAACTCTAACAAATTTTAACTTACAAATTTCTTTATGACCTTATTCATTGTAACAAAGTTATCATCTCCTTCCTATAATAAAATTATCTTCGTATTATAGTTAAATATTTATATTTTATTTCTATTAAATATAGTATATAATGAATAATATTAAATATTACAAAAAGTGCAGTAAAAACTTGTGTAAAGCTGCATATATAAGCTAAATAAAGGAATATTATATTGAATTATCTCACTAAAATCTTCTGATAAATGGTTGTTTGAAGCAGGATTTATCATCATTTTCAAAATGAGATTTTATTGTCATGACATTATTAATAATAATTTTTGGTATATGTCTATATTTAAATATTTATTGTGGCTGTAATTTGTCAAACTATATTATAATATAATTATATTTTACTATTGCAGGTTAGACGATGTGTATATAAATTAAGCAATCGGTTGACGTAGAAATAATGGATAAAGTGACGTTTTTTGTAAATATAAGCTATAAGATTTGTAGTGTTCATTTAATGATTTTATATTATTTTATTTATAGTTATATTTAAATTCTCGATGTAATTAAAATTCATTTCGATATTTTTAATGTTTGAGTTTTATTTTTCAAATTACAGACCTATATATTCTCACTGTGGTCCCTTGTCTCTCCTTCGTTAAACTATAAATAATTGGTTGTAATTATAAAATGAATCAATAGCCAACAATATATATAATAAAGCAGAATTGTATACCATTCTTTAAGAAAAAATAGATTAAAAATAATATGTATCCGTTTTGTTAATTGGCTGGAAATGAAAAGGAAGTTTATTTTTGGAAGTGCTGATTACGTTGTAATTAGCTAAATTCCTTTTAGCTTTAACACGTAACTCACATCTACAACAATTAGCAGATCGTTAATTAATTAGCAGAACAAATTCGAATTTATATACCTAAAAATAGTGCTATTTCGTGTTAAAATTTTCCTTTGTTATCTTTGATTTTCTCGATTATTTTCCAAATATAAATTAATTAATATAAGATTACGTGTTCGTGAATACAATGCAGAATATTATTTGATTGCTTCTATTCTTTTTTATTATAAAATATTTACAGAAAGCATTTTATTATTAAGATTACATGTAATATTTTATAAAAGGGGTGACATTTATATTGGCTGAAATTATATTTACATAAATATTTTCACTTTGAATAAATTCCTATGTTATAAACATAACTGTAACATAGAAAAGATATTAAACATGATTTATTTGTATTCTGTTTTTCCAAATATACAAATATATATATATATAAATCTCACTAAATTTGTATAATTAAAGTCATGTATTATCGAAGAAAATTTATAATTAATAATTGTAAGAAGCATTAAAAAGAAAAGTATCCAAGAAGTGATTGCTTTTCGGCATGATTAATGAATACGTAATACATCATTTGCTATGAAATTAAGAAAATGTTTTTATATTTTATAGAGTAATATTCCTATGTTAATTAATCAACAATTTATCTCTGATAAAGTAATAGAATAACTATATTAATCAAAAGAGTATACATGATTATTTTACCAATAAAATAACAGAAATATACGAATAAATACAGTATTTTTCCGAATATAAAATTAGTTTGACTTAAATATTTAAAACAAAAATTAAATTTTGAATTATTAAAGACACAGAGGCACAAATAATTAATATTTACGTACTATTGTGCATTTAAAGTAATATTAGCGTAAGGTTTAGTGACTTCGTACCTATATAAGCTAATAAGTTATCGAGTTTAAACTTTTAACATCTATTTATAAATTAATAAAACAGTTCGAATGTTTAGTAATTAATTAATTAACTTCTTATTTGTTTCTATCGATCAAGGCTATCCAAATAATGGTACTTAACAAAATAACCGAACAGAATCAGTGGTTATTTGAAGTAATGCTTTTCCACCCTCCGAAAAAGTCTGTTATTTTAGCTGAAAATATATCAGTTGTATTGATATCAATTTATTTCAATTTGAAAAAATTGTAGACTTATAAATTCCCATTCTCGTTCACCTGTTTGTATGTATCTCTAAAACACAGTTAGATAGATGAAAGACAAGATCAGACATGGAAACCTTAGTGATAGGAGGCCCTTATTAACTATATACATACTCCAGGTTTAAACCAAAAGTTACGTTATTTCAATTTAAAATATTCCCCTCAACGAAGGTAGATAGATGGCCGGCACGATTATATTGTTCACAGGAAAAGTATGATGTACAGGGGCAAGACACGAGTAAAAATTTGAGAACATTTTTTTATATTGCATTAGGTAACAGAACAAATTAGATATTAAATAAATCATCATTTAAATAGTTAAATATTTAATTAGTAACAGTTTTAATAATAAAATCATCCAGAATTTTGTATACTTTTAAAAAATAACATTTATCATGTTTATAAATTAATGTAATACGTTTTTCCAAGTTAAAACTTAGAATTTTAATTTAAAAATCACGTTTTTTTTTGCAAACTTTTAAAATAAATTAGTTATTTGAATATTTTAATAAATGTTTAATTTTTCTTGAATATTTAGCAAACTTTTTTATGCATTCTTATTTAAAGTTTTAGTGGAAATGTAAGTAAAAGTAATGTCGCATTGAATAAGTTATATTGCACTTTTTTATACGGAAGTTTAAATATAAAATATTCATTGAAAATATTTTACGGAGATGACTCAGTTGTAAATTATAATCCTCGTGTTTATAATACGTAATAATATTTTTACTGTAAGCTCTTATATGGCTATTTTAATTTAATTATTTTTCTTTCAAGCACAATGAACAAATGTTATATATATATATATATAATTTATGAAGTAAACCATAAATTTTAAGACCAAAACTATAGTTTCATTCTACTGTTATTTTAAAGGAATTTATATAGATTTATTGCGCCTTTAGCAATAGACGTATGAAGTGTTATGGGCTGCTCAGTACTATTTCTCGATATCCTTTAAGTGTCATCGCGACATCTTTCCGGTTGGAAAACACTACTTTGGAAGAAAGATTTGCACAAATGAATGATTAAAGAGCACTTCGGAATGGATTTCAATCAAAGATGGGGAAAGTCTGCAACATTACTGCATTACAAGACGAGAAATATGTGGACATATCTACAGCTAAGTCAAATTGGATATCTTCGAAATAAGGTTAAACCTCATCGATGAGAGAAAATTCGCCCTTCTCGTCGAGGAAAATTCTGCAATTTCTTTACGTTGGAAAGATAATCGACATGTTCCCAAATGAGGATATCACTAACTCTTAAGTCACAATTATGAATTGCAAGTGCAGCTTTTGGAAACAGTTTCATCAAAACCAACCTGCTGTCGTCGCTCGCTGTTCTTTGAATTAAAAATAAAGTCGCTTATTCAATAAATATCTTAAAAGCTATGCGATATTTTGCGTAATAAGAAGAGCAAAAAGCAATCTTTTTATGCAAAGACAAGCTCGTGCGAACAGCCGACTGGATAGAATTACCTAATTGCTTCAATAATACAGTGATATGTCGGTATAACGAAATGAAGAGAACCATCAAAATATTTTCGTTATATTGAAATACAGTCAAAAATGCAAGAATAAAAGAAATTTATTTTTGGAATGTAAGTCGTATTACATTACAAATTAATCTGTAATAAAAAAACATCAAAAAATATTACCAGCGAGCAACTAATAACGATATAAGCTTGATCTTCTTCACAATAAAAAAATATAGTAAATTGTACAAACAGCATTTATATCAGAGTATTATATGGAACGAAGTAGGCTTTTGTCGACATTAATTAAAGAATCAATAATAATACTGATCTTCTTATATAATTTACAATTAATACTAATCTTCTTACTGTAATCTGTCGAATGTATGCATATTATGTATTCCATATGTCATTTGCCGCAGACTTTGCTGCATACATCATGTAATTTGCTTCCAACTTTATGTTCTCAAAAATAATGTATTTAAATTTTAAAAATTTTGCTTTGAATTGTGCTCATTATATAGAATCTCTTACAAAATAAATACAGGAGTAGGTTAGCTTAAGATTTATTGAAGTCGACACTTCCCCTAGTCACCATATACAGTAAGCGTCAAAATCCAACCAATGAAGGTGGAAGACTATTTTAAAGAACTGGAAAATGTTGCAAAGCACATTTAGTACAATAAGCTTTATATTTATTTTCATACTTATATGTTTACGTTTATAATTATCTGAATAATGTAACTACTTTATCAATAATAGTAACATACAAAGAACATATGCATTGGGAGGATTTTGATGCAGACCAAAATGTATATCATATTTGTGGAAAAAAATACACTTCAAGAGTCAGTATAAACTTTCGCCTTTAATTAAACACATCATCAGTGAAAGATTTTAAAATATCTTTTAAAATCTTCATTCGTATATGTTTTAGCATTGTGTAAATATCTCTTATATATCTCTTGACAAAGTTACACAAAGAGGTTTAAGAGTGTGTATATTCAGTGTATCAGAGCCTCTTTAGCCGCCACACGAAAACATCGAGTAACGTTTCCACTTTCCAGGCCGAGGACGTAGAGGGTGGATTTTAGGAAGCGGTGTTGGTGTTATGTGACGGTGTCGTATACGATAACGAAGTGTGATATATAGGTGATTGGATGCGACGAAGAACTACATAATGGTTCAATGGTGAATGTTATCGTGAGGGGTATTTATAGGAACGTGTTGCAATGAAACTGATGAAACCGTCCAATCTTCAAATAATGCAATTCGTGCTACTTCTTTTACGCTTTTAATACGTGGAGCCTGGGTTGGGTCATAAACCAGACTTCAATGTGTTTTTATCTTTCCACCACTCTGCAAACACCACTGTTACATTGTCAGTCTTTTTTCTTAGGTCTCCATCGATCTTTTCCATTCCTTTTTTATTGTGTATAAACTTCGTGATGATTGATGGACTAATACGTACCTGGCGCCGAGGACAGGTTATTGCACTCCAAACTGTATCAGATGGAGCGTGTAATTTGTGATATATCTGTTGCTAAATATCTAGCAATCCTGTAATAATGTCATATCAGTTACGTAACTATATCCTTGGATTTGAGCTCCCGGGTTCCACGTCATATGAAATCGTGTTCCCGGGAACTCAACTACTAGTACGAAATTATTCCACTGGAAATCGAACAGTCCTACGAACGTTCTTAACTATAAATTCCTAAATAAACGGCCTTACAATGCAACAATTATCTTTATTTTTTTGTAATAATAGTATTAAAACAATTATCGAACTATTACATTTTCAAGTAAATTATATGAGTTATTAATTTTGTTTTTCGTTCCAAAATTACTGTATTTGGATAATTCAATATTATTTTGTCTTCATACAGTTTGAAATACCTGACAGTGGCTTATATAACAATGTTTCGTGTGGTAAGCCAGATGAAACATTATGAAAGGAAAAAAAATTTGAAAAGAATGACTGCTGATATAGTTGAATATAACGATGGTATTAATAATATGGATGAATGAAAATAAGGCATAAGTGTGCTTAAAAGCTCTCTTGTATTATTTCAAATTTCAGAAATAAATTTTTACGAAATTTACATGATAATGATATTTTTATTGTATCAAATCTTATTTTATTTATATTGTGTTATCATTATTTGTTTGTAAAATACAGTAAGAAATTTTCACCTATTCAATTGAAATTTCTGTTACATTTTTGTAGAATATCAAAATTCGAATATTGTCGAAAGATACGATGATATTAATTTACTCTTTAATAAAACTTGCCTCAATGATTATATTAAAACATTTCTATTATATTTTAATAAATGTAAAATACAGAGCAATCACAAAAGATAAAAGCTTTTCCTTTCCGTCGTTGCACACCATCGGTAGTGCATCGAAATTTACAAAAATTACTTCCTTTTCAGGCTACTTCCTCCGCAACAAACATGCAAAATGTACTACTGATGGTGTGCAACGACGCAAAGACAAAGGTTTTATCTTTTGTGAATGCTGTGTATTTTACATTTATTAAACGTTAAATAACGTGGACCACGATTTTATTTTGCTATTTTATTTAAAAATTTCTATTATATTTTTTTATCTTAGATGTACTGTACGCAAAATACAATAAGGTATGAAACCCTGTATTCTATGACTACGTGTTACATACATATTTATTTGGCTATGGAAAGTCGTGATATCAGGAATCTCAAGGCGCAATAGTAGTTAGGAATTTTCATTATACTCGTTTGTATTGATGTAAATTCTTTGGAATTAAATACTTTCTTATTTTATATTATTTATAGACGTAAGATTATTGTAAATTTTAATAGACATTTTTACAAATATGGTAATTTATGTACGAAATAACGGTTTTATTTGGTATACAAATTATAACACAAATTTATTAATAAAAATAATAATAGGTTAAAAAATATATTTCATTTAATCGAATAATTTCATCAAATTATAATGATCTTATATTATACTTACAATTTATGGGTTACTCGGTATGGAATTCGGGCGAGCAACCCATCCAAAAAATTTTAATTTAATTTAATATAAATAAGATAATTGTAATTATATTATAATTACAATTACCTTATTTATATTAAATTATGTGTAAAGGGTGTTTCAAAGTAAATGTAAGTTGTTATTGCCACGTAATTAAAATTGTTACTAATTAGGTAAATATTTTTCAGTTATTAAATTCGGCCGGATCGTATTAAAATGTTATGATTAATCCTTATTAATTTTGAGTAATTAATACATATTCATCGTCCATCGGTGGCAGAATACCGGTTGTTGATCGTGGATTCAATTTCGCCAACGAAATGATCAGGGACTGGACTCAATCGATCCGTCAAAGAGCCCATGAAAAATGTTTGGATAGGTTGCTCGCCCGAATTCGATATTTTCAAAACAAATAAATTTGTTTTAAAAATAACCTAACTTTTTTCACAAAATTTATTTTATTTTTCACTTTTTACACTGTTTGGCCGTTCCTTCACGCCCAACAGGCCCCATTGTGGGCCTTGGAAGTGAAGATTGTCGGGTTCAGAGAGAAAGGAATAAACAAATCCTGAACAGAGCACTTCAAAAATTCTTAGAATATTCCACAGCTTCGGATTGCCAGATTTGCCGATTTTTGTAGTTCCGTGGTAATTTGTGCCAATGAGAATTTAACTATAAAGTAATATTTCGCAACAATAATATAAAGAAAAGCAATGTAATTCGTTGTAACAGCGTATCTGATGATGCACTTCAGATGTCTCCGTAATTCGCTGCACTGGATAATTGAATGTGTAATTCGTAAATTTAATTTCGATAGAAATGATTCGGATTTTTCTCCAAAATGTGACGTCGATTAAAAACAAACCTTTCAACTTATACTAATTGCTGAATGATTTTTACGAGTTTAATTGCTTTATTGTGCAGTTATAATTTATTTCTATTTACCGTTGTTGGAATAAAGTCCACAACTATTTTATTTACAAAGAAAATATTTTTAAAATAATTTTTAACTAGTCCCTAGTCCTATTTCAAGAGTTATTATAGTTACAATATAGAAGAAAAATATTGGCATGAGGCTATTCAGAAGGTAGGTCCCAGATCACAGGTGGATATGCTTGTGCGTTAATGCAGTCCCGGTCAAAGGAATAAAAATTAAAAATTTACCCTACAAAAGTCTTCGGCTCGTTACTTTTAGGGTAATATTTTTTGCAAATAGGGAATAAGACGAACCTCTTTTTTGTTTACCATAAAAATAGAGTAGAATAAAGAACCATCAGTTCTTTACCCCAAAGTCGAAATTATTGATAATTAGATGATTTCTTTGTCTTTATGAAACAGTTTAAACACAATATCCGTGCTTTTCAATGAAAATATCTTTAAAAATCTTCATCCGTATAAGTTTCAGCATTTTGTAAATATTTCTTACATCTCTCTTGACAAAGTTGCACAGAGAAGATTAAGAGTGTGTATATTCGGTGTACCAGAGCTCTTTAGCCGCCACTCGAAAACATCGAGTGACGTTTCTACTTCCCACGACGAGAACCTAGAGATTGGATTTTGGGAAGCAGTGTTGGTGTTACGTGACGGTGTCGTTTACGGTAACGAAGCGGGATATGTAAAACATTGGATGAGAAGAACGAACTGCATATGATTCAATTGTGAATGTTATCGTGAGGAGTGTTTGTAAGGATGTGTTGAAATGAAACTGACGAAATCGTAGAATCTTCGATTGATGCATTAAATAATACATCCTTGCCTGGCGCCGAGGTTTGCCGTGATTAAAATGACGATACTTCCCGGACACGGCCTGGTCACTGCACTCGTACTGAAGCAGATGAAGCGTGTAATTTGTGGTACTGGTAAATACCTTCCACTCTTATACTAATCAACGTCGTGTCAAGCACGTAATAAGTATCAAGAAATCTTGAATTCGAGACCCTGGGTCCCACATCGGACGAAGGTGTGGTCCCGGGCTTACAAATATTTTACGAAATTATACCAATGGAAACATTCTAAACAATAGTTTCGAAATAAAATCTTTTACAATAAACGAACTCGTCTTCATTGTTTGTTTAATAATAAGTATCAAAACAATTTATTATCAAAATAATTATTACATTTTAAAGTTAAATTATATGAATTATTAATTTTTTTTCGTTTCAAAATTACTGTTTTATACAGTATTTAAATAACTTAATTCCGTTTGTCTTCATACAGTTTCAAATACCTGACAGCGGCTTATATAACATAATGTTTCGTGTGGTAAGCCAGATGAAAGGAGAGAAATTTTTCTGAAAAGAAACACTGCTGGTATGGTTAAATATAAGGACGGTATTAATAATATGGAGGAATGAAAATAGAGCACAAATGGGCTTAAAAGCACACTTACATTATTTCGTAAATTCAGTACTTGCGTAGGTGTGTTTCCAGATAAGGTAAAAAAAAAAAATTAATGTTTAAATGTTTTGTGACTAATGAATGACAAATTATGCATGCGCATGGGTGACAGATTTTAGTAGCGTCACTTGCTAAAGGAGCCGTATTGACTAAGCTGGATCCTGTTGACAATAAAAAGATATAGTAAATTGTCAAAACAGAATTAATAACGTAGTGTTAAGTGGCACAAAGTCGCCTTTTGTCCACTTTACAAGTCCTTAAGTGCGACACTACTGTATATGCGTGTTTACTTGTCTTCCCTATTGTCTCCAATCGATTCTCTAAGTGTTCGGGAGTATTTTTCTTTAATTTATTTTCTGCTCTTTCAACTAAATTGAACAAAAGCTGAAAATGTATTTGTGGATGTTCCTCATAGATAAAATATATCTTTATAGATATGCATCGTTAATAATGAGTGACTGCTGGATCATTTTTCTACTTATTATAAACGACTACGTAACTTAAATAGATTAATATGTGATTAATACAGTTGGTATTAAGAATAAATAATAATTCTTGATGATCTTCTTATCATAATTAGCAATCATTACGGAACTTTTTACTGCAATCTGTCAAATTACCATTTACTGTGTGGAATGTGTGCGTAAGTAAATGTAACGCAGAATACATTAAGATATAATTTTCATAAAACCTTTGTCGGACAGTTACCGGTATATAATGAAAACTTTCGTTTCATTACACAGATTTCGTTGTTCATAAATGTACGTGTATTCTTCCATATGTCATTTGCTACAGATTTTGCTACATACTTGATACAATTTGCTTCCAACTTTATCTACTCAACTAATGTATTTAAATTTAAAAAATTTGCTTCGAATTGTGTTCATTATTTAGAATCTTTTAGAATATAAATACAGGAGTAGGTTAGCTTAAGATTTATTGAAGTCAACACTTCGCCTAGTCACTATATACAGTAAGCGTCAAAATCCAACCAATGAAAACGGGAAACTATTTTAAAAAACTGGAAAATGTTGCAAAGCACACTTAGTACGATAAACGTTATATTTATTTGCATACTTATATGTTTACGTGTATAATTATAATATAATTATCTGAACAACTTAATTATTTTATTAATAATAGTAACGTACAAAGGATATATGCATTGAATGATTCTGATGCCGACAAAAATCTATATCATATTTGTGGAACAAGTGCACTTCAATACTCAGTATAGCCTCCTTTGGCCTTTAAAACTTTCCTAATTCGATCAGGCATAGAATTAAAAATATTCCTGCGATCGTGCAATGTTATTTTGTTGCACTTATCCTGTATACATTACCATAATTGGTGGATTCTTTCCGGCGGAGCTGCATAGTCAGACATGCGACGTTTAAGAAGGAATAAGATATGTTCAATCGGGCCGAGATGAGGCGATTGAAGCGGCCACTCAAACTGGCTAATGTTTTGATCCGGAAGCCATAACTTTGCCATTCTGAATCAATGATTTGGATCATTATCTCGCTTTCAATTTATGAGCTCTATGACGGCTTTTCTTTTACGCTAGGCTTATTACACGTCATTTGAATGATGGTGTAGTATGTATTGTGAAATTTTTTAGACATTGTTGTCACTAGACTAGACTTAACGACAAAACCACTTTTAAAAAATACAAAAAACCATGCACCGTAGAAAGTGTAATGCCCTACACTTTTGAAGTACCTAGTTACATCAAGAAAACATTTTTTACATGTCCATTGAAAAATCACACGACGTACCACTAATGAAACAGATAAAACAACTGAAATACAAGACGTAATAAAATGTTTTTAATGAATAGCAATAAGTGTGCTTAAAACCACTCTTATATTATTTTAAATTTCAGAAATAAACCTTTACGAAATTTACACAATAATATTTTTATTGTATTAAATCTTATTTTATTTATATTATGTTATCATCATTTGATTGTAAAATATAGTAAAAAATTTTCGCCTTTTCAATTGAAATTTTTCTTACATTTTTGTAGAAAATCAAAATTCGAATATTGTCGAAAGATATGACGATATTAATTTACACTTTAATAAAACTTGCCTCAATGATTATATTGAAAAATTTATATTATATTTTTCTGTTTAGCTTAAAATAGGTTAATGTTTGCTATATTATAGTATTTGATTTATATAAATACAAAGTTTATCTTACCTAAGAATTTATCACATCGAGTTACCAATTTAAAAAATTTTTAAAATATGTTAATATGGCCACTCGACGTGATAAACTTTTATAATTTTTGTAAATATAAATCAAATACTATAATATAGTACAATAGAAAGGTTAGAAGTACGAAATAACCTTAACGATTGTTTTTGTTTTTTGCCCGGGATTACCTTCTATTTATAAATATCCTTAAAGATTTGTTTAAATTTTATAGATAAAGAAGACGAATCTTCAAATTATATTTAAATAACTTCACAATAAAAATTTCTTTTTTAATAAGGAAATAATTATTGATATAAACAAATCTATAATTTAAATAGATATATTACAATTATCATTTACGTAATTACAACTGTTTAGTCTAATAAATTGAAATTTTACTTATTGAATAATTAAGCTTGCTTTACTAAATTTCTGTGATAAATAACAATCATTTTATTTTTAGATTAATATATATTTAAAATATCTTATTTATCATACACCATTTAACTTGTACGATAAATAAATTTTAATAAAAAAATAGTTGGAAAAATTGTACTGTACGTTTGGTAAGGTCCATAATGAAAATACTGTGATAAAATATTTTTTATTATGAAAAATATTTTTAAAAATATCACAGAAATACGTAAATTACTGTACAGAATATTCAAAGTGATTTAACACACTTTAAATTTTGTATCTTGGTTCAAATATTGACAGTTATGCTGGCGTGAAAATAATGATTCACTCATAAAAACTGTAATGTAAAAGTGAATATTCGAGAATTCTTGCAGTATTGTTTGTCTGCTACCATCAACAACAATAGCTTGTATTTTTCTTGCCGTTTAAGTTATTATATTTCAATCAAGTGATGATTAAAATAATTTAAGTTTACAACATTATATATATATATATAAGGCTGATAATATGCAATTGTTATCAGTCATGTATTAAGACTGATTACACAAAAAAGAGACATAAAAAAGACTATTTATCCAACGATAACAATAACCAAATTCTTATTCAATAAATTAAGTTTTTATAATGTATATTCTGGAACCTGCTATCCATAATTACAATAAGCAAAGTCTACTGTATTTATTTTAGAAAAAATGTATATCACGTAATCATATATTTTTAATTGACTAGTTTTAAAGCAGCAAATTATGTGTAAAATTTTTCAAAATTGCAGAAAGTTTGTTTGTGTTTTTTTTCTAATTTTATTTTTTTAACATAATTTCTTTGGTTGTTCTGGTTGAGCAAAAATCTAATACAAATGTACTACATAACGTTGGAAGCTACTAAAAGTAAAGCCGTGTATGTCAAAACTTATTGGAAGAATAATCGTTAATATTTATTACTGGGAAAAAGAATAAAAACTTTAATAGTTTCTTATATAATATTTCATAATTTATGAAAACTTTTTGCTTTCAGTAACTTTTCAAAAATTATTTAATGTTATCTTATTTGTACGCTAGTGATTTTGATCATTTGTTTTTATATTACAACTGATTTATATTTTTAAGAAAAACACAGCAGATCCTCGATTTAACGGACATCAATTTAACAAAATTCGATTTAATGAACGAAACAATTATTATTTGATGTACATTAAATTTTAATATAGCCTACATCATTGTGTGTGTATGTGTGTGTGTGTGTGTGGAGAAGCACGATTTCGATCACTCTGTTTGAAGCTTAATAACTCATTTGCATTTATTTCCAGAAATTAGGCACGCAGGTTTGTTTATTAGGGGGATTGAAGCTATTAAATTTTGGTGGTTAATGGTCGATGGGGTAGGAGATAATGGGGTCATGTGTATCTCCAGTAGGGTCAAACTTAATGACGATTTTACTCGTTACTATCATTTACAATTTTTTATTAAACTTATTTCTACCGTAAAAATTAAGTTTATTGCCATTATGTAATATTTAATAATATAAAAATTGTTTAAATAAAATATAATAACAGATGTCGCCAGTAAAATATGAAATGTTGCCGGGAAAGTTGAGCAACTCGTTGCTGGTCTATTTTACTTTTATTTTCATCTTGATTCCATGAAAATACTTGTATATAGTTTTAATACTTGTATACACTAAACCTACCGGGTCCTACGATAGCGGTAGAGTTGCTTTAGAATGGGGGTAACGTGCCGAAGAACTCCTAAGTTAAAACGTGATGAAAGATGAATTTAATTTTTAAAAAATTAATTTTTAAATATTTGAAGAGTCTCAAAATAAGTCGTTCTAATTATAATGTTTTTTGTAATCGCTAACGATGAAAAGTTAAATCTTCTTGTAAATGTTTCGATACTTGAAAGTAAGTGGCTCCTTGATTTAAAGTTTGATGTGTATTAATAAGTATTAAATGTTCGGTTAAGAGTACAGTTAAGAACATTCAAGATAGAATTTCAATCTAATATATTTTTCAACTTTTTTTTATTTAAAAACATAAAACAAACATAGATTTTTTTAAAAAATGTTAAATAAATATAATTCCATATTTTCAATTTGAAAAATATTTCTCTTAAATAATATCGATCGTGTATTTAAAAATAGTGTTTGTCTACAGCTCCTGATGCTTAAAAATAGAAATAAATAAAATAAATAATACAAACCATTTGTTACATCCATTATATGTTTGAAGTAATATTTCTGTAACGAATTTCTAAAATCTATATTTTTCTAGAATTATTAAAAATATTTGTTTAATTTTTAAATAGTTTATTAATAATTAGTAATTGAGTGAATTATGTGTTGTGTGTCAGAACGATTGAAAACAGTGTATTATAATAGATTCGTGTTAAGAAAATGTGAAAACTGTTTAAAAGTCCAATTACTTTTTAAAGTGTTATGTAGTAAGAGTGTGATTAATTTTCGCACTGATTGGGCTAAAATTTAAAAAAATCGTAGACATATAAATCCCCACTGTCTGTCTGTCTTTTCTCTATCTCTAGAAAGGAGTTAAGCAGATGAAAGCCGAGATTAGATCTGGAAGGAATAGGAGTTACAGGTCCCGATGAACTATAAATGAACTTTTGCTGAGAACCAAAAATTTTTTTTTCCCTGAAAGACAATAGACAGATACCCGCATGACTCGTTTGCTAACGGGAAAAGTATGATGTACAGGGGCAAGACACTTCTAATTTGAGATGAAGAGCATATATTTTAAATTAAATAAATTAAAAATATGATTAAAAATTGCAAATAATTATTATTATTTCACATTATTACATTATTATCACATTATTTTTGTCGATGTTTAAACGATAAAATTATTTCAAACATTTAATTATTAATACGTTTTCAAATCTAATATTAGTTTAATTGTTTAAACTGCATCTTGAAAATTTGATTGATACGAGTAGCAATAAAAGTTTTATTGAATTTTAAATAAATTCAATAATAATTTATAAAATGTATATTTTATTGTTAGTTACGTATAAGAGAAAATTGAAATTTACTTCAGACGATCAATAACTTGAAATTCTTTTCGAGTTGAGTGATACTCGCCACTAGTCTAATTCATTTATGCCTATCCGATTTCTGCATGTCACGATGCAGAAGTGAAATTGGCAGGTCCTTAATAAAAGTAATCTTGTTCATCCATTAACGTCTTTTCAATACTTTCTAGATATGTCGAAATTCATCACGTCGTTTGTAATCTTTTCTATGCTCCTTTTAATTCTTTCTCGGTAAATTCCATTACTATTTTTGAAAGTTATCGTTAATGACATGGATGAATAGAAATTGAAATTTATCAGCTTCCATTTCGGTTTTCTTTTATATAAAATAATAAAAAAGAAAATACAATTTTATTGAAAAGATAATAGTCATTTTATTCCTATTGATCTAGGCCGATAAAGATTTACTACCAGTTTTCGTAACAGAAAAAGATTATACAGAGACAAGATATAAATTGAATCTGGATATTTTGACTTTTATATTTAATTATTAAGTTATATATTTATTGATACTGAAAAATTATTCATAATAGAGAAAAATCTGAATAATTAAGTGAAAATTTTACCTATAAATATGTAAACATAAACGACATTAAATTGTTTAAAATTAATATTGCTACTTCGAATTTTTTTCAATTTATGTATATAATATATACCTAATATAGTCAGGTGTTTTGTTATATACAGTATAAATACAATAGCTTCATTCTCAACCTATATTTGTAAAGATACAATTTCTGAAGTAAAAGTGAATCATAAGTTGTAAAAGTAGCATTATTACTTTTGAGGTGCCTAATATCGTAGGTTTAGGGACACCATATTTCTAAAAACGCTATTGGCATCCAGGTGATCAAGCCAGTTGTTGATTCTATCCACGAGCTCGTTGGTTGTAAATCTCTGGGTAGCTAGCCAGAGCATTTTGCTGAAGAGATAGTAGTCGCGTGGTGCCGAGTAGTGAGTGAGTGGTCTAAAATCTCCCAGTTAAACTGCTCGAGTAATTCCTTTCCGGTATCTCAGAAGAAATGTCAAAGCTGAACTCATTCTTTGATTTTTATGAACACCAGTCAGTTGTTTTATTATCCACCGAAACCAGCACTTGCAGTAACGCAATCTCTCTGTGAAAATACGAAACAGTAGTCCACGATACTCGAGGAAATTTACCAGAAAGTTCAGAAATCGTGAAACGACGTTTTTCACAAACGATTCACAATTGAGAATTTCTACGGAAGAAGCCAAATTTTGATGCTTTCAGGTATGATCACAAATTCGTTCTTTTTTCGCGTGAGATTTGTTGTGAAGACAGTAACGTAAATATAATATTTACGTTACTCTCTTCACAACAATTCAAACAAAAGCATCTTAGATGTAAAACAATTGCGACAAGTAAAAATTTATGACAATTTAGACGACAATCAAAGTTTACGTAAATATATATTTACGTTACTCTCTTCACAACAATTCAAACAAAAGCAATTCTTCACAACAATTCAAACAAAAGCAATTCTTCACAACAATTCAAACAAAAGCAATTCTTCACAACAATTCAAACAAAAGCAATTCTTCACAACAATTCAAACAAAAGCAATTCTTCACAACAATTCAAACAAAAGCATCTTAGATGTAAAATAATTGCGACAAGTAAAAATTTATGACAATTTAGACGACAATCAAAGTTTTTCTTAAGAGTTTTTGTTTATTTAGGGCATTTTTTTTCTTTTTACATCTCAGGTAGTTTCGGTTGAATATCAATTGTTTTTGGTTAATAATTTCTAATAATTCTGGATTGGAATAGCATGTTTATGCAAATTAGTATCACTTGTGTCGACTAATATTTAATTTTGCAATTCGTTTATTTGGGAATGAACAAAACTTATTTAAATTTTTTAAAAAATCAATTGAAATTCATAATTAAATTTTTTTAAAAATAGAGGTTACGTATATCTATTTATTTGTTTTTAGTTTGCTCAGAATATGAAGCAAAACTTCCTAAAAGAATAGTTTTATTTTTATTGTAGCATGAACTTGATAAAAGATTTGTGTTTATTTCTTCTTTATTGAAATTCGTGTTTAAATTGAATCAAGGTTTCTTTACTGTTTTGTTTCTAAACAAAGATTTCTTTTTAGAAATTGAAAAATGCTCGTTTTGTAGAAGTAATCAAACTTTGTAAGTTGGTAAAAGTGATTTTATTGGTGCAAAAAGAAATATTTGCGTGCTTTACACACAAAAGTTACAAACTTTTACGAGATTGATGATGATTAGAAAGCAAAAGAATGAAATTCAATTTAATTCTATTAAATTAAAACACATTTAATGTCACTAAATTATTTAAAGAAAAGAAAAATTGCCCTAATAATAATACATACTTTATTATAATATTAGAGATTCGAGCAGTTTAAACTAATTATTAAAATTACAACAATATAAATTAATTAAAAGCGAAATGAATTTAGTCTAAATATTTTTCAGATTAATTTTATTATAATATTTATGTATTTAATTTAAAAATTTATATTTTTGGATCTCTCTCGCTTTGGGCACTTGGTTGAATCAACAGAGCCCAAAAAGGGTGAGGGATGGAACCCGATAAATTCAGGTCTTACCGCTTAGCAATAATTCTTTGGGTGTCTCTCCCGGATTCGTTCTTGAATCCCCCAGAGAGATAGGCAGACAAATAATCCGCTTTTCTGATATATTTATATTATAAGATTTTACTTACTTGACTTTCAACGTTAATAAGAATGAATAGTCGTTATTTCTTATTCTAAAATAAGTGTCTGGAATGAAATTACAAGATTACAAGTTCTAATTCTTTTATTATTAATACATAAACAATAAAAGAATTAGAACATTTTTATGCAGAACTTCTTTAAAATTCTACTTTATATTAGTTAATTTATTTAATTTTATCATTAGTTTTTGTTTCTCTTTAAAAATTATGTAATCGAACCTCTGAACAACGATCACTAACGAGAACATAAAATGACCTTTGTTTGACTGTTTTTCAGCTGTTTGTAAAAGAGATATCGCTGAAAAATAGCTGTTATTAAAGGTTCGACTATATTAGATCATCCATTGAGTAAGCAGAATCAGACTAATTGCTAGTCTCTTTCTATTTTTACTCTTTCAATAAGTTGTAATCGAAATAAATATAATAATAATGGCTATATATAAATACATGTTTATAGGTAATATATACGCTATACATATCTTAAGAAACAATATATTAATATCCTTTTGTGAAATATAAACTGACGAAACGTCAGTTTATATTACACTTCCAAGCTGGCCCCCCAAGTTTATATTACCAGGAAGCTTGGGAGCCCCCTCTGGGCTCCAAGCTTCCTGGTAAATCCACCACTTGGCTCTTGGTCGACTTTCTCAGCACTCGAATAGGAGAGGGAACCAGAAAGTCTATAATTTTCAGTTATATAGAAAATTTAATTAGAAAAGATTTTGTTAAATTAATTAAGGGTAATTTGTTAAATTAAGGGTAATTTTGTTAAATTAGGATAAAAAAATCTCCATTTAAAGGAATATTTAAATTTAAAAAACATTATAAACTATCTCAAAGTTAAAAATGTGTGAAGTGCTATTTTTTATATTACAGTATTAACTATTATAAAAAAGACAAGAAAAGATTAACTAAAAGTTTAATAAATATGACCCCATTCGAGGTATGACAAGCGACTCCCTCTATCTTCCCACTCCCTTGAGTTCCGTACTGCAATACGTGTATACAGTAGAGCATCGATTATCCGACCCTCGATCAACCGTCACATCGGTTAACCGACCGCGTTCTAGTCGGCAAATTCAAATGTCCGCTAGTGATGTGGCTCTACAATATTTGGCTATGTCTTAGCTACTTTTATATTATTTTTGTTAAATTTATGCGTGTTTTAGCTGGCAACACTGGCTCGACCATGAAAGGCAGACCAGTATTTAAATCATGCTTAATTTTTTATTTTGTCTTTATTTTTGTATTTATTTTGTGGGGAAAATAAAGAAATAATTTTTAACGATACGATAGTGAAGATTATTACTTTAAAAAAATTTTGTTAGACTTAACATCGATGAAAATTCAACGCGAAGTAGGTTAATAGCGATATACTAATATACTAATTGCATGGGATATACTAGTATAATCTATATATATAATCGAGACGAGTTGATGATAATAATAATAATAATAATAATAATAATAATAATCAGCGCAGAGCCCAAACGGTTAGGAGTTGAAAGTTGAAATTTGGTACACAGTTAGGGTACGTCACGAAAACGCACACTAAGAAGGGATTTTTCGAAATTCTTCTCCACGGGGGAGAGGGACAGGATTAAAGCTTCTATATACATTATCGAGACGTGCCTAAACGGTAAGGAGTTGAAAGTTGAAATTTGGTACGCAGTTAGGGTATGTTAAGAAAACGCACACTAAGAAGGGATTTTTCGAAATTCTTCCCCACGGGGGAGGGGGACAGGATTAAGTCTTAACACTTCCATCAACAATGGAAGTGTTAAGTAACAATGGAAGTGTGAAGCAACAATGGAAGTGTGAAGTAATAATGGAAGTGTTAACAATGGAAGTGTTACGTAACAATGGAAATGTTAAGAACCCAAACGGTTAAGAGTTGAAAGTTGAAATTTGGTACATAGTTACGGTACGTCACAAAAACGCACGCTAAGAAGGGATTTTTCGAAATTTCTCCCCACGGGGATAGGGACAGGATTAAGGCTTAACACTTCCATCAACAATGAAAGTGTTAAGTATCAATAGAAGTGTTAAGTAACAATGGAGAACAAGAGAAAGCGACGTCGAAGATTCACGGGCTCTGGAAGAAAAAAGAAAAAGAGTAATATGTTAGAACACATCCGATTTTGAAATTTAAACAGATTAGTTCGGTTTTTCTCGACTTTTTTTTTAGAACATTCGATGAAAATCGAACGATAAAATCAGAACACGTCGTGAAAATCGAACAATATTAGAACATTCGATTTTCAAATTCGACCTTTCTTTAGAAATACTCAGTTCGTTGATGAAATTACTTTTTTTCTTTTGTGACTATAACGTAATAATCTTAATCTTCGCTATCATTACTTTTGCCCGAGCAATGCCGGGCCTATCTGCTAGTATACTAATAATGTATTTTTTCATACTCTTCGGTTATTCGTTTTTTCAGTTATTCGACCAACCCCAGTCCCCAATTGAGTCGGATAATCGATGCTCTACTGTATATATATATATACACAATAGGATGAGATAAAGACTAAGAAAGTAAATTCGGCATTGAATATATATATATATATTGTATTCCTCTATTGTGAAACAGTTGTTGTGACAAAGAAGACAGTTTTATAGATATGAACAGAACTTATATTTTGAAATAAAACAATAATAAGAAAAGAAATCTAGACACATTCTTTAATAGTTAATTAATTGACATTGTTTTCAGTAAACATCAAATCTTCTTCAATTCTATAGTGAAAGACGACAGATTTTGATAATTATATCGTGTATATTTCCTGATTGTTTCGATTATTCAAACATATTGACAATATTAGTGAAGTTTTATTAGTAGCCTAAATAGTTTCTAATAATATGTTCGGTATAAACAGAAATATATGCTTTAAAAAACAAGAACGATGTCTACATTTATCCAGATTAAATTATAGTAATTTAGTTTCTCGTCTTGTTTACATTAATATCATACAAACGTTGTTAAACTAAATCTGAGAGTGAATGTCAATATACAATTCTTAGATCAATCGTCGTTGTAATTTTCACGAAAAACTTCTCATTACTTCATTCTTCTCATTTCATTAATACATTATAACAACATTTATTTCCATCTCCATTAATTCAATAAACTACAGTTGTTGTATTCTGTCATCGGATCAAATCGACATGTTGTATCAGGTACTTAATCAAATCGATGAAGTTGAAAACAAATGACGTCTTGTTCGACTTATTGATCAAAGTTTTATAATATAACTACTAATAAATCAATTGTATGTGAATTCTTTCGCTGTATCATTAAACACAGAAGTGCCCAATCAGAAAAATTACTCGATTATCTATCGATAGATCCAAATACTTGGACACTATCATTCCCAGTACGTCGACTTACGAGGGTTCTTACACAGTATATAGTAGTATTTACGAGACTGTTTACAACATCGGAGTTTACGATGTGCTTTGTAAATACCGGGCTTTTTGTATCTGTCAACTTAAAGGAATTTCTGTTTAACTTACGATACGCGGTATTTGTGAACGTGAATGTCCATGACTGTGATTTCTCAATGAAATTCGCGATAAAACGGTGGTTCGAGGATCCACGGAAGCGAAAAAAATAATGTTATTTATGTTTGGCTACTTCTGGGACCAAATAAGCAGACAATGTACGGGAAAACTAAGTCAACGAGAGCAATGAACTGATGTTCCATTGTATTAATTCGTTAATTTTTTCAGACATTCAAAATACGCAAATAATCATACAGTTTGATTTATTACGTAATAATTCTTTTTGTTTAAGGAAAAGAAAGCATTACTCGTATTCATTGTTTATGCAGACGTCCTAACTGAGGCAGTTAATTGGTCAGCTTTCCGCTTTGTAGAAACTAGGAACGAATCGAGACGGGCCGTAAAATCTCAAGAATTTTTCGGGATGGACTTTCTCGGTTATGTCAAGCCCCTTTCACACCATCGTCGAACCCAGATGAGTTCGATTAAAAAGACCCTCTTTACCCCCACACGGAGGAAGGAGCTAAAAAATAAAATCTCTTTGGCTATCCGCCTGTCTAGTTTTAATTAGTAATAAGAAATTTTACCTGGAAATCTACATTCGTAGATATTTCTTGAAATTATGTTAAATTAAAGAAATTGCCACGGAAACTGTTTTAAGACAATTGTTTAATTAACAGAACGATGGATCTTTTCAGAATTTGGCACATCAGTAGAATGGTTAAAGAATTAACTATCTAAATGATAAATTGAATATTAATTTAGGTTTAGACATTGATTTTTCTTGCAAGAAACGAAGGAGGAGACTTGACCATCCATCTAATTTGTCCATAGTAATTTAAGAAAATCCAAATCTTACTTGTTCTCTCTTGTATATAGCTTCAATGGTAATTCGTTTCGGGCTATCCACCATATTTTAAATGTTAACAATAACTGAGTTATCCGTTGTTTTAATTAAAAAATGAATTATTTCAAATATGGTATAAGAGAGACATCTAAATCAAGTACAAGACATCATATAATTTCAATGATTGTTCACTTTTTATTTGGGTTATTACTTAAATATATTCTTGTGTTTTCAGTTTGACTTTGATTTTCATTATATTGTTTTTCTAATTAATTATAACTAATGTACGTGTAAATTTACTTCCATTCTTCAACACAAATTCTGGAATTCACAGCTTGGATACGCATCATTTCTAGGTAAAAAGTTCATATTTTTTTTTACGTATTCCCAAAAATATTCACTAACTCTTCAAGAATAGGTAAATCATTATTTTCTACAAGCAAACGTTAATTCTGAATTTTCGATTTTTCAATTTGGGTGAATGTCAATAAACAGGTAAGGGATTCATAATTCGCGTGGTGCCATCTATTACTGAAATTCATATACTAAGCTTAAACTTCATTTATATAAATTTTATTTCATTTTCTTGGAAAAAATGTTATTAATATTAATAAATAATACGTTATGAAACACAAATAGAATGTAAAATATTTTAAACTGTTTCTCGTATAAAATCTAATTTTAATTTTTAATTTTGAATCGTGCACCTCTAATTATTAAGAACTCAATTAAATTATAATTTTTCATAAATTATTCTAATTATTTATTATATTTAAAAGACAATTTCCACAGAAAAAAATTAAGTTTTCTGTTTCATTATTTAACATCATCAATACCATCTTAAACACTCTTTCCAGTTTTTTATTGTTAAATTGTTCCAGCTTCTCGAGTGTAAATTTTAAGATCCACTTGAAATAAATTATAATCTATATAATTTATTATGTTGTTTATTTTACAAATTAATTACAAATTGGCATTATTAACAGCAGGGACTTCGCTTTCGGATTGCTGTTTGGGAGGACCATAGTCCTTGTTAATTTAAAGCAATTGTTTTTCTTATTTAACTTAGCTGGAACTCAGAAACTTTGGTGGTAGAATGCGAAGATACAAGCCGCAGTTAAAGAAAAGAAAGAGGCAGAGAAAAGATGGGATTTGATGGGAAGGCTGGAAGATAATGATTCTTACCATTTGGCAAATAAAACGAATAAAAAGGCTGTGGCTATTGCAAAAGCGAAGGCTTTAGAAGAGGCTTATAAAGTTTTCGAGAGGAAAGGACTTTATACGAGAATGGAGAGGCAAATGAAGGAGTGGTGCAAGATATTAGCAGAGAAGAAGTGAAAAGTGTGCTTAGGAAAATGAAAATTGTGAAAGCAGTAGGCACTGATCGGATTCCGGTTGAGGTTTGGAGAGGATTGGGTAAGGAGGGAATTGATATACTCTGGGACCTTATGAAGAAACTCTGGCAGCAGGAAAAGATTCTAGATGAATGGAGGAAAAGCATTCTGGTGCCGATCTTTAAAGGTAAACGGGATGTACAGAATTGCGGAAATTACAGAGGTATAAAGTTATTGTCCCATACTACGAAGATTTGAAAGAAAATTGTAGAAAGAATGATTAGGCAGGAATCGGAGATTGGAGAGAAACAGTTTGGTTTTTTGCCGAGAAGGAGTACGACTGATGGTATATTTGCTTCTAAAACAGTGATGGAAAGGCACAGGGAAATGTAGAAAGATTTGCACGTGGTGTTCATAGATCTAGAAAAGGCGTATGATAAGATACCAAGGCAAGAGGTATGGAAATGTTTTAGGGGAAAGAATGTTTCATAAAAATATGTTAGGCTCGTCAAGGAAATGTACGAGGGAGCAGAGACCAAAGTTAAGTGTGGGCACTACAGAAGGGTTCTTCGTTAATGCTGGTTTACATCAGAGATCGATCCTTAGCCCTTATTTGTTTGACCTGATAATGGACGTGTTGGTGTGTGACGTGAAGTGTGAAGCTCCGTGGAGTATGCTGTTTGCGGATGATATTGTGCTGTGTGAACTTTCACAAACCAAGGCTAAGAAGAAACAGGAAGATTGGAGGAAAGTTTTGGAAGAAAGGGGCCTGAAGATTAGCAGAACTAAAACAGCTTATATGACTCTGAATGGTAGAGAGAAGTGTAAGATTAAAATCCAAAATGCGCCGCACCCTTTGGTTCAGAGTTTTAAATATCTTAGGACATTTGTCGAGATGGGAGGAGGATTGAACTCGGAGGTGCAGCATAGAATTCAATGTGGATGGATAAACTGGAGGAAGCTGAGCGGTGTGTTATGTGGCAAAAAAGTTAGCTGTAATCTGAAAGGAAAATTGTATAAATCAGTTGTTAGACCTGCAATGTTATATGAAGCGGAGACACGGGCAATAACAAGAGCCCAAGAAACAAAGATGGAGGTGGTGGAGATGAGAATGTTGAGATGGACGTGTGGAGTAAGGAAGGATAGAATAAGGAACGATTTTATTAGAGTTTCTGTTCAGTGGCGTAGCGAGGGGGATGCAAGGGGGTCTATCACGCACCGGGCGCCACTCGCAGAGGGGCACCCAAATGGTCTCCAAGACAAACAATATGTGTTTCTGGAGGGGGGAGGGGGCGCCAATAAAATGTCGTGCCCCAGGCGTCAGTTATGTTCGCTATGCCACTGTTTCTGTTCAGGTGGGCTCCTTGAGCAAAAAGATGCAAGAATGTAAGTCGAGTTGGTTTGGCCACGTAGAGCGAAGAAGCGATAATTATGGTGAAAAGAAGATCGGAAAACTGATAATAAAAGGAAAGAGGAAAAGACGAAGATCAAAGATGCGTTGGAAAGATAAGGTGGAAGAAAACTTCAACCAGAGGGGACTTAAGAGAGAGGAAGCCCTTGATAGGGAGAAATAGAAGAAACGAATTAGAGAAGGGAACGTCGACCCTATGTAAACATGGAAAAAGGCGAGGATAAAGAAAAGAAAGAAAGAGTTTTTCTTATTTAAGTTTGATATCTGTATTTATAATTAGTTTTATCTGTACAGCTAATACAAAAGTGTAAATATTTGTATCAAATGTTCTCGAGGTTTTCATTAGCATGTAACATGATAAAGATTAGCACCAAATTTTATTTAAGTTGAGTGCATATTTTTGAGTTAAAAAGGATTATTTCTTTTAATTTATTCAGTAAATTCAATAAATTTTTTGAGTATTAAGTTTGTATGTTTTAAATACAAACTAAATTCAACGCTTTTACGAATTACCGGATAAAATTAATTGGATTGAAAGAAGAGAAAAATAAAACAGGACTGCAACGGCCGGGAATCGAACCCGGATCATTCGCTTGGGAAGCGAACATTCTACCATTGAACTACCGATGCTTGTTCTAACATTAACTGCGCGAAGAATTTGAATTAAAATCTATAATTTTCCTGAAATTACAGAATTTTTTTCATTTCTCAGCGAACAGAACGATGAGACAAATTCTTTTTACTGATTTCTATTCTCTACGTTGTTAATACAGCGGTTCCATCTTTTACAAATTCCAGTATTTTCGTCACGAATACGGTTTCACTCGGAAATGCATCTCACGTTATTCGCATCCCACATTGATTTATTTGAATTACGAGATTAGTACTGGCTTATAAAAGAGCAGTTGCTTTGTTGCATTTCTCAAGATAGTTATGCGAATACTATGCTTTAGATATAATAGGGTTTATTTCATTTTTTACTCTTTCTACCTCGTGCAGATTAATTAAGGATAATAATTCGATTTCTTTTAGATTTAGTTTTTCCCATCCAGTTGACCCTCTTTTTGACATGTTTGAAGTCGAAATTGAATTGAAAGAATGATCGACGAGGAAGATCAAGAGAAAAAATTCAAAACGTCTATCACTTTTACCTATCGTTGTATCGTCTAGTCCGACAGTGCCAATCTCAAACTCCTCAGAGTAGTAGGCTTATGCCTTAACTGCCTCGTACATTCGGCCGTTAATATAACAGTAAATTTCAACGTCGTTTAATGATACAGTAGAATTAATAATATTAGAAGCTTTTTTGAATGACATTTAACAATAATTTAAAAGTACAGGAGCGAGACACCGATGAATAGGGCCTTGCCCTTATATATGTCACTTTCAGTATAAACAAGAAGTAACGTGATTTTCTAAAATTAAAAGATAATTAAAAATTGCAGCTCATCATTGTGATGAATATCACAATAAATAATTGTCGTTTATATCAGCTTTCAACTTTATATGAAGCTACACTAATTAGAAGAGTGCCAATAAGCTGGAAATATAGGCATTAATAAACGTACTTAATAAGTTATAACTTCTATTAATTCTAGATGTTGTTTCCATTATAATAATTAGTAAATGGATCAGATTTTAACAATAGAGAAGTTAGTTTTAAGAACGATTTTGTTCCCTTAACTAATGTTTAATATGAATAAGGAACACAACTGATCTGAAATAAGTAGGTCAACGCATTGCCATAAAATATGAGTTTTGAGTTTCGTATCCTACAGATATATTTATTATTGACGACAGTACGCCAGTCCATATTCAAATATCAATACATTCATAGATTAAAAACTTATTACTTAAAAGGTTTAATAAACTGAATGCGACCAACTGCAAGTAATTGTATACGTCAAATATGATGTCAAAAGTATTTAAAATATAAACTTTTGGCAAATATTTTAAATCAAATCAAAGGTAATTATGAGAATCGCAGTTTATAATTTGTAACCAAAATTTAAGAGCATCAATGCCCCTTATACACAAGTTACTATGCCAAATTTCATTTCTTAATCTTTACCTCAACCTGACAGATTAAACAAAATATTAATAGACGTACAAGCATACGTAACACATACGTATGGAATTTTTATCCCTTTTTTTAAATTGTGGTTCAGGAGGTTTCAAAACGTAGGGATCTGAGAAAGTCCGAAAGGTCAAATTTCACACGACTCTAACAATTCCCGTGTTATATACATAACAGCCGGATAGGTAATAAATTAAAGTTATTCAATAAAATTTGTCATAAAATAATAAAAATTAAAGCAACATACCATATTTAATTTATTCATTCGAGCTGTAAAAACTTTAAAAATGTTTTCATTCGTTAGCAAAAACTACATACTTTTAAAATTATTCTCTTGTAGTAAGAGAGGATTAACTTAAGTCTTTGAAATTTATTTCCAAAATGTAATACGTATTTCTTTAGTTCAATATTTTTATTATAAGAAAAAAAATTTAAAAGAATCGGATAATGCATTTAAAGCGAGTAGTTGTCATATTGATCGACTAACCTATTTCATCAAAGAGAATATAAAATGAAGCCAGTCAGCAATTGCTAAAAAAAATATGAAATCATCAGAAACTTATTCGGATTATGAAGTTACAATCGACATTCTTTTGTGTCTTTTCGACTTATTGATTTTTTTCTTATACGAAAAGTTTTAAAAGTTTCGCCTCAAATCTATATTTAAAAATTAACTAACTTCGCTAGATTAATTTGTAATTACACACGCAGGAATAATATAATTAGAACATTTAAATATGTAAATAATTTGAATAAGAGGTTCTTTTATAAGTCCTATACGGCTCCACAAATCTAAAAACAATCTCTGTAATTATCTTTTTAATTAAAGTACCGTTTGATGATTTGTTTAAATGTGTAAACCTTTTAAACACTTACACATGTAGATTGAACTTGTTGATTGATTAGGAGTTAGAAAATATTATTATATATTTAGAAGGGCCTTTTTAAAACGAATCCATGACAGGTATGTTTTAAAAAAACCCCTCTTTTCCCTCTTCTTAGGGTGGAAAAAACCAAAAATAAAAAAGTTTCAATACAAATTGGTTAAAATTTACTAATTTCTTTAACAAATTTAATTTGTAAAATGTGTATTTTGATATCGTTGTTTGCTTCTGTAAAATATATATGCACATAAGCCTATTGTGTGCAAATTATTTTACCAATGTAAACTATTTAATTTAATTACATTAAACCAAAAGTTTAAATACTTTATTATTGTAAAACCAGACTACGAACAAAAAGATTGTCGTGTCATTAAATGTTTTGATTAAGTCTTATAATTTAATTTAAAAAATTATATTTAAAAGTTTAATGTCATCTTTTCCTAATTACAGCAATTTGTTTAATGTATTTTATAAGATAACCTGCAAAAATTGCCTGTAATAGCTTCATATTATTATAAAATATGGAAAACCGAGGTAATTTTTTCTACTTTTTATACCTAAATATCATCTATAAGTGATAAAATTATCTTATTTTTATTTTACTTTATGATTTTCAAGGGAGATAGAAAATTCAGCACAAATACACTTATACTTTTTCTTTTAAAGCAAGGCTTATATTTTTATAAAATATGTTAGGTATATATAAATGTTATATGTATATTCATAGAACACTTATCATGAATAGTAGAGATTATAAATGGATTTTTTTCATGAATAATAACCTCCGTGACGCCATATTATATTTCTCCATTCTGATTTATGAATCAATAAAAAGCAGATCATACGCTATCTTGTAATAGTGAAAAGGTCCATTGATGTCCTTATGCATGGATATTTTTTCATATAATATTGAATAAATTTCTGTGATCATTGGGTCGAGAAATTGATATTTCCGTGTAAAAAACATTTTAATTATTGTCCTAAAACGCAGAATAAAACGGTACTTATACGCATATACTTTTACACTAATAAACACATTATACTACCAAACTACGAGCTTTCAAAAACTCAACAGGAACACGAGTTTGTCTATAATAGAATAATAAATTACTACTTCATAGTTTATGAACCCTTTTAATAAGAATGTTTAATAAGAACCATCGGTTAATGTTACCTTAGGTGCCAAGATGGCGCTCGTCTCCGATTCCAGCAAGGAAACAGTGGGACGCACGTTCTAACCTAACCTAACCTATTCTAATAATTTAGCTGCATAATTATTAGAATCAAATTATTAGAATAGGTTAGGTTAGGTTAGAACATGCGTCCCACTGTTTCCTTGCTGGAATCAGAGACGAGCCGCCATCTTGGCACCTATGGTAACATTAACCGAACCATCATTTTACCTCACACTGTAGAAGCAGTGTTACAAACATTATCATTAGTTAGCCAAAAAGCCACCGTTCCTTTTACTATATATACACGTGTATTTAAAAATACGCGATAACAACAGAAAGAATCTAGTTAATTCCGAAATGAATTGAAAATAACTCATTTTCTTGTTTAATTATTGCCATAGAATTAATGATAATTTTCCCAATTTTACTTCAATCAATTTTAATTTTTACCATTATAAAACTTTAAAAAATTCTAATTTTTTTAAAAAGTAAGTTTATTTTATTGTAATATTTTCATGTCTTTTTATAAAAGAATGTTATAATGATGACACATTGTCTGCAGTAATGTGATCTGAGCGAGTTATCATCAATACGAACTAAAGTTTTATGAGATTTGGTTCGACTTATATACTTCAAAGTTAACAGGATTTTTGGAACTCGCTTACCGAATGCCAAGAAATGGAAAAGCAACAAAATCCAGTAGGTAGGGATTAATATCATATATCACAATCTAATACATAACACAACTCAGCACTTCAACGTTAAATAACAAGTATCAAGTTTTAATTTCATCTACGAATTATGTTTTCGTCTAATTATTTATTTAATTGCAGTAATTATCATTTATATTATTTTATTAATTTGTTATTAAAACATTTCAACTATTTTAATGTTTAGCTACTTCTACAGATTAGAATTTCTTCTAAATTTATGAATAGATTGTCCTCCTTACAACAGTTTATCACATATTTTCATTGTAATCTTCAACACCATTATACGAGGCACGCCCATAAAGGAACAGAAACATATTTCTAGAACACTTCAAAGAAATAAGTTTCTATTCCTTTCAGGCCGAACAGAACTTTATTTCTTGACCCACCACGCATTAATCAACGTTTCATATTATATATATATATAGAAAGGATTTTCTTCTTTCTTCTTCCTTCTTTCTCTCAAAGAAAAAAGAAACAAAATTCTTATTATCAATTGTAGCGTAAAGAGGAAAACTTCATTAGATAAATGATGGTATTTGAGCTAATATACAGTTTCTTGCACAGTATTTATAGAAATACTCTGAAGCCACAGTAAATTACATTATTATTCTAAAACAAATGATAATTTTAGAAGAGCAGCTGTAAATATAATCAAGTACAACGTCCTGCTTCTTTATTTTTTTTATATTTTCCGTAAGTTGATTAAATAACGAAGTTTATGAAACTTTCGACTTCAAAACTCAATTTTTAATGTATTTAAATTTTGAAAGTCAGTAATAAAATTTCAAGAATTTCAAGATTTTTATTAAATTTTTTAATTTAAATTTGTTTACTACATCTAACTCTTCTTAAAGTGTATATTTTGACATTTTTATAAATTCTTCTGAACGTTATAAATTCCAATCCAATCAGTTTTTAATGGCAAAATTCAACTTTTTTTTAGGAATTAACCGAAAATAATAAGTTTTTATTAATCTTTTAAAATTATATTTGAAAAAATTTTATTTTCTTTACCTTCATTATAATCGTAATTTATTCTGTATATTACTGTATGAAACTAAAACTATTCTAAAATTGGTACTGTAAAATTATTAGTTGAGGTATTTAAATAAACCTCAACAAGTAGAACATTTAAAAACTTTTATAGTATTAATTAAGCAAAATAAATAAAATTGCGTGTAGCGCCATCTGTTATGTGATTTTGTTATAAAAAATTTTAATTACTATAAAATGGCAAAAAGAATTATTTTGAAAGTAGGGATGAGTTTCATATATATAAAAAAATTGTAAATGTTAACGAATAAAGTCTTCATTAAGTCCTACCCCCTCTCGAGATATGACAGACAACACCCCTTTCTCTTCATCTTCTCGCCATTTAACCACCAAAATTTAATAGTATAATTTAACATCCGGGAAAGTAATACAACTTAACACTACACGCTTTAAAAATACAATTTGGAAAATAACAATAGTTACGTGTCTATTTTAAACAATTGAAGACAATTCCGTAGGAGTAATGGATCCAATCTAATTTATTGTACTTTTCCAACTGAACAATTTTAATTATTCACGTGGTAAATGTAGTGTCTGCTCCTAATTGTGAATGTCTAATTAGTTCACTTACGTGTGAATTCGGGTCATTCGTGATTATGTTCTGAAGATAAATCAAGGTTTAAGTATAAATAATTTCATTCATTATTATTACTAATTATAGAAATTTTGTTGTAGTACACGATATTTTATTCATAAATAGTCATGTCGTATTTGTTGATTATTATGTTTTATTTCATGAAAAATTTCATGAATTTATGATGTATCTTGCTGAAAGTTCATCGTAAATTCATGAAATGTATTTTTATATAGACACATATTTTTAGTTTGATGATCAAGTAGAAGTAAATAACGTTATTTGATTAGTAACACAGCTATAGCGGAGAATATGGTGCATATATCGTGTATTCTATACTTTTTTCGTATAATCTCTGATTATGCGATTTTCATGTATTTAAATGCATTGGATAATAAATCTATAGAATAATTAATTTTATAATTATTTGAATTTTCTTCAACTTGTTTGTGTTTGGTAATAATTGAATTTATATTTAATAATCCTTATTTTATTTTATATTGAAATTAATTAAATTGTACACAAATAAATGTAATAATACAGAGCGGGAAAGAAAGTTACTTAACACCTCTACTACAAAATATAGAATGTACCCAAAAAATGTACATTGAGAACATCATGTAACGTGCATTACTCCGTAACCATTCGATTTAGATCAATAAAATCGTTCCGCAATCAATTTATTGTGAAATTCTGACCCTAAATACTGTGTCACATGACTCCTTCCTATTTACAATTTCGGAGTTGCATTCAATATGGCTGCCATATTGTACGTGCGTGTAACATATCAATCTGTTTCCCCCTTGGTCTAATATGTTCCTAATATGAGCGATTTAACTTTGGATACATTATATATTTTATATCATGGGTGTAAAACTTGTCCCTATTTAGGGGTTATAAACGTGAATAAAACCCGGAAAACTCCAGTTGCCAGTCTATAGGTGAGACCAAGGATAGTGTTCAGTGGTGTTATTTACTCGGCCATTGATGAGTCCTACGTTTTAGTCAACTTTTATATTATTGGGCTGCAATTTGTAAAATTTGTAGACTTATAAATTTCCACTGTCATCTGTCTGTCCTTCCGTAATCTTCGAAACGTAATTAGATAAATAATCCCTGTTAATTTCAATGAAGTATCCTTACAATTACCCAATATATATATAATTTAACACAAAACCGAACAAAATATTTATTATAAAAAAATATATTTAACTTAATCTTATTTAAAATAAAGCTTTAAATCATATAAAATCCATAAAACAGGAAATTTAACTTCACATTTTTATTATTTTACATTTTTTTAATTATAATTATTCAGTTATAGAAAATCAAATCAATCAAATCAAAATTTATTTGCATAAATTGGAAGAAATTCCAGTTACAAGGGGTGCGTTAGTTTACAAAAATTATAAGTATAATATAATATTTCCTCCAACATAAATAGGTCACTCTCCAACAATAAATATATTTATTATAAATATTTGCTTTTTCCTACATTAGATCAATTAGGTAACATAGAAAATAGAATAGAAGTAGAAAAAATAGAATCGTCCTTAGGGATTCTCTGTACTTTTGATGTATTTAATAAAAAAATTGATATATTCTGATTATCATAATTGGTCCCATCTGAAATAATTTATGATAAAATTCCAGCATAGTTTTACTAACAGCCAAAGTAGAGATGCCAGCTTGTTCTATAAGCTTAGAACAATCCTTACACAGACATATTAAGTGATAAACAGAAATTTGATCATTACACATCCCGCATTGTTTATTCTTGATATTCAAATATTTCCCTTCCACTGTACCATTTAGTCTAATCTGCATATAACATCTTTTTATCCCAAATGGTGTATTAAAGTTAATATAATTGTCCGCAGGAGGGAAACTCAAATTATTTATATACCAAGAGTGAAATTTTGATTCCTGTAACCTCTTCGTCTCATGATCGATTGAATTATTATACATATTTTCTACCAAGAATGAATATCCAAAATTCCAATCTGTATCTATACTGCAGAACAATAAATGTAACACAACCAAAACTTGCCATTTTAAGCCTAAATTTGTTGTAGCCTACCAATTATTTTGATAATTCTTTTTATTCTCAGCTAAACTTTTTAGAACTGATAATATGATACAAATCTGTGTATTCTCACTATTTCTCAGTCTCTTGAAGAATTTCAACGTCCTTGTTACCAAATAGGGTTCTAATAGCATCATATTAGTGTCATGGCGAATCGCATATCCCGGGACTGCCCTATCCAACCCGTAAATTTTTCTAATAAATGACAATTGGATTTTTTCAAAATAGGGTAGCCAGTCCAGCCCCCATAATGGAAGAGCATAGCAAATCAAATTAAAAACCAATGTTGAGAAGAGCTGGAATTGCATATGAATAGACTTGGTTTTCATTTTTACTAATAAACTGATTAAATTGTTTATTATTCTATTAGCCTTAATTTTCACCCTTTGGACGTGTTTTCCAAATGTCAACGTCGAGGTAATAGTAACTCCCAAGTATGATATTTCCTCAACTATTTTCAACCTCTCGTTTAGCATGTAATAATCATGATCTTGTCTTGTCAGTTTACATCCCATTCGAAAAATAATATGTCTTATTCGGGTTAATCCTCAACCCCATCTGCAAAAAGTATCTCTGGATTTGATTTAATTTTCTTTTGGAGACCAATTTTGGTCGGAGAGATCAATACCACATCATCAGCATATTGTATCGAATGCACTATCATATTGTCTACAAGAATCCCATCCTCCTCTTTCTTAAATTGGTTATCAATACCGTGAATCATAAAGTTAAACAGGTAGGGTGATAGCGAGTCACCTTGTAATAAACCACCACATATATCAAACGGGGAATAAACATTTATGCCGCATTTAATTATGACTGAGTACTTTCCAAACAAAGATCCTATTACTTTTATAAATGTTAGGTCAGCTCCATGTTCTTCCAATTTCTCACATAATTTTTGCTATTGAAATAGAATCGAATGCTTTTTCTAGGTCTAAAAAGACGGCATATACTTTACGTCTTTTCTTTGCAAGGTGAATTTGTATAGTCGAAAGCAATATGAATATGGCCACTTCTGTTCCGCTCTTCTTTGCAAAAGCAAATTGTGAATTTGAAACCAATGCATTTGCCTTAGTCCATTGTTCAAACCTACTCACAAGAACTGATGTGAATATCTTTCTCAACATTGACAATATGGCGATAGGTTGGTAATTCCTTGGATCAGAACCATCCCCCTTTGAATAGCGTACGAGAATAGACAAAGTGCCACAAGTCTGGTAAAAGAACTTGATCATAAATGTAATTAAAATTTAACGCTAAGGCTTCTATTGACTTCATGGGTAATCGTTTTAAAAAACTAACTAGTATTAGGTACGGACCAACTGCTGTCAATTCTCTTAATTTAGTGATGATCTTATTTATTTCACACGCTACTATTGGCTGAATCAACACCTCTTTGTCTCGTTTAGCAGTTAAATTTTTTCACCAAAGGTTATTAGATTGTACAATTTCCTCTTTTTAAAAAAACTATACCATTTTTCAAAACCAATATGATCCTGATTTTCCAATTCCTCGGTCGAAATTTTTTTTTATCACTGACCAGAAAAGCTTATTGTTTTTTTCTAATAATAATTTTCTGTTCAACATGTTGAAATAACTTTTCTTCTTGGCCTTTATAAGGTTATTGTAGCTTCTCTTTGCACTAATATATTCTGTTAATCGCTCTGTTCTTCTATTTTTACGAAATAAAGTTAGATAACATTCTTTAATGTTAAATTGGTAACCTTTTGTTCCGTTATTCCGAGTCTAGTCTTAAATTCCTTATTATTCTCATGTAGCCGGCCAATCTCTTTTTTACTTCTAATATTATTAGATCAGTTATAGCTCCATGCAAAGCTTGAATTAACTTAGTCATTTGACGTAAATTTGTTACGATCGGACTATCCTCTTTCTCTATTGACTCAAGACAATCCGCAAACGTAGACTCAAAATGAAATTCCCTCACTTCTTCAACTATTCCTCCACTCAGCTCCTTCTCTCCCGAGGCAATTATTCGCTTTCGTAACATTTTCTCCAAATTTGTCGGTTTAGACATTTTAACTGCATTTTAACACACCAAATTCGCTGCCAGCTCCTCCCCCAGTTATAGAAAAATATGAAATCTATTTTTCACTACAAATAAAACTATTGAAAAAATTTTTCAAGTTTCCATTTATATTAAATTGGATAAAATTTCTTCAACTATGAAGTTTTTATTATTATTTATTACACTAAGTTTGCAGGAATTGTAGCGTATGAATAAATTTGTAATTCAGAATTTCAATTTAAAAATGTTGGAAAATTTTAATGTTAGAAAAATTTCGAGATTGTAAATCTCAATTTTCTTATTTCTCTTGCATAAGTTTTATAATTTTAAATTTGTCTTAATAAATTACTTGGTCTATCAATTTTCCTATGCAATTAAATAACAGGATTGGTTGGTTTATTTGTTTACGACAAAGAGACACGTGTGGAATCCGTCGAGGGGAATGTCTCCCAGGAGAATTATTTTACGGAAAATTGGCCCCTATTTAAGTGTTACAAACGTGAAGAAAACCCAGCAAACTCCACGTGGTCGTCTCACTCGCGAGGCACTAACTGCTAGTGTTTAGTGGTTTGATGCAATCACTGATGGGCATTAAGTTAACAGGAATGATATTCAAGCCAGCAATTATAGAAATAATTTATTAACAGGAAAACTAATTGAAAAATAAAGAAAAAAAATGAAGAAGCTTCAAACGAATAGCGTAAAAAAAGAAAGAAAATGGAATTTTAATACATGTACGAAGTGTTTCGTCTCTGCCCAGCATAATATTTCACGAAACTCCTAAAGCACCGCTGCTACACTCCGGTTGATAACCTCTGTCTTAATTAATTATGTCGATTTTTCAGAGAAAATTTTTCCTTTTTATTAATTTTTCAAGTTTTCAACCAATTATGTTAAAGAATCTATTTTGTCTTTGATCACAAATTTATACAAATGAATGTCTTTACGAAAAATTGTTTTCACACGTCTATTTACATTATTCTCAAAGGATGATAGTTTAGTTTCATTAACGATATATTTATAATGTAAAAATTAAGTTTATATTTTCCGTAAATAATTCAGTGTTTACAATTAATTTAAAAAACATAAAATGCTTTCCTTAATATAAATGTGTTAAATTTATTACGTGTCAAATAACTTTTCTATTTTTCTATTCGGATTAATTCGTAAATTATAAGGTTAGAAGAAGAATCTTTGTAGAAATATGTCATTTAAAACAGTAAAACCTGCCCGAAACGGAACTTGAATAAGAGATTTTCTACGTTGAAAAGACCCCTGTTAAAAACAGAAGTCTGCCTAAACAGAAAGAAATATTCGGTACCTTGCGATTCTAGTTTATACAGGTTTTACTGTAGTTTTTAACACATTAAATGATTGTTTTTCTTTTAAATCAATAGGTTAAATATCTACAGAAAAATGATATTTTTGTTTGACATCTGATTTTTCCAATAATACATGGAAAAATATAATATATATTTTTAATTAAACAAAATAATTAAATTAGCTTTTTTATATCGATTCTTAGTTATGGATTTTTATCAATATACTGATCTATATTTTGTTCGTGAAAATGAGCAAACTTTTATTACATGCATGAAAAATTCATTTTATCTTCTCTGTTAACACAAACACATCGAATTTATTGAACGTTGCAAACTAGTTCACTGACATAAATAACTGATGTACGTATATATATATATAATATTATATTGCCTGTTTCTTGCAGATTTACTGTTTATAAAAGAAATTAATTAGAGAAAGAAATGATAAACAGTCACAACAATTAGACAAAATTAAAGCATAAGTAAGCAGATTAACTATCTAAAATTGAAAGAAAACTAAAATATTAATCTTAGTAAAGTTATTTTATTTTAAATTTGCTTTGATATATGACACATTTAACCCCCCCCCGTAGGGTAAAATGGGTCAGTGTCATTTTTGTTGTTAAAGTCTATCTTGCAACACATTAACGCTTTGTGAAATAAATACCAATTTACGTGGATTTACCCATTGAGTACAATGTATCCAACACATGTTTATTTTACATTATTTATTTTCTATTGCCGTTTACTCGACGAATTAAGTTCATGTTGAATGGACACACAAGATTATCAGTCAATTGCATTGAAAGCAAAGTTCGATGACTTAAGTAACAATAAAAGCTAAAATCAGCAAATGATAGAAAAGTTTTCTTCTTCTTCTATTAATCTTCTTATTCTACTAAATGAAAGATTTATGGAGAAATAACGATGTTATTTTTCTTATTTCTAATAATAAAAGTTATAAACCTCGCGATATTATAATACTTTTATTGATATTCATGATTATTAGAGTGATAAATAAACCAGCAACGAGTTACTCAACTTTCCAGGCATTTTGTTGGCGCCTTCTATTATCATATTTAAAAAAAAATCTGTTTATATTTTTAACTATTATAAAACGACAAAAAAGATTCATTTTCAAGTTAGGGATGAGTTTATAAGAAAATTATAAATGCTAATAACGAGTAAAATAGGGTCTAAATAGGGTCGCTTTAATTACAACAATTCTGTATTTAAATGGCATTTTAAAAATTAAATTAAATTTAAGTTAAAAAACTGAAATATCAATTATATATACTATTGATTTTAAGCAATTTAATCAATCTTTATCATCATTTTCTTTCACATTCTAGCATTTATGTATTAATTGTTAATAATATTTGAATTTAAAAAAATAAGAAATTAAATAGTTGTAAGTTTTATTCACATGTTTCTCTATAAATAACAAATAAATATTGTATTATGTACTAATAAAAATAAAAAAAAAGAAGAAAGAAACTTCTAGGACGAAGTATTCAGAGCGTGTGACCTAACTATTAATAGATACACAGCATTATATTTTCATGGATATTTCAGTAAAATTGTAGTATTATTTCCAATTTTATTTTAAAATATTCCATTTTAACATGCAATTTGTTGAAATTTTATAAAATATTTATTAATAGCAACGATAAATAAAAATTTTCCTATAAATTTCTTTTAAAAAAAAGTAAGTATTTAAAAGTTTTAATCGTGATATGTAGCTTTCATTACTTGTTAAATATTACTAAATTACTTGGGATGACAGTTTTCTCTTCTAAGGCAAAGCAGTTAGAAAATAAGTTTTAAAAAAAAATATAGATTTTTAATTTTCCTCTTTTTTCTTGAAGAGGAAAAGAGCTCTTTTTCATTAGACAAGAGTTCTATCCTTCACTTTCAGCACAGTACAGATTTTAAAATGACAAATAATGAAGTATAATAATTACAAAAAGTTCTTTTCCATGTAAAAATTAATTATACAAGATTATTTTCCTCTTTTTACAATTAACAGAAGAATAAAAAGTTGGAATAACATTAAACTCCTTCAAAGATTTAACTTCCAAAAGAAAGAAAAAAAAAATAAGATCATTATTCGAAGAAAATGTAAAGAAGGATCAATAAAAGATAGGAAAACACTTAATTTAATTTAATTATGTAACAGTTAATTATAATTAATGAAGGGATATAACGGAGGAAACAAACTTCATTGTAAATTTGTTACACGCAATAAAAAGTAATTACATAGTTTAATTTTCTAAAAATTTAACATACTCGTTTAATTATAACAACAAGTTTGAATCGAACTTAATAGTTTATTTGTTTTAATTGAAATAATTATTGAATGAAAATAAATATCATTATGTAATTTTTCTATATAAAATGTTTAAAAAGTATATTAATAAAATCTAATTATATTTCTATAAAAAATAAACAATATAATTACAATATCTTATGTAAGTAAAACCAAATTTTACCCCTGTAATCAATGAAAGATTATCTCAGCTTGCCTCATTTCATTCGAGCTCTAAGTTTTATATTTTTTATATAAATTATATTAACTCACAATGCATATACATTGTATATTAAATTTTTATGTTTTTAATTATTATTAGATTTTTTTTATGATTTTAGAAGAGACGTCGTGAAATGAAAATTATTGTTTATGTAGCTGCATAAACAAAATGAATTAAAGTTCAAAAATAATAACAATAAAATAAAAACGTTATGAAAAATCTACAAAATTTAATTTATTTTAAAATTAAATATACAATAATTTTCTATAGATTAAAATACTTCTTCACTACTTAAGATCTTTTTAAAAATTGTTTTACATTATAAAATATTTTAGTATATAAAATTATTACATAAATATGTAACATATTTAACATTAAAATTGAATATATAATAAGTTAATTAATATAATATTGCACATACAAGTTTAAAATTAATCATGAAAGATATAGAAATGGAGGCAGAACCCGAAGAAAAGTGGAGGAAGATGGAGGAGTTCGTAAGATTTCACCAATGTAGAAAGTAAGGAGAAGAATAGAAGATGTTGAAATTTAATATATAAACATCATCACAATGCCGGACTGCAATTTTGAATCATATTTTTAATTTATTTAATTTAAAATATATGCTTTCCATTTTAAATTAGTACGGGTTGCCCCTGTACATCATACTTTTCCTTTAGCAACAGAGTCATGCTGGTCATCTATCTAACATCTTTTGAGAGAAATTTTTAAATTGAAATAACATGATTTCAGATCTAAACCTTCTTATATAGTTCGAGGTCTTCTGCCAGTAAGCTTTCCATATTTCCTCTTGACTTTCATCCACGTAATAACGTTCTCGAGATTAGGAAAGGACAAACAGACGGATGATAGTGGGAGTTTATAGGTCTGCAATTTATTTCAAATCACAACCCAATAATTATTCGCTCTTTAGTAGAAAAGCAAAGATATTGTATATGAATTAATAATTAAAACTTAAACTAATAAAATGCATTTGGTTACCCAAAACATATTGTAAATGCAAGAAGTATAAAGAAAATCTGTTTTCTCTTTTACAGATTGTGTAAAGTATTGCAATGCAGTGTTCTCGAAAACTAAAAGTTTTATTACACAGAGAGAACATAAATGAAAGTCAGTAATTCACCTTTATGATGAAAACAAAAAGAAAAATAATAATAAATTTTCGATGATAAACTTTAAAAGGAAAATATCGATCTGCTTGAAATTATAAAGTGAGAAACTTTTACCATCGAAAGAATTTATAAGCGACATGAATCATTTGAAATATTTTTATCTTTAATTGTATAGTACATACAGGTTAGATTTATAAATGGATTAGAAAATATTAATTGTAATTAGAATAACATGGACTACAGATTTTAGAATAAATATTTTTAATCTTCATCGAATACTTTCATTTAAATGAAGTAGAATGGAAACAGTTAAATTATGCTAGGGTATAAAATAAATCTAATGTCAAATATACATATATTTGTAATAAAAATAACTAATTGAATAATTCTTAATACTCATTCTTAATGAAAGTTTAATAATGTATAATGTATTGTTTGTGAACTAATGAATTACGTTCGAATTATGCTGATAGTTACTTTAAGATTTGTTATTGTGAAGATTCTTTTTCTTTTTAAATTTAATAAGGAAATTGAATTTTTGTATTTTTTCGATTCGTTGAATTTTACACTAAGATATTCAGAATTTCAGATTTGTAGGTCAAGTGGAATGCTGTAAAAGGGCGTAACAAATACACGAATACTTGAAAAGCATATAAAATATCGCAGAGATCATTTGATTTTGTCCGAATAAGAATAAGTTAAATTATAATAAATTTATATTAAATAATCTTCAACTAAATTATATCAAATTTTATTATTAAATTTTACAATAAACTTTGCTACTTAATTTCATTTCCAATGTTAAAGATCATATAACATCCATACAAATATCTGAAACACTCAAGTCCAGAAGAAAGGTTATTATGTAGAATTCAATATTGGAAACTAAAATAATAGGCCTCTATTAGTCTAGAGGAAAAGATCATTTCAGTAAAATCAAATTTACTTTTCAAATAGATTATAAAGAATAAATTGAATTGTTATATGTAAAATACAATTTGTAACAATTAAATTGAATTTTTATGTAATAGAATTTATCGATCACTAAAATTTATGAAACTACAAATGCTTATTTGGCTGCAATTTGAAATAATTCTAGATATATTAATTCCCGTTGTATGTGCACCTGTCTGTCCTTCCTTAAACTCGTGAACGGTGTTAGAAAGTTGAAATCGAGACAAGATGTGGTAAAAGTAGGGACAGCACACCCTGAAGGAAAGCAAAAATGTATATATTCAGTTTTATACACATAAAAATTCAACTTTACCAAAGAATTAAATGTTAAAGTTAGAGATTCTCTAGTATTGCTTGTAAAGTGACTGATATTTTGACTCTTACACAAAAAAATAAAGTGAAAATTTCTCTCCTCATTTCAATACAGTTACTTGATTAGAATTTTCCCATCTCTATCCTTTGGCAATATATATAAATAAATGAATAAGCATGGAAAATTATCATACATTACTAATCAGAATAAGCATGGAAAGATATAACACTTGGCTAATCAGAATAAACACGTTTAAGGCCTGATTACGTACAATAAAATTTGAATAGCCTTTTTACCTTTACATCCTTCTTTCCTGAATAGCCTTTATTTTTATGTTTATGCAAAATCATAAAAAAATAGTCGTATTTCTTTTTAGTTTATCATTTGCTGCAACAGAAGAAACAAAATTTATTCTACAAATTTAATTTCTTTGGTTAGAAAAAGTCTGTAAAAAATACAGTATATGACATATTATTCTTGATAAGAAAAGATATAAGTTTTGACATATGTTAAACATATTAAAAACAATTAGTTTTGAAAATTGTTTAGTACTTATTATACTAGGAGAAAAGACTCGAATAAAGGGTAACCAATTCTTTTATATATTCTGTATCCAGGCAAAACTCGATTATAAAGAATCGAAAGAAATCTTTTCAAAATCAAGCACAAAGAAAAGATTAAATTTGTCTTCCTAATAAATTTCTTCAATAAAGTCCACGCCTGCAGGGACATTAGTTATTTAAGTTTTCTATAAAAATTCTATCAAATATTTTGGAAAATTTTCAATAATAAAAAAACAACTAACGCATTTTTTAAAAATTTTTATTTAAAACAAACTAAATTCATTCAATAGTTTTAAGTATAATTGTTAAATTCGTGCGAGTATTTTGACTCTACCGTCGAATAAAAAATTGGTTTAAATTTTTTAAAGAATGAAAAATAATTAGACTTTAATTAACTAAAAAGTGTACACTAATTTATTTTACAAAACAATTTTAAACAGTAATTATTTTATCTTGTTAATAGTAGAATATTGTATTGCTTGTGTAACACTCATTATGGGAATAGGAAGCAATGTTTTAGGATAGAGACCATCAGTTTAATTGGTTTTTACGTTAATTTGAATGCATTATTTATAAAAGAATATAAAAAATACACTGAAAGTTGAAAGAACTCTTTGAAAAAAAATATAAGACGATGTTTTTTTTATTAGACAAACTTCTCTGTTTTTTATATAAATATAATGCGTGTTACATGTTTTACACAAACAAAATTTCCTTTCAAAAGCAACGATGTTTTTTTTCCTAATTTAATTACAGTTTTCGCTAAATTTATTGTAATGATTGATTTCCATGTAAAGATTAAAAGAAAAACTTTAAAGTAAACAAGGACATTTAATTTTCTTCGATGTTACAAATTGTACAGATTTATTAACTCTATAAATATATAGATTATTGGGGTTAAATAAACGGTAAAATTGAATTATGTTAATTAAAAACTAAAATGAAATTAATGTTAATTTTTAATATGAAGACTTTCGAACGTTAAGATTAGTAACTTTGATCACATGCGGGGTCATCCCAACCTATTCAACACGGATCACTTTTCAAATATTGTTAAGAATAGACTAGTATTAATTAGTACTCGTTGAGCATTTGAAGAATTTGTAAAATGTGTTAGATTGGTCACTTGGTGTGATAAACCCTCGTGCAAGATAACCTTTGTAGTATACAAATGAAATAAAATAATATCATATAATATAATAGAAGGATTAAAAGTACAAAATAATCTTAATCTTTGCTGTTGTTATTTTTGGCTCCGGCAACGCCGAGATGATCTGCTAGTTATTTAATAATTGAAAGTGAAAAGGGTCTAAGTGTTAAGATAATATCAAAACTGTCTCTTCTTCTCAACTCTATTCAATAATTCCCAAGTTGTTCCGAGGGTCTAAATTCCACGTGAACACTTGCTTAGTGCAATGGGGACTTGTATCATCTTGCATAAACTAAGCACGACGATGTTTATGCCCAACAAGCATTTTGGGATAAAACTTCTTTTCCAATAATATGCAGCGGAAGTAACATTCCTTTTTGAAGAAGAATGGTCCAATATTTTTTGAACAGTGCAAAACGTTTTCTGCATAATACCGTTACTTGCAACGAAGAAAACTGTACAATGCCAAAAAAGTTAAATTATCTGCAGTCCAGCAGCATGCATCAGCCGGGAATCGAACCCGACTCACTCGGAAAGCGAGTATTCTTCAGTTGAACTACAAAGAATTCGATTTTAACTCGTCAGTAACTGCACCAGATCCTGAAGATAAATCAATAATAAATGAACAAAAATTACGGTGACATCGTCATAATACCTGGGTGCAACGTTTAATCATATTTTAAATTTGTTTACTTTAAAATATATGCTATCGACTGTAGTAGTGTCCCTAGTACATCATACTTTTCCTGATAACAACAGAGTTATATCGGTCAACTCCGTTCTCGAGATCAAGGAAGGATGGACATACAGACAGACTGACGCCAATGGGAATTTATAGGTCTGTCATTTGAAAATCGCAGCCCTATAATGTTCTGTATTTATAATACTTACGCAAAACTATGCTATGCTAAAGTCAAAGTTTCTATAAATCGAAAGACGATCGTAAATAAAAGATCTTCGAGAGAAATATATCGTACTAAAACAGTATAAATTCCCCCTCTGTATGTATATCTACGAGAGAAGTACGAGTATGGAGAAAGAATGAAGAATGAGAGAAGACCACATCAATCTTTAAAGCATATTCGAATGGAAGACACGCTGACGAAATCATTTCGTTCCAGAACTTTAGACAGCAATTTTTATTTTATTTTTCTGAAGCTCTTAAATAAATTTTAAGATTATATTTATTGTTCGGAAGTTTAATTTTCTTTTTCTAAAATTTGATTCGCGTAAAATTACTCCACTGACAATTTTTAATATTTTACAATGTTTACATATCGAGTGGTGATTTCATTATAAAAAATATGAATGTTTAAAAAGTCAAAGGAGGATCGAAGTGATATACTTTGGTCATTTCGCTTTTGTAGCGTATCTTACACGTTTCGATACGTATTTAAAAGAAAATAGAAATAAAATGCTGTTTACTCGGCACAGGATAATCTGAAAAAAATATTTTTAAAGAAATACATTGCATTATTAATACATTTATACGTTACACACCGAAAATATTTATTTTATAGACTTATTTAAACAATAATACGACATTGGTAACTAGTTTATAAATTTTCCAAAAGCAAATAACTTTCTTTAAAAGGTTGTAAATTTTATAAATATTTGTAAACGTTTTTTATCCTTCTTCATTTTCATCCATTAGGATTGTTTGTTTTCGTATTATATTATTTTTTCTTCAAGCTTTTCTTTTAATGGCGTTTACAAAGGTTAAGAAATTTTAGTCTATACAAATAATATTTTACTATGAATTTTTAAAAATTGAATTTTCTTTTTTATAGAATTATTCTAGTTTTGTATTATTATTAGTTCTGTGTATACACAATTAATTTAATAATAATTTAATTATGGAGGTTTTGAAACCACCTGCAAATTTACTAAGAAAATTCATTATGTTTCTTATGTTGATTTGATGAATCCGTCTCAAGGGTACTTGTTTGCTGATGATAATGAAAGAAAAGACTAAGGAAATTACAATAAATCCTGTCTAAACAGAAAAAACTGTTCGAATGGGATTTTCTATATTAAAAAACCATATGTTCGAAAAGAAAACCTGACAAACCGGTAAAAATATTCGGTACGGTACGAGTCCGGTTTACACAGGTTTCACTGTGCTCCAAAGTTTGCTGCTTTATGCGAACACTCTTATTTAATACACGAGAACTGAATACAGATTAAATCGAATTGAATATACAAAATCGACACATTTAAACAGAGATAATTGTATATAGTAATCTTCCTCATTTAGATTTAATTTTAATATATTAACTTAGACAATCTGAATCCTAGCATAACAGCAGTATAATTGGATTCATCTCATACCTGTCTATTATACGAATAGGCTTCAATAATTCAAGCTTTCATTATTTTCAAGTCGTTTCCTTTGTTATTTATTTCTGCTCCAATGTACTACATCTATCACTCTTCTACACCATTGAATTCTTCTAGTTATTATCTGCAGTTGTCGAACCATCTTCTAAGAGATGTAACATTCAATAACACGAAGGAAAATTAACTGGCAAGTAGAAATGTTTAGATATTTTAGTAGTGAAGTAAATAACACGAGAGAAAATCTGTAGAAGCGTGTTAATTCGAGATGAAATAATGGGATCGTTGTTAAAGATTACTCAGAAAACAAATGAACTGTCGAATGCTGAAATAACATGTAAACAGTTTCATAAGTGTAGTAAGAGAAGATAAAATAAGATTGAAAACATCCTTAGATGCGCTATTGAATTGTGTAACAAGATAATACATTTAGAATGTTTGTTCGTTAAGAAACATAAACGTAAAATAATAAACGATGCTATTATTATGATGAAAGATTATATAAATTATATTTGATGTGTGTATAAAAATTTCGGAAGAAGAATCGAAAAACCGGTGTAAAATCCCACGTACTGTACTTGGTTGGCAGATTGATTCATAGCTCAATATTTTATACATTGCAATTTCACAATATTATTTACTTGTAAAGTAAAGAAATTGTGATTTAATGTTACGAAATATATATATACATCTTTGTTTCTCCTGAAGTTATAAATTCAAATTGAATAAACAGTAATCTTCAAAAGATAAATTTTATTTTAATAATACGTTTCTTAACGCGAAGATTTTTATAAGAATATTTTAAAAAATATTAATAATAATAATAAATTTCGATGAATTCTAATTAAAAAATATAGTTTTATATTTTATACAAAAACTTATTTTTAATTAAAAGTTACGTTTACTAACGATGGTGAACCGAGTAAATGTTTACAAACATTTTCTCATTTCAAATTAATTTTTTTAAAGATTTTTATTTACATTACTTTAACTTATACTACATAAAAAACTGTAATTATTATTCATTTTTTAAATATATTTTATTAATAATTTTCGGCATAAGACATAGGAGTTATTAAGCTTTAAAGTAGACGAACGAAATTGTGCCTCCCCTTACATACACTAACACCCATATATACATAAAAACCCCCAAATATTTTTTGCATTTCTGGACGCTTTCAAGCACCACTGAGTCCATAAATGTAAAAATTTTGGGGGTAATATTTTTACCGATCGCCATACAGGTGTACTGTACATTGTGAGCTTTACTTTATCATAACTTATTTTGCTTAGTGTGCCACTCAGATAATACTGTATTGAAATATAGGGGGAGTGAACGATATCACATATAATAAACATTAAAGTTAAATCCTTTTGTTTGCAACATATAAACAGTAGATGTATTGTTGGTTCATGGCTGATTTTAAGGAATAGAACAATATTTGTAGACAAGTTTAACTTGTCTACAAATACAAATATCTTGTAGACAAGTATATAAAATAATGGTATCATACCATTATTTTAATAAAATCCAGTAACGAGTTGCTTAACTTTTCCGGCAACATTTAAAACTGCGGGTGTGGCGCATGTTATGAGATTTTATTTAAAAACTTTTTTATATATTTTTAATTATTATAGAATGGTAAAAACTTTGATTTTGAGTATAAAGTCGGGTTTTATTTTTAAAAAATTGTATATGCTAATAACGAGTAAAATAGTCATTACGTATATACGTCCTCTTTTATCTCTCTACCTCGTCGACCTTTAACTACCAAATTTTGACAGCATCAACCCCTCTAATATACAAACCTCCCTGTAAAATTTCAGAAATTTTTGACAAGAAGCACAGAAGTTATTAAGCTTCAGAGAGGGTTAACAAAATCGTGCCTTCCCCAAACACAAACACGCAGGAAAAAACTCGATTTTTTCTTTCGCAGCATTCCAGAAAGTGAGAAATTTGTCTGGACGTTGACATAACTTATAATTTAGTGGGAATTTTGTTCTGATTAATTGAATCTGTGTTCAATCAATCGCAACATAATCCGCTACTTCGACAAACATGCTTATCACTACTTACATTTCGCCTCCAACTAATCGGGAGGATGAATAAGGATTATTTTCAGATCAAACTGCTTTAACCTTTAATGCAATATCGCTATCAAAAATTTCGTTGCATTAAGTTTGAAGCTTCAATTTAATCTATCCAACTTTCGAAGGATAATGTTAAATTACATTATATTTGAATCTGTTATGAATAACATTATTATTCATTAAATGAATTACAATAGCCCAACTCTAAGCGAAAAATAAATAAATTTTAGTTGCAGATTTATATTGTGTATTGTTTACTGCATAATTATTATTTTTCCCATAATTTTATATATTTAAGAAGAATAAAATTAATTAATGGAGGAAATAATTTACGATTTAAATATAGCTATCAAATAGAAATTACAGTGTCTGCACTGTTTTTTGATGTGTTGCCAAAAATTTTCCAATATAACTGTTTTATGTCATTGTTTTTTCAAATTTGCAAGAAATAGTCGTTTATAATTTAATTCTTTGGCAGAAAAGCTCAAAGAATATTTTAAACAGTAAAAAATACGTAGAAGAAACTAAAATTTCTTTACATCTCATCGTGTCCAATCACCAGGAAGAATTAAAAATACGTAGTTTCAATTATCTGTTTGTTCCTGGTGATTGGACACGATGAGATGTGAAGAAATTTTAGTTTCTTCTACGTATTTTTTACTGTGTAAATACTATCAATCATTTTAGCTTGTATCTGTTGTGTACAGTATACGTTCCTACTCTTAAAAAAAGACGTTGAAAAGAGGAAATGTGCCAGTGGAAAAATATTGGGGCTATATGTTCCTTCTGTCCAATATAGATCGACATTCATGTCTCAGATCTCTTACAACTCAAATTTCGTTAGCTTCCTATTAAGAAAGAAGGCTAGAGCTTTCGGGACAAACTTTAGTCTGATGACAATGCATTTAATTGTGTTTTAGGGGTGGTTCCACCCCACCATCTTCTTTATCCCGAAACACGATTAACATAGCCAGCCAATTGTAGATTTTAACTTTGATGTATGTGTGTAAATGTACTGTAGTGATGTATATGTTGGGATGGAGTCACCCTCATCTTCCCATTCCGATCTCGAGAAACAAGACCAATAAAAACGTTTTTTCTTTTAAATTAAAAAAATATATTAAAATCATTTATGAAATAAATTATGTGGCCATTTACCAATTCCGTTGATGAGGTTCGATACATACATTTACGATAATTACTAAAAAGATTGTTATTTTGATTAACTCTTTTTTGTATATAAGTTTTAATGCTCTTATTGTATCTGAACTTATGTTTTTTTATGTTATCTCCTGTTTTCCTCGGACAATAGCTATTTTTATATCCGTTTTACTCGGCTTTCTATATATAAATGATTCTTTTTTTGTAGACATCAAGCATCTTTAATTCCAGTTGAACATTTTCTTCACTTTAACTATCAAAAATGTAGATTGTTGTATAAGAAAATTGTGTATAATACTAATATTTATTTTTATTTGTTATTTTCTTTCATAGATTTTGTATTTTTTCAATCACTTTTCTAAATTCATGCTAATTTATTATTCCTTTCATACGGTCATCGTCGACTACTATCGGCAAATTAGAAAACTTTTTTGACAATAAGTTACGAGCTTCCGCCATTTTAGTTTAAAGAAAAACTATCGAAAAACGTCATTCATATTATCTTCTGAGTTAATGTCACTACTTGTCAGTCAGATTCGACTCATATTTGACTTTTCAAAAATTGTTTTTTGACTTCTTCGATCTAGACCTTTGAAAAGTTAATCTTATTACTTTAAAGTCTTTCTCTTTTGTTTATCATTTTAGCTTTGTTTTTATGTTCAGCTAGCCCCAGGGAACCTCTACTATAAAGCTGGCAACGACAAGTCTCCTGGGTCATCTTACTTTGTTTTCTTCTAAGGCCTCTTTCAGATGGGCGGCCACTCGAGTCGTGTAACTGAGCCTCTTGTCCATTCATCTCTCTATTCAAATTTTTGTATTTTAAAGGTGCTTTCACACGGGCATTAGTGCCGCGATCGAATGGCCGTCGTTTATAACTTTAATACGCTTTTCATGTTCAGCAACAATTCTCTTTCCGACTAACATTTATGAATGGAGAAAAACACTACGAAATATTTCATTTATCGAAATTTTTAATAGTATATTCGAAATTTTATACGAAATATCTTAAGTGCAAAAAGTATTTTAAATCGAACTTAAAATATCTTTAAATTGTGTTTTAAATCTAAAAGTCGTTTCCGTGTTTTAAGAACATGGAAAAGAATTATTTTGAATTTAAAATTTTCCCTCGGGTTAAGTTGACTGAATTTTCCAGATAACATTTAAGAAAAGTTTCTTCGAGTACTTGACGAAGACCCGATCGATGTAAGATAAAAGAAATGTAATTTTATTATGTATTATCTTCCACATTGTGCTAGCTTTACTTTTATGTTAAACTTTATCCCCTTTAACTAAAGTTCATACAATAAATAATTAATTGATTGACTTTTATTTTGAATTTTATAATATTTAATGTTTATTTCATTTTTCCCAATTGTTTTATTATTTATTCTTAAGAAATAATCACAGTATTTATAAGACTTTCTAAATTATGGAAGGATCTAAGAACATTTCATTATCTGTGTTATTTCTTGTTTTATGTTCTGTTTATCCGTTGCTCTCGATTTCTGTCTATTTAATTCCGTTCTCCAGACGAACGAAGGACAGACAGACTAAATGTATAGCCTGCAATCCGAAAATTCAAGCCCAATTATTGAAATTATGACTTTACTCGTGTCAATTAAAATAAACATTTTACATTAGAAGAAAAGACTTGAAATGAACTGGCATAAAAACAAATAAGAAGATTAATTAAACCATTAATTAATGTTTTAATTGTATACATTAATTTGTGACAAGGAATATATTAATTAAAGATTAATGTGTTGTCAGTCACGGCTTGACATAAAATTTTGTAAAAAATAAAAGGTTCGCAGCACTATTATGTTGCGTTATCGTTTTCGTATTGATATATTGACATATGTTGACAACTGAGAACTCGTTCTTTTTGAAAGATTTTATTCTCTCAGATGCCAAATCGATCGAGAGTGTAGTGATTTAATATTTGAAGTGTTTATTTTTTATAAATTAAGAAATCTGTTGTATTTTAATTTCTAATTCGCATTTTTCTTAAAATTTTTAGTCCCCCTCCCCTTTTGTCCCAATTTGTCCAAGTTTCCGTAACCTCTCCCCTCTTCGAACATCTAACAAAACGCGATCCCCCTTAAAACCTTTATCACTTTATAAATGATAGATATCATAAGTAGAATTATACACAAGACATTTCGAAATAAATATAATAAAATGCATAAAGTGTATAAAATCTAATGAAACAAACCGTCGTCCACTGAAGCTCAACCCCTCCCCTTGTCCAACTTTTGTCCCACTTGTCGTAATCCCCTCCCTCCCTTCCAGTGTGGACGTCATTTATGGACAGCCCCTAACGGGTTTTGTGATATAACCTAACAAAAGACAAAATCTTGTGCCCTCGATTCAAATTCCTCCGTTTCTAATAGTCGAATAGTTTTATGTTAGTTTCAGTTTTAATAAAGCTACTGAAATATATGACGTATATTTCAGTAGACATTGTTGTTTTTGGTACACCATAAGTTTTCCATTCTTTTTCCATCCTATTTTCTTCAAACATATTGCTTAAATAGCTAAGGGACGTACTTTCCGGCGATGAAATTCTTTTGGTTTCTTTTTTTTCCTTTGTGCATTCAATCATCTCGTTTCGGGATCTGCAACAGAACAAAGCAGAATAACATAATCATAAATTTGTTTAAACTAACTGTCTCATAGAAAATAAAGGGATCTATTTAGGTCCCAGAAGTGGTCCTCCTTCGGGTCTTCACAATTCCTCCTTTTTACATTAAACGAACAAAAAATCCTGCAAAAATTTAACAGCATCAATGCCCCTGATACAGACACTTCCCTGCAAAATTTCAGAAATAGTACAGGAGTTATTAAGCTTCAAAATTAGTGAACAAAATCGTGTCTCCCGCACACATCTATACATACAGAAAAAAAACCAACTATTTTGTATTTCTCGACGTTTCAAGGTCCTCCGAATTCAAAGGTATAAAAATCTTGGGAGGTCTTTTTTTGACTGATTGCCATACCTTTGTATGGCAATTAGAATTACTGAGAACAGTGAGCTTTCCTTTTAAGCTTTTTCCATGCAAATAGATAGATTTGTTTGTTCTGACGTCGTTATAATTTAAAAGGTATAACTTGTATTATAGAAGACTACGAATATATTTTACTAAATTTTCCTCCTGGTTATTATTGCTTTAAAAATGTTTTCAATAACACCAGAATATTGGATACAATTAAAGAAAAGATTCTATTATTTACCTTAAGTACTTTTCTATCACATTAAGTTGTCTGTAAGTAACAAGTTTAAGAAGTCAATAATTTTATTTAAAAATTCTCCACCCATTCCATTAATCTAACAATTTGATAAAGTGAAATTCCAAAGTTCAATAACCTTTTTAGAAGTAACTGTCATTTCACAACTGTTATTTTAATTCCCTGAACGGAGTTAGATGAATGGCACCACTCTATTGCTAATAGGAAAAGAATGATGTACAGGGGCAAGACAGTATTAAAAAATTTACATTTCTAAATTGCATTAAAAGAGGAATTGTTTTATCACACACGTCTTTACTCAATTAACAAAGAAAAATGGAAAACTAACAAAGATATTTATTTGTTCTTTATAGGAGGTTCTGCGATAAACATTTTAATAAGAAATTATAATATAGTTAAATATAAAATTGAAAGAAGCAAAGGAGATAATACGAATGTGGCCGGAAGTCGGATGTTATGTAACTTCAAAGCAGATCTCCACTGTCACACACTTAAATAAGGTAAATATAAATTAATCAAATATCAAATGTCTAAATCATGTTACTATAATTGAAGATTATTTCCTTTTGTATCACTTGAATAATTTACCTGAATATAAAATTACAAATATAAACGAGCAATTATTAATTGTGACATTGTCACAATGCCGAGCTGCAAGTTTTCGTCACAGTGTTGTCAATAATTTAGTAGTGTCCTGCTTCTGTACATCATACTTTTCCTATTAGCAATTGAGTCGTGCCCATCAGATAAATCTGTTCATAGAAAAATTTTTTAAATTGAAGTCTGCCTCTTCTGCTGCAAACTTTGAAATTTCCTATTTAAAAAACGAAGAAAATGTTTTTAAGACGTGAAAGCAAATCACAATATGATATATGACACATTTTTCTTGTACCAGAATATACAGTACATTGGTGTCCAAACTTACAGCAAATAACACAAAAGCTGTGTAAAATCAACACCATGAAACGTGAGTACCTGTAACTTACGTCATATATAAGTCAGCAAAGTGCTATTGTCTAGCGTCATACAAATGAGGGACGAGAGCAGCGCACTCGTGTGACGAAATGTAACGCTCTTTATGTATATACAGAGAAATTATTTCTGACAAATAATCGTTTTAGGACTGTTAAACGTATCGTTAGAATGAGTACAAATGATGTTTGCTAATGTTGACCTTCTCTTCCACTTAATAGAAGAGAAGACCAACATGCAATTTACTTTATTTTTTCTAGTTTGTTATTGTTTCGTTATATTAACTTTTATTTTATTTTCTTACTTCTTTATTTTCTGTATACATAAGAATCAATTTTATCTTTAGATTTTCGATAAGAAAAACTCTTAATTGAAATTTCACTTATGTTTTTCATATTGGATTACAATTCTGAGAACAATCAGAAATTAGTTAAATTTTTTCAATTTCAACACTAAAATGTCTACTACAGATAAATCCATTCGTTATGAGTTTAATCACATAAGCTGACTGGCCAGAATTTTTCCTAATAACTGTTCAGCAATCAAGAATATGAGATAGGCAAAAATCTAGGCATGATTTGATCCTTTTCAGTGTCCGGATATACTGAACCCCACTTCTCACCACCCGGCCTCCCCATTGTGGGCATGTTCAAACCCTCCTGATGGGCTTGTTGAAAAAGTCTCCCTTAGTGCCCACAAGGCGGGAAAGGTACAAAAATTCTTTGTATTGATAGAAGAATTACTTATTAAGAATATTTTTCAATTTAGTCTTTAATGCGTGTAGATAGAGGATGTGCCAACTGGTCCATTTGACGCAAGCATCGGACACAGTGGGACTATAAATTTAGTTTTGTTTTCGTATAAAAGCAGGGTAAAGTTTATTTTGATAAATAATAAAAAGAACCTTTCTTTTATTCATGTATTTTTATGGTGAGTCTCCATATTTGTCACTGGACCGAATCCTTTTCAATCTTACTCTTCTTATTTATTAAGAAATGAATTTATTTGAATTTATACTAGAAATTAATTATTATTTTATAATATATGAAGTAAATATTTATTGAGAACTTCGATTATTAATTAAAATGAGAATAAGACATGAAGTATTGTAGTAGTATCAAAACAATTGTTTCTATGACGTTACGAAAAAATCAATTGTATTCCCTCAAGTATACACTTTTATACAAGTAGACATATTTCACGCTCTGAAAAACAACATTTCAAATATAAATGATATATTTTTTATAAAGACACGATATACGTTTTAAGCAATAAATCATATAATTTTATATAAAAATTTTATTGTGAATACAAATAATTCATTTCTATTTTCTTTTTTCGTATTTCAGTGAAGTATTACTATCATTTTTCTTTTACTTTCATAAATATTCACTTAAGGTATATCAAGTAAAACGTCACGAGAAATCTAATTACCATCCACTTGATGTTGGAAATTTAATTATTATTTATTATGTCTTAAATGTTTTACGTGAAATATAATTTAAAATCCCCATAAAATATATTACTGTAATAATAATAAAAACTTTGATACAGTTTATTTTCAAAAATATTAAATGCTGTACTCAGTGAAATGGTATGTACAGTACCATTTTTCCTAAAACAGCATTTAATAATTATGTAACTAATTTAGACATATGTCCCAGTAAATTCTTCAAAATAACAAATTTCAAATTTCATAATGTATACTAATGCCTTTGCTATTGTTAATGAATGAATTCTGCCATAACTACGACTGTGTACATCATTAACTTTCATATTTTATTGACACTTTATTAAATACAAAAGTTACTAATGACATTTTTATCACAAAATTTGAAATTTTAATGAAGGAAATAAAGCTATTTCTGACAAAGATTAATGGAATAGAGAGATAAAGCATAAATTTATATATTTTTTTATAAGGTAGCTTGTCATTACTTTCTTAAGAAAAAGAAATAAAATTATACCAGTCTATACAGTATGCCGGATTGAATCAAGTTAATTTTTAAGTTCGAAATACATAATACAAATATCATTCAGTGATTAATATGCTTATTATGTTATTTTTATGAAAAAAATTATATAAAATCCTAGTATATTTTTTATAAACTTTGATACATTCCAATGATAAAGAAAGAAATAGTTTTATTGATTAGTTGAAGCAACTAATTTAAAAATCAGTTATATCATTATGCCATGTAAAAATTTGATATAATTATTTAAAATTCTTCTTTGATATACACTATTCGCAGGCCTACGTTGTCTATAACACACCATTAATTTATTAATTGAGCAATTTCCCAAATGATTTAAAACGTTATTGCAATTTAGTTTAAATAGGACTACAAAAGTTTTCCATGCAGAATCTCTTCATATAACACAAGTAAAATATTTTTAAGATAAATTTTTTCTATACATTTCTATTATTCAAAATATATTAATAAATTTTGGCTTGTCCAAGGAAAGTAATTAAGTCAACTGAATTAGTTTAAAACATACGAAGAAAGAATGTGGTTAGATAAATAATGAATGAAAACCATACATTTTAATTATAAATGCCTTACTGTCTTTACTTCTAATTTCGCCCAAACTTTTTCAACACACCATTCAATCGTCATCTATCTAGAAGGCATATTCAGGAGTCGATTGCAAACGGTTCAATTAGAATTATTAGTCCAATGGCTTATGTATGTAACAGTTAGGGATGCTGTATATTTGCACACTGTAAGCAGAATTTTTATGAAATTGATCTGTGGATTAATACTGGCTGATCAGATTTATTTATTATTAACTGTATTAACAAAACAGTAGAAAAGGTACATAAAAGTTCGAGGAATCCTTAAATGGTCATAAAAGTTCGAGGAATCCTTAAATGGTCATAAAAGTGCGAAAATCTTAAATAGTCATAAAAGTTTGAGGAATCTTAAATGGTCATAAAAGTTCGAAGAATCCTTAAATGGTCATAAAAGTTCGAGAATCTTAAATGGTCATAAAAGTTCGAAAATCTTAAATGGTCATAAAAGTTCGAGGAATCCTTAAATGGTCATAAAAGTTTGAGGAATCCTTAAATGGTCATAAAAGTGCGAAAATCTTAAATGGTCATAAAAGTTTGAGAAATCTTAAATGATCATAAAAGTTCAAGGAATCCTTAAATGGTCATAAAAGTGCGAAAATCTTAAATAGTCATAAAAGTTTGAGAAATCTTAAATGGTCATAAAAGTTTGAGAAATCTTAAATGATCATAAAAGTTCAAGGAATCCTTAAATGGTCATAAAAGTGCGAAAATCTTAAATAGTCATAAAAGTTTGAGAAATCTTAAATGGTCATAAAAGTTTGAGAAATCTTAAATGATCATAAAAGTTCAAGGAATCCTTAAATGGTCATAAAAGTGCGAAAATCTTAAATAGTCATAAAAGTTTGAGGAATCTTAAATGGTCATAAAAGTTCGAAGAATCCTTAAATGGTCATAAAAGTTCGAGAATCTTAAATGGTCATAAAAGTGCGAAAATCTTAAATGGTCATAAAAGTTCGAGGAATCCTTAAATGGTCATAAAAGTTCGAAAATCTTAAATGGTCATAAAAGTTTGAGGAATCCTTAAATGGTCATAAAAGTTTGAGGAATCCTTAAATGGTCATAAAAGTGCGAAAATCTTAAATGGTCATAAAAGTTTGAGAAATCTTAAATGATCATAAAAGTTCAAGGAATCCTTAAATGGTCATAAAAGTGCGAAAATCTTAAATAGTCATAAAAGTTTGAGAAATCTTAAATGGTCATAAAAGTTCGAGGAATCCTTAAATGGTCATAAAAGTTCGAGAATCTTAAATGGTCATAAAAGTTTGAGGAATCTTAAATGGTCATAAAAGTTCGAAAATCCTTAAATGGTCATAAAAGTTTGAGGAATCTTAAATGGTCATAAAAGTTCGAGGAATCTTTAAATAGTCATAAAAGTGCGAAAATCTTAAATAGTCATAAAAGTTTGAGGAATCTTAAATGGTCATAAAAGTTCGAAGAATCCTTAAATGGTCATAAAAGTTCGAGAATCTTAAATGGTCATAAAAGTGCGAAAATCTTAAATGGTCATAAAAGTTCGAGGAATCCTTAAATGGTCATAAAAGTTCGAGAATCTTAAATGGTCATAAAAGTTTGAGGAATCCTTAAATGGTCATAAAAGTTTGAGGAATCCTTAAATGGTCATAAAAGTGCGACAATCTTAAATGGTCATAAAAGTTTGAGAAATCTTAAATGATCATAAAAGTTCAAGGAATCCTTAAATGGTCATAAAAGTGCGAAAATCTTAAATAGTCATAAAAGTTTGAGGAATCTTAAATGGTCATAAAAGTTCGAGGAATCTTTAAATGGTCATAAAAGTGCGAAAATCTTAAATAGTCATAAAAGTTTGAGGAATCTTAAATGGTCATAAAAGTTCGAAGAATCTTTAAATGGTCATAAAAGTTCGAGAATCTTAAATGGTCATAAAAGTGCGAAAATCTTAAATGGTCATAAAAGTTCGAGGAATCCTTAAATGGTCATAAAAGTTCGAGAATCTTAAATGGTCATAAAAGTTTGAGGAATCCTTAAATGGTCATAAAAGTTCGAAAATCTTAAATGGTCATAAAAGTTCGAGGAATCCTTAAATGGTCATAAAAGTTCGAGAATCTTAAATGGTCATAAAAGTTTGAGGAATCCTTAAATGGTCATAAAAGTTTGAGGAATCCTTAAATGGTCATAAAAGTTCGAAAATCTTAAATGGTCATAAAAGTTCGAGGAATCCTTAAATGGTCATAAAAGTTTGAGGAATCCTTAAATGGTCATAAAAGTGCGAAAATCTTAAATGGTCATAAAAGTTTGAGAAATCTTAAATGATCATAAAAGTTCAAGGAATCCTTAAATGGTCATAAAAGTGCGAAAATCTTAAATAGTCATAAAAGTTTGAGAAATCTTAAATGGTCATAAAAGTTCGAGGAATCCTTAAATGGTCATAAAAGTTCGAGAATCTTAAATGGTCATAAAAGTTCGAGGAATCCTTAAATGGTCATAAAAGTTCGAGAATCTTAAATGGTCATAAAAGTTCGAAAATCTTAAATGGTCATAAAAGTTCGAGAGAATCCTTAAATGGTCATAAAAGTTCGAGAATCTTAAATGGTCATAAAAGTTTGAGGAATCCTTAAATGGTCATAAAAGTTTGAGGAATCCTTAAATGGTCATAAAAGTTCGAAAATCTTAAATGGTCATAAAAGTTCGAGGAATCTTAAATGGTCATAAAAGTTCGAGGAATCCTTAAATGGTCATAAAAGTGCGAAAATCTTAAATGGTCATAAAAGTTTGAGGAATCTTAAATGATCATAAAAGTTCAAGGAATCCTTAAATGGTCATAAAAGTGCGAAAATCTTAAATAGTCATAAAAGTTTGAGGAATCTTAAATGGTCATAAAAGTTCGAGAATCTAAAATGGTCATAAAAGTTCGAGGAATCCTTAAATAGTCATGAAAGATTGAGGAATCCAGAAAAAGAAAGAAAAAATTGTTTTCTTTAAATAAAACTGAAGTAACTATGAAAACACTTCATAAATTTTTTTTAATGACTGCTTATGCTAAACTTCGATATTCTACTCCCCTGCAGTAGGAAAAAAACCCACAGAAATGTCATTTTTAAATAATTAAAATATAATTTCGTGGGAAAATATAAAAATAATTTATTTTTCCGTAATTAAAGTAAAGTTTGAATTGCTCCTTTTTCTAAAAATTTAAATAAAATTACTTAATCAATATAAATAAGTTTGAAAAACGAGTGGGAATAAATAGATTTGAGTGAAAAGTTCGAAAAAAAAGCGTAGCAGAACAGTTATTGTTGAAGGAAAATAATACAGTACAGAAGCAAATGTTCGAATTTAAAAGAGAAATAATCAAAATATAAATAAAAAATTTCAAATTGCAAATGTAATATTATTTTAATTACAGATCGTAGAATTGTATAATTGATATTGCCTCTTACGTGTTCTGTCATAACAATTGAACAACTACATTTATAAAATTCCTGACTTTTCGTGTTCCATTTTCTTTTTTCTCCAGAAATAATTCCTTTTTTCCATTACCATAAAACCGGGTAAAATCCATCTTTTCTGTCTGATAGGTCTTTGTTTTCTACTCGTATAATCTTAAATATTTTTTTGTTACGTAGTCGAAAATATATATACGAAAAGTAAACAGAAATGGCATTTTTGAAGTAAATCCTGTTTCAGATATTTTAAGTTTTAGAAAAGAAGTATAAAAAAATCTATAATTCATAAAAATTGTTTCAACTCAATAGGTTATTTCTGTCACATTTATAAGTTTAGTGAATTTAATGATTTTCTGTCACAGAATGTGATCACTTCTCTGCGGTTTAATACTAAAATATTATCTGATGTCTTTTGTTTTAAACTCTAGAAAATCAAAAAGATGTTTGAGTAAAAAAACAAGATAAAATATATTCTATTCTATTCTATTTTAAAAAATTTTTTCTGCCCTGTGGGCACTAAGAGGATTCGGGACAGACCATCACCCTAAAGATTTCTGAGATTTTTCTATCGCCTGACGTAAAATATATATTTTATTTTACGTAATTTAACTTGAATTTTAATGGAAAAAACACAATAAATTTTACTAATTTTGAGTGTAATTAAATTAATTTAGAAGCTAAAAATAGCTCAATTAAATCTTAAATAATCTTAACTGTTAGAAATTTATCGAATAGAATTATTCCGTACGTGCCATTAAAATTGTGTATGAAAAATTTCATTAATTTTAAAGATAAATTGCAAATTCCTAAAAGAATTTTCAAAGATTTGCTTAAAGTAAAACGTATAAAAAGGTATATAAAATAGAAAACTATGAAATACTTTTAAATATAATAAAATTTCTTTATATTTTTTAGATATTTTTCTTTTGAGAGAAAATGTTTTGTTTATTGTTTAAAGAAACATATCGCAGAAGTGAGACAGATAAATCAATTAATGTTAAAGTTAGTCGCCATTTGACTGATGATGTTGGTGATATATCATAATATAAATTGAATAACAGAAATCGATAAAACTCCCGAAGCATAGTTTGAAGCGGAGTAGAGTTAATAATCGATCAAAAAATGGTTTTTGTCTGTCTTCCACTGATTATTGTTATATCAGAATCGAATTTGATAAAAAAAAAATAAAAAAAATAAAGACGAAGCTTGTCAGTCAAACTGCATTGTAATTTAAGTCATCGAACTTTGTTTCTAATGCAATTTGACTGGAATTCTATATTTTTCGGTGTAGGATTAGTTCAGTAACTGAATGGAAAATTGATGGCTTTTAAAAGAGGAAAACCCAGAAAGAGGTGGAAGACTGAATGGGACTTTATCTGAAAAATGCTCATAACAGGGAAGAATGAGAAGAAGAGGATGCCACAAGAATAAGAATAGAATGGAAGAACTTCGTAAATCATGTAGTAGAATGTGTGCGTTTTATAAAAATATAGAAAACTGAATACTTTCTCTTTGATAGAATTTCATTTAATCTGAAGTATTGAAGACAGTGATTTAAACATTAATTAATTTAGTTATCACTGTAGACTAGTTGTTCCCAATATATAGTGACAATTAATACATATCAAGGGTTCACAACATTAGCTAATTTATAGGAATTAGCTCAGTATTCTAATGCAAGCCAAACACACTGACAATATAAGGCAGTTATTCAACCTTTTTGAGTCTTACAATATGTAGAAAAATATTATCAAACATTTTAAACACTTCATACAAAAAATATTTCAATAGTAACAACTATTATTTGATTATCTTCTTTCTTTAAATATTTATATCCAGTTTTTCGTATGTTTTTTATTAATAAATAAACATTTTATGTATTTCATTTCATTAAAGAAGTAATGGATAAAGTGAACGGCTTATAAAAAAACAACTTATCTTTTAAAAACAATAATTTTACAGAAATAAATAAATAAATGTACGTATAAAAGTTTTACTTCAAAATGAAGTTATACACTTTTCTTTTTTTAACTGTCGTATAGTTGTCTTCTTGAATGTTTCAGTATTTTCCTCACTGATGTATAGTCAAGAAACACACAATGACAGCTGCCAACAAAATCTAAGATGTCAAAGAATGTAGAGTTTTTCTTTATTAACTTTGTTTATTACAGCGAATCCCGATTTTTAATTATATTTTAAATATGCTTTTATACTTCTAGTATATTTTTTTACTTTTTAATATTTTATGATAACTTATCTCTTGGCAATATACTTGAAATTATATTTTTTGTAAAATAATATATTTATATTTAATACGTATAAAAATGTATATTATAGAATTTAAACTAAACTACGCTTTTCAAAACAAGACTACTAAATATAATCAAATCTCCAACAACGGCCATTTTTTTAGTTTCTATCATGGCCATTTTGCGGAACTTTAATTGTAATTGATTCTAATAAGTATTGTATTATAAATAAATAATGTCAGTGTGAAAAGTGACTATATAATATTACTTTCTATTAAAAACATACTATCTTCATAACGAATTACTTACTGAAAAAGCAAATAAACCTGTAGCAACTTTGTTAGCAAATACAGGAAAAGCGCGAGAGTCCCTACCCATAATTAAACCCGGTTTATTTCGCGAAAGAAGTACAGTAGAGCGTCGATAAGTGGAACGTCGGTAAGTGGAATGGACGGAAAGTGGAACGATTTTCAGTCGGACTGTGTCGAGCTGAATCGAATGTTTTTGATACTAAATTTACTTCTAAAGTATAATTTTCATGTCTTTTATATTATTTAATATATTTATTTTGTTTGTACAAAATGCAGAAATAATTTTTAACGATACGATAGCCTCGATGATTATTATAAAAATTTTCGTTACGCTTAAAATCGACGAATATTCAACAGGAAGCGATACGCAACGGAGAAAAATTTGAACATCGGACAGGTTAATGTATTTTTTCGTACAAAGTCGGAAACTGAAACAAATCATTAACTGGAAGGACCCCAGTCTCCAATTAGTTCCACTTATCGACGCTCTACTGTATTATAGGCTAAATTTTATTAATTTTTAATTTTTTTTTCTTTTTTTTTGAAATATGTAGCGAATATTTTTTTATGAATTCTGTAAAGGTCGCTTTTAGCGTCCTAAGTCGAAAAGCCACGCGACAGAGATAATTGGACCCACCTGGCGTTGGGGCCATAAACGGCCGGAAAGATCAAAGGAGTAGCGTCTCCGTTTAAGGGTCAATGTGTTTGCCACGTGCCGGCCGGCTTGGGGAAAAATGTAAACAAGGGACGGACGTGAACGTAAGCTACGTCGTCGGGAAATGGGGCGGACGTCTTTGGAAGTTCCCAGGGGAGAAGAAGAATCTGATTGGCCGCAAGTTGTCGCCGTAGAATCCCTTAAAAGCTAAGTGTGGCGGAGAAACGGAGGAGAAGGGCAAGAGACTGATAATACGGTAGTCTCAGGCACTTGGACAGCCCGCTGAACGTAGAGAGAGTGTTCTCTGACAACGATCTCAGGGACGGGTAAGTGCAGAGACTGGACAGGCCGTATAGTTGAGCCAACTCCGGAAAGGCGACCTGAATTCCCCGAAGTTTAACAGTCCCCAGCAGACAAGCCGACGTGAGATACCACATCTTTGTTGACATAGCGTATGTAATGTTGTCGAACATTGTACATCTTGTAAATATTTGTCGTGTAAATAAACTGTATATATTTACTTGTTGAGTGTGGAGGTGTAGCTTTCCTCGAACCATCTTACGGACATTCTCGAGTCACAAAACCCAACTCGAGACGATTCATCGTAAAGATCGTGACGGATTAATAAGGATCTTCACTAATTCTCATTTAAAAGTTAGTGTAAATCTGAATAAAAATAATATTGCATTGAATAAGTTATAAAGCAATTTTTTATACAAAAGTTGCAATATAAAATATTCGCTGAAAATACTTTCTGGGGATAACTCAGTTGTAAATTACAATTTACATGTTTATAATTTGTAATAATTTTCTTATTGTAAACATTTAATTTCCTTCTATATGGATGTTTCAATTTGTTTATTTTTCTACCGAACACAATAAACAAATGCCGTATATAGATATAAACTATGAAGAAAAATTTTAAGACCAGAACTGCTGTTTCATTCTACTGTTATTGTAAAACCAATTTCATCTTTTACCCTGACGTATACTTTTAAAATAACGGTTATTAATTTAAAATGTGAGTATTAAATTTATATACCAAAGGTAGCCACAGCATTGCTTGCGTGCCACGTGTGACTGTCGAACACCAGTATTAGTTTTGTGTAATACATTTCACAGAAATTTTGAGTGAGAAAGATCTGACAAATGTACGACCACAGAAGAACTTCGGAATTTTTATATGATTTCAAAAAACTTCACAAAGTTGCACAGAGAAAGTTAAGACAACTATAATGTGTATATCTAGTGTAATAAAGCCCTTTAGCCGCCACTCGAAAACAAAGAGTGACGTTTCCACTTCCCAGAACGAGGACCTAGGGGTTGGATTTTGGGAAACAGTGTTGGTGTTACGTGACGGTGTCGTTTACGGTAACGAAGCCTGATATGTAAATGACTGGATGCGACGAGCGAACTACATAATGGTTCAATTGTGAATACCACCGTGAAGGGTGTTTGTAAGGATGTGTTGTAATGAAACTGATAAAACTGTCCAATCTTCAAACAATGAAATTCGTGCTACTTTTTCTTTGCTCTTAATACAGTAGAGGTTGGGTCATAAACCAAAGACTTCAATGTCTTTCTATCTTTCCGTCTTCTCTGCATTGTTACATTGTCAGTCCTTTTTCTTAGATCTCCATCGAACTTGTCCATTCACCTCTTTCAGGATTTAAAATTCGTGCTGATTGATGGACTAATACTTACCTGGCGCCGAGGACAGCTTATTGCACTCCAAACTGGATCAGATGGAGCGTGTAATTTGTAGTATAACTTAGTTGTTGCTAAATATTTAGCAATCCTGTAATAATAATAAATGTCATATCAGTTACGTAACTATATTAACAATCCTTAGATTTGAGTTCCCGGGTTACACGTCGGAAGAAAGCATGCTCCCGGGCACTAAACTACTGTACGAAATTATTTCCCTGGAAATTTAACTGCCCTGCCAACATTCTACACTATAAATTCCGAAATAAATGGTCTTACAAGGCAAGAATTATCTCTATTGTTTCTGTAATAATAGTATCAAAACAATTATCGAACTAACTATTACATTTTGAAGTGATTTATATGAATTATTAATTTTGTTCTGTTTCAAAATAACTGTATTTTAATACAGTTTTTGAAATGTAATTGAATATTAGTTTGTTTTCATACAGTTTCAAATATCTGACAGTGGCTTATATAACGTAATGTTTCGTCTTGTAAGCCAGATGAAAAAAGAAAAATTTTTGTGAAAAGAAAGGCTGCTGATATGGTTGAATATAAGAAGAGTATTAATAATATGGATGGGTGAATATAAAGCAAAACTGTGCTTAAAAGCTATCTATCTATCTTTTCCGTTTAGTCGTGTCCGACTCTCGGTCACTCTATGGATCAAAGCTCTCCATGCCTCTCTTTCTTGCACAGCCTCCTTCAATTCCGTTATAGATAAGTCAGTGTCACTTTTGATTGTATCGAGCCACCGAGTGTTTGATCGGCCTCGCGCTCTTTTCCCGCTAACCATCCCCAGCATGATCGCCTTCTCGCGGGAGCTGGTTCTCATTATATGATCATAAAGGACAGTTTCTGTTTGGTTATCTGAGCTTTCAGTGAGATTTTCCGTTGGACTCGGTCTAAAACAGTTTTGTTGGCGATCCGCGCTGTCCATGGAATGCTCAAAAGCCGTCTCCAACACCACAATTCGAAAGCATGTATCTTCCTTTTGTCCGATTTCTTTAGATTCCAGTTTCACATCCATATATGACAATAGGAGAAATAATTGCTCTAACTAATCTGCATTTAATTCTGGAGGCAGATACTCGTATCTTTGCTCTTCCAAAAGCTGTTCATGCTAATCATCGAGGTTCGTCCAAGGGCTATGCTCTTCTGATTTCAGGACTGCAATCTCCATTACGGTTGATTTTGGACCCGAGGAATATGAAATTTTCCACTACCTCGATTTCTTCACCGTTGATCTCTATTTCGAGTTCCGTATTTCATGCAGTAGTCATTATTTTGGTCTTTTTGCAGTTAAGAAACAGCCCTACCTTTGTACTTTCGTACTTGAATCTCAGAAGCAGCTGCTCAAGATCTTGCTGACTTTCCGCGAGCAGCATAGTATCATCCGCATATCGGAGATTATTGATGATCCTGCCTCCAATTTTCACTCCAATATTAGACTCATTCAAATCTGCTTTCCTCATCGCCGAATCTGCATACAGATTAAATAGTAATGGTGAAAAGATACAGCCCTGGCGGGTACCCCTTCTGATCTTGAACCAGTTTGTATCACCATATGGCATTTTTACAGTGGCTTCTTATCCAGTATATAACGATCGTATGAGCTGGGTGAGATGCGGTGAGATTCCCATTTCCTTGAGGCACTTCCACAATTTGTCACGATCAATACAATCGAAAACCTTTGAGTAATCAATGAAACATACGTATATATTTTTTTGGTATTCTCTCGCTGTTTCCATCATCCAACAAAGATTAGCGATATGATCACGTGTTCCTCTTCCTTTTCGGAAACTTGCCTGTACATCTGGCATCTTTCTGTTTATGAGTACATACTGTTTGAGTACATACGCTGTTGAATGATCTTCAGTAGAATCTTACTAGCGTACGAAATCAGAGCGATGATGCGATAGTCGAATCTTTAGTATCGGCCTTCTTTGGTATGGGGATAAAAATAGATATTTTCCAATCCTTTGGCCGTTGGCCATTCTTCCACACACTACGGCACAGTGCTGTCAAAACTTTTAATGGTAAAGGTTTCGGTAACTCTGCTCGTACTTCATCGATTCCTGGGACCTTGTGGCTGGCCAGCTGTTTGAGTGCCCGTGCTTCCTCTTCTTCTAAGATGTCTGGTTCCAGCTCTGTCAGTTCTTCCTCTTCAATACCTTGGGTATCAACTTCCGTTTCTGGAACTGGCGTAAAGTTGTTCTGTGTATTACTGTGTATTACATCTTTCTTTGGTTGCGTGTTGATCATGCAATTCATGACCATCTTGGCCATTGACAGCTGCTTTACGTGCGATAAATGGTGTTCGGTCTTTCTTCACATAAGCGAAGCAATGTCTAATGAGGCCTTTCTGAGCCGCTGCTTCCATTTTCTTGCACTGTTCTTCCCACAATTTTCCTTTATCTTGCCTGGCTTCTTTTTGAAACTTTGTGTTTAATCTTCGCATTTCCTCTCGGTTACCAATGAGTTTTGCCTTTCTTCGTTGTTCTGATACTTCTATCGTAGTTTCTGACATCCATTTCGCCGATTTTGCCATTTTGTATGGAATGAGTTGATGCGCTACATCATTGATATGTACTTTTATATTTTTCCATAGTTCTTCTGGTTCTTCTGTGGTTACGATAATTTTCATTGGGAGAAGTCCATGTATACAATCGTCGCCTTGGCTGTACAAGCCACGCATTCATCGCGGTCATCTGCTGTTCTTGGCAGAACTGAATCAATCGTTCACCTGACTCGTTTCATTCTCCAAGACCAAATTTTCCTATAATGCATAATTCTTCCATTTCACTTACTTTCGCGTTGAAATCACTGATGTCATAGATAACATCTTTTGTTGGTGTCTGACGCAGTGTTTCTTGGAGTTCATTGTAGAAAACCTCAGTTACTTCTTCTGAATTAGCAGTGGACGCATAAACCTGCAGGATCGTAAAATTGCGAGGTTTTCCTTTGATACGGATTGCTATGGTTCCGTCGTCAATTGTTCGAAAGCTTTCTACGGTGCGACTGATCTTCTTGTGCAGAATGAAATCTACTCCTCTTCGCTGGATGGTATCATTCCCAGAGTAGTAGATGACGTAAACATCGGAATTGAAGAATCCGATTCCAGTCAGTGAACTTCACTGATGCCTAGAAGATCTGTCTTCAACCGATTCATTTCATTTTTGATGAATCAGTTGAAGATAATATGTATTATTTCAACCGATTCATTGTTGATGAATCGATTGAAATCATACAAGACTGCTTAAAAGCATGCCTGTGTTATTTCGGATTTCAGAATTAAACTTTTATGAAATTTACATGATAATGATTTTTTATTGGACTGGGCCTAATTTTATTTATATTATGTTATCATTATTTGTAAAATACAGTAAGAAATTTTCACCTATTCAATTGAAATTTTTCTTGCATTTTTGTAGAATATCAAAATTCGATTATTGTCCAAAGATATGATGATATTAATTTACTCTTTAAGAAAACTTTCATCTCTGATTGTATTGAAAATTTTTTATTATTCTTATTATATTTGTTTATCTTAGATGAACTGAACACAAAATACAATAAAGTATAAAACCTTTATTCAATTACCACGTTTTATATTTAGAGTAAAATATAGTTGGCATTTCATGTTTCGGGGCAAAACGCGATAATTTTACTGTATACAATTTTCCGGGTGTCACGAAAACATAATGGAATTATATAAACATATTGAAATTGTGTGAAATTTTACTCTCCGTGTTTTTTGAAAATCTTCACGTTTTGAGTCCTCCTGAACCCAAAAATGTCAAAAAATGGGGAAAAGATTCGTGAATATGTGTGTGTGTGTTTGTGTTGCATCTATTTCTGTTAATATCTCAGGATGATGTGAAGTTTAATAAACGAAATTTGGCGTATAAACTTGTATGTAAGGGGCATTAATACTTTTAAATTTGCTGATTAAAGGCCAAAGAGAGAGTTAAAGGGGCCATATACCGTGTCTAAAGAAAAGTTGGACTTAATGTAGATTTTATTATCAGCATTTACAATTATAATTTTATTACTTAATAATTAACGAATTAATTTTTATTTTAATATATTTCGAAATTTTATCAATAGATGACAATAGAAATTACTGGTTGTATCGATTTTTTAATATAGATTTGGTTGTATTTGAAGTACTAAATTATTCTCTGGACATCGTTGAATGTGAAAATTTTATTTATGTTCATAGGTACCCTTAAAGCTGGTGGTAACCAGCCTTAAGGGTACCCACCAAACTAATTAAAATACTATATATGACACTGATACAAAACCTGTATATAAAGAAAATTCTTGACACCACTATTACGGTTTTGACGTCGAAACGATTATTTGACGTCCCTGATATTATGACTTTCCATAGCCGAATAATTATGAATGTAAAACGTAGTCATTGAATAAAGGGTTTCATACTTTATTGTATTTTGTCTACAGTACATCTAAGATAAACATATATAATAAAAAAATTTTAACTATAATCAGTGATGCAAGTATTTTTTAAAGTGTAAATTAATCTCATCACATTTTTGACAATATTCGAATTTTGATATTCACAAAAATATAAGAATAATTTCAATAGAATAAGTAAAACTTTTGTACTATATTTCAAAGACAAATAATAATAACACAATACAAATAAAATGAAATCCGGTACAATAAAAATATCATTATCATGTAAATTTCACAAAAGTTTATTTCTCAAATTTCATATAACATAAGAGTGCTTTTAAGCACACTTAGGCTTTATTTTCACCCATCCATATTACTAATATCTTCCTTATATTCAACCATATCAGCAGTCTTTTCTTTCACAAAAATTTTTATCCTTTCATCTAGCTTACCAGACGAAACATTATGTTATATAAGCCACTGTCATGTATTTGAAACTGTATGAAGACAAACTAATATTGAATTTTTCACTTCAAAATGTAATAGTTAGTTCGATAATTGTTTTGATACTATTATTACAGAAACAATAGAGATAATTCTTGCCTTGCAAGAGCATTTATTTCGGAATTTATAGTGTAGAATGTTGGCAGGGCAGTTAGATTTCCAGGGAAATAATTGCGTACAATAGTTTAGTGCCCGGGAGCATGCTTTCTTCCGACGTGTAACCAGGGAACTCAAATCTAAGAATTGTTAATATAGTTACGTAACTGATATGACATTTATTATTATTACAGGATTGCTAAATATTTAGCAACAACTAAGTTATACCACAAATTACACGCTCCATCTGACCCAGTTTGGAGTGCAATAAGCTGTCCTCGGCGCCAGGTAAGTATTAGTCCATCAATCAGCACGAATTTTAAATCCTGAAAGAAGTGAATGGACAAGTTCGATGGAGATCTAAGAAAAAGGACTGACGATGTAACAATGCAGAGAAGACGGAAAGATAGAAAGACATTGAAGTCTTTGGTTTATGACCCAACCTCTACTGTATTAAGAGCAAAGAAAAAGTAGCACGAATTTCATTGTTTGAAGATTGGACAGTTTTATCAGTTTCATTACAACACATCCTTACAAACACCCCTCACGGTGATATTCACAATTGAACCATTATGTAGTTCGCTCGTCGCATCCAGTCATTTACATATCACGCTTCGTTACCGTAAACGACACCGTTACATAACACCAACACTGCTTCTTAAAATCCAATCCCTAGGTCCTCGTTCTGGGAAGTGGAAACGTCACTCTTTGTTTTCGAGTGGCGGCTAAAGGGCTATATTACACTGGATATACACATTATAGTTGTCTTAATCTTCTCTGTGCAACTTTGTGAAGTTTGTTGAAATCATATAAAAATTCCGAAGTTCTGTGGTCGTTCATTCGTCAGATCTTTCTCACTCAAAATTTCTGTGAAATGTAGGCTATTACAGAAAACTAATACTGGTGTTCGACAGTCACACGTGGCACGCAAGCAATGCTGTGGCTACCTTTGGTATATAAATTTAATACTCACATTTTAAATGAATAACCGTTATTTTAAAAGTATACGTCAGGGTAAAAGATGAAATTGGTTTTACAATAACAGTAGAATGAAACAACAGTTCTGGTCTTAAAATTTTTCTTCATAGTTTATATCTATATACGGCATTTGTTTATTGTGTTCGGTAGAAAAATAAACAAATTGAAACATCCATATAGAAGGAAATTAAATGTTACAGTAAGAAAATTATTAAAAATGACAGTATAAACATAAAAATTGTAATTTATAACTGAGTTATCCCCAGAAAGTATTTTCAACGAATATTTATATAGCAACTTCTGTATAAAAATTTGCTTTATAACTTATTCAATGCAATATTATTTTTATTCAGTTTTATAAATTTATAAAATACAGTATTTAAATAACTAATTTCTTTAAAGCTTTGAAAAAGGCGTATCAATTTTAATATATAAATTTAATAAAACATGAGTTTTTAATTAGAATTCAAAGTTTGAACTTGGAAAAACGTATTACATTAATTTATAAACATATGATAAATATTATTTTTTAAAAGTATACAAAGTTCTGGATAATTTTATTATTAAAATTGCTACGAATTATATGTTTAAAATCTTTAATAACTCTGAATTAGGAATGATTATGTAATCAAGGTTGATCCTATAAGTAAGAAGATGCAGGAAAGTAGATTATGATTGTTTGCACTTTGTGGAGAGAAGTGAGATCTAAGTTGGAAAGTGATTGGGAAGTTGAAAGTGATAGGAAGGAGGAAGCGGAGAAGAACGAAGCTGAAATGGAGAGACGAAGTAGCAGAGGATTTGTGAAATAGGGATGAAGAAGAGAGAACGCCCCAGATAGAGAGAAATGAAGAAGACCGATTAAAGACGGGAATTTTGATTTCATATAAACAAGAAAAAAACTAAGACAAAAAAAATGTTTTATATATTTAACACTGGATTATCGAAATTATTCTTAGTTTAGCATTTAATTTAATGTATATTATTTTCTGTAAAACTTTTTAATATTAAAATTTTAATAATTTACTTTGTATAATTGAATTTTCCTTCGTTTTTGTTAGAAATAACGATATTAAACTTGTTGTAAATGTAAATAATTATTACTTCCACAAGATCAAATACTGCAATTAGTGATATTCCAAGCCAGATTCCAACGTAGCCTCCCACGTAACCAAACAACTCAATCATCTAAAATCAAAAAAAATGTTTCTATTCAGTAATTAATGTATTATTAAATTTATTTTCAGGGTGATCGTATCAAAAAGTAAGGGATCGGAGCCTTCGGTACAAAGAACTATTGGACAAATTTCAACCAAATTTGGTACACTTATTGTCATGAATGTGCAGTTTCAATTTTCGAAAAAATAAACTTTACTTTGAAATTTAGCCGCTAGGGAAAAATTTGGCGCTGACGTTTCCTTAGTGTGCATATTACGTACATTTTATAACAAACCTCACGTATAAAATAAGTCGCAAAACGTCCGAAATTCTTTAAGTTCCAAAATGGATTTTCTGTTTCTTTGATAGACGAGTTTAACAAGTACAGTTGCTCGGTTACGTTACGTTCGTAACACCTTAAATAAGGCCTTATTTAAGGCGTTACAAATTACGTTTTATTTGTAACGTCTCAAATAATTCCTTCTTTGACTGAAGTAACGTCTAACACAATCTGAACACAACCCATTGTTCGATCAGGCAAACAGCACCATAACTGTTTAATTATGATACTCACTTTGTCTGATCGTTTTCAAGTGTCAATCAATTGTGGACAACATTTGAAATTCGTAGAAAACTTTTATAATATACACATTAAGAGGATAGCCGCTCCAAAGTCTCTCCTAGTGGCTGAACTTTGAAATAAAAGTTTTTTTTTTTTTTTAAATCGAAGCCGCATGCTTAGTACAAAAAAATATATTAAATATGATTGAGATTTGTCCAATAGTTCTTTCTAAAGAGTGCTCTAAACATCCACTCCTTAATTATGATCACCTTGTATATTATGTTACCTAATTCAAATTCATTTGAAATTATAAACTGTAAAACAAATTATAAAATTTACCTCATATTGTGCTTTATGTTTATATGTAATTAATTCCAAATTCATATATTGGAAAGTAATTTCAGTAATCCACTTTCTGTTAATACGATATAAAATCAATAAGCATATTTTAAAGGATTTTCAAATTCTTGTTTTCTTTATAAGTAACAAACGTAAACTTGCCTAAAATTAATATTAAGATACGTCTTCTCCAGAACTTTCGGTAGAATAAACTGCGATAAAAATTGAATTAAATTTACAGCAATTGATTATTTTACACTTGTGATGAGAGAATTACTTACGTGATCGAAATTGTTTGGAAATTCATTGATATTGTATTCGAAAACTGTGAAACTAAATACAGAATTATAGATATAAAATACATTGTAAAATATCGAGTGTAAATATTAAAATTAAATAGAAATTTACCGACAACTTCTATGACATTTTTGATAGCATTCGTCGTTATTTACTTCGTTAATACAATCTGTAAATAAATAATTTGGCATTTATAAATTTAAAAAAGTAAAATATCATTGTATTTAGAGAATAAATAGAACGAGGTTTTACTTTTAAAAATTGCTTTTTTAATGCAATACTTTTTCTACAGATACAGAAAATTTTAAGTATGGAAATTGTGAGTACGTTCTTGAATATTACTATTCGGCGTAGAGGCAAGTAAGAATTATAATTAGAAACGAGTGAAATTTTAGAATTAACACGTGTTAAGGACTGACTAACATGTAAGCACTTTGGCCTTAATTAGTACAAGTAGATCTTATCAAGATGAAAACGACTGAGATGGATGTGTGGTGTGACGAAGAACAGAATTAAGAAAGATTACAAAAGAAGAACAGTCAAGGTGGGTCCTATAAGTATGGAAATGCAAGAAAGTAGATTATGATTGCTTGCACTTTGTGGAGAGAAGTGAGAATTAGGTTGGAAAGACGGTTGGGAAGTTGGAAGTGATGGGGAGGAGGAAGGGGAAGCTGAAATGGAGAGACGAGGTAGCACAGGATTTGAGAAATAGAGGATGGAGAACACCCTAGATAGAGAGAAATGAAGAAGACCGATTAAAGATGGAAATTTTGACCCCATATAAACATGGAAAAAGAAAAAAACACGTTTTATGTATTTAACACTGAATTGTCGAAATTTTTGTTGGTTTAGCATTTAATTTAATGTATATTATTCTCTGCAAGAATCATAAGTTCAATTTACGATTATCTTCCTTGTTTTGCGGCTATAAAGAACATCACAGGCCATTTTATTGAATTTATAAAGTTCAAATATAAGTAGAGGCCATTGATCCACAGGAAGTTCTCCTCGGAGATACTTCCCTTTAGTAACTCTGGTGTTGTGCTTTATTCCTCTAAACCAAAGCACTCACTTAAGTTTTAAAACACATTGTTTACTAAATCTATTTTTAACTGAAGACATCGACTAACAAAAACTCTCACTATTCGGGTATAACTGCAATTTCTTATTCTAGTTACCATGCCCAAAAGTTAACCCGAACTTTGTCGACTACACCAAAATTCTCCGCAGCTGGTATTCTACGGAAACTTTATAAATGAAGAATTGTTCGACTCAATTTATACAAGTTTTAAATTAAAAGTTTTCTACAGAATTAATACTAATTTTAATTTGTACAATATATTTTATTATGAAAGAAAGATTACGTAGATATATACAATTTGATCTACATCAGAATTCACATCCTTACCTAGTGATGAGCAGAATTTGCCGTCATAATAAAGAAGATAACTAATACTTATACATCCGCACGCTTTCTCCCAATTCTCTTTTATACATTCAATAATGCAGCGCTATAAAATTAAAAAATAATTTATTCTATCTTTAAATATACGAAAATTATCATAATTTATCTAATTTGTTGTATATCTAATATTAGAACAAACAATAGAGTTAACATTTTTGAAGAGAGATAAGGTAAACATTTCAGTCAGAAATTCAGTAAGTCCTCTATTTGAAACTATAAATCAGAGAATTAACCAAATATAAACAAATTACAGTGTTTTAATGGTGTAGGCCTATCATTAAAATGTTACTTTCGACTATTCTAGATCGTATTGATTATTTTGTATTTATATCTGTTATTGCAACAAACAAATTTAATAAAATAAATATTTGATTACATGAGAGATGTTACTCACATCTTGATTCATTGTTTCATTAAACGGTTTTTCTTCCATTTCTTCGTACTTTGTACAATTAGTGCTATAGGGAGGTGGCAATAAGATGTGTTGTACCTAAATATAAATTACTTTTGCCGTTGCCAAAATATGCCAGTTAAATTATTAAAGAATGACTTACGACTTTTAAGTGAACAACACATTTCTTTCCTGGTTTTATTAAAAAGCCATTTATGAAAGGATTAACCATTTGATCTTTAGAATGTAAAGCCACTCTTGCTCCAGCAGATTCAAAATAACGGAAGATATCATTCAAATTGAAATTTATTAAAATAGTTGCTATTTCACTGGATCCTGAAATAAAGCATTTCGTAAACGTTATTTATTTCCGAGGACAATTTTTTAATTGAATTTTTAACTTTGCACGAGTATCAGTGCATATTATGAAAAATATGTAGAGTTATTTGACGTTGTTTTCTTGCCATACTACTGTAAATTTTGTTACTTTCTCGTTTCCTGTAGTAGACTGTGAGGTGGACAATAATAAGAACAGGGAAGGATACGGAATGAGTTTGTTTACATCCCCTATGAAGTAAAGCTGAATAGTCGATAAGTTTGAGTTTATAAGTTAAATTATGATCATTATATTTAAAAAAGTAGTATTAGATAATTCAAGACCAGAATCTTTTGTAGTGTTGTATAAGGTTGCCAAGTTCTGAAGTGTTGATTTCGGGAGATCGTCAATAGAAAATATAAAACCTCCCAGAATCAATACTTCAGAACTTGGCAACCTTAGGAATAATTACGTAATAAATATTTTAATTAATACTCTATATGTTCAGTATCTTTGTTATTTAGTCAATACATATTTATATACTACAATATCTCGCACAGTTCAAGTACGTACTATACCTGATATATATAATATAGGTTGACGTTGATCATTTTCAACAGGACCGTACAGTACTTTTTTGAATTGATTTATTAGAAAATGTCAATTCTGCGTTCATAAATTTGAATTGACACTAAGAAAGAAATGACACGAAACATAACTTAGCGTGCAGAATAGTTTCAATGAAGGTTAAGGAACGTATTACACGAATAGAAACATATAACTGTTAAATGTAGTATCGTATAATAATAGAAATATCACTATTTTGTTTAGGCAATCTTATACAACGTATTGTTGTTATCAATTTTATGTATTTTATGAAATATTTTATTCTCAAATCGCCTGGACACTATTAAAATATCACATTATTAATATAAGTAATTATTTACCCAGCATATTCGTAATTAAAAATAGTTCGTAATTTATTTTTCTTCAAGTAATGTTCAAAATAACCACTAAGTCGGTTTGATGAAACATAAAGTTTATATTTACAATATAAATGTACAAAATAATACAAATTAGAGTCACAGTTAAATATGCACAAACACTAATTCAACGACAACCGACTATTCCCGTACAAATTCGTCGAAAGAAACTCCTTACGACTTCCACAAGCAGACTTGTAATTAACAGCACCTCCGAGTCAGGAACCAGTTCGTACTAAAACACTGGAGTATACTTTCCCCAGATTTCCGTAGCGTCCAACGAGAGAGACAGTTAGAACTTCTGTAACAACGATTCTAATCCGATCCGATCTTCCCGATATGAACCCAGCCGAGCCCGATACGAACTCACGTTCCCGCCGAAACTACGGCTTAAATAGTCCCAACGTTCGAATCGTCCGCCAATCAAATTTGAATTCTTCCACAACGGCCGCCAACGGTCATTTCCCGCCGGCCAATCGTCCGTCTGTCGTCGATTTGAAACACAACGGATCTTCTAACGGTCGTTTCTAACGGCCGAACCCAACGGCTTTTCCGTTATGAAAGTTCGTTATAATAAAACAGGGCGGAAATCGCTTGTCTAGGCGATTCCGAACCCTACACTTCACTTTTCCTAAATCTAATGAATAGCATCTTCTCAATTTTAAATATTGATTTGGAAATAAAAATTCGCTCGTGTTTTTTCTGAAATAATTAATTAATTAATTAATATTTTTGCTTAAAGTAACATTACTATTTGTAAGAAGGAGCTATACCTGTAGACTTTTAATACATCTTCCGGTCTTGTTCCAAAATTCTCGACGATCCTACGATCGTAATTAGCTTTGCCCATTGCATTAGCGTAAGGAACCTAACACCATACGTAATAATTAAAAATATTAATGTTTACAACGTTTAAAAATTATCCGTCGGTCGTCATATCTACGGTCGTTAAACGTGCGTAAATTCTATTATTTATTACAATTCAGTAGATTAAATTCTTACTGAAATTATTAATTATTTCTTACCATAAAATTAAATTTAGTAGTAAAGTCATTAATCTTGCAATAAATTTTATATTTTTCACAAAACTGTGTTTTATTTAAACGTATATTTCCACAGTAGCTGCGATCTTTACAGAAGGCTGTGCGACGTAAGCTGCAAATTAGTGATAAGCTTTAATTATATATAAATGTATTTCTACACAATATGCACTTAGTAATATTAATACCATTCAAATTTTATTATCTTACCCATTCAAATCACAAACTGTAAGCATTGGTTTCGGAAGGTCTTTAATATCTACCTGCTTAACAGTTACTTCTAAACTGGTGGGATATTCTAAATATTTTAGCATAAATAATGTTAATTGAATGATGAAACCTGCAAGACACGAAACAAAACCAATAATTTATAAGTCTTGCTCTTTCTGTCTTTTGCTGTGACAATTTGAGGTACTCCCGTGATTTGAACTCGTTCCAATAGCTTTACGAAAGCTACTGTTTTCCGCCTACGAACTGGTCCACTTTCATCTGTTGTAGAGTGATCTTCCATGTCTATGGCGAAAGTAATACAGATTAGGAATTGTATAAATATTTTAAATAGCTCTTTACTAAAACCTTCGATAAAAATAGCATTTTAATCAGAAAAAATATTATTAAAATTCCTAAAAATATTCAAAAACAAGTTGCGTAACTTTCCCGTCAATAAAATTAAATATTCTGAAAGCGTACCTTATTGAAATCCAAAGATCAGTAAACAAAACAGGGTTGGCTGCTTGTGACAGAATTTCTATTTAGTTCTGTTTTGTTTTTCAAAACGATGCTGACCTAACCACAAAGGTAATGTATTAAAGTGGCTGTATATTATCATTACATCTACATGACACACATCTGTTTATATTTATTCTAAAAATGTTGATTGCTGGAAAGAGACTCGTGAATTATACACAGCCTACATTCGTTAATAACAATTATTAATTTTTTCGGAATTCATTTTTAATGTCGTGTAAATAAAACTCCAATTATTTTACTTTCATTTTACTGCTACTTAGGCATCGGCGCTTAACCCCCGATTTTCACAATTGCATCATTCCGTAACCATGGTTAGCAAGCACAACACGTGAATCGGGGGTTTTTTCAGTGTGCCGTGCGTGAAACTTTGGTCCGTTTGCCGCGAAATATGATTGTTCATTTGCTTTTATTAGTGTTACACGAATTTAATTGACGAGAAAGATTCTTTTTTTTCTTCTTCTTCTTCTTCTTCTTCAACGCAGATTTTTGTCGCTTTATTATTTTTTATTATATTTTTTCTTATTATATTGTTTTAACACTTCGTGATAAACTTGAAAATAGTAGGATAAAATAACCAAACTCTTAATATGGTTTTTATTCTTACTTTTTGTCCTAGCAGCACAGGCATATCCGCAAGTATTCTATAGATAAATTAGTTTCTACGTATTTCTATAAGAATCGATTACATTTTAATAGAAACGTTTGGTTTCACCTCGCAACAATCATTAGTTTAAATTCATTGATCCATTAGCTGATGATTACAAAATCATAGAGAAGGCTCTCAAGTATTTATACACATATATTTCATTATCTTGTATTTTTCATACCAACTTATTATAGTTATTAAATTTTATATAGATTGTAATAACAAATAAGAAGAGTTTTAGATGGTAATCCAAGGCAGAGGAACTGAGGACCCAGAGCTCATCAGTAACCGAGTTAATAACATCACTGGTTCGGTCGCGCCTGATCCACGGAGTGGCCACAGGGAGTTTTCTAGTTTTTCTTTACAGCTGTAACATCTGAATAGAGGTCAATGTTTACCGAAAGTACTTCCGGAGGCACTACTCCTCCATCACCCGAGTCTCGCATTTGATAGATACAATTCGGTGAAATACTTAGAAGTGTTAATTTACGCTCTTAGAAGGAAAGAGAGTACACTGAAATTTTTCCTCTTAAAGTACAAAAATAAACGAATCTTTATTTTTTCCAGAAGTGGATTCATGTAGTTACCACCTTTTCCATCTTAATAATTCAATTATGAAAGATGTACAGTTAAAAACTACCATTAATTTCATTATAACCATTTATAAATAGATTAGCAATTGAAATTTTATATAAATCATCATTTAATTTTACGATGAAATATTAGTAATTAGTATACGCATTTGTATATAATATTTGTAATGTTTACAGTGTTTTCACAGTGTATATCTTCCATTCCTTAAAGCTGTATTTATTTATAATTTTATTTTTTAGTTTCATAACTTTACAGGAAAAAGAATGTGTGTTGTTAAATCGTTTTATTAAAATTTAGTAACTTGCTTAGAAGAATTTGATTTTCCTTCGGTCTTGACAGAAATATCTACGTAAAGTTTATTATAAATGTAAACAATTATTATTTCCAGAAGATCGAAAACTGCAATTAGGGATATTCCAAGCCAGACTCCAATGTATCCACCAACGTAACCAAACAATTCAATCATCTAAAATTAGAAAATATTTTACGTATTAAATGTCTATATTCAAATTATATTCGTATAATAAACTATACTTAGATTATGCAGGGCGAGGAATTTAACATTAAAATATGAAATACAGGAAATCATCGTTAGTTCGAAATTCAGGAGCCGAATTATACCAGATTTACATATTTCTGTACCAAATGCCAGGTAACTATAATTTATTAAGTAAACGGAATACGTATACAGAAAGGTATTTTCGTTAATTAATAATTATTAATAATATAAATAAATTGCAGCTAAACAGAGCGTGTCCGGTGAGAGGTAGCGAGATAGGTTCTATAAAAAAGTAAAGCAGAATTGTATCCCAAATTATTTTTAAAGTTGCCCCAAAAAGTAGTAGCCTACAGCCCTACAAATATCTCAATCTGCTACTCGATTGTTATTTTGAACACTCAAAAAAGTCAAATATCTTTAGGTTAAATATATATTTTCTGGCAAGTTGATGATTATACTACTTACCTCATACTGTGCTTTATATCTATATGTATGAAGTTCTAACCTCTTATACAGAAAAGTCATTTCAGTTAACCATTTACTGTTTAAAATATTGTAAATTTATACATTTTTACTGTTTTCATAATAATAATTTTGTTTAGGAAAGAATAAAAGTAGACTTACCTGTAAGGAATATCAAAATAATCTTTTCCTAGATTTTTCGGATACAAAAACTGCAATAAACAACGATTAAAACGTCCAAAACTTTTTAAATTTCAATTTATACATTGAGAAATTACTTACATAGTCGAAGTCATTTGAAAATTCATTAATATCGTACTCGAAAACTGTAAAACTGAATATTAATATAGATAAATTGCTAGAAATGCTTGTTTAACATTATATTTTTCGGTTAATGTTACCCTTGGTGCCAAGATGGCGGCTCGTCTCTGATTCCAGCGAGGAAACAGTGGGACGAGCCGCCATCTTGGCACCAAGGGCCTATTAATTAACTAATTAACCTATTTTTAAAATTAGTAAAATTAGTTAAAGGTATATTTACCGACAACTTTTGCGACATTTCTGATAGCATTCATCGTTATTTACTTTCTGAATGCAATCTGTGTTAATAAATAAATTATTTTATTAAATTATATTTAATAGAAGCTTTTCGTTATTGTGTATAATGGATACAAATTAACATTTTTCGTTTATCGGAGAGATTTCACAGATGATCTCGAATACAGGAACACTTTGCAACTATTTGCAGATTAATTTTGCAGAAGTGTTCCAGGTAGAAAGGAGCAAAAGACAAATTGTACGAACGGGAAGACTCGTTACAAAATAGTGTAATTTCTGTATATTTTTTATCATCAGTGCGAAATTATGTAAAATATATATTCGAGTTTAAGAAAAAATTTTCTGTCATTACCTACTGATGAACAGAATTCCCCTTCAAAACGAAAAGGATAACTATTGCTTATACATTCACATGTCTTTTCCCAGTTTTCTTTTATACACTCGATTATGCAGCGCTGTAACGAAAAACAATTAATAAATTAATAATTATTTTTTAAAATTATTGTCGATGTATACTTTTATGCTAAATCATTGCGGAGATGTTCAATGGTCTAGCTCAGTAATTCCCAACCTTTTTCTCGCATTGACCCCATACAGAAATTTTTTTTCAATCGACCCCATTAAAATTTTTATGTTATTTTCCCAGATTTTTGTATTGTATCAAGTGAATTATTATTAAATCAGATACTAAATTTCCCATATTATTATTTGAAAATTATCTGAAATTCTCAGAAAGTACAAGTATCTGGCTTTACCACGATTGATCCCTAATTGACTCCTTAAGTTCCATCGACCCCTTTCAAGATTTCATTGACTCCAGGGAATTTCTGGTTTAACTGATTATCATATTAAAAATAAATAAATAAAATAAAATAAAAAATTATAAAGTTATTACTTACATCTTGGTTAATTGTTTCATTAAACGGATTTTTATCCATTTCTTCGTATTTTGTACAATTGGTGCTGTAGGGAGGTGGCAACAAATTGTGTTCTATCTGAATATGAATTTATTTTCAAGATTATAGACATAGCAACTTAGGATAAAAGAGGATGACAGACGGACTCACAGCCTTTAACTGAATAATATATCTCTTTCCTGGTTCTATTAAAAAGCCATTTATGAAAGGATTAACTATTTGATCTTTGGAATGTAAGGCTACTCTTGCTCCAGCAGATTCAGAATGACGGAAGATGTCATTCAAATTGAAATTTAATAAAATGTTTGCTATTTCATTGGATCCTGTAACAAAACAATCGGTTAATTATTTATAAATATGTAATTTTAATCAAATTTTTCAGCAAATATTTATAAATAATAAATTAAACAGTTACATTTGACAATTAGTTGTTAATATTAGATATAAATTTGGATAATAAATATTTAATAACTACACTACACTCTGCTTTCATGAGCCTATTGTTTCCTGGAAAGCATGATTATGTCAATAGTCATATTTTGTGTAAAATGAATTTCATAAGGTTGAGCTTACACTAACACACAACTTATCAGATAAGACACAAATATGTTATTTATGATAAAACAGATACGAATGGATCATAAGTCCATTTGTATTTGTCTAAACATAAATTTCATGGAGTGAATAAATGGCCATTTTCTTTTAAAAATTCTGTATAATTATACATTATTATATTTGAATAAATTGAAAAATTACCTAACATTTGAACAAATTCAAAATTAAAAGACATTCTAAGCTTATATTTAGGCACTTTTTCTAAATCTAATGTATAACATCTTCTCGATTTTAAAAGTTGATTTGGGAATATGATTTCACTGGTGTTTTCCCTGAAAAATAATGTTATTAAAGTTATAAATCTCAATTTAGGACTCGTGACTGTTTATATAAAGAAAATTTACTTGTAGAGCTTCAGTATGTCTTCTGGTCTTGTTCCAATATTTTCGACTAGTCTGCGATTATAATCGGCTTTTCCCATTGCATTTGCAAAAGGTATCTAAAATTTTATTTAATACTTTTAAATATAATATAGATTAACAGTGTTTCAGTTATTATGAGTAAAATATTAAATGGTTTTAAATGATTATCTATGCAGTGAAAGCATATAATATGTTTTATAAATTGATAACTTGATTTATACAGAATATATTTGTATAGATAACATATAAAATATATAATATAAATTCTGCATTGTCTATGCAATAAGTTTGTTAAATTCGTACCATAGATAATGTTACATTGTCCAAAATTTGTCATTAAATCCTTTTCTATTGTAATTAATTATTTCTTACCAGAAAATTATCTTCATTTGTATAATTATTAATTAAACAATAATTTTCGTATTCTTCACAAAATTGTGTTTCGTTTAAATTACGTATAATTCCACAGAAGCTGCGGTCTTTACAGAAGGCTGTACGACGTAAGCTGCAAATTAGTGATAAGCTTTAATTATATATAAATGTATTTCTACACAATATGCACTTAGTAATATTAATACCATTCAAATTTTATTTATCTTACCCATTCAAATCACAAACTGTAAGCATTGGTTTCGGAAGGTCTTTAATATCTACCTGCTTAACAGTTACTTCTAAACTGGTGGGATATTCTAAATATTTTAGCATAAATAATGTTAATTGAATAATGAAACCTATAAGACACGAAACAAAAACCAGTAATTTATAAGTCTTGCTCTTTCTGTCTTTTGCTGTGACAATTTGAGGTACTCCCGTGATTTGAACTCGTTCCAATAGCTTTACGAAAGCTACTGTTTTCCGCCTACGAACTGGTCCACTTTCATCTGTTGTAGAGTGATCTTCCATGTCTATGGCGAAAGTAATAAGTTAGAATTATTGGTATACTGTTTAATATCATTATTTAATATTAAAAATAGTATACTGGGAAAAGTACTATATAATAGTATCTATAATATTCAGTTTCACGGGTAAATAATTACCTTTAGCGAAATATTTTAGGACACTAGGGAGAACTTTTACCACAATATTACTCAATATTAGAAAGACGATAGCCTATTGGGAGGTTCAGGTTCGAAGGGAAGGGAGAAATAAAGCAAACTGTAAACTTAAGGATAATTATGATTCTGCTATTTTAGTAATATTTGGCAAAAGTTATTGAATTTTAAACGAAAACTCCCTATAGTAGCTTCTTCGAATTACCATAAAGAGAATGTGACTTCATTATGATTTCCTTTATGTAATTATTCTAAACACTTCGACAGATTCTTGACTTTCACTGCAGTCGCTGAAGACGTTTCGTCCAATTTATTCAATAAATGCTTCATGAATGAGAATTTTCTACATAATAACAGGTCACTCGATGCTACCTGTTTATTACAGCGTGTTTTGGGAGTAGCGAGCCACTTACCTCTTTACATAGATGTATAGAACAGTACATCTGCGGGACATTTAAAGCCTTTTCCATTTCCGAAATGAAATTATTGTTACAAGAAAATTCTGTCCTGTCTAGATATTATAATATTTAAGATAATAAGAACACGATCTAAAAGTCTAGTCTTAATTTCTCCCTTTACTGCCTCACTTTACGAGACAGAATACCGAGAATCATATAGTATAGTATAGAAATCTATTGTTTCATTTAAATTCTTACCTTATTTTAGTGCAAAGGTCAGTAAACGAATGTCAGTTAACAAAGAACGAGGAAAATTACTACATTATATGATTTGCATTTTAAATGATAATATCTCAACAGGACGAGTAATAATATAGAGTGCTTTTTATTCTAAATTACTCTCAAGAGATGTGATTATCACTAAAACATCGGAATTATCAAAATGAAAAAAAATGAAGTAGAAATAATTGTTTGTTATTAAATTTATACACTAATATTCATATATATATATATAATATAAACAATAATATTTATTTATATAACCTTTTAAGTAATTACGATTTAGATATTTAATGACGAGTAATACCATGGAGTAATTAAGTCGAAGGTCAGTGTATAAACACAAATAAATTATAAGATTATAATGCTTTAATTTTATAAAAATATTGACTTGGAAAAACTGTAAAAGTTGCTTTAATTAAATTTACAGTATATAAATCAGAAATTAATACAGAGAATTTTAAATGTTTTATAATTGGTGGTAATAATTAAAATTCTCAAAATTTAAATATCCGTATTAAAATCTCATTTAAAATACAATTGTTAATGCTTTTATTGATTTATATTATCATATATTATTGTTTACGCAATTATTTAAGGTTTACTTATAATGAATTCATTAATTTAATTATTTTTCAAGTCTTATTTATATTAATTCGTAACAGTTAAAAAGAGAAATTATTAGTTAAATATTTGAACAATTTATACACTAGTCTATTTCTAAATATTATGATACTTTTACCTCTGAAACAAATTAGTAATGAAGAAATAGATGTAAGAATCTGGAGACGTGAGACAATATTTTTATTAAAATAATGCATGAGAGAGAATAGATTGCGCGAGTTTACATTCTCGTGAGATAGTTAATGATGAAAGAGAATAACGCTTCCGTATGTATATATCCTCTTCCTGTTGAGAAATCGTACCTCACACGTAGAGGACACAGCTGCAGGTGTGAAGCAGCGTTAGTTTTCCCGTCTCGTAGGAAAAACTTATCCCCAATTGGAGGAAATTGGAAAATAAAAGGGGCAGAAACTCGCTATTCTCCAAGAAGCTCGGGGCTAAAGCTTCCGTCTACTCCCAGCTCTCTCCCGTCTCTTCTGAGAATGGTTTCCAGCAAAACTCCCTGACTATACGCGAAGACATCAGACCGTTTAAGAGGTATCAGGTATAGACTTATGTAAACTCTCTGTCGGTAGTTTAGAAGTATAATTAGTTCGTAAATTAGTTAGTTATCGTCTTAGAGATATGTTAATCATTAAACTTTTGTTATTCGTTAAACTGGTTTCTGTTTGAAGTTCTTTTGACGGCTTCAACCCTATCGACTTATCCGCGACCCCTCCCACTCCAATCAAATAATTCGGTCAGTTAGATACCATTGTCACACATTTCTCAAGTTTCTCTTTGAAAATAAGAAATATGTATACAAATATATCCGTAGAAATATATTTACTCATATATATATATATTATGCAAACTTTATACAGAATAAGAAACTGAATGTATAGATTAATGGAAAGTAGTAAACTTCACACTTACCATCTTTTTCCATGACGTTTAAAGTGTAAGAAGTGTTTCTTATGTTCAACCAGTTTTCCTATTTTCCCAGAATTAAATACTATTTCTGTTGAATAATTATTTACGTTAACGTACAGTACATAAAAACAGGTTATACAATAGTACCGTAGTAGCAGCATTTTTTTCCTGTATAGAGTTATAAAGTTGTAAATATATTTCTTAGAAGTTAGACCGTGAACTTTGGCCTAAATGACGACCCATTTTTGAGGAAAAGTTTATAAATCTTTCTCACTAATATACACGTCACAATAGAAGATATAAACATTAAGAGGAAAAAACATAACTACAATCTTAATTTATGCATTTAATTTGCAAGATTTTTCAATTTTTCATACAAATAATAAAAGAAAGCCGAACATGAAAATATATAAAAGATAATTTTGAAACTGTTTCCTCATTGTTCTTAAACATTCATTTGCATTTCGGTAAGTTTGTTTCAAGTCATTAGTCTGCGTTAAATCGTATATAAATAAATGTTTTATCGATGATATTAATCTTAGAATTAATTACAAAAATTCATTTTTAGAATTGATATTTAATTACAAAATGATTACACATTTGTCTCTTAGAATGGATGTTTTAACACCTTGATTATTAATCTCCGCAATACATCATTATCATTTAAAAAATAATAATCTTTACAATTATTATGTTAACTAGCATTTTAAAATTAAATTTGTAAAGTTTTTAATATAATTTTATAATTTCATGTAATAGTAAATAATATAACATTTTTATACTCAAAATGACAATTAAATTCAGAATACATGTGGCCTTCGAGTCCTGAGGAATCTTTATTGTTAATGTTTTTACATAACATTTAAGGCGACCATTTATATAATTTCCCTTTTTCAATGTTTTAATGTCGATTTTTCTTTTAAATATATTCTAAAAGGATATTTTTTTTAAATAGTATCCCAACACCCAACATAGATTCGCATATACAAGGTGTTCCTGAAAGCAGTGACAATATTTTTACAGCGTGTTCTAGAGTCGATCGAGAACCCGAAACTGTCCTATTTGAAGGCTTATATTTACACTAAGCCCTTCAAACGCATTGTTTAGCTCTAGAAGAGGTTAAAATTCACATTTGCTACACTTTAATATGCTGCCCTACAGCACTGCTAAGCACAACGAAAACCCCGAATCTCTCTGTCCTTCAGCTTTTTTGTTGTACTAAAGAGCCAAAAAATTCACGTTAACCTTATGTTCTTGCAAAAAGGTTCGGAAAGTTCGAACCTGAAGGGCAGAGAGATTGAGGCTTCTCCGCAGCGCTTAATAGTTCTGCAGAGCAGCATCTTAAAGAAAAACGAGTCTAAACTTTAATCGTAGTTACGTGTGTGCTAATCGTTAAATTAGGTCTTCTTAGTCAGGCACAAGAATCAGGCATCAAATTTCTGTGAATTCGGTCTAGGACTCAAATTCGAGCCTTTAACGAGGCAGGCTGACATTTTAATTTCAAATATATAGTAATTATTTTTACTATTTTATAATATAAATTTTACTTACATCTTGATTATATGTTTCGTTAAATGGCGAATCTTTTCTTACGTAATCAGTACAATTTGTATCAAAACGATGCTTAAGCAAAATGTTTTTTCTCTGAAATGAACTTCTATAAATTTACGCTTTATAATGCATTATTAATTTTGTCAGTAATTACATACAGATTTTAATTGTACAATATATTTTCTTCCTGGTATCACCAGAAATCTATCGATAAATGGGTTTATCAACTTATCTTTCGAATGAGCAGCCATTTTAATTCCAGGTCGGTAAGGATATACTAAATCCACGAGATTGAAATTTATTAAAACACCTGAAACTCTATAGAAGCATAGATAGAACTTGAAAAGTAGAATTATGTTATATGTATATATGCTGCATATACATAGATTTATATAACAAACAATATAGCATATATACAGTATATATATGTGTGTGTGTGTTTAAACAATATACAGGGCATTGCGCTCAAAAGTATACAATTTGGTTATAAAAAAATTAACTGTTAAAGATATAAAATCTTTAGTGAACTTATAAGAGAAAAAATCACCACACTTTATTAAAGCATGACATATGTTGTGCCTTCCAGCAGTCACGGTGACAACATCAAGGCAGTAGTCCTGCTATTTACGCTGCAATATGTCCTGTCTCACAGTGGCGATGGCTGCAATAATGCACTTTCGAAGATGCTGAAGGTCTCTGACCGAACTGCGTAAACCATATCTTTCACGTAACCCCACAGAAATAAATCCAAATCAAAAGACCTTAGCGGCCAGGCTATCGGATATACAAGACTACGACCTGCTCTTTCTCCTGTAGCGAAGCCATGACTAAACAATAATGCTCGATTCGACTTCTTATCTTACAGTATGAAAGGAAACCTGTATAAAATCCGTTGAGATTTTCCATCAGATTCCACTTGTCACTATTGTGTATCCTAAAACCATTCATTTTTTATGGTGAATTAAAATTGAGTAGTGTACTCTCGATCAGAACACACTATATATTAGTATAGACATGCTGGTAAACACTTCACTAAGATTTAGATGAAGTAAATGAGTCCATTTTAACTGAAATATATTACAGCAGAGCATCGATTATCCGATCGCGTTCTAGTCCGCAAATTCAAATGTCCGCTAGTGATGTGGCGCAACAATATTTGGCTATGTCTTGGCTACTTTCGTATTATTTTTGTTAAATTTTTGCGTGTTTTAGCTGGCAACACTGACTCGACCATGAAAGGGAGGCCAGTATTTAAACCAGGTTTAATTTTCTATTTTTTCTTTATTTCTGTATTTATTTTGTGCAAAATAAAAAAATAATTTAACGATGATTATTATTTAAAAAAAAAATTGTTAGGCTTAACATGGATGAAAATTCAACGCGTACTAGGTTAATAGCGATATACTAATATGCTTACTAATGAGATATACTTATATACTAATACACTATACTAATAATGTATTTTTTCATACTTTTCGGTTATCCGTTTTTTCAGTTATCCGACCAACCTCAGTCCCCAATTGAGTCGGATAATCGATGCTCTACTAAATACTTGCAATAAAAAATGTAATATTATTTAGCTATAGCACAAATATTTAAATATTTCATTTCAGGGAACGTTTTTCTATTATTCTGTTTTCAAATAAAAAACAAACAGATAGTTTTGTTTTCATTTTTGGCTCTTTTCTGGATTGGGAGCAGTCGGATGGCCAGGGATGGTGCCCGAAATTTTCCGGACAGACAACCCATAAAAAATTCTAGAGATTAACTCATCCGAATTCGAATCCGTGCTTCTAATATTTTTGGTACCATTACCGCCTTGGCCAAATAGGTATGAATGCTACATTATACTTATTATTATTGCATTTTAAAAATCTCATTCTCTCAATAGATTCGACTAATTCAATTTATGTTGAATATGCATACAGTAGAGCATCGATTATCCGACTCAATTGGAAACTGGGGTTGGTCGGATAACTGAAAAAAAAGGATAACCGAAAAGTATGAAAAAATACATTATTAGTATAGTATACTAGTATATCGCTATTAACCTACTTCGCGTTGAATTTTCATCGATGTTAAGCCTAACAAATTTTTTTTTTTAATAATAATCTTCGCTATCGTATCGTTAAAAATTATTTCTTCATTTTCCCCAGAAAATAAATACAAAAATAAAGACAAAATAAAAAATTAAGCATGATTTAAATACTGGCCTCCCTTTCATGGTCGAGCCAGTGTTGCCAGCTAAAACACTCAAAAATTTAACAAAAATGATATGAAAGTAGCCAAGACATAGCCAAATATTGTAGCGCCACCTCACCAGCGGACATTTGAATTTGCCGACTAGAACGCGGTCGGTTAACCGATGTGACGGTTGATAGGGGGTCAGATAATCGATGCTCTACTGTATATTGATTTTTCAGGTTATCTTGTTTCTTTATATCATTCGCAACGTAGAAAACTATAAACATGTTGACTATTTTTATTCTTATTCACCGATATAACATGAGAACATCATCTACTTTCGTTCCGTATTTCTCCACTAAGCTTCGATTGAAAGAACTAAGTATCATTGCAGATTCATCAGGAATCTAGAATATGGTTATATTAAAAATTAATTTATATACAATATAGTTCAAAATATTATAATCATTTTCGAATATATCTTTTTATTACGTACAATTGCACGTAAATATATACAGAAAGACCACGCTTAAAGCTTAGAATACCCCTCTAGAAGTAAGAGTGTTAATCTAGTGTTCACCAACTAGTCCACACTTTAAGAATGAGATGGTGATTTGGCAGAAAATTATATTGTTTATTCGAATCTGTTTTTCAGAAAACACTATTGTTTTGCTCGTTGTTATCTTATTTGGTATGATACTACTGACTCTTGCATCTTTCGACTCTTGCACATTTAATCCTAGCTATGGTTTTAAAGTAAAATAAGGTAAATGTGGCAAAATTGGAAGAATCACCAACAACTGCAGTGTAGATAGTCTTGTGACATAGTCTACAAGACATGATTATTTATGACTTTTTTAGTAATCTTGTCTGGTGGTCTGGAAAATTTTAAGTGTTCTCTCGTAATTCATTCTGAATTAAAAGAAAAGCCAAATAATCGACAATTAACCTATAGATTTAAATGATATAAAAATGACAAAATTTAAAATAAATTATTAATAGATAAATAAAATAGGGTATACTATAGATTACTCCCTATGGAATTTCGTGTGTTTGGGTATATATCTGAACTCAGGGGACCGAGACGAGTTCAACGATACTCTACTTTTGGACCGGAGACGAAAAATAAAAAAGTTATCATACTTTTTTCCGGCGATCGCGCGATGATAGGGAGTCGCGTCGCTCTCCGCTAAGTCGGCCTCGCTATCGCGATCGGGAGTCCCGTCGCTTGCCGTTAAAATTGCCTTTAGTAGACGTTTCCCCCTTTTTTTACTTTGTTCAAGAACTACCGTGAATCGATCACTAGTTTAGCACATGGCGGCGTGTGGTGGCGCCCATACGAGAGATCAGTCGGGCCGCCATGTTCGCTGCCATAAGTAACATTAACCGAAATGGCGATCGCGCGATGATCGGAAGTCGCGTCGCTCTCTCCGCTCTCGTATCGCGTGTTTAACGCTCCGGGAGATGACCGTAGTCCGACGTCACGGTTTGCAGACTTTACCGCAAGATGGCAGTACTAGCAACTACGGTGCCGTCTTCGTGAGAGCATTAAAAAAGTATGGTAACTTAAAAAGTGTGATAACTTTTTTATTTTTTGTCTCCGGTCCAAAAATAGGGTACCATTGAACTCGTCTCGGTCCCCTGAGTTCAAATATATAATCAAAGTCCTGAAATTCCATAGGGAGTAATCTATAGTACACAAGGGCGTCGCCAGCCAATCGGCCAGGAGGGCAAGATGATATAAATTGATAGAGGATATGAATTGTATGTAGGTAAAATAAAAACGATTCATAAATTTTAAGAAGCTTAAGAAGATTATTTTAATTAAAACATAATCTTCTTGGGTTTTTCGCGCGGGAATTATAAATCGGGCAATAAATGACTTAGCATTTAAATAATTTTTTTCGCATGTCTAGGGAGGGGCAACTGCCCCTCTGTTGTCCCCCCTCTGGTGACGCCCTTGATAGTACACCCATAAAAGAAATAAGCATTTTATGATGTTTTTTAGATAATGTATTATCCACACTTAAATAATACTTATTCTACTGTAACTGAATATTTCCCCTCTATTCTAATTAAATTTTAAAATTTAATTAGAATATATTTATAGCTTGATTTGACAGTATAATTATTCTAATAATTTAATACAATGGAAAGTATTAATAAAATTAAATCTAGTTTCTTTTACAATAAAAAAATTTGCGTGTGCGCCATCTGTTATGAGATTTTGTTATAAAAATATTTTTATATTTTTAATTATTAATAAAATGGTAAAAAGATTAATTTTGAGAGTAGTGATGAGTTTCGTAGAAATTTCTAAATGCTAATAAAGGAAAAAGTCTTCATCAAGTCTGACCCTTCTCGAGATATAAACCCTTTCACAACCAAACTTTAATTTTTGAAAAAAATTATTGATACATTCATGTATGTTTACACATAACCCAATTTTTGTAATATTAAAATACTATATGAACGTGTTATGTTATTTATAATAAATTTTATATGTTTTATTTCGATATTTTCTTTTCCAGTAATCCAGCAGAATCATATCTGATGCTTTCTCGGCTATCATCATGGTCGGTACGTTGGTATGTCCTCCTATTAGAGAAGGTATAACAGAGGCATCGACCACCCTTAATCTATGGACGCCTTTAACTCTATTAGGAAGGAAAAGGAAATGCAATAATTTAATGTCATCTACTTTAATCAAGATAAGTTAAAATAAATTGGCGTGTTTTTAAATATCACAACTCACTTGAGAAACGGATCAACTACCGTCGTAGGATCTTTCAGTGCACCCATCTTGCACGTTCCCGCAAAGTGATGCAAATGAGAAGGAAATACAATTGCCATGCATTCTAAATACTTTTCACTAAACTTTTCGTATTGTTCGCATCCTGGCATAGTGTAAGGAAGTGGCTTGATACCGAACTTTTTTAATGCCTTTGTTGATGCCATCTTCAAACAAAACTTAAGACCTAACACGTGAAATAAATCTGTTAATCCCGATTTCATAGGGTGGTTTTCATTTTAAAATGTTTAATACAGTAGCGAACCGAAAATCGGAATCAATTGGGGACTGGGGTTGTTCAGATTAGTGATTTGTTCCGATTACCCATTATGTACGAATAAATATATTAACCTGTCCGATGTTCAAATTTTTCTCCGTTGCGTGTCGCTTCGTGTTGAATTTTTCTCCGTTGCGTGTCGCTTTGTGTTGAATTTTCGTCGATTTTAAGCCTAACGAAAATTTTTATAATAATAATCGAGGCTATCGTATCGTTAAAAATTATTTCTGCATTTTGTACAAACAAAATAAATATATTGAAGAATATAAAAACATGAAAATTATACTTTAGAAGTAAATTTAGTATCGAAAACGTTCGATTCGGCACGACACAGTCTGACTGAAAATCGTTCCAATTACCGGCGATTCCGATTACCGGGGTTCCGATTAACGAGTCTCTACTGTATTTTTATAAAAATATTTACATTACCGTCTACCATGATCTTCAAATCGTATGGATTCGAATAATAGTTGAGATCTATTACTGGTTTATCATGTGGATTTGTTGACCTTATAAATACTTTGCCTTGACTTTTTGGACGAGTAGGAATAGGCTGACACATAAACGTGTCTAAAGATTGGAACTGTTCGTAAATTTTCTCCAACTGTAAGAATTGTTTGAAATAATAATATAATAGACAACTATATGTCGTAATTATACGTAGATACATTTATATACTATGTGATAAATCTATGATTTAATATTTCAGACTTCTTGCATAATTTTACAGTAAAACAATTAATTTGTTTTGTCTAAAATTTAAATAAAATAACTTCAAATTTTACCTTTTTAATAACTCCTGAAAGTTTTCTTATTGTTGAATCTGAAGAAGGAGTTCTTGAAACCAAATAAATTTCAAGATCTGGCCAATTTAAGTTTTCGTTGTACTTTGAATTTACATAACCAACTGCTTCTACACCACTCGGAGATGATAATGGGCCTAGAATAAGAAATAAACATCTATTATTTTACGTAAGAAAATATAAAAGTATAAATCAAATAAATAATTACCTGTTCCGTTGATTGCGAATTCAATATAATTTTCTTTAGTTATACGTTTCTCGTTGAATGTGTAAGTGTCGACACTAAATTGAAGACCAGCAGTTGATACATGATTCAATAAATTCTCTCCCACAGGAAGATCTGATACTAGTGGTATCTTAAAAGGAAATTTTTCAACAATTGAAATGATACCAGATTGATTAAAAGGCCTACAATTTCTTAAACCATTATTTCAATAAAACATAAAATTATAAGTTAATTTTTAAGTTATAGAAATATTATCCGTGTATTTTTAACTATTTACCGATAATTCGATTTATCAGTGATGCAATCTCTACTTTACACCATTTGAAAAACTATTTAATTGGGCTGCAATTTTCAAAAACTGTAAACCTATAAATTCTCACTGTCGTCCTTCTTCTGTCTGTCCTTTCTTAATCTCGAGAAGGTTATTAGATAGATGAATGTCGAGACCAGATACGGAAAGAATAGGGGCAGGAGTCAGAAATTGACTGTACGTTACGTTATTTTAATTCAAAATTTTCTTCTGAACGGAGTCAGCGACGACCGGCACGACGTTATTGTTAACAGGAAAAGTATGATGTACAGGGGCAAGACACGACTAAAATTGAGAGCATTGTGACGATGCTATATTAAATAATTGCTCCTAATCAATAGGTGTATAAATTATATAAAATTAATTTAAAACTGTGAATTATCTCAACCAAATAAACTGAATTGAAATGTGGCTTTATTCATTTAATTTTAATAAATTTCATTTTATTGAAAAAAGGGTTGCATTAATCCTCAAAATACTTTTGCATCCTTCTCTGATTACATTTATTAATTTTATCACAGAAGATTTAAGTTTACTAAATTACTTACATTAAATTTTTGCAGAAGTTTCTTTCTCCCGATACCTGATAACTGTAATAATTTTGGAGAATTAAATGTTCCAGCGCAAACAATCACTTCTTCATTAGCGAAGACTTTATAAATGTTTCCATTATTTTCAAAAATGACTCCGTATGCACGCTTATCTTTGTTAATTAGTATCTATAAAATTAGAAAGAGTAATTACATTTTGTTCATTTAAATAAAATAAATATCATTTTATAAGACAAATCATAAGTTACTTTAGTAACAAGAGAAGACGTAATAATTCGAAGATTTCTTCTCCCCATTGCAGGCTCCAAATAACCACGTAAGCTTGTCCATCTTCTACCATCTTTAAGTGTCCCTTGGGGTGTTAGAAAAACTAAAAATATAGGAACATTTTTTAGCTACTTTACCAAACTTGAAACATAATGTTGTTTGAATTGAAACAAAATTTAATTTATGGATTATTGAGGCAGGAATTTTTTTTATTTTAAACGAAAATTGATTTCTCAAAATTGAATACCTGTTTGAGGTAAAGCATTGACGTCGCCGAAAGGATATCCAATAGCTTCAGCTGCTTCTATATATCCTTGTGTTATTGGTGTATGAAAAGAAGGAAACTGAATGTACAACGCTCCACCAACTCCATGGTAACCTATGTGAAATATTAATATTTCGTAGCGAGTTTTCATCATAACACGTAATCAATTGTGAAAGCATAGAAACAAATTCGATAATAAGCTTACCATTAGCAACAATTCCAGGATTGCGATTATTTTCTATTCGAAGAAAATATGGAAATACGCTATTCCAATCCCATCCCGTTGCTCCATTTTTGGCCCAATCGTCGTAATCGTATTTATTTCCACGTAGAAATAGATTGTGATTCAACATGGACGTTCCACCTAAAACTTTACCCGAACTTACACCGAATTTCTAAAATAAACAGTAAGTGAAATAAACGTAAGCCTATATTATCCATCAAAAATTAATTAAAAATGTGTTTATATGTTCGTAAAATGTCAAGTGAAATATAATAAAATTGATATAATAAGCGTTAAGATTCTGTATAAATAAATATTAAAAATATATAATAATAATAGTAATATCTTTGGACTGAACGACAGCATAGGAAAAAGCTGAAATAATTTCTAAAATTGTTTTATAAAATGTTTTCCTTACATATATAATTAACAAAAAAAATATAATAATCCCTCATAAAAAAGAAACTTGTCATACGAACTGTCATCTAGTAATGACCCAAATTCACATAGATAAGAGTACATTCACTATGTAAAGTCGTCTTATCTAATGATATATCGTATAATTACAGATTATAATTACAGATTAAATAGTGAATTTCTCTCTTGAAATATTTTTGAATAGCTTTAAGAATTGGGCAATGAACAGCGTGTAGTTAAATTTGTTCTCTGTGGTCTCAATTCATAACAAATGACAGTAAACCAAACAGTGTCCGGATGTGGAATAGTCTCCTTGTATACATATATTACACGTAATATATATTTATACAAGAATATATCTACATTTAAATAAAATTAAAAAGTTCATCATTATTTTCTACACTATTGACTATCGTTGGATAAATCTATTCTATACCTGAATAAATATTTCATTCGTCACCTTCATAGAAAAAAAATGCTAATTGCTATCTTGAGGAAACCGTGTTTTGTATTTTCGTTTCTTTTCTTTTCTTTCGAAGACACAATGTAGTGACGTAAACTTCGGTTGGAACGCTTGAAAAGCGTTCCAACCGAATAAAAAGGATGAAAAATTCGCCCAGTGTTTAAGTTTACGTCACTACATTGTGTCTTCGAAAGAAAAGAAAAGAAACGAAAATACAAAACACGGTTTCCTCAAGATAGAACTAAAATATTATTATTGAAACGGCGAATATCATCACCTAAGAGAAGAACATGGCCCAATACCAAGACAACAAATACCAACAAAGGATAAAAGATTCGTACCCTTGGACTATTACATCCGTCTAAACTACCGAATGAGGTACGGACCAGCTTTTAACGGTATACAAGCTCTTACCAGGATTTAGAAGTTGGCTGAAGAGGGGCATCGGCCCGAAACGCGTTATGTAATAAAAAAGCGTTCCAACCGAATAAAAAGGATGAAAAATTCACCCAGTGTTTAAGTTTACGTCACTACATTGTGTCTTCGAAAGAAAAGAAAAGAAATGCTAATTGCATTTAATTAATGATTAAATATAATTAACATTACTTTCTGCTAACTTATGGAATTATACTGTACTATTTATAGTATTTAGACCTACTGATGTAACTACTATAAATAAGCTAAGTAATACAAGACTTATTGTTGAAAGCCAAAATTAAAAGTTAATATTAGCTTATAGTATAGTGTTTCTTATTTAAGTACTGTATCAATAAATAAATAAATAAATCATACTCTGTCTTTCAATACATGAGCAATTCTATAATCGGGCACAGAACTAAAGTTCCAATTGAATTTTGTAAAAAGAAGGGAAAGATGAATGAAGGGAACTTCTGAACCTAAAGGGGGTGGTGCTCCAGCTTCTAAAACTAAAACCTTTATAGAAGGATTCTTTGACAATCTATTGGCTAAAACTGATCCTCCTGATCCAGAACCAACTGTAAATAAAATTTAAAAAATTAAAAACCAAGCCATATTAAGCTTAGAAGTAAAATCTTATTAGTATTTCTTGCTTATACCAGTATATACATATTCATAATCATAATACTTTAATTTATCACGCTAACAAACACTTTTTATCTCTTAAATAAAACCTACAAAAAACCCTTAAGATCATGTGCTACGTGACCTTTTAATAGATAACTAAATAATAAAACAATGAAAGTGTTTTCAAAATGTTGCTAACTTACCTATAATATAATCGACATGTCCGAAATTTTTACTTTCAATAGATAAACACATCGTCACTTTTAACAGAATAATAAATATACAGGACTTCATTTTCACAAACTAAATACTTCAGTACCTTAATACTGTACTTTCTATTCAAACTTCAAAACTAGAATAGAGGAAAGCTACTTTATGCTTTCATTAAATGTGTTCGATGAAACGTGTTATGAGCTAATTTCAGTTTAGTAAATAATTCACCTAAAAAACACTTCTATGTAGTGATATAGATTATAATTAATACTTAAAAGGAATATTAAACTTAACAAACTTTCCTTTATATATATATATATATATATATTTATATATATATAAAGGAAAGTTTTTTGAAAGTTAGAATATTGTTCTAATTTATTAAGTGTGAGTTGAGAAAATTATTTATGCATTGTAAATAAATATATGTATACCAAAGATATCTTGTATTTGATATTAAATATTTGGAAACATATACGTAGGTCTAATTGTGCAGTAGGCGTTAAAAATTGATATTAATTTTTACTTTAAGTATAAATAATGATAATAATTACAAAGACAAACTCCCTTTCTCCTTTCTGTAACGCCAAAACTAAAGTTGTCGTAAGTATAAAGTCAGAAATCGAGACATTGTGAAGTAGCATTGTGATAAAGTTGATTGATACCCAGCATTAGATACATAGTAACTATTCTGGAATATAAGAAAATAAATCTAATTAATGTAAGTTTTGTGATTTATCAATTATTCAATATTTTAATTCATTGTTTTTTATGCCATTAATACGTATTTGAAGTAAGTTTACGTTAGAAAACCCTGCTACCTTATTGTGGATCTGGGCCAATCCATGATGGTACGAATAACATAAAAATCCTCTTAGTGTTAATAGGGAAGGAAAAAACAGAAAGAAAAGAAAAGGAACAAAGAAGGAAAGAAAAAACTAGACTAAGACCATAAGTAACCATTGATTGATCGCTGATCCATAGTTAGAAACCATCAATGGTTTTGAAGCGTACGCTCAGCGATACACAAGGCGGCAGAACTCACTAGTGGTCGATAGATAGAACCTCTGAATACTAGAAGTTGGTCATGGGTTCGTGCCTGGACATCAGGAAAACCCGGAAAACTCCACGTGGCCAGCCCGTTGGCCACGTGGAGTTTTCCGGGTTTTCTTCGCATTTGTAATACCTAAATAGAAACCAGTTTTTCATAGAAAAACCTGGCTGGAGACAGATCGCCCACGTGTCGCTTTGCCAGAATCAAACCAAAACTAGAGCGGCAAAACACGATATACGCGCCAGATATTACTAAAGATGTATGAACGTGACATTGTGGGGACATTGGCGAGTGTGTGCACGACACCTATCACCTACAATTCTTATTTGACCATTTTTAAACTATAATGCTAGTTAATTTTAATCGGAATAATTTCCCTCGCATCTAATGAAATTTTTCGAACAAGCAAACTCCGCTTCGCCATTATTTGAAATAAAATTATAGAACATCGATATATCGAGTGGCATCGAACTTATTGTTTAGTGCCATCGATGTTTCCAAAATGATGTGTCGAAAAACCGATAAAATCGATGTCTTGAGAATTCTGTGCATTCCTAGCCTTAATAAAAAAAAATCTATAAACATCCCTGGCAACAATACAATTAAAAAATATACATATTTGATAAAATAGCGGAAAAATAAGTATACCTCTAGAGAGGGATGAGAAACCTCTAAAGAAAAATCGACTCTGTCATGAGACTGTTGTTTTCTGAAGTGTAAAAAAAAAACAAGATTTAACGGCATTTTTGATATTGTCTCTCCTTTTTGAGAATGTTCCTTTTAAACTATATTATTGTCAAATAAGGCTTTTAATTAGGATGCTCACTAATGCCCAAGTGGATAAAAACACTGAACACTATTGTGTAGCGAGTTGCACCTGATCAGCTGTTCGCTCCACGTGGAGTTTAATTACTCGTGTTTTTATGAATGTGTAATTTATTTTCCTTCTTATAAACTATAAAAAAAACTTAATTAGGTCGATAATTTTTGTAGTCTAAACACGAATACCAAATATGTTATTCCCCCTTCCATTTCCAGTTTGAGCTGATTAGATAGCAAATTAACCATTTCTCGATATAGACCTCATACAATTTTTATAAAGTTTAGATTCATCGAGATATAAAAAGGCATTCAAATCTATAAATTACTCACGCTCTTTCCTTACTTGTAACGTAGAAGTACAAAAGTTTTAAATTAAACTATAGGCCTATTCCTGATGATGCTTTGGATAATTACATAGGCATGTATATAACTTATTTATTCCGTACCGCTCTATTTTATACTGTATTTCTCATTGTAAAAAGAGAACACACGTAAAAGTGTGTTTTCTATTTAGAATCAATTACGTTAATATTGATCGACACGTGCCTCCATCTGTTTTCAAATAAGTACAATAATTTTAATTGATTTCAAATAATTGTAAATATAATTATTAAATAAATTTTTAAAATATTTTATTACGATTATAATTAAAAATTGTTACAAGATTTAAATGATTAATAAAATCGTATAAGCAAATATTAATTTGTATCGTGCATAAATTAATTGCATTATTTGGAAAATAGAAGAGGAAATATAAAATTTGGAAAGTTTACTTTTTAATAATAAATAAATAAATAATATACAATTTCATAAATTAACAACGTTGAGATCTTTAATTGACTTTCCCTTGACACAAATAAATTTCATTTACTTCACTCATTCGCCATTTTTCTCGTATTCCTCTAGTCCAAAATAATAAATAATTATGAAATTTTAAAATATTTCTCGAATTATTCTTCGTTTTTCTCGTGTAATTCGCAATTTTGACCGTGATATTCGTCGGGACAGATACACAAATATTCGTCTCGATCCGCCATGTTCACGCACGTTCCATTGTTCAAACACGGATTCATCAATTCGCAATAGTCAATTTCTACGAAAACACGTGAAAATTTAAGTTAAATTTTGAATAATTCGCGCGAAAATTCGTGGGTCGAACTTACTTCTATCGCATAACGGGCCACTATATCCGGGTAAACAATTACATTCCCATGGTTTATCGCAAGTTCCGTTCTGGCAACCGGGATACGGGAAACATTCGTCGCAATTTTCGCCTTGCCAACCTACTCGGCATCTAAAAATAAACATATAATTTCATAATCGTCGAGCCATGCCCCAATAAACTAAACCACGATCGATCATTTATTAATAGTATCATCCCGTTTATCATATTTACCTGCATTCGTTGGGTTTGGTACAATATCCGTGTTCCTTACTACAATTTGGGCTGCACTTTGCTAAATATACAAAAATTCAGAACGATTTCGTGCAAAATAAAATATTATTAATTAATAAGCATGTCTTACGTATGTGACAGAATAAACTAGTCCATCCTTCTTCACAAATGCAGTCTAGAGGTTTTTCACAATAGCCATGGACACATCCAGGTAATTTCCTACATTCGTCGCATGTTTCACCTTTCCATCCAATTCGACATCTGTGAAAATTATTTTCAATCCGTTTATATTAGACTTAAAAATAAATTTTGTATATAAATTATTATAATAAATATACAGATCTTACTTGCATTCTCCAGGATCTTCACAGTAACCTCTTGTAGCGTGGCAACCCTCCTTACAAATCGCTATAAATTAAAATGGTTGAATTTTACTTTCATTTATTATGTTTCGCTTACAATACAACATATTGTCTTCCTTAAATATATCGAATCTTAAAGAATTGAGAATGGTAACTAGCAAGAAAAGTGGTGAAAGACCACGAAATTAATTGGTACTTACGCTGGCTGCAGAAGAGCCCGTCCCATCCCGAGATACAATTACACTGGAAAGTGGAATCGCACGAACCATGCATACATCCCGGTAGTGGTACACATTCCTCGCAAGTATCTCCTCTCCACCCGATTCTACAGACACAATCGTAAGGTTTGGTGCAATATCCCTGACAGCCTTCGCGACAAATCGGACGATCGCAATGCTTTCCTGTCCAACCTTCGCGACAAACTTTGCTTCCAGTAGGAGAACAAACGAAGGTAGCTTCAGTGTCGTTAGACGATGGGCATTTTTCCACACATTTGCTTCCAGTATATCCGGGAGAACAGGCTACTTTAAAACTGTACTCCAGAGAAGCATCGTTTTCGGCGGTTAAGTTGGTAGTTTTCCATACGTTATTAGGAGATGACTTGTGTTGGTTGACAAATCTAGCAATCAGTCTGCCGTCTTTAACAGCTATGGAAAAAGAAAGAAATCATTTTTATGTACTGTACAAGCTTTAAAATTACATATTGAACACTACGTTTACCTCCATCAACGGGATCGCTTCCATTAGGACTGTGCCACGCCTCGATTATAAATAATATCTTTCCCTAAAAGCAGCAAAACGAAAGTAAATTTGTAAAAAAAAGACTTTATATAGAGTTATAAATTGTCAAATTTTTCTGGAAGAAATTACTTCAAGAACCCTTCAAAGCCACGTTAAAACATTATCCCGGCACACTTACACGTGACATTAAACTAAGAGCAAAATAACACTTACAGGCCAAGGAAACTCGAAAGTCATGTTTATGGCCGTGTCTTTCACAGGGTCATCTTTCGGCAGGACGTCCGTCACGACCAGTCCAAAGGAACATGGCGTATTCGGATCGATACGTAAATGTAAATTGAATAAATTTTGAAATCTAGAAACGTGAGTGCCACATATCCTGAGGAAAATATTACAGGGTTCGTAACATTGGTCCTCCGTCTCGTTAACGTGACAACATTGCCCGGTTACATCGTTATTCCTCGTGTTAACTAACTCCTCCAGGCGCAAATGGACGATACCCGAAGAGGACACCTAAAACACACGATATTAATCGAAATATTTCGTACAGAAATTTAAAATACAGCCTTAAAACTTACACGGTGTATAAATATAGATAGCAAGAACACCACGAGAGACGTCATATCAGACCGAAGTACAGAATTATCCTGACAGAGCGACCATTATTGTTTCCTGTATTGGAACCTTTGTATAACTTCCTTATGTTATTTACTAACTGGTTTTTATGTCATCTTCGATGAGAAGGTCGTATCTAAGGCTAATGACCTGTAATGACTTCAGAAACTTTTATCCGTGACTCACCAGTTGGGGGTAGTTTGATTGAAATTTTCATATCTTAAAACACACGTTTTTAGTCTAGAAATAATTTATCAGTTTCGAAGAAATTATAATAAATATTTGATAAGTTTATTATTAATTCTTTCCAGGTAATGTTAGAATGAATAAGTAAGTGGTGTCAATGTCAGAAAGTTCGTATTTTATTCATATAAATGACTTTTATTGCCGTCTCTAAACTACTTTTCCGATTGTTTTAATGATAATTAAAATCGATGATTCCTAGTTTCATATTTAAGTTCGAACTTTATTATTATTTTTAAATATAATTATATACTTGTTCTCGATTTATATTATGGTGTAACGTTAGCTTATACTCGTGTTTTTAAGTATGTGAAGTATTTTACACTAATATTTTCTATTATAAATGCTTAAAAACATAAATATAATTTATCCTTTGTGCTTTTTAATAATTAAATTTTAAACTAAATAAAAAAAATTCAAGAAAATTTACGACTCATTTGAATGTTTTCGAGGTTATACGTGTTAAAAACATGAATTTGCTATTTAAAAAATAATGCGTGGTATTGTTTTTACTCGTGTATATATACATATATAATTTATTCAAATTAATATGCATTTTAAAATTTTTATTAATTAAAAAATCAATAGAAAAATTAATTTTGTTCTTGGCAAATTTCTGTATATAGTAAATAGCAATCAACTGAAAATAGATTGAAATATAGCTTTAAATTCTTTACATATACACAGCGAATATTGTAATATGGCAATAGATGAATAAAAGATGTACATAAAATAATTTTAAAAGGTTAGAATTAGAAATAAAAGTAGATCTCTGCAAATTCCATAGCTTCTGCCGGATTGCCGATCGATAGAGCTTTCTGTATAGGATGGAAGTGGAATGTTACTCCCTCGACCGTGTCCTCCTTTCTTTTGTTCCTCAACGTTGGTACGATCACATCTTCGGCTAATATGGTGCGTATTTGAAGTTCCATCACGTATTCCAGACCCCTTCTCAAGTAAAACGGTTTGGTTAATTTCAATCGAACGTCTTTTTCTTTGGAGAGTGTAAAGTTCACATCAATGTCCTCCCTCTCCGTTTTCTCTTCTTGTATCTTGTAAGTTAATCGAAGGTTACCGTCGAAGCGTGGCTGCCTGATAGAATAATAACCACTGTCCAATCTGACCGGGATACTGACACCCACTAGGAATATATCCCGACTGGTGACCACAAAATGGCTCCCGAATGCCCTGATGGGTCTGACGGGTGTGTGGAAAGATGTCGGTTTATAGCGAACACCGATAAAGTATTCGGGAGGTGAAAGTCTCTTGGTTGTCTCGTTGGAAAGTCCTTTCGGCATTGGAACGATGCCTTGGATTGCTAAATTCATAAACACACAATAGCACTCTTCCTTATTTAAAAGTCCACTTTTGGCGGGTCCTTTGCAGAATTCTTCCGATGACATTGTCAACCATCTTATATAAGGAAGTACATTCTCTAGCGCGTGCCTCAAATTCTCTACTTCCGGATCTAAATTTCGTCGCTTGCATTCTTCTTCCGCCCACAAATAAAGAGCACTGTACAACGAGAATTCCGAATACAGGTTGAGATATTCACGGCGCACTATTAACTCTAAAGTACCCACACTGACGTTGAGAAACGTACTCGAAGTTAAAACGTGATACGTCTGTCGGTCTATAGTATTTAAGCACTGAAAAACTAGAGTGTGAGCTTCCATGATGATTGCGAACTCGTAGACATGGCATGCATTCTTCGGAGAAACGTTTCTTTCGATATAATTGAAACATTCTCTGAGAAGATGAGGAAGCAGGTATTTCTTCGCTGCGTACGCCGTTAACATGGCATCGTCCACCGTTTGAAATTTTAACGTGTCCGTGTAAGCGTATCTAAAATATTATACACGTAAGATTTAAGTGTTTACACTCGTTCAAATAAATGAAATTATAAACTTACCTCAAGAGATTTTCGAACCCAATCGGTGCTATGTCTGTGATTCGAATCACCTTGGATTTGTCAGCCATGTCGCCGTAGAACATGGCTTCAAATACGGGACTAGTCATCGCCAACAGAACACGGTGACCCACATATCGTTTGGACGAAGTGTTAGGTCCAACGATGAACGTAACGTCAGATAAGGCGGTGTTCTTCAAAAGTGAGGATGTTCTTTGAAGAACTTTCTCACTATCGCCTTGCCACTCATTCATGTTGTCCTGGGAAAATAGTGAAAATATATCTTAATAATTAAATCAAAATTTGTCCAAATTCTTAATAAATCTCTTCTAATATAATCTCGGAATGACGTGTAAATCCTGTATTGTAAGTACTACAGTACACGTGAGGAGCGAATTTGGTATATTCGAAATTAAATAGAAAAATTCTTGTAAGTCCATGTTGTAACTATAAATATTATAACATAAATATTAATTAGTTATATATTTAATGTAAGAATAAATTTTCATAATCAAATTACAATAAATTATCAATCAAACCTTTAAGAATCTAGAAAGGATTGGCGGGTCGCAGTGCAACGGTCAGTTGAACCACCGATGAATGAGAGAATTTTGCATCTTTAGCGTGTTTAAAACGGGGTTTATCGCTTTTTTCTTAACTGGGTTTCTTAACCTCTTTAAAACCACGCAGGCATCTCCCAAATGTACAAGTCACGAATGTTTTCGACGAGATTGCGTGATTAAACAGCGAGCGCCCGCTTAATAAATTACTAAAATTCTATGAAAGAAAATATTTCTTACCTGAACAAACATCAAAGACATATGTAATTTTAAAAACTTTCCATTCAACTTATCAACAACCGCAGGCTTAGAACTGCAGACCCAAAATGCAGGGCATGAGGTCTCGCTTAGTTAACCAAGCCCACAATTGTTGTATAATGTATTAACGGGCGCCTCTCGCACGACTGATCCAACTTGGCCAATGTATTTTACGAGGTTCTATCGAAGTGTGATCCACTTTAGCCGATGCCATGGCAACGGCGTTAGAAATCGTCACGGATGATGTGCAATAACTAGGCAATTACAAGTTAGTACATCTTTAAATGGCTAATTTTAAATTTTAAATTTTACTTTCTTTCATTATTTAAATTCGAATTTAAGCATTTTACATACGAGATTACTTAACGAGACACGGCTTTTTACGTTTGTAATCGATAAATTTAAGAGAGGAAAATGTATACGAACCTCTCAACAACGGACACTGGTCGGAACGTAAAAATAACTTCGTTTGTACGCAAAAAAAAAATGGCCGCCGTTGGGAGGTGGCCGTTATTGAAGGTTCGTAATATAAATTGCGTATTAAAAAGTTTTTAATCGCGGTTTTAATAAAAAATGAACCAGAACAAATTCGTTCTCGGTAAATTCAATTTTATGTTCGGCAGTTATACTGTATTAAATAAATGGTTTCTACAGAAATTGCGTTTTATTACAGTGATTTCGGTTCGAATCGCTTGTTTTTTATAAGTACTAATACAAAATTTATCGTAGAGAAAAAAAAGAAGTTTAATTATAAAATTATACCATTAAAAAATGAAAGTTCTTTGTGTATTAAAATAAAGGGAGCATCACACTTTGATGATAATTCGGAATAGTTACGATACGAGCCAATTGTACAATAATCATTATTATAGGATCGTACGTTATATTACATTGTGTTAAATCAATTCATGGAAAATTTTTTTCATAATGGGCTGATGTTAACATCAGAATATGATACTTTAGTCGAGCGCATTAATTAGGGGTACTTTCGTATATAATCAATACCACACACTGTACGTCGGTGTGTGGTATTGATACGTAAATCTCGAATGATCATTCTACTTCTTTAAAACTGAATAAGACATAATTTATGTAAAAATTCTATTAAATTTTGCAGGAACCAAAATTGATTTTTATAGAATTTATAAAGTGTGTCATAATATCAATTGGCACGTTAAGAATGCGGTGTTTACAATCGTTCGACATGTCTTATATATGACAGAACTGTGCTAATTATGACGCATTAAGCGGGATTTGTGTATATATATTTTTTAATCGTATTAACTTTTGCGTAATTTTATACACGTGAATAATTTATAACACAGCAACTTTCGGGTCGAGGAAATGTAACGTGAACGTGTTGAGCTATCAGCAGAATTTTTAATTTTACGTAATATTTAACGCTAATTTTAGGCTATCAACTAGCATATATTGTAATTTCTTACACCGAACTTCGATGACATCGCTCCTGTTACTGAAACCATTAAGTCATACATCATTAGTATCAAATTACTAATTCAAGCGATATAAACGATATATAAATATATTAAAACCACGATCGATATTTTCGCACGTTATTTTTAATTATAAAAACAAAATAAGTTAGATATAAAGTATTTTAAGCGCTAATTATTAGTAAGATTTACAGTTTATTAAACAGCGGAATTACTGTAGTTATTAAAATTGATTGGCTAGTCAATTTGAAACTGAAAAACTAAGTGTTTAATTCCAGAATTAATACTTGAAGGTTCTAGAAACTTGTAGTTTATAGAGCATTCGAGTATTACTTCTGGATAAGTGAAGAGAAAAAATAAAAGTTTAATTGTTTAATAAATAATTTTTTAGTTTGGTTCGATAATTCGGTTTGGTCCAGCTGAACGGTGGGTGTGACATTCCAACGTGTAGGAAAAAGCAGCAGCCAGGAAGGGCGTGCCTTTCCTCACGTTGTCCGTTTTAAAAGCACAGATTGTTACTAATCAATGGTTTATACTGAAAAACGTGTATCAATAATAGCCAATTCCTCGAACATTATTCACGAAAAAGATTTTTTCCAAATCCCTACAAGCAATCGACATATAGACCTTTACATTTTCTGTTTTCCCCCCTAACCAAATTCCTCCCATTTCCAGATTTCTAATAAAAATGCAAGGCGAGTAGCTTGGTAAACTAAAATTTACAGTTAATATATCTTTACCCATTTCCTATAAAAAATTAAATACAAAAATGGTGCCACCGTTCGAAATCGGGGTAAGATGCCAAGGTTTGTGTCTAGAGATAAAGCTAAGTTAATACATCTTTGTCAGATGCAGACTGTATTTAATCTGATAACTAATACAATTCATTAATTATTAAATCAAATTTTGGGAATTTCTGAATTGTGGAAACATGGAAGAATTATAAATCACTGTTTAAAAATGGATGATTTGTAAAACGGGTCAAGGTCTTTAAATCATCAATTATATAAGATAAAAACAATGATGAGTCTCATTTTTTTTCTATATATTATTGGTTTAGAAGTTTTAATTAACGAATATAGTGTTTAAAATCCTATCTTTATTAATATATATATATAATTATAATTATAATATTTTAAATGCAATAAATGTTTCATTACTTTTTAACAAATGTATGAAATTATCTTTGAATAAAACATCTCTATTTTATATATTATTAAACTAAAGTTTTGATATTAATAAAAGATTACAATTTCAAATCTACTATCAACTTTAACTCAATTTTTAATTGTTATTAAAGAGAAGTAGCAGAATTTATGGGGAATGAAAAAATTCTTTTTAATAAATAATTAATGTTTTACCTCCTACTCCTACATAGAATCAATACATGCAATTATATTTATTTAACTCAACTAATTCATTCAATTTCTATAAAAATGATAAGAAATTGCTCAAATCTTTTACATTAAATACAATAATTTTAAACGCCGTATTTTAATTAAAATAAAAAAGTTCTTTGTTTATTACAAATATCTGGTATTTACTCCATTAAAATAACAAATCGTGCAAATGTGATTAAAAGTAAGCTTCAATTTTTATTATAAAAGTTAATGTTTCTATATAAGATTTAATATTATATTACCACGTTAATCTATTATTCTTAATTCCTTCGTAATACGATAACGTCCTAATTTGCATTACCTAAATACGTATCAAAATAGTTCAATTTTTAATATAAAACCTTTCGACCATTTATTATTATTTGAATATTTAACCGGATTTCTTTTAGAATATTTTTGAACAAATATTTAAATATTTGTTCGTTATTTTTTAATAATTGATTTTTGTTTTGAAAAGGTAAAATACCAAATTTCTTAAATTATATATTTAGAGAAATGACTTAAATTTATTCTAGAATATTATTTCTATTCTTTGGGAATTGGATGTGACTATTAATGGAATAAATCTGGTAACGTTTTTACTTTATTACTATATATTTGCAACACCGGACAAACTTGTACTTTATTTCGACGTACGGTAAGCGAGACGTCGCCGAATACAATGCGCAATTTTTAAGTTTAAAAGAGAGCGTGCTTACTGTTAAATGCCACCATTTATTAGAATAAATACGGCAGTTTCGTATCTTTTCATTTTGTGAAACAATCAGTTGGTCATTAAAAATATTATTTTTTGTAGTTACAGCATTTCGTGGTAAATAAAAAAAACTTGTTAAATCTTCAATGAGATTATTTATTTACTGTTAAAATAAAAATAAAAATTTCGAATGAAACAATGTAATGAATCTAATATCTGTCTACCATAAAAACTTTTTTATTGATTTTTGTAAATGGAGAATAAAATACTTTTAAAACGAATGTAATTAATCAAATACATATTAAATTTTCAAAAATTATACAAAATTTTTATATTTAAAATTTTCATATGAATAATTTCATGTAATTTAATTATCTTCCAGTAAGTTTGAGTAAATTTATATAATTGTTGATAAGTGAAATTATTATTAAATTTTGAATTTTGAATTATACCAAAGAAAAACTAAACAAGTAATTTTGAACTTGTTTTATTACAAAAAAAAAAAAGAACATAAAATTCTTCCATTTTCAAAGAAACATATACAATATATCGTCTAAAACTCGTATTAGTTGTGTCTGAACAATACTGAACATACTGCATATTTTACATTTAAAAACTTATCTCCTAAAGAAACGTCCCGTCCATGCTCCGGTCAATGATGACTTTTTCTCTTCTTGCAATTGTTTTATTTGTCGTTCTTGTTCCTAATTGAATAAAAACAAAATTTATATTCTACGTTAAAATATTCCGGACGGTTACGAACCCGATTCCGACTCACCTGTAACTTTCTTTGGTTTTCCTTAAACGCTTCTAATGGATCGTCAAATTGTCTATAGAAATCTAACACTGTTCTAACATCTTCGACACCACTTGTAGCAATAGCTATTGATATAATTATATATATTAAATTTACTAAAATATATATATGTATATATATTTTAACTAAAATCAAATTAAATATACAGAGAAGAATATAGTATGTTAATCAAGCAAAACAATTATAATTACACTATACATTTAATAATACATTTGACATAATTAGTAGTGTAAATTAATGAAGTATGAAAATATTAAAAATTTCTTACTATTTTAATAAACTTTCTGAAAACATTTTACTAAGATAGTTGTTAAAAACAGAAAAATTCAAATTTTTTTTTACTTATAATCAAAATACTACTGGATGTTTAGGTGAGGCAGCTAAGAATTGGCCTAATGCTCTGGTGAATCCAGGATCAAATCTGGCAGTCAAAAACCCCAAAATTTTTTGTGTGTGATCTGTTCCAAATATGTTTAATCCCATCCTTACTATCCAGCTGCCCTATTGCAGGCCTGGTCAAACCCATAATAGGACTGACCAAAAAAAAAAAAAACATCTTCTTAGTGCTGATAGGGTGGAGCAAATACAAAAAATCTCAAAACATTACTTTGTGGTTGACTACACCTATAACACTATACTTGTGGAACTCAAAATCATGTATAAACACGGTGTTTCCAACACACGTGCCATAAAATTTTTATGGCACGGCTTTATGGCACGGATGTCACAAACACTGTTTAACCACAAAATACCGTATGACAATTCGTTTATAACTAGCAATTATGGCATTCGTGGAAATTGGTCCCCTCACTCCACTCGTGTGCCAAACTTCCATTCGTGCCATAATCGCCTATATTATAAACTAATTGCATAATGTACTATTATTCAATCTCACTTTCAGAAAATGATACTTAAGTTTCAACACTTCTGTTTTGAAACTCATTGAGTTCATATCAAAAATATTCATAAAATTTTTCAAACAAATTATATAAATGAAATATTAAACTGTTGCTTCAAAAAAAGACTTAAATGTCTTTTCTTGTGTTGATTTAACCATGCCCTTTTTTGAAGATTATCAATTTATTATATCTCATTTTAATTAAATATTACGAAATAAAATTAAATATTAATTCTTTTCACTGCAATCAATGAATGCAACGTCTAGATTCGAACGACTTTTATAATTACCTTATGTATTATTAACGTCATCTATAATTATTTTCCTATAATTAATGCAAACACTTTCCTAAATAAAAAAAATTTATATATACATTTCATAGTTTTGGTAAAGCCTTTTATAACTATTACAGAAAAAGATAATAGGTTAAAGAATAAAATAAATAGAACCATGTGAATATTAGCAGTTGCAGAATCATTAAACATCTTTAAATGGGTGTGACTAATGTATGAAATGATACTTTTTTTTATTTGAAATTTTAGGGCAATATTACACAAGTCAATTGTTTGAATTCTTCTGTTATTTTTTTAAGTGGAACCAATTTATAATCTTATACTGAAATGAACTAAATAAAATTAACAAATGCTTTTAAATTCCTAATTTTTTTTTAATAAAAACAATTAAATTAACATTGTTTCATTATTACGAATTAAATATAAAAAAAGAAAATTTTAAAATCACAAAAAGTGACAAATATCAATAAAAAATAAGTAAATTTTAGATGTGTTTATCATCTTTAACGTATTAAAGTTATGAACATATTACAGGTAGCCCTCGGTTTATGTTGATTCGCAATAACGCCTGTGAGCAATTCCCCGTGTAATTCCCCGATTCTCCCAGTGCTAGACCGATTTTTCTTTGCGTTGACATATTTACTAAGCCGCAACATTGTATATTCGTTAAAACAAAGAATTTTATTTAATATATTTATTTCTTCTGTTTAATATTGTTGGGTATGTATACATTTACATTAAATTAATATTAAAATAAATAAAAATATTAAAATACTAAATATTTAGGTAACCACGTATACAAGGATAAAGGAGGGTTATTATGTCAGATAAAAGAAGTGCACCAGAGTTATCTAAACATGTCAAGAAGGCATGGCAATCAATCTCCCTAGAAACAAAAATGGAAGTTATTCGACGAATGGAAAATGGACAAACACACAGTAATGTCTGTAGATCTCTGAATTTACTTCCATCCACTGTTACTACCATTATGAAAAATGCAGATAAAATTAAACACTCTGATCAAGTCTATGGCAGTAAATGTAAAACATGTGAGTTACAGTAGAGGTAAAATTTTTGAAAAAATAGAAAAATTTTTATCGTTATGAGTGGATGATGCAAATCAAAAAACCATTTCATTGACTCAAGCTGCTATAACTGAAAAAGCAGAATCAATTTTTGATAATCTTAAGGAGACAGACGGAGGCAAAGAAACTTTTTGGGAAGCATGGGTTGGTTTATCAGATTTAAATCCCGAAGTAACTGTCGTAATGTAAAATTATGTGGCGAAGCAGCGAGCGTAGATGTTGCGGCGGTGACTGTTTTTCCTAAGGAATTTCGGGGTTATGTAGAACAAGGCAACTAACTATTCTCCGGGCCTAATCTTTAACGTTGATGAGACTGGGCTTTATTGGAAAAAGTTACCAGCACATGGATTTATTATTCACAACTACGATTTCAGTTATGTATCTCTATATTTATTTTAGAATTCTGTTGACGTTTATTTTTAAATTTGTGTTCTATTTTCACAATCTGTGTCATCTTAACTGATGAAGATCGGTAAAAACTGTTCGAAAACGTTTTTATTAGTAAAAATTTTTTTGCTGGATTTTTAAAGGTGTGTTTTTCTCATTGACTATTTTTATCCAGTTGAAAAAAAATATATTGAACAGTGAACTAATGTGAAAAAGAGCTATAGCATTTTGAAAACACAAGTCTACAAAAATTGTTTGATCTATTCTAGAATAATGGCCAAAAAATCAAAAAATATATATATTTATTTAAAATTTTACACTCAAAAAATAGGAAAAGTAGGACATGTTAACAGAAAGTACAACATTTTACAAAAAGGAAAGAGAGTAGAATAAGTGGAAGCATTGGTAATTTCTTATATATTAGCCATCATGCAGTGACCGACGGATATATCCGTCAAGGGAGATCGTGTGGCAGTGGTGAGGGACGGATATATCCGTTAAATTCTTTTGGGGGTATCGCCGAAAACTACCACAAAAAAAAATTCACATAAAAAATGTATTATGTAACAATAAAAAAAGACTTTTCTTTACTAGACATAACTGTTTACAAAATTTTTTTCCGAAATGATAATAAGAAAAAATGTGTGAAAAAATACTTTAAAAATTTCCCACGTTTCTTCTCCACTACTTTGGGGTAGCGCCATACCTGACTATCCCACCGTTGAAAGGTTAAATCGTGATATTATCAAGTAGTACAGTTCACAATCCTCTGATAAAAAAAAACAGATAAAAATTATTGTACATCTGGAGAGCATACAATTTTTGAACAACAAAATAATAATTCTCTCGGTACGTAAGAGATGCAGATTCATATCTCAAATTTTAATTAATTAAATTTACTTATTGTTAAAAGTACAACTCATCATGTAAAAAAATATATTCTACAATGGTACATTTTCTTAAATATTTAAAATTTTATAACATTTTTGTCTTCAAAAAATTTTAAATTAATAAATAATCTAAACAAATTATCTGCTTTTAGGCAATAAAATTCAATTAAAGTAAATAGGCAAAAGTTTTAAACTCTTTACGTTTAAAGAAACAAAGATTTTTATTATTTTTCTATTTATTCTTCCTCTTAAAAAAATATATACACGAATTAGAAAAGAATATTTCAGGATATTTTAGACCTCTTTAAATATAAAACTGTTGTTATATTAAATTCATTCAAATATTCTAAAATTTATTTTAAACATAACATGGCCTGAAAGAATATTTAGTGCATTTGCTATGATGAGAAACAACTCAAACAGCAGAGTATCTGTTTTACTGGAGTTGTACGTTTACAGAGAAATATTTAATGTGTCTCATATATAAGAAATAATTCTAAATATAGTAGAACCCTGATTAATAAAGGTTCTACATTATCTGAAATACACCTGTAAGTGAATACATTATTTTTCTTCTCTATCTCTAAAGAACTTTTCAAAAAAAAGTTAAGGCTGTAATGTAAAAGAATTTTCTGTTTTAATGAACAGATCTACTCCTGAAATGTATAAAATTTTGGAAAAATCATTACAATACCTTCTAAACATTGATCAGGAAGGACTATATCTCAAAGGGATGATAATTGAATTGTGGTGCATCTTGCATCTTAACAGGATAATCAATTCATCAAATTTTGTGTGAAAGTGAATTAAAAATATCAAAAAGCACTGTTCATCAAAGAATTTCAGTAGCTCCATATATGAAATTTGATGTCGTGACAAAAAAAACATCACTAATAAAATGACACAGATTGGTATGAATGCAGTGAGCTAAAAGGTCACATGCTGTAGAATGACCAATGGCTCTCAATCCTTTTCAAAGATGAAGAGAAATGTGAGGTCCCAGGGGAAAATCGAAATTGTATGTTTTAAATGATGAAAATCTGGTGAGTTAGTTAAGCTCTCACCTTTCAGAATTAAACAAAGCAAGACAAAGTCTAGCTTAAATAATAAATTTTCTTTCCAACAAAATGGATTTAAATGGCAAGGAGAATATCAAAGTCAAGAGAATTTTAGATGAATGATAGGTTTAGTTGCAAAATTGACCTCTCCTGCACCTCGAAAGGTTTCGAATTGTCACCAGGTGATGAAGGAGGACCAATCGGAGCATGGAATTGAGGAGAAAAACTGATCAAAATGTGTGTTTCAAGAACACAACGTTCTTTTGTTTTGTCATAAAAAAATCTGCTGTTCGACCTTTTATCTATCTCCAAGAGACATTCGATCTCCTGGAGTTGTTCACACTCTTCAAGCTTCATCCCTGCAACAAGGACTATTCTTTCCAAAGCTACACAGTGTCCCTGGGGCCGTCAATCCTGCCGACCATAACTGAGAAAGACACTCTTCAAAATATTTGACTTTACCCAGACTCTACCGTAGTAAATTTGTGTCGAAGGAGATGTAAAAATATTTGTAAGAAAACCATTATCTTATTAAACAGGTAAAGATGGAAAACTTGTCTCAGTGCTAATTTCGTGCCCACACACAATTGTTTCAACCCCTCGATTGTCCCGACAATTGCACACAGTCTGCAAGCCTTACAGAAATTTAATTTGGATAGCCTAATTACTGGCATGATATTAGGAAAGAAAAGTGCAGTTTTTCAGCAGGCAAAAGGGTGGTGGTTCTGTTATAGTGCGGGGCTGCTTTGGATTAATGATTTTAACTGGTAGACAGACATATAAAAGTTATCAAGAGATCCTGAAAATAATTTAACAACCTATTGAGGAAGAAACTGGAGGACCTGACTGGATTTTCTAACAGGACAATGCTAGTATTCATTGTTCACACTCAACAACTAAGTGGCCAGCAAGAAGCGCTGACTTAAATCTGATTGAGAACTTGTGGGGGCATTCTTGCTTGAAAAATTTATGCTAATAATGCATTTTATGAAAGTTTCAGAACTTAAACAAGAAATCATTGAGTACTGGTCTCAAATGGATCCAGAAATCTCGCAAAATTTAATTAAATCAATGTCTAATTGCATTTTTGAAGTCATTAAGCATAATGGCAGTTTTATTTCATATTAAAACAACTTTCATCAATTTATGTTATGAACTTTAGTTATGTTGAGTTCAAAGTTTAAACTTATCTATATTTTTGGGACATCATAAAATAAATATTTTGTGTTTAACACTTTATGTAACTGTCAAATATTGTAAAAACAATTATATAATGTTGTACTGTACTATAAAGAAACAATAATAACCACTTGCATTGTTAAGAAATACTTAGTATTTAAAAAAAAAAATAAAAACATATAGATTATCTATATTTTTGGGACACACTGTAGTTGGCTTCTACTATATCATAACTGTACAGATACTAATATAGCTGACAATTGTTCATATCAGCTATCTTGCTGGAAATTCAGCTTAAAGTCTTGCTGCAGATCAATCTTTCAGAATTTCTCATATTTTTTAATTTATACAAAACTTAATTTCTATTACTAATATTTGTACAAAATGGATGCAATTCTGCTTATCTTTCAGCCAACTTTCAATGTTAATTAAGTAATAGCACAAATAAAATCTGAAAAGGCCAGAGATATTTACTTTAAAATTCAAGTTTGTTTTTGATTATATGAAGCCCTCAGGAACTTGGTGCTAACCCTCAAAATCACATTTCTGAGGTAATTGCATTTTAATGTTTGAAAAAAATCCAAACATGAAAATTCCCAAAATGATGACACGGTCGCCACATCTACAGGCAATGTTTGGAAAGCAAAAATATTAACATACAACTATTCATATGATTTTAGGATTTTTTGAACATTCAAACTCAGTTATCTCAGAAACATGATTCTGAGGATTAGCATTATATGTCCTGAAGGGCTTCACATGTATGATGACGACTACATAGAAAATGATTTCAATTGTCCACAAAAGACAGAGAAAACATTTTGGACATTCCTTTATTGTCAAAAGTTTTCCTACATTGTCAAAATCATCACTAAGACCAGGAAGCTTTTCCTATCATTCCAGATTAGTTTCCTAAGCTTTTTCCAACCCTTTGTTATAAAGTCTGCTACCAGATTCTTAACTAATCTTTCATAGTTAGTCATCTGTCTATCATTGTCCTATTAAAAATGTGTTCAACTGCAAAATTAAAGTCAGAAGGCACAACATAAGGATCAAGGGTATAGATATAGGCTGATGATGGAACATTTCCCACTGAAATTGTTTAGTACTAAACTTTTAAAGCAGTAATTTATAGTCATCTATTGTCATAAAATAACCCAATGTTAGAACTCTGTAAATTTTATTGTTTGTTTTGAATAACTAATTAAATTTTTTCAATATCTTACAATTCCTATCAGTGTTACTTCATGACTCAAAACTTCAATAAGCAAAATACTATGACCTTATCTTGCATCTGGTGTGATCATAAATCTACATACATTTTCTGGCATGGTTATGCAGGAATACTGTTAATTAATATTGCTGATATTTTTTCTTACATTTTGGGACAACAATGGCTGACAAAATTCAGTTCATCCTATTTTTATAGACTGTATGTACCATTGGAATATTTTTCTGAATGTCCTTCATATGTATTTTTTATATTTTATTACATGGTATGTAAAATAATGCAGGCAAATAAATGTTAACTGAGTTTATTTTCCTACCTCTTTCAAATAAACTTCTTTAATTATTCTAATTAATTTGTTCATCAGAGAAGAATAAACTAATTTCCTATTAGTCTCTCCATTGTACAAAATTAAGAAAGTAAACCTGTTTTGATATTATACAGTTGAACCTGTCTATCCCCTTAAATCTCACAAGAATGAGATAAAAAATTGGAAATAGATAGGTTTTGAGATATAGAGTTTCCTACACAGTAAACAGTAATAGGTTTGATTGGAGGTATGATATTTTATTCATACAACAGCAAGTACAGTACATACCTGTATTAGGTACAAATAAGCCATTTTTGAGATACCTTAACAGAAATAGTTTGATAATAGCAATAGTTTCTGATACCCAACTTTCTTCAACCAATAAGATGCAAGCCAAACTCAAAGTCAATCAGAGAAAAACAGTGTTAATTGCTTTTTTCCGATTGACTTTGTACTGTACTGTACAAAGCCAATCAGATCTATGTACTGTATAGCTAAAAATGTTTCTCAATTACAATTTATGCTATTAAATGTAGTTGCTTAGATTTGAATTTGTACTTGACACTTCAGTCCAGAAATTGATATGTAGAGATTTTGGGTAAAAATTATATTACATAAACATGGAAAATATATTGAATTTAGGCTGAAAATGCAGGGGGAAAAATTAAATTTAGGGATGAAGAGGTTTTTGAGAAAACATGTTTGAGATAGATGGTTCAACTGTATTTACTATGTTCATAATTTTTGTAATTATAATATTCCAAATTATTTCTGTGTGAGAAACATAAAACTTTTTGTATTTCAAATTTGAATAATGTTTATTTAATTATTCTAATCATTACTCCATATAAACCTGAAGAAGTGCTTGTTATTATCAAATATAAATATTTCCTTTCAATTAAAATATTCCACTTGACTTAACCTAATATCAGTTTAGAAGAGTTATTTTCTATAAAACCATGTAACATGTTAAAACTATTTGGAAAATGTATCTAGTACATATATTTGAATAATTAAATTCTTTTAATATGTTTTTTATATAAAATTCAAATAAGAAAGTAAATTTTAATAATATATTAAACAAATTATAGTGAAGAATTTTTAAAAATTTTAATTTATATAATAAATATGAATTATTAAATAAAAATCCTTATCACTACTTTAATAATCATGTACAATAAAAAGAAAACTAAAAAATACTTACTCCTTAAAAACATTGCAAGATCAACTAAATTACGATCGTCGTCTTCACCAGACCATTTTTTAATTTTTAATGCATTGCCAGGTTGAAGTTGAAATGACTTTTGATTCCAATCAATAAAGATCACTTTAGATAAATCGCGATTAAGACAAGATAAATCCTTTAAAATAATTAAAATTATAAATTAGTTAGAAATGTCTTTAATAAAATGTTTAAAATATAAGACATCTTATAAATAAAAACCTTAACGTGGTGTCCATTAAGATAACGAGTCGCATCCCGAAATAACCTGTAGGTGATATACCCGTTTGGATCCAGAGTATCCAAAATTGGAAAGGCTGTCTACAATACAATTAAACATAATATAAAATCTTTTAAAATATAATGCAGTTTTTTATCATTTATTTTCAAACAACAGAATTATATATTTAATTACTTATATTTATATTTATTAATCACTTAATCTGTCATATGAATTAATTTTTGCCTCAAGTTTCTAATATTTTCAACACTAGCATCATCATATAAACTAACTCATGATTAACAAATAAATCCTTCAAAATAAATGAAAACCTAAACCAACTAAATATTAAGAAACAAATTTTAAAAAAATTTTATTTATGAAATTTCAAATTTATTTTTTATGAAAAGTTATGTGCATTACAATTAAAACTTTAATTATTATTAATTATTCAATTACAAATAAAAAATAGAAAAATACAAGTACTTTATACTCTGTTGCAAATATTTGAAGCACATTAAAGCCATCATGCAGTAGTAATCAAATTCTGCTCATGGAATGATAGTGGGAAAATAAAAAATTCATTACATCACAGTACAAGAAGATATCACTAGAGAACAGTTTAATCACAAATGTTACAAATCAGAAATTGGCGAGCTCAGTCTGGCAATAATGAAAATTCATCAACTTTGGAGATGGCTCTACAAGTTACTAATACACAACATTTATATTTTATTACTATTCACACCAGCTTTAAGGTGTATAAAGTTTTCAGCAACACAGTGTATATTCATAAGTTAAAAAGTAGCAAAATTTGTAGAATATTGCTGGATGGTAATTAAGTTTAAAGTTAAAAAACATGGTCTGTTAAAAAAAATTGCCATTTATTCAGTTTCAGAATACAATTTTTGACAACAACCTTTCATTGTAAGCTATTTTGTTGTCAAAATTAAAACTTTTCTTTAAAACAATGAAAAAATATCCATTAAAAACAAAAAGAAGCAGCTGAAAATCTACATTTACCAGTGTTTGTTTCTAGTGGATAGAAAGCTCTACAGTCCCCAAGCGGTAAAGATAGAAAATGTAAGAAGACGTCTGTGGCATTACAAGTTCTAATTTTAAAACTTTGTTTTTAATTGGATATTTTTTCATTGTTTTTAAAGCGAAGTTTAATTCTGATGGCCAAGTAGCCTACAATGAAAGGTCAGTCTTCAAAAACTATTCTGGAACATTGAAACTAAATAAACGTTGATTCCTTTTTCAACAGACTGCGTCTTCAATTTTAACATGTAGCAAAATTTATTCTAAATAAACAAAAATATTCAAAACTTTTAGAAAGACTTGAATATCTTTTTATATGTTTTCAAGATAATAACTAATAACTATTAATTTTTTGTATTTTAAAAAGTTAATTAAAATATTCAAAATGAAAAATAATACTAAATAAGTTTAAAAAGTCAAGAATTAATTGGGATTAAACATTTTTTAAGACCAAATGTCTTTAGCTTCAAATTATCATATTCTAAAATTTTAACCTCATAAGATATGAAAAGATTTTCCAAATTTTAAATTTAAAAAAACTTTATGCTACAGTATATGTGAATATACAAAGTCATAAGCAATTAATAATGAAAATAATTTAACAACTAAATCACACTCTAGAACAGGAATGTCAAGGATATGGCCCGAGAGACAAATAGTTGCGGCCTGCGACATCAATTCAATAATGCTATTTGTTTATTTTTTTTATCATCTTGATACCAAAGAAAATGTAATATTTTGTACTTAAACAAATAATACTTAATAAACAAAATTGTTAAACTCAATTATTATTATAACTTTTTTGTTTTTATTTTAGAGATATTTATTTTTTAGATTTATTTTTATTTTTGTGTTTAATTTCTTATTTACATTATGTTTTCTCTATTTCATCTTTTGAATTTCAAATTAAAGTCCATCTTGGCAAGATCATTTATTGTACAATTCTCACTATATTGCATATAAAATGAATGTTTTTGACATATTAGTAAATTACAGTTTATGCTTGTATTTTGAGTCTTGCGATCCTTATTTCCAGATCATTTTACAGACCTGCTTCAGGCCTGTAAATTGGCCAAAAATGTTTGTTCTGTGATTAAAGTTATTGCTGGAAAACTACAAATGGTGTTTTTTTTATTTTATTGAGAAATCTTGGGTAATTAAAAAAAGAATTTTTTGGGTTCCTACTTTTGGACTACTTTTTAGAAAATTTTTGGCTACAAATGCTAAAAACATCTGGCCCGCTGTTATACTCAAAACAAAAAATTGGCACTTAAGCAGTTTGAGTTTGATACCCCTCCTCTAGAACCTTAGGAGTCCAGTAACAACAGCACTTTAATTTATAACTAACTCTGTAAGAAGTTGTTTTAATTTAACAACTGCAATTTGAATTAATAAAAACATATATCACAAATTTTAGTATAACTTTATGAATTAATACATTAATTATGAGTTAATACATTAATTCACTAACCAATATACACATATATATATATATTTTTTTTTTATTAATATTTAACCAATATATATTTTATTTTATAGATTACTTTTACATGATAGTAACCTTTAATGATTGTGTATTAGAAAAAATACATGCTAAAGCATTTACTGAAAAATTTGAAGTATTTGGAATGAATATATGTCTATGTAATGTATGATATTCTATTTTATCTGTTGAAATATAATGTCTATATGATGATGTTTAACCTGTAATTATAATTTGGACATAATATATTTTGTGCATATTAATTCTATTATTATTATACATTCAAGTTCTATCTGTATAACAGTACTTAAATGTATAATAATTTGAGTTAGTATCTATTACATTTACTATTTGATTAATTCTATATAGATAATCTATATATCATCATCATCATCATACTACAGTGTTCCTTTGTTTTAGTAGTAATATGATGCAAAAAACATGTTTTCACTAAATTAACTAAGATTATGATTATATTAACCTTAAAGAAAATATAAAATTTAAAGGATATAAATTTCAGTTTTTAATAAAATAAAATATATATATTATATTCTACTTAAAAAAACATACAAAGCCTTGTTCAGAAGTGTACACAACAACTTCATAAAGAGGTGGTCCTATTTGCTGAAGAAAGAAATCGACTCCTGGTCGTTTTTTAAACCTCCAACCAGTTTGGTACTAAAATAAAATACGATACATTAATTTCAGATTTATATAGTTACATTTTTAAAAATTAACAATTTATATACTATAATATTTATTCACAAAATATTTCTGAATTTGTTAAATTAACACTTATACATTATTTAATTTATTTTTTAAAAGAAATTTATTAAATATTCTAAAATAGTCATTAAAATAATAGAATGTAATATTAATATAAGAACATTTCAAAGAACAGAGCTTGGGTCCACGCTCTTCAAGGTGTGTCTGCCCCGAGACTCAAATGTCTGCCCCTTTTATCCCAACTTTTTCTAGTGGGCATGAAAATTTCGTCAGGTCACTCTGTCACAGCTGTGTCCCAGTGGGCTGTCGTAAGATTTTGTCACAAGTTGGTTGCAACTTGGACGAAGGTTTATTTTTCTTTTTGTTGTTTGATTCTTGTGATAGTGTTCACACACATCAACAGTTAGTTGTTATGATTTATCAAGTAAACTTTCCCAAAAGAAAGAGGGGGTCTCCGGGATCTCATATTTTGTTATATATAGTTATTTAATTTTTTTGTGTATGTTAATTTTCTTCTATATTTATTTTAATTTATAATACATTACTATACTCCTAAGAATGCAAACTTCTTACATAACAAACATTTTTAAAATTTGTCTTCTTCAAATTTGCATTCTACCAGTAGAACCTGATGATAGCCTTTATAAAGGTTGAAAACATTTGTTTTTCAATAAATGTTTTTTGTTCTTTTAAATAGATTCTAGTTTTGAAGTGTTCTTATATTGCACACATCCAGTTTAAGTTAGTGTTTCTACTGTAATATTAGTAGTAAGCTTATTTCATTAATCGTTTTGATTACATCTCAAATTGTAATCCAATGAATGATACGAATGTCAAAACTCATGTTCTTACATAAGCTATTTTTTAAGTCTTTTATGGCTTAAAAAATACCTTGATTAGTACAGCTCTTATTATATTAGCAACATATGAGGTTAATCTTAAACATCTGAACTTAAGTTTGAACCTAATAGCCACTTCTGTTGTCAAGCGGTAACATCAATTTTAAAATATTCGATATACAATTTTTGTTGTACAAATCCTTTCAGATACTAGTATATAATACATTTTAGTTTTTTTAATTAATTAATTATATATATATATATCAGATAATTCATTACATCAATACATATATTGTTATATTATTATATAATTTATACCAATATACGTAATTATAAAATAAAATAAAAAATAAATCGCTACAATTATATTGGCTTTACGTATAAATAAACCCATGAGAATACAAATATCCAGGGAAAAAAGAATGAAAAAGTTTAATGAAAACAAATGTTTTATTCCATATTAAATGGACATCTTCAGGTCAAATACAAAATAGAATATTTTTAAAATATCTATTCTATTTTGTATTCAACCTGAAGATGCCTGTTTCACATGGAAGAAATGTTTGTTTTTTTAAAATTTCTCACTTTTTGCTGATTATTGGTGTCTTCTTTGTCTTTGTAGGTTTATTTTAAGAAAAATAAACAAAACGGATTGGAATGAATTGGTCACAAGTTAGTGTTTTAAATTTTTAATATCAAATACAAAACTAAACAGCAGTGATCAGATATTTTCTTCCATGTTTAATTGACTGATTGGTGAATTTATCAATGCAACATATTAAGGCTGTAATAGCAGCCATAATTTTGTCACTACAGGTAAGCCTGATTTGTAACAGAATTAGCCACTTTTGATAAACAATGAGAATGACACCCTATCCACATTACCTATAATAAATTAGAAAAATATAAATTAAGTTCAAACACATATCCCTTGCAATAGTAGGCTGACACTTTGCTAGATCATTGTACGATTTTTTGTTTTAATTAAATAAATATTTGTGACATTTTGAAAGAAAAAACTTTAGTTTTTTTACAAAAAGATGGAAAAATATTCGATTATCATATTAATCAATGTAGAATAAATTATTAATCTAATTTACAAAACTATAAATAAATTGTTAATGAATAAACTCTGAATGCAAAAATTATTTGCATCCAGAATTAATATATTAACTATTATAAATTTCAAAGTAAAATTGAAAATTCTTACTGTCCAATCTGGATGAACAAGAATTCCAGTCATTTCTAATACCAAAGTATAAGGAGGCTGATAGTATGGTTCTGTTAATGGATCTGGCAGTAATTTCTCACGAGATGGATCTTTAATCATCTACCATTAAATTAAAATTAATGTAAACAATTTTTTTTATAATAATCATATGAATTAATTTTTATTACAAAATTCATATTATGTAATTTTTTATCGTAACAAATCAACTTTTACATATTAACCTCTGGAATCTAACTCTTATGCTAAGAAAGTGTGCTTCTCCAGTGTGGCAAATACTCTAGATCCAGGTACTTTTCTCAGGTAGTGTATTTGATACAGTATAATAAAATTTTGCTCTGTATATTCAATTAATGTAGATTAGTAGGTTGTTCATTATAGTAAAAACATAGGTAAAATACTTTAAACAGATTTTACAGTTTTTTTTTTGTTAATTATAATTGACTGCATAAGACCGGTGATTCCCAAACTTTTTTGAGCCTCTGCCCCCATAAACTTATATCCAATGCATCCCAACCATACCCTAATGTCCCTTAACCCACTTTTCCTTGTGTGAGAAAGGCTTGGAAATATTCTTAGAAAAACTTTTCTATGAACCTAACACTTACCGTACATTGTTCTTCACACCTGGAAACCATTAAATGCAATATTTCTTCTCATCTGTTTTATCAAAGAAAAGGGAAAGGTTGTCAGTGACCCCAACCCTCACCTATGGTTGCTGTTCAGTACCCTGCCTCCAGTGTCCTTTGCTGCCCACGTGCTTCTTTTTGCTCCCCTAGATTTACTCATCACCCACAGGAGGCTATAGCACCCACTTTGGGAACTGCTGGTTTAGACAATCATTTGAGATTACATGGGATGGAGTAAAAGTTTACACAAAATTTCATTTCATGTGGTACCTGCTAACATGCAACCCATGCATAACACAGGATACATACTGTATTTCATAAAAATTGCTTTTATGTTTAATTTGAAATTTGGTTGAAAGAAAATTACAGTAGAGCATCGATTATCCGACTCAATTGGGGACTGCGGTTGGTCAGATAACTGAAAAGTCGGATAACTGAAAAGTCGGATAACCAAAAAGTATGAAAAAATACATTATTAGTATAGTGTATTAGGCCTGGTTTAAATACTAGCATCCCTTTCATGGTCGAGCCAGTGCTGCCAGCTAAAACATGCAAAAATTTAACAAAAATAATATTAAAATAGCCAAGACATAACCAAATATTGTAGCGCCACATCACTAGCGGACATTTGAATTTGCCGACTAGAACGCGGTCGGTTAACCGATAAGTCGGTTAATCAGGGGTCGGATAATCGATGCTCTACTGTAGTTTAAAATTTCCTGCATAAACATTTCATATTTTAATTAGTAATTCAGGAACCTGGTCAATGTTTATTCATTCTAAATTAAATATAATTATATCACAATTTTAAGCTGTTATGTTCCTTTCCGATTTCAGAAATACCTTCTGAAATTTATTTAGAAGCTTTAGTTATTTCAAGAACAACAGAATATAATGAAATTTAGAAGATTAAAATAACCTCAAACTTTTATGAAAAATTATTTAAATGCTTTTACATTATTCAAATAAATATGATCTGAAATAATAATATAATTTAATTTATATGTATAATAGATACATAATATAAATTATAATAAAAAATATTCTACATATACAACATTCTCAGATTGGAAATATTCAGGGTAGTCCATTTTAATCAATCCAATCAATGCATATCTTTTGAGTTATTCCAACTCAAAAACTATCATCCTACAAAATGTCATTAAACCAAAAACGTTAGACATTAAAACCATCTACGATGAAACTAATTGCCCCACAAGACAGAGCAATTAGTTTCATCATAGATGGTGCTACAATCTGAAAATGGGGGGTCAATTTCATTTCCTTAAGTAATAACCTACATTTTTTATTGCATATTCTGATTCTATATAAAAAATTAATAAACTTTTATCTACAACATTTTTTCAAAAAATACACTTATCAGAAGTTGTGTTTGAAGTTTTTAAGTAATGTGGCTGCCACACCATGCACATGTAAGTCTATTGATATCCGTGAAGTTTACTGAAAAAGGGAGAAAAATGCTAAAACAAATCATTCTAAAACTATTATTATTTGGTGGAATCAAAACCAATGTCTTCTCTTTATCACATTGTGACACTCATTTCGTATCTGTTCATTATTTGAAGAAAAAACGATTCCACTAAAACATGATTTTTTAAGCATTTTTCTCCCTTTTTTCAATGAACTTCACAGATATGCACAGATTCAAGCATGCCCTCACTGTGTGGTGGCTGCATAAAACTTCAAATGCTCATAACTTCTGATAAGTGCATCTGTTGAAAAATGTTTTAGATACAAGATTTTTCGTTTTGATGTATAATCATATGTAATAAAAAGTAAGGTTACCATTTAAGTTGACCCCATTTTCACTGATTGTAGTGTCATCTATGATGAAACTGATAGCCCTATCTTGTGGTCCCCTAAGTCTAACATTTTAGGTTTAACGATATTTTGTAGGATGCATATTTTTATAGTTATTTTACTGGACTGACTAAAATGGCTTACCTTGTATATTTTCAAATATCAATGCTTATATGTTGACATTTTGCTTGAATTGCAAGATCATTTGGATTGGAATCTAGTATCTAGATATCAACTATTATCAGAAAAATTTATACAAGAATTCCACCTTCTTTCTAGTGTCATATTATAAAATACCAAAACCTAAAATGTAAATTTGTTCGTGATCATGCTTGAACATTGATGTTTCATTGTGAATTAAAATGGATATTCATTGAATTAATAAAAATAAATACCAAAACACATCAACCCTATACTACTGTTATATTATTTTAACTTCTGGTTAGATAAATCAAGTAAATGTACTTTGCTGTTGGGAATCATTAGAGCAAAGACTGAATGTTACAATAAACTAATAAAAGAATAAATTATTTAACTTTACACTATACTATTTATGCAATAAAAAAATTAAATATATCTAAGATTTTCAGAATAGTTACCTTATTACATCTTCAAAATTTAAACAGTATGTTAAATTAATGTTAAAATAATAATAAAGTTAAATGATAACAGATCAGAAAATCTACACACAAACAAATTATTAAAAATGCATACAGTATATAGTTGAACATGAAAATAATATATTTTTTTAAACGAAATACAGTAGACTCTTGCCCTCAATAATCCAGCAAACTACCAGTGTTATCACCAATGCACTTTTATTTTTACGAAAATACTAGCCATGTCACAAATTTTTTTTTCTTGTTTACTTGAGTTGTATTTGTGTACAGTATTGCATTCCAACAAGCTGTATTATTTGCCCACCTGCAAGAAAAATGAAACAATACCAAAGGGTTACAGGTGAAGTCATTCACTGACTTTAGGCAGACTCGAGGCTTAAACACACTCAGTAAACTGGCACTGCTCTATGCAAGGAATAACCAGGAGGGTCTACTGTATTTAATGTTTTATCCAACTAAGTAAAACACAAAAACAGCAAATACCTGTTTCATTTTTAATTATCTTAATAATTAATTTAATTTTAAAAAATCAAAACAGTATAATAATTATTTTGTAAATTTAAGTAAATTAATAATCATTTCATAATTAAAGAAACAAAGTTTATTATAATATGAATATGATTTGTGTATAAAATATACAGAAAATTTCATAACTATACCTTATCATAATAAAGTAATTCTTTGTAAGAACGTAAAATGTAAGCTTTCCAGATCGGCACTAAAAAATAATCAGAATAAATATTTATTTAATAACAAATTTTAATATGTTGCCGAAAAATTTAACTTACTTTCGGAGAATTCATCTGTTATCTGTAGGAAAAAATTGATTATAAAAATGTTTATTTTATATTAATGTTAAGTATTTTAAAATTCTTTAACAAACTATTAAATAATAAAATATTTTCTTCCAAGTGAATAGTTTTCTGAATAAAGTAACAGATTTTTATGCATTATCATATTACACAAAAACACTTCATACATGTACTTCTTAGTCAATATGAATAAAAAATACTGCATTAACAATATCAGTAAAATATCTGAAATACATAAATATTTTTTCATTTCAATTATTCAGCTACAAGAAAGAAAAAAACGTGACTTTATATAAATAACAAAAACATAAAAAATATAAATTTCTTTCTTTTTAACTTAATTTTAATGTAAAATCTTATCTAAATTATTAAATTAATTCAATACAATTTTCAATTTGAAAAATCTACAAGTACCGAGTTTAAATTTAGAAAGATAACAGCTGTTTTTCCAACTTATTATTTAATTTTTTTCCACATTTCTAATAAGTTTAATAAGGTGAAATTAGAAGTCTTAGTCTTCAAATACAATTCTTTACACAAAACCTTCTCTGGATTTTCATATACAAATTCTAGCCATTATTACATTAAAAATTGCCGGGACGATTTCATATTTAGAAAAGAAAATATATTTCTTACTAGACTATACAATACACGAGTCCATTTCTATCCGTCCCTTTGCACGCTTTCTTAGAGGCATTAACAAGTCTATATATTTTCTTTTCTAAATATGAAATCGTCCCGGCAATTTTTAATGTAATAATTTTATTTTTAAAGAATTGTGTTTGCTACCGCTAGAGAAATTTTAACTTTTTTACATTTGTTGGCGGACAGTAGCCTCAAATAAAAGGACGGTTCCGCCGTAGACTTGTTAATGCCTCTAAGAAAGCGTGTGAAGGAACGGATAGAAATGGACTCATGTATTGTATAGTCTAGTAAGAAATATATTTTCTTTTCTAAATATCTAGCCATTATTATTTGGAGTGATGATTATATAAACACCATCACAACATATTTTACTTTTAAAGTTTTTATTTTTATTCTTAATATTGATACATTCAATCAATCAATATATGTATAATTTTTGAAACAACATAACAAGTTTCATAGAATGTCAAGTTATGAGAGTCAACTTCCTGAGACTCTACTGTATTAAGATCAATAAGAAATAATATAATAAAAACTCATCTCAATTTAAAGTTATTCACATAGCTACATTAAAATAAATTCAGATCACAGATGTAGAGCATTGCGACTAATGCATTAGTGACTAATATTCTTATTATACAGTTAATGTCATTCAACAAAACATTTCTTTCTGTTTAAAAATATGATATCCAAAACCATATCTTTATTGACTCACAAATAGCTTTGCACACTTTTCCAGCCATATTACATTTATTCTTGTATATTAAATTATACTCTAAGCAAACATAAATACTTAGAGTATAATTTGGTACACAAGACTAAATATTATAGAGCTGGAAAAATGTGGAAGGCTATTTGTAAGTCATTTAATAATTTTCAGCTAATTAATATTAAACTTAACATATCTTTATTGTTGTTTTTAATAAATTACAAAGAATTATTAGTGAAAAATTATTAACAGTAAAATTTTCTTAATCAAAATGAACTGTTTTATAATATTGCAATTTTATTACTAAGTAAAATATTATTTTATTTTAACTGTAATTTCTTAAACAATGATCAAAACAAATATATACATTGCTTACCAAATTACCATCAGGATCTCTTTTAGGGGATCCTAAAATTTTAAATTAAAAAGATATAATTTTATATATTGAAATCATGCAAAAGATAAAATATAATAATGTATATATAATTAAAATTAATTTTCAATGCAATTATTAAAGTATTTTTATTATACCTACTTTTCTGAAAATTTTTTAAGACTTTGAATACTATATTTTATAATATAAATAAAACATTTCAACTGATAGATAAACATAATAAAAATATATTTATAAAAGACATTCAACAATAAGAATGCAGAAAATAATTTAGATTACATCAATTTTTCATTTCAATCTTCTCAGATATTCATAACAGCAAGTTTCGGATTCAAGAAATATAATTTAACTCCCTCCATTCTTAAAATTTTCTTTAAATCAGCACTAATTTATTTTAAATTTTAAACAGTTTTTAAAATCATGCTGCGTCGCAGGAATCTCGTTAAATTCAAAGTTTTGTTACTAATCCAAAAAGACTGGATGGAGAACACTGGTCTAAATGATTTGACTTGTCATTTAGCGCTTCAAAAAACTCTTCTACGAACAATGTTCTTAATGTTTTCCCAAAAATTAGTAAGTCCACAAATGGAAAGTGAATAAAACCACTGAATACTGATAGGCCTAGTTGGTTTGCACCTTACAAATGGGCCAACTATGTGCAGTTTTTCCAGCTTTTCTTCACATTTGTAACACCTAAATAGCGGTCAGTTTAGACCATAGAAAACCCTCCTGAGAGACATCTCCACTTTGGCAGATTGCCCATTTGTTGCTTTGCTGTATTCCAAATCCAAAACATATTCTAGCCTATATTTTGACATTTACTATCACATTGATGATAAAGTAATATTAAACAAATATTTAAATAATAAAAGAATTAAAAATAAATAAATAAAATAACTTTTGGAGTATAAAATGTCCTATATAGCATTCATCTTTTCACCAGTTATATATATAGGATTGCCAGATTTTCATAACTGAAATAAAGGACACTTCAAAATGATTCATGCTATAACATGCAAACTTTTACTAAATCACATTTCTCCCCAAAAAATAAAACTGAATGATTTAATTAGTAAGTAAACATTCTGTTTATGTGTTTTAGATTTTTAATTTAAAAATTAGTTTTCACATTGAATATAAATATTTGCAAATTTTAGTCTGAATTAAAATTTAAAATATTTATTGCATCCTTCTCATTTCCAAAAAGGACAAAAACAATTTAGACAAAATAAAGGACATCTGACAATTCTGGTTATATAAAACACTACAAAAATAGTGTTATTTAAAAGTTTGTTTTAAATAGACTTTTGTAATATTTAAATTTTAAATATTTTATAAAATTTGAAAATTAAACTCTGTATCATAAATCACTCAGAATAAATTTTACATTCTAATATAAATTACATAGGGTGTCTTAAGGTGCATCATCATCATTTCAACTCTTTTGATCGTGCTTGATGCTTGATGTTTCTAAACAGCAATGAAAATAATAACAACACGCTACTTTCCATTTAAAAATATTTATGATTAAACAAATTTTACCAAATTTATTACGTCTTAAATTAAATTAATCAAATCTCTGAAGTTTTACAAAATATTACGTAAACTTTACCAAAACAGAAAATCTTACATTAAATACAAACGGAATAATAATAATAATCTAAATTATTGACATAGCTATGACTATTGAAAGTCAATTTACAAAATAAAGGTGTTTGACAAGACGAGACTAATCGGGCCAACCTAGCAATTATGCCTCCCCTGGCAAGATTGCTAAGATATAGGCGTAACGTAATTGTAATCAAAAGATCCCAGGGACTCAGACTGACATTTAATTACTTAATTATTTTCAAAATGTAAAATAGTCGATTATCCGAAATTAAGAGTGCTTTATTGTTTTGGAACATTTCCGTTAACTGGGCGCCATTCAATTTTCAATCCAGTTTTAGAAAAAAACATGTTTAATTTCACATTTTTTACTGATAAACTTTATCTGTAAAAAATGTGACAGCCCACCTTGTCCCCTGGGACTAACCAATTCTTATGGGAAAAATTCAGTAAATTATCACGATATGGATCCAGAAGTGACTATTAGAACAAAAATAAATTAAAATAAGTTTTAAATCAAGCAACACTGTTACATATTTTCCTCTCGGTATACCTTCATCTCCCACGTCTGTGTGATTCAATACAAGATGCAGGCTATTTAATAAAAGGCAGCATAAAAATAAACAGAATAAACAGCATAAAAATCAAACTGCATTGCTTAAAACTATCAAATAGTTTCACCTACCCCATTCATATATAAGGAATGCGGTGACTCCAGTAAATATTGTGCCAAATATGATAAATGTTAGTTTCATGGCTTTCTTAGAGAAGTCTTTTTTCCCATTATCATCTTTCTTGCGAGTGTCATCTTTGGAATATAAGTCGGCAGTTACGTGATCTTTCACTTCACTAGACAAAGATCTCAAAGGAATGAGACTATTCGACCGTTTAAATTGTTTTATATTAACTAATCTGTGATACGACGAAAACTGAGAAATTAATTTAGTTCTATAAATTAAACTAAACGATTCCAAACGTAAACATCTACAAAAACACGATCTACTCAACACTATGGCCGCCATTTTACTTCGACACATGCGACTCCTACTTTTCAAATATAATTCATTCATTTTTATCCCTGGATTTAAAAATAGTTTTTATTCGCCATTCACTAAATTTTTATTCTGGAAATGTTAATGTAATAAATAAAAATTGTTCGTTATAGAAATTTACTTAAATAATAATTAAAATATATTTTCTACATTTTTATTACCAGCCTTGTGGGCACTAAGAGAGGCCCTCTTTTAGTCAAGCCCATAATGGAGCTAGTGGCGAGGGCGGGGCTCGACATATCCGGACGAACCGTCCCGAAAAATTCCTGGGGATTATTCGACTCGTCCGTATTCGATCCCGGATTCTCTAAGCGGTAGGTTGCTACCTTGACCGCTTCATTCCATTATTTCGAAAATGCGATATATTCTTTCTTCATAACTGATAGAGTACATTAAACAACACAAAACCACTGTCAAGTTAAGCTTTTTTAACTAGTATTTCTGCCAGTGTTTGCATTATTTATCAAAGTACTGAAAGCAATGGGATCGTTCATAAATTACATAACGCATATCCTTTATCAAATAGGGGAGTTCTCTTACTGTACAAAAGGATAATACACAGCACGAGATACCGAACGTTACATTAATTACTTACATGTGTAAAGTACAATGCAATAACAGAAACAGTACGGTTCGCTACTCAACATTTCGGGAACAAATGAATCGTTCTGTTACCTGAGGGTGACACTCTAATTTTACGTAACGTTTTTGTAAACACCCTAACTCCTTTAAATGTTTCAGAAATTACTTCGGAAATAAACACAATAAATTTAACTTTACATATTAAATGCTAATAATGTATATTGTATAATCTACTCACGCAACGTAAACATCGCCGTTAGCATAGCAACTGAAGTAGCGAAAGAAACAACCCGAGGGAAACGTGTAACAAGAACACTTTGCTGATACTGTATTAAGTAAACGGAATAGCAACTAAATAATAGTTATTATTAAGTGATACTTTCGTATTGTTGTATAGTACGTATGTCAATAACAAGATGTTTGTAAGTAAATTTTAATCTTTCTTCTATATAATTTTTATTTCAACTAGTGTATTTTCAATAAAAAAATTTAAAATATAGAAAATAAATTGAAAACAGTAAAGATTTAAGTGACAGAGTGAAGACAGTTTGGGGCTGTGATGTCTCAAAGTCCCTAAAATATTTACTCGAGATTTTAATGAGTCGTGACTGGATTTGTGCTGAAAAGTTCCTTGTAATCTATTATACGAAACGTTACCGTGACTGAATTGCGAAAGCGCTTTATTTTTGTGTTTGTACGATTGAAAATGGCAAATAATTTCAGTTTTGGGACGTTAGTAGACATTCATTTTTTACGATCGTTCGAATGTAAACTCAGCAGAAACGTACTTTCTTTATCACAAAGTCTTTTCCAGATAGATGAATGTTTATCCGTATTTACCAGCATAGAGAACAACCATCTAGTGTGGTTCATGCACGATGGAAAGCGCCCTGATTTTAGTATCGTAGCAAGAAGTGCTTTAATGGAAAAGTTCCTGGAAAAGAAATAGGAAGTAGTAGACTGATCGGTTAAAAGACTGGGTTACTTAATTTAAATTATTTTGATTATTATCTTTTGGCTCGTTTTTGAATTCTTTTGTCTATTCTGGGCTAGTCGCAATTGCTGCAGAGCCACAAAAGCTGGTTTTATCAACCTTTTCTCTAATCCATAAGTCTGACTTTCGAATCTTGTCGATATGCCAAATGAATCGAACGTTTTGAAAAATATTTTAATTCATTCTTAATTAAACATTTATATTTCATGTTTATAATATTACAATAATTTTACTGAAATATTTAACGCGGAGATTACTTAAATAGCCTTAATAACAAAAAACGTTCATTTTACTTAGCAAAATTGTAGTAAAATTTAAATGAATATTTAGAGTAATTAACGTATTTATAGCCTGGATTAAATATTTCACATAAGATATTTATTAAAAATTATTAAATTATAGGTAATATTCACTTCATAAATAGCAATTCTTCTAAATTAATACACCAATTTAAGTTATTTGAGTTTTTTTTATAAATAAATAAATTATTTAATGATTCACAGTTAACAAATTTTAATACCGAAATGAGTAATTTATATTTAATATTAAAAGCATTTCGCTATATTACGTTCATCTTTTCTCTTGATAAATAAAAATACTTTATTTAATTAATTTAATTCCCAATGATCATTTACGTATTTTACGCTGATGATTTTTTAATTCGCCGTATTATGGCTTCTCTTTTGTTTATATTTTATTCACTACGAGACTCATTTGTCCCTATAGCCACTTCGTATACAACTATGTAATATCGACATTTAATATTTTCTGTTTCTTGTAAAATACTAAATTTATTTCGGTTTAGTCGACAAGGTACGTATATTTACTGTTAATTCCTTATTATTTTCAGATAAATCGTATATAAACATTCATCATTTAGGCCTGTCTACAGTTAGATTCTTATACTTCTTTTTTAATTTAATATAATTTATTTATTTATTTTAGGCCAAAATGAACCATATTCAAGAAAGTAGGCTACATGGAGACCGCGGCATCAGTTTTGTGAATAGCGATAGATGCCTTACTCAAGTAAAATTGATTTTAACTTATTACATTTTAGTATTTGAAATAAAAAAAAAAATCGAATTATTCATTGAAGTTATTATAGAAAATGACTAAAACGTTTAATTGTCTAATTTCTAACAGTTAAATTGTTGGAAAATTTACAAAGTAAATGTTGTTTAAGCTCTTTTGTTTTACTATGAATTACGCGTGATAATTTTTATTCGCTATTTTTAATAAAAATAAACATTAAAAAGAATACACTGTTAATTAATTCATAATAGATGCACTATAAATTAAATATTATAATACATTCAACCCTCCGAACAACGGCCATTGTGGCCGTTGTTCAGAGGAGAGGTTATTTTGTATGCATTGTCGTAAAAACACAGTTTACAGCTGGCTATTATTGGAGATTCCACTGTACATCTATTAACTGCAGATTTAACATTAAATTATTTGCTTTTTGCTTGAACATTTATTTAATTAATAACGGCTTATTAACCCCTAAAGACATGTGATCAAAACTTCCAATTATCTATTTTGAAAACCCAACTAGTTTTCTTCGAGTTTTTTTATGTGTTTGGCAGTATTCAAATTTTTTGTGGTATACTTTCTGTTTGATTATTTTCATATACATTATCTAAAACTTTAAGCTGAAATTAATTTTATATATGTTTCGCCCTTAAAGAGGAGAAAACAAAAGGTAAACGACCTGTTATCTAAATGCAAATGTCATTAAACTTTTAAAGTATTGTACATAAGAATTTTGCACACATCCCAGAGGTTTGCGGAGCGAGTGCCTTTCGGAGAATTCGCGAAGGGCACTCACAGCGCTAACGAGTGAATAAAACCACAAAACACTACAGGCCACGTGAAACTTTCCGGGTTTTATTGACGTGTCTAACAACTATTCACGGGCCAATTTCCATTGAAAATCCATTGTATTTCTTAACTAGTCTTTTACTAATCGATTGTGTGATATCTTTATACCTAATTTTAATTTTTTAATGCCTGTATTTTATACTCTGTCCCCGTTCTAACGTTCATAGTAATAAAAATTTAGTGTATTTTCATTCCAGAATTTTTCAATTGAAATATTATATCAATAATCAACCTTAATATTGAACTGATTATAATAAGTATTTTGATGTATTATAATTTAATTACTTTATTTATTATAATAAATGCGATAAGAGTAAATATTATGATTGTTTTTAGGTGAAATCGGAAGGAAACAAATATATTTTAAGACCGACTAACGAAGAGAAACGTGTATATTTGGTCCATTTATTAGAAAAAGTATTGATGACCGGAATTCCTCAGATAGTTACGGAGGGCAATAATAAACGAAGAATATTCAAATTATTTGTCTTCGTTGCTTGTTTAACTGGTTTCCTCTATCAGTTGGGAACGTTCCTTTCTTTTTATTTCACATATCCAACGAGTTTAGAAATCCTCGTGAAATATAAAACTATAAAGAAACTACCAAAACCAATGGTTACTATTTGTAATCTTAACGAGTATGTTTAATTTTGTTTGATTTAACGTAAATGATTACACTTTAATGTATTTTATAAATTTATTACCTTTCGATGTACAGGGTACGAAGAACAATGTACTGTAGAGATTTTCCTGATAATTGTGAGAAGCCGAAAAACGTAAGGAACTTCTGCCAGCACTTTCACCATTTTTGTCAAAAAGAAAATTATAATGATGAAGATTTATTGGTAAGATTATAAATATATAAATTAAATTATTTCCATTTTGATTTCTTAAAAACTTAAAATAATATAATAACAATATTAATTAAATATGAAAAATTTCTAAGGGCAGGCTTGCTTCGATTTGATAATACGAGAAAATAAGTAGTGTTAATTAAATTTTCTTACTTGAATTTTTACTTTTTACCGCGGTGTAAGAAAGAAAAGGTAAGGGAATTTTAATAACTCAGATGCACTAAAACCGGTGCATTCCTTTCATCGTTTGTCTAGAATCTGCCAGATGTAAAGTTGTGTATTTTCCTCATTGAAGTGTAGTCATTATAAGTACTAGTTTTGCTTTAATATACTATAAAGTTAATGCGAACTGTCCAGAGAGAGATTAAGTAATTAGAGAGTAGACATTTTCTGTTTTCAGTCATTTATTCATTATTATAATACAATAAAAATTTACTACCAGAGCATCTTTGTGCGTTTTTTCCCTCGCTTTCCAACCTACGCAAATAATTTTTTGTTTAGCACATTCTCAATAGAACATAATAATGAATTATGTAAGCTAGCATCTCTTCTGCTTGTTCTTTACGTGGAAATTGCAATATCTTGTTACAAAAAATACGTTCTATGCAGTCTAAATAGATTATTTTTCGGGATTTTTTATTAGCAGTTGAATCCATAGTTTTGTATAAATAATTATTAACTAATGACTAATCCGAACTATCCGAATGACTAACGACTGCCGAAAAACATTTATTTAAAGATGTAAAGTATCACATGTAAAAAATACAGTAACTTAGAATGTTTGGTAAGTCCTGTCTATACTTTTTGTATATTTTTATTTGTGGTGTGCCACGAAATTTTGGGAAGGGCCGTCCATAAATTTGTAAGAGCGATTTCGGTCATTCTAGACACTCACCCACCCCTGTATAAGAAACCGTAATATTTTCTTTAATTCCCCCTCCCCTTCCCTATCTTACGTAATATTTAGGCATAATTTTCATTTTTATATTAATTTTAATTTTCACAAAAAAAAAACGCAAAATACTTCGACAGATCGACTAACAAGTGTAAACAGAAACGTCATACAAAATAAACAAGAGAGAAACCACATTCCGTTACCATATTAATTACATTTTGGCTAAGGCCGAAAAAATAAACTACACGCTGCTAAAATGTGCTAGGTGCACCGGGGGATTAAATCATAAAGCTTATAAAACTCTATATAATGGGGCAATACAACCGATGCAACTTTACGCGGCCTCTAGCTGGGGTCATGTAACCAGTAAAAATTCAGTAGCAAGTAAATTACTCCCTCTTCAAGGACAGTTTGCCATCAGAATTTCGAAGCGCTGCAGAACTGTTTTTACTAACGCTTCTCTGATTCTAGCGGAGGTCCTTCCTTTGCCGCTATGTATTGTGGAAAAGGTTCTAAATTACTACATCAGAACTACAAACGTCGAGACTCAACGACAGTCTCTACTCCTATCTACGGCTGTTCAAATCCTACTATATTGCGATTACCCTATCTCTGATCATCACCCCGTAAACAAGGTTATCTCCAGGGTACGTTTGGTGTCATCTGCTTCCTCCATGGATAACCATGCAGACATTAATATCTACACAGATGGGTCCAAAAGCCCCCTTCGTGTCTGCTCAAGTATCTGTATCTTCCTCCAAACTGGCATATTTTGCCCAAAATATGTTAGAAGGTACAGATACCCCCACATATCAAGCTGAAGAAGATGATGACTACGAAACTGTTCAGTGGGCCACTTCACTACCAAAGAAAACTCTGTCTATCAACATTTACAATGATTCTTAGTCTGTCCTAAAATCTCTATTAAATCCTAATTGCAATAGCAATAAAATCACATATATCCAGCACCATATTAAAAATCTTGTAAATAAGATAATTTTTATGTTTGTTCGTGGCCATACTGGCATACTAGAAAAGGAAAAAGCCGACTTTGAGGCTATGTCAGCTGCAAAGGACTACACTCGCATCTTTCTCTCACGCAGCTTCTCACGCAAAATTATATTTATTACAACGCTATGCAAAAGTGGAATCAACAATAGTTGAGCAGTAAAACTGGTAGAATAACTTTATTTTCCTAGTGTTGAATGCAGGTTCTCATCACCACTTAGAGATTTAACGTTTGCTACTGCTCAACTACTTACTGAGCACGTATATAACAACTAAGCACGTATACTGAGCACGTATACTACTAAGCACGTATACTAAGCACGTATACTACTTACTGAGCACGTATAAAGCAAGAGGCAAAAACTGCCTCTTGCTTTTGCTCTACAGAAAACCTAGACACCGTCGACCGTATGATCTATTATTGTCCAATTTACGATCAAGATAGACTTATTCTGAAACTAGAAACCTATACGCTCGGTTACGGGTGGCCATTTCAGTAATAAATGTAATAATATACAGTTTAAACCAATTTCTCGTATTTTATTCACGTCATCTTAGAGATTTAAAAATTCTTTGTGATTATAATGTATATATTTAATTTTAATTAAAACTACCTTTACAAATGACGTGACAATTAATCGATAATGTCCTTATTTATATACTTTCGTTTATATTTTAGTTTCCTCTACCGCATTATTATTATTATACTTCTCACAATCGAACTCTCATAGAAAAATATGGTGACGGAGTGGAAGATATGCTAAATCCTTATAGGTAATATATATATATAATTCTAAACGTAAATTAAAAATAATATGGATTCTAAAACAGGCTTTTTTAATTGTTTTTACAGAAATTTCTCTAATCGTGTTATTTTAGCAAATGATGGAGTAGAGATTAGAAAATGTTATACGGTTGATTTGTCCAAAGTCTATTCTAACGAATTCGCAAAGGAGAATTACATTCATTATTCGAAAAGACTTGGTATGCAATTTCTTGTTTTCTTAATATAAATAGCCAACACAATGCAATTACTGTAACAGCTCCACAACCATATTAACACCACTCAATGTGGTGTTAATATGGTTGCTCAAAATTTGAGCCGAGACAAACACCGTGAGACGAGCTTATTTAGAATTTGTCTAGAAAAATAGAGAAAAAGCAAGATGGCTAACTGAATCTTTCTTAATACAAACTTCGTATAAAGAGTTTTATATTATGTCCAGTGTACTTTATAAAGTAAAAATAATGACATTTTGTTCAGTAACAGAATCCAACATATTTGTGGAGATGAATGTTACATTTAATCCCGAAGAAACATTTTACCCGACTATTCCCGTCGGTGCCAGATTGTCAGTTCACTCGAGGACTCAACTAATTAATCCTTTTATCAATGGTGTGCTTATTAGACCCGGTAGGAAATACGGAATCCAATTGAGAATTGTAAGTGAAAAATAAATTATGTAATATTATTTGATAAAGTGTAGTATTTACAAATAATATTATTTCAGATTGAACACAATCTGTTGCCTGCTCCTTATAGAACAAATTGTAAAAAGTATGATCGAAGTCACGGTAAAACGAGACACATACTGTATAGTCGAGATGCGAGTATTTTTATTTCTGTATAAATATAAAGTTAAGCCAAATTAGACTGACAGTTTTTAATTTAAAACGTTTAGCGCTGCTTAATCGAATGTAGTAAAGAGAATTGGATAAAAAAGTGTGGCTGTGTCGGTGAAGAATATCCATTTCGCTTCGAAGGAAAATTTTGCGAAGATTTCGGTAAGATGCTTACTTATATATTTTCTATTATATAAAAATTTGTGTATTAGGGGGATTGATACTACTAAATTTTGGTGGTTAAAGGTCGATAGGATGGGGAGATAAAGGGCACGTGTTTATCTCCAGTAGAGTCAGACTTAATGACGATTTTACTCGTTATTAGCATTTACAATTGTTTATAAAACATTTTATAATTAAGTTTATTTTTCATCACAGATTCTCTACAATGTGTTAGAAACTTAAATAATGAAGATTGCTACCAAAAGTGCCCTGTAAACTGCAGGTCAGATATTTAAAAAAATGATTTTAGACAGTAGAGATGTACTTAAATTTTTTATAAGTAACTTTAACCTACTAAATGAATTTCAGATATTACACTTTTCGATATAGCGTGGATGAATCGCCCATAGAATGCGGCAATGTAAGTCTAGATTTTATAAGATAAATAATTGTAAAAAGTCTAAAAACATAATTTGTATTGAATATTTTATATTTATTTTTAGTGTACCGACGCTTTAAAGAATCCCGAATCGGTTATCGAACACGGAAACAGGCAAATTTGATTTAATTCGAAAAAAAATTTGATTAATTTATTATTACTTACATATTGATTTTTTATTCATTAGAATTAAGCATGCACTTCTGAGTTTTTTTCTAAAAAGTCCCGAAATTTTAATATATAAATATAAGCCACAATTTCAAGTAAGTTTATACTTATTTCGATCTTAAAATATTTAGTTATTAAATATATCATTTGAAATGATCTTTTTATATTATTATTATAGGTGATTGAAGTATTTGGATACATTGGAGGCTACGTGGGAATTTGGTTGGGAATATCTTTAATTGCTGTTTTCGATTTACTGGAAACTCTACTTGTTTACTTTTCCTATAGCTTAAAGGGAAAAATTCCGAAATTAGCTTTAAAAAAATAAAATTATTATTAAATATTTTACTTTAATACGAATATTTAAAGATGAATTTTAAAATATACATTGAATAAAATGCCTTATAATTCAAATTCTATGCAATATCTACTGTAACGATATAACTACTTAATACATTTTGTAATTTTAAATATGAATTTATATTAATAAAAATTATTATCGTATATAATTTTACTTTAATCATATTTAAAGGGCATGGAACGAACTTTAAGTGGAAAGCCCTCTTAGTTCCCAGAAAGAAAAGAGAGAAAAATTATGTAAATTCATTAAAATACCTAATTATTATCTGAAAATAAAATTATAATATTCTCTAGATATCATCAAAATTCACATTTTTGTATATTTTTAACAATTAATAATCATAATGAAAATTTTATTCACAAAGATAAAACTCTTATTAGAACCAGAGATTAAATGATATAAATACTGTAATTTTTTTTGAATCCCTGCATCGAAAATTCATTTATACTTACTTATTAAACTGTGTATAAAATTCTATAATAAGCGATTTTAATAAAAATTACACTATAAATAAAAAATAGGAGAAGAAATTCTGCATTACGCCATGGTAAATATCAAGTGTTTACATCTGTCTTTTATTGAATAGCGTTAACAACTGTTATAATAAATAAATTATTGCACTGAAATTTTACTAATTGTTCAGTAACGTTTTCGAAACTATTCTTCTATATTGTAAAATGAAATTTTATTAATTATTTATTTATCATAATAGCGCACGGTTAGAACAAAATTGCAACACACAACAATAAAAATATACAATAAAAACCACATAAACAGTTCTTACATTAATTGCAGAAATTCATTTGAAATTTTTCTAAATTGCTTAAACTCAAGTGGAGATAAACTTTAAGTTTTAATGGATGTAAAATGTTGATAAAATTAATCAAAATTGCCTCCCCGCAACACTTTGTATTTTAATACCTCGCATCTACTTATACTCCTCTCCTCATTAATACATATACTTTACTCTTAACTCGTCGTTTCGCTATGGATGAACTGTAATATCTATAATAATTCGGGAGCCACTACTTTATAAAACTAACCAGAAAACACCTTTAGTCAGCTTCTAATATTTTGGTAAGTTTGTGTAATGATATAACTATAAAATATCAATTGCTCGTAAATCGCGCCAACTAGTATGAAATTATAATAAAAAAATGAGTAATTAGTGCTGAATTTATTGTACTTCTATGCTCCATTATAAAAGGTAAGAAAACATTAATATAGTTTGGATGTTGATATAAAATATCTCGTTTAACTACGCTTGAACGAAATGATATGTTATTTTTAATAAAAATTCTAATTGTTTGGAGAATAGAAAATAAACAAGAGAGATCATTGAAGATAGTATTATTTTGCATAATTTACTCCAGCAGACATGGCAGATAATAATATACAAGGGGTTAAAGGCATTAATGTTAAACAAACCTTAATGCTAGTGTAATTTTATAACACCTTAAATCACTCACAAGTAGTATTCGTTCATATTTAGTTCATATTGTTTCCATTTTCAAAATATAACTCCTTATAACGCGTATAGCGTATTTTAATTCATTCGTTGTTAAATAACATTCAATTAACTGGATAGATTTTAAAGTATAATGAGTCATCTAGTGACAAATTCGAGCTAATTTCTTTAAAATCCTAGTTATATTTAATTGAATAATCTTCTCCTCCTTGTAGCTATTGCTATTATTAATGTTAAGGAATTAAGGTTAAATAAATTAAGTGTAATTAAAGTTAAATTAAAGTTAAGCAAATGAAGTTACATTAATGTGGAACCGAATTAATTTAATCTATTCAGTTGAAAACACTAATGAACTAAATACAGGCTGTATTTATATTCTGTTATTTTATTACTAATTTATCAGACTAATGTAAAATGTTGTTATTAAAAATGTACGTTAGCTGTTGTTTAGAAAAAAAAACAAGATAGGCCTATATGTGTTTCCTACCTTATAATCTAGAGTAATATACAGGAAGTAGAAAATGTCATTAGTCTTTTTGACAGTTTAAAATAGTTAATTAATTTAATATAGTAACAGCAGGATTAAAAAAGAAAAAAAAACCCCGCTTTTTAAAACTTAAAGGACAAACTTACGTTTTCAAACATTTCAACAATTATGTACTTGAATTGAACTTACCCTTTTGCTATTTTTATCGCAATTATATATTTAAATTTAGTTCCAGATTCAAATTCCATTGGTACAATTTTTATACATTTCAACCCCAAAATATATTATGTCCTTATTATCAAATTGGCGCTATGATATCGATCCATTCTAAAGATTCAATCGATAATCCTTTCATAAATGGATTTTTTGTTCAACCCGAAAGTGTGTATATGGTCCTATTGAAAACAGTAAGTGTTTACACAAAACACTAATAAAAAAATTCAATATTATCACTGATATACAAGATTTATTAGGAAATGAAATCATTACTGCCGGCTCCTTACAGTACAAACTGCACTTATTAATCAAAAAAGACCAACGAATCATTGAACAAGATACGGAATCGTGATGTAAGATATACTATGTAACATAACTGTTATCGGTAATGGCGTGTCAAATAGTATTTCATTTATTTGTCTTTTATGTCGTATAGCATTGCTTGTATGAATGCAAAAGAAAAATTTGGATAGATGAATGTGGATGTGTATCTACCGAATATCCTTTTGTTATTGATACAAAAGAACGCTTTTGCGATGCAACCGGTAAGTGTATCTAATACTTCTTCTTGAATTCGAAAATTTAATTCGAGTATTTTTATTAAATATTCAATATTTTCTAGCCGATTTTTATAGTAACAATAAAATAAATGTGACGTCTTGTTACAACGAATGTCAGAAGGAATGTAAGTAAGTAAGTTTCTTAGAAAATTTATAACTATTCATTATTTATTTCTTATTGTAAAAATGTAAAGTATAATTGAAAATTAGTGAAATTAGTAATTTTTCTTTAATCTTCGCTAGCGATAACTTTTATTCTTAATATACTAATATAAACCACAGGTACACAATTAAGATAAGTTCGTTGACCAATATTAAACCGTAATGATGATAAAATTGACTACACTCAATCTTTAAACAACAATTACGTGAATTCAATATTTTTTTACTTGAAATAAGTCTATTCACTAATCACCCTTGGACTTGATAATAATACCTGGATTTGACGAAAACGGAGTATTCGTCATATCCAGGTATTATTATTCTGTCACAGATAGGGTATAATCTCGCTTTCACAAGAAATGACCGAGATCCGTCTCACAGTTTTATACATTTTCGTTTATTCTCTCAAAACAATCGACAAATTGTTTCTAAAAATTCTTTAAATTTCTTCCTTACAGCTACGTTCACATTAGCAGCCCGCATACCAGGACTGTAAAAATAAATTTAAATTTAAATATTTCGTCGATGAATAAAGCGAACTAAGCGAATGCGTAATTTGTCAAAATGGCGCTTACTCGAAAGGCCGTTCGTAAGAGAAACGAGTTTTCGATTTCTAGGCCCTACCGAAGCAACAGCGAGAGAAGATCCAGTTTATCTTCAACTTCTTACTTTGCGGAGGACCTCCGAACATTGCGCGCTGGAAATTTGCTTCGTCCTCCAACTCGTTTTCGAACCGACCGAAAGCCTTTCTCAATTTGGCTATCTCGATCTTGTCCCAATATATCTTGGGGTCGTCCCGCTCTATACTTTCGGAATGATGTGTCGAAGACCCCGAAGAAAACTCACTGACGTCTGTATCGTATTGAATTTCCGAGGACTCTGACGGAAGTCCTCCAACTTCTGGATCATAAGAATATTCCGACGATTGTGCCGGAAGCCCGCTGACGTCTGCATCTTGTGGAGGATCATCTGTCTCCAACTCCTTTTCGAACTTAACGAAAGCCTTTCTCAATCCGGCTATCTCGGTCTTGTCCCAATATATCTTGGGGTCGTCCCGTTCTGCATCCTGTGGAGGATCATTTGTCTCCTCCACTCTCCGCTCACTCCTGTCTTGAATTGGAGGACTTCGTCCGAAGATCCTACCAATCCACCTCCAAAAAAATTTTGTCTTTTGACTCATGTTTCTTTAAAATCGCATAAAACAATTCTCTTCGATATAACAATCTAACAACAAAAATATTGTTGTCGCGTGTCATTAATTGTTGTCTGTGGAAACGATTAATTTTGGAAATTCTGTTTTCTACAACTTATGTTATCTTATTCGAGTGATTTATTATAATTTTATCACTCACAAGCCGATTAATTTCATTTTATTAATTTCAAAAATGTAAGATTTGGAGAGAGATGAACAAAATGTTTTAGATTTTAAAATTGTTTTGTATTATGATCGCTTAAAGAAAATAAACTTTTATAAATACTGAACATAATTATTTATTCGGTATTAACGATTTTTTTACCAAATTTTATTTAAATTACTGTATGTCCAAAATTAAAATTTATTAATAATCGTGTCGTTCCATCTTTTTTGTTAATACATGACCTGTGAGTACTAAGACTTTGCTTCTAACTAGCCTATTATATGTTCGGCCAGGTCCACGATGAAGCGCCCGAGTCGTAAAGAACTAACACCCAAAAATTTTCGACCCGTCCGGATTAGATCTCGGGTCACTCGGACTGTCGTCCAACCACTTAACACCACTTGTCCAATCTACCGCTTGTTTTATCGGTATATTTTCTAGGAGTTTTCGTTTTAACGAATGTTTCGCATTCCAATATTGCAATCTTGGTGCTATCTATATTATACGGTGAATAAAGTAGGTTCTTTTAGACCGTTACTGTGACTCCATATACTTCGGGCGTATAGAATCACGTATATAAGAGTATATTCAATCGGGAATTCAGGGTTTGCAGCGCCAGTGGGCCTGCATGGATCCTAATTAAGTATTGATTTGAGTTATGAAACGACCAGACAATGGAACAAAACGTCACGTAAAAAAATTTAATTGCAAGCTCCGACCAAGTTTAAAACTGGCGTTATATATTTATGCGAATTTATATTCTTGCACGATCGAGAGTGTGTGTAGTTGGAGAATTCCTTGCCGACGAGGAATAAACTTAAACGGACTTGTATACAACAACGTGAAAGAAGTTCCTATCACCAAAACTCAATTAAAAGGAGTTTTAATTCTTATCAAAACTTTAATTGAATAAAAAAACTTAATTCAAAGGAAATATAATGTAATATTCTTCTTTCAAGTATGTTGATTATTACGTAGTAAGAAATATTGACATCGTAACGTAAAACTAAAATTAAAAGTTTCTTGACTTAAATGATTTCTATACAAGACTAAAAATTCTGGTAAGTGGTATTTTTTGAGAGTTTATACTTCTCGTGTGTTTCGGTATTCAAATGATTGTCCATATCAGCCGAAAAATTAAGCTAAAATCAAACGATAAAATGTTTTACAATTCCAAGCATTTTATTGAAAATATTATCAAATATATTTATTTAAAAAGGATTTTATTTCTGTAACACGGGTTCTCAAATAGTCACACCTGCGGAATTGTATTATAAAAAAATAAATTGTTTGTGAAATTTAAGTTTTAAACTTTTGCCATTCAAACTATCGACGTTAAAATTTTTTCTTAGTTAAAATTCAAATTAACGTAACATTTAATGATGTAAATATTTGTTGTTTCTACGTGATATTAATATAATAGTAAATTTAAAATAAGCATTCTTAATTGAAAATTAATTACTAAACAAGTAACCGTATGAAATGAAAGCAGTGTGAAGAGCAATTGTGTCTAATATTTAAAGTAAAATGAAATAAATAAAGTTATTAACAATTTTTTTAATATCTTACAGAGATAATTTAAAACTTAACAATTAAATAAAAATTAATATTATGCATTAGCTTATTTAAAATTGTTAATAATTTTATATACAGTATTATCACTATTATTATTTTAATTTTATATGCCTTAGCGGTGACTATGTTGAAAAATAAGTATACGATTTTAAAGCTTAAGAATTGTACTTTAATGTACCTTTTGCCCGATATTGCTATTTGTTTTTGTTCGTGTTCTACAAGCACGTGTGCATTACTTTTCAGCCTACCCTGGTAAAAATTCTTCAAATTGTGTACAGTAGGGGAATAAAGAATTTTTCTAATAGATGAATAATAATTTTAGAAAATTGGCCGTGAGAAATTACATATCACGCTAACATTATTGTTAACCAGTTTACAGGTGTTGCTAGCATGGTCCGAGAGCATGCTTAATAGCCAGACTGAGCTCCCCCTTATTGCAAGGGGTATTAGAGGAAGAAGGTACAGAGACGAGGTTTTAAAACTTCGTATGAAATTTTTGCGAATGGATGAAGGTTTCTTTATATGAACAATAATACCCGCAAACACAGGGTTGCACTCGTCAGCGATTTTCTCGGCATCAACTATATTTGTCACATAAAATGGTCAGCAGATCTCTGGACCCGAATCTCATAGAACGTGTGGAATACTGTAAGAAGACGAGTTGCATGTTCGAAATTCCAAAATAATACTTCGGAACTTTTTACGTGTAATAAAACTTGGATTTGCAAAAATAAATTATTGTATCGAAAATTTTACATCTCGCAATAAACGTTTGATAAAATCTGTTCACCGCATTGTAGAATTAATGAGATAAAACAAGGATGATGTGCGAAGGGAAATCCCTCCCGGAAAAACTTTCTATGGGAGAAAAATCCGAAAACACCGTTGGCAAAGTGCAATCCTACGAACAACTGCCAGGGTTTCAGTGATTTATTTTCACTCGTCCACTATGGACGAAATTAGTTTATAAGTAATGAATATAGAGGGATTTCCTCTGTCCATAAATTTCATTGTTATAAAATGAGTTTTTACATGGAAATATCAAAGTTCATAAACGAAATTGACGAAAATTGCATATCGCGTGATGATAATTACTAATTTTACATTTACAAAATATTTTACATTTAGATAAAATATCACACGAAATTCGGATTATACAGGAAATCTTAATTTTGATACGCGAATGTATAAATACAAATATGAAAATGGAGTAAATGTTTACGATTTTAGTTTATTCGAAACGTTATTAAAATCCGTTCGTTGACCAATATTAAACCGTAATGATGATAAAATTGACTACACTCAATCTTTAAACAACAATTACGTGAATTCAATATTTTTTTACTTGAAATAAGTCTATTCACTAATCACCCTTGGACTTGATAATAATACCTGGATTTGACGAAAACGGAGTATTCGTCATATCCAGGTATTATTATTCTGTCACAGATAGGGTATAATCTCGCTTTCACAAGAAATGACCGAGATCCGTCTCACAGTTTTATACATTTTCGTTTATTCTCTCAAAACAATCGACAAATTGTTTCTAAAAATTCTTTAAATTTCTTCCTTACAGCTACGTTCACATTAGCAGCCCGCATACCAGGACTGTAAAAATAAATTTAAATTTAAATATTTCGTCGATGAATAAAGCGAACTAAGCGAATGCGTAATTTGTCAAAATGGCGCTTACTCGAAAGGCCGTTCGTAAGAGAAACGAGTTTTCGATTTCTAGGCCCTACCGAAGCAACAGCGAGAGAAGATCCAGTTTATCTTCAACTTCTTACTTTGCGGAGGACCTCCGAACATTGCGCGCTGGAAATTTGCTTCGTCCTCCAACTCGTTTTCGAACCGACCGAAAGCCTTTCTCAATTTGGCTATCTCGATCTTGTCCCAATATATCTTGGGGTCGTCCCGCTCTATACTTTCGGAATGATGTGTCGAAGACCCCGAAGAAAACTCACTGACGTCTGTATCGTATTGAATTTCCGAGGACTCTGACGGAAGTCCTCCAACTTCTGGATCATAAGAATATTCCGACGATTGTGCCGGAAGCCCGCTGACGTCTGCATCTTGTGGAGGATCATCTGTCTCCAACTCCTTTTCGAACTTAACGAAAGCCTTTCTCAATCCGGCTATCTCGGTCTTGTCCCAATATATCTTGGGGTCGTCCCGTTCTGCATCCTGTGGAGGATCATTTGTCTCCTCCACTCTCCGCTCACTCCTGTCTTGAATTGGAGGACTTCGTCCGAAGATCCTACCAATCCACCTCCAAAAAAATTTTGTCTTTTGACTCATGTTTCTTTAAAATCGCATAAAACAATTCTCTTCGATATAACAATCGAAAAACAAAGATATTGTTGTCGCGCGTCATTAATTGTTGTCTGTGGAAACGATTAATTTTAGAAATTCTGTTTTCTACAACTTATGTGGTCTTATACGAGTGATTTATTATAATTTTATCACTCACAAGCCGATTAATTTCATTTTATTAATTTCAAAAATGTAAGATTTGGAGAGAGATCAACAAAATGTTTTAGATTTTAAATTTGTTTTGTATTATGATCGCTTGATGAAAATAAACTTTTATAAATACTTTTGTATGACAACGATATAGCAGTCTCCTATGTAGCCCCATTGTAGTAAAACGCTAATGATTACTTTCGAAGGATTTTCTCCACTGTGCGTGAATTCGTAAATGCTTTATTTTGCATTTCAAACCAGTCTTATGAAGAAATCAGATGGCTTTCAAATCTCCAAACTTCTATATACCACGAATAATCTACCAATACCGACACCATCCGCTGGATAACCGCCCAGAATATCATACTCACTGAGACGCGTTATAGATTCATGGGGCCCAGGAAAATTTAAATTACGGGGCCTAAGAACCGGCGCAACTAAATGTACAGGTTGTTTACTGCACAATGACGCTAGTTAACGAAAGGCCGACGCGTGGGTGACTTTAAAGTAATAACTGTAATAATAAACGTCGTGACAACCATTGGCGTAGCCAGGGTATTGTTATGGGGGGCCTAGTAGAGGTCAGCCTGACACAAAATTCGGCAACTGCCAGTTCACGATTGTTTTCCATAAAATAATAATGGTTTTTAATGAATCCCGCTTCCTTCAACGCTTCATTTACATACTCTTTACTTACTGGGAGACATGGAAGTCTATTATTTCCTACATAATAATAGGAAGTATCTAATGTCGTCACCGTTACTAATCCACCATTTGGCAAAAGGTAATTGCTGAAATTTTTAACAGCGGATTTAAAATCTTCTAATGTGGCGCAAGCCGATTCTAAGCATAAAGAGGTAAACAACACATCAAACTTTCCTACGTCCGAGGGAATGATGTCTTTTTGCAAGACGTCGCAAGGAATTACTTCTTTTATTTTTTGTCTCAATCGAAGTTTGATTTCATTTATTCCTTCGTCTACGTTTCTGTTAAATAAATAATTAAAATTAAATAAAAGTAATTACCTCAATAAAATATATAACTTATATTTAAAAAATTATAACATTAATATTATTGTGATTAATTTGAAATGCATTATTAATTACAGTTAATATACTTAGGCTACAAACGATGGGATTTTAGAAAGTAATGTTGCTGTTATTACGTTGGAATGCGATAAAATATAGTCCAGACGCAAAGTTTGGAACCATTTTTCTTTCGTTTATTTCGATTAACCAACGCGAAGGAATTGGCAAAGCAGTATTTAACTCGATACGTAGATTTTCAAATGTCATAAATTCTAGAGAACAGAATTTGGTATGTATATAGAAATATCGGTAGATAGCCCAGTATTGCGCTATCCGCCGAGGAGGATACCACGCAGGAGATTTTCTAATAAGAAAGTGCATTATTATATTATTAAATTAAGTACGCTTCTAGCTTAAATACACATTGAACGAATAGCCTATCAAATTATAGCTACAATAAAAAGGCTATTCGTTTAATGTCCAATGTACGATGCACTTATTTATGTGCAAACTCTGAATTACACTGGAGGAGTACAGTATAATTCGGGGTAAAATTTAATTACATACATGTTAAATATTGAATGAATTATTTCTGGAATTTTATAAAAAATTAAATAAATATTTACATAATAAAACATACCGAAATCCTTCGAGTAACACTTCTATCGGCATCAAAGTATCCCAATCCTTCGCCGACGATTCGTCTTTTACCCATTTGCGAACCGCTTCGCGATTGTGCTCGGAATAATCGGATAGAACGATTTCCGAGAAATATTCACTCGGGGCTGCCATTCTGTGAACAGTCGGGCCACACCCTACGTCGAGAATTCTCTCGCCTCGAAAGGCTTCTGTTAAAATAAAAAGTCAGCAACCGGTTGAGTAACTTCCTGGGAGAAAATTTTTATATTTAAGAAACAGTAAGTTACATTTGCACAAAGTTAAACTCTGTTTTGTTTAATCCGCTATGAACCATTATTGAAATTGAAGCTTTGTCTCATTAATTAATATAAAAAGATAAGAACATCCTAATGTCGAGGATAGAGATGAGTTTGTAAAAATATTGTAAATAATTGGAAAGTTCGCATTCCCGAGAAAAGCCCTTAAACGATTAAATATATTATTCTGTTTTTAAGTTTAATCAGTACTAAATATAGTAATTACACGAGTACAGCTTATAATAAACCTTCGCACAGAAAAATCTTTTACGTTGATATATGAAATATTAACATTTTTTGTTGCTGCTATAAAGTTTGATTTTTATGCTTTCGGGGGTATTCGTGTATTAAATTTCAATCTTAACATTGTTTACAAATATATAGATGACGAGAAACCTAACGGTTACAGACATAATTACTATTCATTGACAAACAACTGGATTTTCCGTGAGCGGAACTCTGGTTTACATCACAACGTTTTACATTCTGTTGGTTTACACAATACGTGACAAAAGTATAATTATGCAAATTTTTTTTTAAAAAGAAACATTTATAATATATCGTCACTAACGTATTTATCTTTAACTTTTCCTTCCATCTCGCAATGAAACACTTTCATTGATCACACGAGAGCGTGAGCCGTAACATTCGTCCAAGATTACAATGTATCATTTTGTATTTGTTTTATGCGCATTCACGTTCTTACGATACAAAATTATAAATTTTTTACATTACTTAACCACTATTAATTTCATTAATACCATCGAACATAATTATTTATTCAGTATTAACGATTTTTTATTAAATTTTATTTAACACGAGAAGAGCCGACTTTTTCTTCGAGGCTCTTCACTGCTTATGAATACGTAAATTAATTAAAAGTTTTTGTGGCTAAGAATTCTTCTAAACGCATTTCTTGAAATTTCTTTTTATTTTATTATTTTTTTAAGTTACGTCGCTTTCGAATATAATGTGGAAAAGTTTCCAACTTCTATTCTACATGTAAGTTATGGATGATTATTTATTGAATTATAAAGCGCAACTGTATTTTTAATTACATATAATTTATTTTAGGATTTTAAAATCAAAAACACACACCACCATACAGAAAAAAAAAGTAATTTGTATTTTTAAAATAATAAAAAGAAAGTATTAGGAATTATACAAACTTATACATAAATATTTTTTCCTATAAAGAAAACCATTGGCAGCGATAAATTTATTTTTCAAAAATCCAGAATTGATTACACATAAATTTAAACCGATGTTTCAGGTAAATATAATACTTTTATCATAGAATATAAATATTTTTAACAATTTGTAACATTTGTTTTTATTCAGCCAGTCGAATTATTCGGTTACGTCGGAGGGTATATCGGAATGTGGCTGGGAATATCTCTAATTGCAGTATGTGATTTCTTGGAAGTCATTTGTATTTTTCTATATCAAATCACCAGAGAGAGAATTAACTATGTAAATGCTAAGTAATTATACATTAGCAACTTTTTAAAAATGTACTAAACGACTATAGATTAAACTATTGCATTTATTAATGAAACTTCTTTCTATTTCGCGTTCGAAAATATTATAATACGAAGCGTTGATAAATTAACATTGATCAATTCATTACACAGTAGAAATTGAAACAGAACAATCAGAAAATCTGTGTTCTTTACTTTTATTTTAAATGATTTATAGTAAATTTTACCTTAATACAAATAAAATTATCATTTCTATTGAAGTAATTTTATGTTTACACGAAGTATCATTAAGAATATCTTCTGGAGAAATTAAAATGTAAAGCGTATCTGTCAACAAGTAATGTAACTCCCAAAAGTTATTAGCGCAATTTCTCGGAAAAAAATGTATATTATATTTTACGAAATAGGGGAGTGAAGTCTGTAGATAATTTACCGAAGTTTTACATATTTTATCTAAGTTATTATCAACAAACTAAAGCGCAATTACAATGATCTACTTATTTAAAATTTTAATCACGGGCACTTGGCTCGCCAATTTAGCGGCTGATTGTTAACTTTTATATATAAGTCTTCTGATTACACCTATGTCTATCTTTAAAAATCAATTTATTATTTCTAGAAATTACGTTTATGAGAAGGAATATATAAATTATTCATTAAACATACGCAACTTTGCTTTCAGAAAGAGAAAAATAATTAGAGTAAATTTATACGAAAAGACATTTAATGTTCTATAAATAAAGTACATTATTGTTAATGCAAACATGCGCTGAGTACTGTATGATACGTGACGAAACAAACGTGATGTCAGGCATTTGGGAATGGCACACCTATCTGGTAACACACGAACCGAAATTCCATTACATAAGCCAAGTACTCATCAACAAAAACTGGTTAACTGAGCTTACAGATTATTTTATCATTCCTAAATGTGGATATTCGTGATTTTTCATAGTATAGGCAAGAAACTTTCAAAATATTATATGGAAAACAGATAAAACAGAGTGTACTGTACATCTAAAAAGGCAAGATTTTGTTGTTATATTTTTACTGTATTTTGTAACTTAATAACTGACTCCGCCTGATTTATTTGAGATGGGCGACGAGAGCATAGAATGCATCCAAATTCCAATGACAAAGAACGAACGTAGGCCCATACACCTTAGAAAACTTCTAGAAAATGTTACAATGACAGGAATTGCACAAATTGCAAGAGAACGAAACTGTAGAAGAATGTTTTTCAAGCTATTCATTTTTATTGCCTGTTTAATTGGGTTTATCTTTCAATTAATTCAATTTTTTCTTTTTTATTTCACGTATCCAACGACTCTGAATATTTTGATCGAGCATAAAGACACTAAAGATCTACCAAAACCAATGGTAACAATTTGCGACATGAATTCGTAAGTACAGTTTTATTTAATCTATGAAATTAGAAGAGTTTATAATAACCTTTGATTATAAAATAATTAAAATAAATCAATAGAAAATTTGGAACTAAAAACATTAATTAATTAATACGAATTGCATTTTGATAATTACTAATTTTATAAATAAATAAGCGTGTTGATTGAATAATAAATCATGTTTAAAAACAATTATTTTAATTGGGCCACATACTTATTTTCATTATACATATATTTATAGGATTCGACGTAGCAGTTATTGCAGAAAATTTTCAAAACAATGTGCTAAACTTAAGAATGTAAAGGTGTTTTGTGATCGCTTCCATCGTTTTTGTGAGATTCACAATATTACTGAAGAAGATTTAGTGGTAAATATTTAATATAATTTTATCTATTTATGGTATTATCGATTGGAACTCTGGTATCTGCTATCTATAACGGCTATTAATTATTTATTGTGACATCATTACAATGTCGGGCCCACCAGTGGTTTAGTAAATAAAACCACTGAATGGCAGTTGGTCGTGGGTTCCGCCTGGCCAACGACCTGGTCACGTGGTATTTTTGGGATTTTCTTCACGCTTTGTAACACCTAAATAGGGACCGTTTTGGGGAGGGTATTTATTTTAGAAATTAACCATTGATTAGGGACGTGGCGAATATAAGAGCCTAGTAAAAAACTTTGAAAGAATAACGGATGATTTCAACGGAAGTTAAATTCAATATCATCTGTAAATTATTAATTTCTACTGAACTGTTTACAGCAATTTGTTTTGCTCTATCATTGATTAGTTATTCTTCATTAAGTTTTATTACTTACAGTTATTGAATATGGTAAGACCTCGATTTAACGGAGTTTTAGCTTTAACGAACACACTTTTGGACGAATTAGTCCGTCAAATCGGGGTTCTATTGTATTTAGTTAAACTATATGAAATTAATATTGTTTATACAATTACTTTTAATAAATTGCAAGAGAAATGAGAAAAGTGCTGTGAAGGGACACAAAGTGCCAAGGTTGGCATTATGTAAAATCTTTGAAATGTCTACATAGAATGTTAACTCAATTTTTAACGTTTTATAGTATAAAGTTTTATATCGTATCAATATAATTTATTAATTAAATAACTTTTAAATGGTTGTAAACATGTTAATTAACTTGTATTATTTATTTAAAGATAATTAATTTTAGCAGTAAGAATAACCTTGTTAATTAATGTATTTATCAATAAGAGTATGGTACCATTTAGCATTAAATAGTAAACAGTTAATGATAGAACAACTTTAAAATGTCGAAATGAATTACAGTCAAACCTCGGTTTACGAACTTAATTCGTTCGTAAAGTTGTTCGGAAACCGAATTGTTCTCAAACCGAAAGAAATTTTTCCGTAAGAAACAATGTAAAACGGATTCATCCGTTTCCGAACCCCAAAACAAAACCTGTCTTTTACCTTGTTAGTTATATTTCGTGCATAAAATGCCTATAAAAGTAATTTAAATTAATAATACAATTAATAAAATAATCGAAACTTTTATTCTACATTTAGTTTCCTGGTAACTATTTCTATGAAACGGCTCAATACCAGCGATCAATTATTAATGAATTTGGTGTCAGGTCAGAAGATATTTTACCATTAATACTTGAAAGGTATGAATTTCTATTATTTGTTTAACAATTAATTATGTAATGTTACTTTCAGATATTACTGTTTTTCAGAAATGATATTATTCGTACTATTGCTTTGGATGTAAATTTAAAATACCGGAATTGTTACTCAATAGATTTAGGAAACCCTCTTTCTGAAAATAACACTATTAAAAGTACTGTACATGTTATGGATAGACGTCTGTTTCGTAAGTATACATCTATTTTCAATTAATTATAGAAATTAAAATTAATACATAATATAAAAGTAATACAGTATAATATCTACGTTTTTACGAATTATTATAAATTTTACAATATGGTTTACTCACTGATAAAACTAAATACACCTGAAAAAATACTGTTTATTATTGACTGTCTAAAGGAAACGTACAATATTTCGTAAGAAACGTGGAGGAAAACGTTTTCGTATTTTATCACAGGAAACTATGTGAAAATTGGCTACCAGAAAAATATGGTCAGCTAACACTCTAATAATACTCTAATACTCTAATAAAGAAGGAGGGGCTGCCTGCTTTTGCAAACTTAGCCCACTAGGAAGAAAAAGGGGTGAAGAAAAGGTTGAAGGAAACGTTCTGAAGGGAGAAGTAACGCTAAAAAGTATTCTTGAACGTTTACAATAAAAAGGTACAGTATCGCCATTTCTCACTAGACAATTTTAAAACATTTTAAAACATCGGGGTTTTAATATTTTATAAAAACGTGCACAGTCTTCCACAAGGAATGAACTCTAGTGAGAACAAAGAGCTAAGGAAATCGTACGTTGAAAATAACTTGGAATATAAATTAATATTAAAAAAACTGAGATAATGGTCTTTCAAAATGGTAATAAAAGATCAAGTAAACTTAAATGGCTTTTGGATAAAGAAGAAATTGAAATAGTTGAAAAATATAAGAATTTGGGTATCTGGTTTAAATATAATATAACATGAAGGATCACTTTGAGATGACTGCGAGGAAACCTAAAGGTGCTTTGTGAAATTATGGAAATTTTTCAATATTTCAGGGTTAACCTCGTATTCTCCATATCTCAGGTTATTTGACTCAACAGTTAAATCCGTTATGTCTTATGGTACTCAGGTCTGGGGTTTGGCTAATGTCAGCATCTTTGAGCTAATTCATAGAGTATTTTTGAAGATGATGTTGGGCCTCAGATTTCACGCATCGAATGTTGCTGTTTTATGGGAAACTGGACGGGTACTGTTGAAAATCTTTTTTATAAAAGCAGTTCTAAAGTATTATGTAAGAATATTGGAATTATCTAGGGATAGGTTACTCAGAATCAGTATGGAAAGAATGTGGTTGAAAGCGGAGAGTAATTCATGGGCTGAATTTTAAAAACTGGCTGGAGTGGCTGGGATTCGGTGATATGGTTATTGAGAAACAAACTGATAGATGGAAAGAACGAATACCGTCCATAATATTGAGATGTATAGAATTGAAATTACAGGAGATGAGGATTGTGTTGAATAATTCTGAGTTGTTACGTTATTATCGCATGGTTAAGCCTGATTTTGGCATGGCAGGTTATCTGTAGTGGCGAAAAGACAGATAGTGAGGTTGGGGTTAAATTGTGCTAAGTCAAGAAGCGATTCTTTGGTGTGTAAACTTGTAATCAGATGTGTAGTTATAGTAACTGGTGCTTCCACATGTTTAGTAATTGTGGTAATAATATGTCCGTGGGTACTCAAGAATGTTGCGCGGTAATTCTAATTCAAACTTTTCGGATGTGTTTAAATTTAACAAGATGTTAAAGAAATTATATGGTTTGAGTTAAAAGTTGTTTTTTGCGTTGTTTTCTTCCCCTTTGATGATGTATTCAATTATGTCAAATAAACATTTATTATTATTATTATTAACTTGGAAACTATAGCTGAATAGAAATTTACAGGTACCCCCGTATAACACGAGAGTTACGTTCAAAAAATTGCCTTGTTATGCGAATCCGTATTATACGAAACAAAGAACTAATGCGAAAAGGGGGGTTAGGTTCCAAGAATTAAAAAACATGCTGTTAAATCCTTCTTTAAATCGAATTTATTATTCACAAGTCAAAAGGCTCAATGCCAGGCATCGGGACATACAAAATTACAAATAAAAATAACAATATACTGAATATTATACTGTAAAAATATAAAATAAATATAAAATAATTTATATTGTCAATTTAAATTAATTTAAATACTTGCTAGGGGCGCCCCTAGCGGCCATTTTTGGCATACGTTGATAGAATCCGGTTTTTCAGCTTTATATATAGTAGATTTTTTTTCATGGGTAAAATACTTATTTATTACTTAAGTAAATATTTTACCACAGGATTATTCATCCTATATGATGATCTCAGCTTGAGCATCATCAACTGGCAACAGTTTTTATTACATTTCATGTACGAGGGTTTTACGTAATTCCCGAACCACGTTAGAGTGAACCCGAGCTATAGAAGTGCCGTGTTAAACGGGGGATGTTCCCAATTCTCGAACCGTGTTAGAGCGAATCTGTGCTATAGAAGTGCCGTGTTATACGGGGGTTACCTGTATTTTATTCGGACGAAACGAACTTCAATTTGTATTGCAGACATAGGAAGGGACGTGCTCCTATTTTAACACGAACTGTTATTAAATTATCAAACAGCAAAGGACTTAATCTGTATATTGTAGGCTATATCTTCAACTGGCTTGGTGATCTGTGAAAAAGCGAAGAGCTTTCAAAAGGAAAAATTTTTCTCCGTTTTTCGAGGCGTTCTTTAAGATATGTAAAACGAAATGGGCGAAACTTGCAAGATAATATCATTGTTTCAGATAATGCTCTGCCCATACCCGTATTGAAGAAATAACAGCAGAAGAAAAAACTTCCAGAAATTACAATACGCTGCCGAGTACCCTGCAGTTGCCATATGAATACAATTCAAAATATTTGGAGTTCTGTTAAAGCGAGTGTAAGAAGTAGGTAAAAAATTGTCCAGAAGGAATACACTCGGAATCTAAATTTCGCCTTTGTTATCTGGAAACTGACACAAATGCTGTAATGAGAAACATCTCAATTCAAAAATGTTTGTAGGTATTTTATCATGTGCAAAGATATTTTACTGCAGCCATCAGATTGAACGAAAATTTCCAGTGGCCAAGCGGTCCCGTTCCCTGAACACTGGAAATTCGGTCGTGGTTTCACGTCTCGCCAGGACGGGTTAGCCACATGTAGTTTTCCGGGTTTTGTCCACGCTTGAATAGAGACCAGTTACCCTTAAAAAACACCTCCCGGAAGGCATCTCCTAGGCAGATCGCCGAAGTGTTACGTTGCCATAACGTAACAAACCAAGCAAATAGTGCTAATGGAAAAGTACGATGCACAGGGGCAAGACACTACAATACTAATTTGAGGTGGAGAGCATATATTTTAAATTAAATAAATTAAAAATTATAGCCCGGCAGTGTGACGATGTTACTATAAATAATTGCTCGTACTTATATTAATTTTAGTGAAAGATCCACGTAAAGTTGGAGAGGTTTTCGTGCAGTTCAATCCAGCAGATATATTCTGCCCAACTTATCCACTCGGTGCTATGGTGGCAATTCATTCTAAAGACTATATCATTAACCCATTTATAAACGGATTTCCGATCAATCCAAAATATAGATACATAATTCAACTGAAACCTGTAAGTTTAAATGCTTTTATTAAAAGTAAAAAAATATAGTTAATTAATTTACAAATCTTAATTTTATATACGATAGTTGAGGAAATCATCACTACCCTCACCATATGGCACCAATTGTACTCGATACAGAAATACCAACAACATACCATTTGATAAAGTATTATCTCGTGCTGTAAGTGATAAAACTTTTGTGTGTAAAAATAATTTAAATTTTATGTTTAATTTTTAAATATTTAATGTACATTTTTGCAGCGTTGTTTATATGAGTGTAAAAAAAGACTTTGGATAAAGAGTTGTGGATGCATTTCTCCCGAATATCCCTTTGTTATTGATGAAAAATTTTGCGAAATAGGAGGTGAGTGTCGCTTATATTAACCTGATCGTATAAAAAATTATATACTACTTTTCCACTTTATTTTCTATATTTCTTAGAAGTCTATACTTGTTTAAATCAAACAAATGTGGAGTCTTGTTATAGTGAATGTCAAAGAGATTGTATGTAAGTGTTTTTCACCTTGCTAAAAGTTCATAGCCTATTTTATTTACATGTAAGAGAATCTACATTGTAGTAATATTTACTTTTGATGAAGTAATGGTCATTCTATATCTTTAAAGTTTCACTATTTTCGAATACGATATTCAAAAATTACCAATTCACAACTTTCATGTAAGTTACTTGAGTTTTAACTTTCTCAGAATTTTAGAAGCAATGAGTTAGCATAAGAAACATACAGTAGACCACCCTATAACACGGGTTCGTATAACACGGATTCGTATAACACGGAACGTATCTACCGTGTTATAGGGGTCTACTGTACTTTAATTTTATTTTTCAAGTTTGTTTCTTCGTGTTATTTTAAAATTTAATATCTAGGAAGTCTCATTTGAAGATATTCATAGTCATGGACATCATAAAAGGTATTCAAGTATATATATATATATTATTTTTCATGAAAAACGATTCAAAGTTAAAATTTCTATTATTTTTTCATACAGTAAACCTTATGCAGTGTTAAATTTATTTTTCAAGAATTCAGAACTGGTTATACATGAATATAAACCTAAATTTCAGGTTAGTATAGCCTTACGAAACTTATGAAATAATACAACTTTTCCTACTAATAATATATAATTTATTTTTTATTTAGTCAATCGAATTATTCAGCTACATTGGTGGTTTTATAGGAATTTGGCTGGGAATATCTCTAGTTGCAGTTTTCGACTTTTTCGAAGTTATCTCCATTTACTTATATCACACTATAAGAGTCAAAATTTGTAGCCGGAAAAATAATGTAATATGATATCGTTGGTAAATTTATCATATAATTTTAATGAAAATCAGTTTATTTACGTAGGCTATTAAAAATAGTTAGTCTTATGGAAAAAGTAATGGTTTCAAATTTACTTCTTGAAAAAATTCAAATTATGTGTAATCAAGCATGGATATGGAGGTCTTCTTAAATAATATTTTAAAAACATTAAACAATTATATGGAAAATAATAGGTTGGTAATTAATAAAAACAAGACAAAACTTCTCTGTTTTGCCAATAGAAGCAAAAAAGTCAACTTTGAACACCTAAACTTCAGGGGGTACAAAATCGTTACATGCGTTCAATTCACAATCTACATTATAAGGGAATCGGTGTCATAATTCTACCGCACCGACAATATTGATAAGATATGTGAAATTTATATGAAAAAAGTTTTGTCAGAGATTTATAAATACATAAAAGGTAACAAAGACAACAGCTGTTTCGGAAATAACATAAATGATGGTCGAAAATCATTAACACGGGATACTCGCAGGATCTGTGAATATAATCTTCCAATCGTTAAGCTTGAGGTGGGGAAATCTGCACCGATCTTCCAAATGATTTCCTATTGGAATAGTTTGGGTAATAATTTAAGAAAGATATCAAGCTACAAAATTAAAAAAACAATGTAAAAAAGCTTTAGTCATTGTTATTAATTAATCTAAATGGACTTGAAAAAAATTATAAATTTTTTTTCAGCTCGTGTTTCGTTTATTGTTTAACTAACCCTCTTTTTGTTTTATTTGTTAATTTTGTTCTAAGATGCTTAAAAAAGGCCTACCTGGCCACGGTGTCTTTTTGAAAATAAAATAAATAAAAAATAAAAAAATCAATTTGAAACACGAATGAAACAACTCGGTGTATAGAAATAAATATCCGAATGTTTTAATTGTATCATTTTATAATATACAAAATTTCTGGAAAATAAATCAATGTTTATAAATTTCTATATTTTAAATATCTTTTAATAATTGATTCAATTGATTACATAATTGCGTTTTATAATTACGATTATTTTCTCTAATATGATTGCTAATAGAAAGTGATGTTATATGTAATATAGCATCATATACTATTAGCTTTATACAAAAAAACATTTCCAAAATGTTAATGTATAACTTAATAAATATTGCATATTATTTTTTATTTACGGGAATGTTTTAAAATGCAAATGACATTATAATTTAAAATTCTGACAATTTTATTGTACAAAATTGAAAGTAAAACGTTAGGAATTTTCAGCGAATTTTGCGATTTTTGCTCTTCTCTGTCGCTGAAGAGACGGATTATCGTCGATCATTCCTTGCATGTACATTCATGTTAACAGTAATATGTATATAAAAATTGGTTTTTTTATGTCATCTGACAACTCATGCTCGGAAAAAGCGATAGGAGCAGTACCTCTACTGCTTTCTGCTGACTGGAGGTTGTGCCGTCAGGTCTTTTGACTGGCTTCTAGACACTTGTATTTTCATTTTTTCACTACTAGCTTATAGGAGAGACAATATCCTTTAAAATATTGACCTAAGCCAAATTTATTAATTTCAAAGAGATCTAGAATAAATATTTAAAATCATCGGAATACGCATAAATATGTGAAGCACAACCAAGTTTTACTGTACATTTCCTCAAAATAAAAAGTAATTTGACCAGGCCAAGAGTCCTTGATCGGAAAGAAAGAGGCGAAAACCGCGAAGGGATGACCGAGAATGAGAAGGAATAAGATATCGTACTCGCGTGCCATTTCTTCTTTTTTCGTATAGCGTCACGCTACATATACTATACAAAAGTGTAGAAAGTACGAAGAATTAGGAAAGTAACCCGAATGAAACAATTGAATAAGAGTTTATGGTCCCAAAAATTAACTACGGGAGAGAAAAATTTTGTCTACGAATTAAAAAGTTGAAAAGGAATAGACGAACAATAATGCAACATAATGATAAAAGGGAAACACCTGTAGGTAACAAACACATGTCAAAGCTATTGCCGGAAGCTGTTGTTTTCGAGTCTGCCACGTGAGAAATTTGGGATTTTAAAAGCATTAATTATCCAACGTGCGTTTTGAAATTATTATAAAATTATTTATGATTTTTACCGTCGTCTAAATTGTCACAAATTTTTACTTGGAGTGATTTTTTTTTACCCTGAGATGTTGGATACAACATTTACTGGTATCTTATAATATCGTATGTAAAATTAAAATTAAATTTTAATTATAATTATTTGTAAATTAATTAATATCTATTTTATAAAAGTTTATATACTGTATTTGTAAATAGGTAGAAGCATAACTATAAATATTCACAATCTTAATATAAATATTATTCAGAGACCATTACTTTTACTTTACCCTTGTTATATATAATAGAGGGAAAGTGTGAGGATGAGTCAAAAAAATGACTCCAGGAATTTTACATTTTTGGACTCGGGGAGGATGTTGAAACGTCGAGAAATGCAAAATAAATCTGGCGTTTTTCTGTATGTATGGATGTGTATGTACTGTACGTGTGTAGCACGATTTTGTTCACCCCGTTTGAGTGTTAATAATAATTGTGCTTTCGTCGAAAATTTCTGAAATTTTGCGGGGAGGTTTTTGTATTGAAGGATCGATACTATTAAATTCTGACGGTTAAAGATTTACCGGGTAGAAAAATAAAGGTGGGATCGTGTGTTATATCTCCAGTAGGATCGGACTTTCGTATGACGGTTTTATTCGTTATAATCATTTACAATTTTTTTATAAAACTAATTTTTATCCTCAAATTTAAGCTTTTTGCCATTTTATAATAATTAGAAATATAGAAAGTTTTAAAAATGTATCATATATCTTTAAATAACATACTAATTTCTTAACAGATGTGCCACACACAATTTTAAAGGTCGTTGCCGGGAAAGAAACTCGTTGCTGGAGTTCTTTCCAAGCCTTTTCTGAGGATAGACCTTATCGTCGTCGATAAATACATAAATAACATTTTAAAAATAGAAATAACAATTTCAAACAGCGATCAAATGTTTAAAAGCATTTTCGTTTTATAACACTAACTGGAATTTTTCTTCTAGTTATTAATGATATACTAGATAGGTGACACGCCAGGGTTCCGCTGAGCATTTCGACACCAAAATCATCAAAATCTAACGTAGAAATTATTTAAAACTCAAACAAAAATTGAAAACGTTATCCCAATAGCTTGAACAACTACACGGAACCCGTTAAATATTCGATTTGATCATAATATGACTTATCAACTAGTTCGATGTCACCGTCGTTAGAAATTTAAACCCCATTCGTACTGGATAAAATTTCTAAATATTTTCATTTGTATACGACAACGTGACAAGTGGGTGATTCGCGGAGGAGGAGATACTTCCTTGGATGACTGTAAAAAAGCGTAGAATTTTACAATCTGAAAATTTTCCCGTATTTATTCTAAGTTGGGGGTAATTATATTAATGATAAATAATTACAATCGTTTTAAAATTAGTAAAAAGAGTATTTTATTATCAAAAATTTGCTTGGTGTTGTTTGAGTTATTTTTCTGTCATAAATAATTTTATAATACTCTCAAAACGCATTAAATAGAAAGTTGGATACTTAATGCTTTTAAAATTCGAAATTTTTCACGTGGCAGACTCGAAAACAACAGCTTCCAGCAATACCTTTGACGTCACGCGTTTGTTCCCTACAGGTGTTTCCCTTTTATCATTATGTTTGCATTATTGCTCGTCTATTCCTTTTCCACTTTTTAATTCGTAGACAGAATTTTTCTCTCCCGTAGTTAATTTTTGGGACCATAAATTCTTATTTAATTGTTTCATTCGGGTTACTTTCCTAATTCTTCGAGTAGTTATCGCTTTGTAATGTACCGTACGCATTAGAATTGTTTAATTAATACTTTACATAGAAACTATTATATTAAATAATAAACTGTCCCACAAGAAAACGAAGTGACTGAGGTGACGACCGTATTTACAAATATGACGATTAAAGTATTTTACAAGTGTTTTATTGTTAGAATGTTGACGTAATACAGATTCTAGGTTTGATTTATTTGCATACGGCAAGGTGACAAGTGGGCGACCTGCCGAAGAGGGGATGCTTTCCGGGAAGACTTTCCTCTGTTTAGATGTTACAAACTTAAAAAAAAAAAACCTCGGAAACTTCACGTGGCACGAATACACGGCTTCAGTGTTCTGTGGTTAAAACCGAAAGAATAATTTCGGAAGCCTGCGCTCGCCCAGGCAATTGTTCATCATCATTTGTCGTTTAATCGGATTTATTTTAATAGCATGACTCGTTAACATTTTGTAATTTATAAGTTTTTAAATTTAAATCTAGAAGTTTATTTCCACGTTTAAATAAGCCTAAATTATTTCTTTAGATTTAAAAGAGATTATCAGTTTATCTTCTTTATGAAAATATTTTCGTTAAATGTTAAACATTTATTTGTAAGTTCCAAACGTCTGTTTCTATGGATTATTAAAGAAATACGCTTAGCATATTTGTAAGCACAATTGTTAATTTTTCATTGGTTGCAGTTGTTAAAGATATCTTTCAACGAATATAAATAGACGTGCATTCTTCCAGTCTCCAGTTCGGTATGTACTATTTGTTGGTTCAAGTAAGTTAGTTTAATTACTCACAAATACAGAATGTTTTGGAGTTCAATTTTCAAATTATAGAACTATAAATTCCCACGGGTGCTGTCTGGCCCTGTCCTTCCTTGATCTCGATAACCGAGATAGATAGATGGAAGTGGAGATGAAAGTCGAGCTTAGGAGCTGGTAGCCCCGATTAACTATAAACGAACTTCCGGTTTAGATCGGAATTCGTGTGATTTCAATTCAAAAATGTTTTCCAGAACGAAGTTACATAGATGATTGGTATGGCTCTATTGTTAACAGCAAAAGTATGATGTACTGTACAGGGGCAAGACGCTACTGACATCTAGAGCATTTTGCCGAAAAGAGTAGCCCGGTATTGTGGCGATGTCGCAGTAAATAATCGCTCGTTTATTTATTACACTATTTCCGTGTGGCCCATATACTATCAACGTAATATGGACCCAATAAAATATAAAAATAACAAACACGCAAACATAGAACAATCCTATATGTTAAAAGATATAATTATTATTGTATTTAATACGTATTTTTTATTTAGATATTACATTTGAGAATCGACATGAATGTGAAGATGAGTCTTCTTCTTGGACTGAGAGCCATTATTTTTCACCGTAAGTTGATTTTTTCGAATTTATATGTACGTTAGTCTAACAATGGTTATTATTTAGGAAATTCGTAAATTAGATAATTGACTTCAACTATAATAGGAAAGTAATAATAGCCTTCAAGTATACGCAAACTTTGTATATAGCTATATTAAATGCCAACATTTTGATATTAAATGTAATTTTATCTTCGCCATTTTTGCCAGGAGAGATAAGAAAGGATGACGTGTTTAGGTTAGAATATTACAGTCCATGCGACTATTTAAGTAAAGGATGGCAGAAATTATTGGAAACTTTGCAAGAAATAGTTCACACTTTTGAAAATTTTGTACAACGTTTCTTAAATAGCACACAAATTCAATAAGTTTTAACTATCTCAAATAATGTAATAAACACGAATTAGCACCTAAAACAATAATTTTGAGGATGACGTTTATATCCTTACTTAATTTATTAGCTATGTTTTTATATGGGGGAAAATAGGGACATAACAATAAAAGAAATAATGAAAATTCTTCTTTTTTATTCTTGCAGTTGTTTTCGAAACAGAAGCTGCAAAACCTCTCGCTTGCAATGGTGTCCATTGTCGGTGATTGTTATGGATATTGCGTAAGTATAGGCATGGCGTGTGGAATATGCAAAGAAGATGATGAAGAAATCAGTAAATGACATCGCTACCGAAATCATAATCCACGTAAGAATCAAGCAATTCCATTAAAATGAAGGGAATTTTCTATTGGCTATTAATATGCCTCAAAACCAAACTTATCATAACGACCACAAATGTTTTTATCATTTCATTTTTTAGTCATTAAAACTCATTCGTATTATTGTAGGTATTGGAAAATAATTGGGCGGCAATTTGAAAAAATTGTAGACCTATAAATTCCCACTGTCGATCGTCTCTCCGTCCTTCCTTAATCTCGTGAACGGAGTTAGATACTTAAAAGTCAGGAACAATTGTAGAAAGCTTAGTGGCAGGAGGCCCTGATTAACTATATACGAACCACCAGTGCAAAGCGGAAGTTACGTGTGAACCGCGGGGGGCAGAGCGATGAGCTCGGGCCCTTCTTACCGGCCTCGTGTGAATGGATGGCGTAAGGTGTAGGCGAGTGGGAGGGTTAGCGAGGTCATTGATACGGTGTCGGCAATACCCAAAGATGACACTCAGTTAGACACAACGGTAATACCCCGTTCGCACCGAGCATTTCAATCTAGATTGTGACCAAGGTCAGCGACTATGCCTTGGTGCGAACACTCTCGACCGTTTCAATCTCGACTGAAACGACGTTCAATCGCGATTGACTGGAGAGAGTTCTTGAAACTAGATCCAGTCATAAGAGAGATCCCACAATCCCACGCGCGCAAGAAAATACAAGATGGCTACAGAACACGTGTCCGGCTATCGGCAAAGAAATAAAAAAGATGTTGGGAGAGACGATGAAATCTGTCTATTATTAGATATATGGCAAGAAAAAGTATTTATTTCTAATCAAAACTTCCATTTTGTGTGTTGGTGTTTGTGACTTACCGAGTAGTTATGCCAGTTTTATCATCGCTTACAATAGCCGGGTTATTCTCAAGCGAGTTACCTGTGCGAACGGCACGACGTTTGAATAGCGACAGTCACAATCCAGATTGTAGGTAAATCGAGATCGAAGTTAGTCGAGGATTGTGTGCGAACGTAGTATAACATATTTAAAGAATAAAAATTATAAGAGCATACAAAAAGCGAAAGATACTATACAGGATAGTTAATTATAAATTCTATTAGTGCGACGTTAAATAACGCGGCGTCAACAGGAGTGTCGTCGCGTTTTAGGCGGTACCACCTAATCCGCGTCTCCACTTGGATCGTTAATTCTAGTCTAACTTATAAACTATTATATCCGAGAGAGAGTTTACACCAGTTTTCAAGTAAATATCTCTATAATGCGGCAATCAAGATCCGATAGGTCCTTAGGTAGGAGAGTGGAGCAGAGGTCCGAAACAGATTATCGGTCAGGAGGCTTCCTTTGGACGATCGCCTCGATGTTCGTCTTCAAGCCCTTTTTATACTTGTCTCGCGTGAGAACTGACTCGTGACTTTGGTTTAATGCGTTCTAAGTTTGAACTGGGTCTAGGTTTTGTTGATACGAGCTGTCAGAAATCGGATGTTTCGATGAATTATTGACCCCTTCTATCCGGTATTGTTACTCATCTTACTGTATAATTGTGATAACAGCTGTCAAACAAACGGAATTAATTGCCGGTAGTGACTAAGGTCCGGTATTAGGTTACAACCTTAGTAATAATTGTTCAATCGGAGAGATACTTGATCGTTTTATCCGTTAAGAAATCGCGAGAAATAGGATGTGTGTGGGTTTTTCCCACTTTGTCATCCTTTTCCCGTTTGTTCTTTTGTTCGCCCCCTTTTCCCGGGGGTATTAGAATCGGATTCGAATATTACTTTAATTACTGGTAAATAAATTAATAGCCCCTCTTCACATTCTCACGTGCGTTTTTTCGATTCAAACTTTTCCTCTGTAAGGTGTTAGATTGATTACCTGTTTTGTTAAAGGAAAAGTTTGATGTACAGGGCAAGCCACTAGTAATTTGAGGTGGAGAGCATATGCAGTGGGTGATCGGTTAACGAACGTAATCTGTCTCAAGACTTTGTTCGCTATCCGAATTGTTCGTTAACCGATTATCGATTTACCACAGGTTTTTATGGGAATTTGAAACTCCAAAAAATAAAACATATATACATTCTTACTACGTTTATTTATATGTAATAATAAAAATACATATATACACAGTCTTGCATTTTTTTAGTCATGTTTTTTCTGTTTGTGGGATTAAAGAATCTGTTTAATGTCGATTGCTTTTTTCTCTTCTTCAGGAATTTTCCGAAGTATTTAATAGCATTGTAATTGTAGAGATTCTCAAGCTTATTAACCTCAACCTGGTTCGGATGCCATTCTATGACCTTTGTTCTGACATCCTCCCACTCCTTCAAAAGATCTTTAGTAGTAGATGTCGGCATTAACCTTCTTTTTCAGAAGAAAAATATCTCGCCGAGTTTCTTGGTGTTCTTCATTCAAGAGTTCTTGGTTCTTGGCATTCTTTTGTCGTCAGATCAGTTTCAGGTTCCATTATGAGCTCTTCGATGTTCTTTATTTCTCAGATGTGATTTTTGTTACTCCTTTAGCTGCTTCAGTCGCCTTGATTATACTGTATCTTTCTTAGATAAGATTGAACTGCGGCCTGTGGGAGACCTGTTCGAGCCATACTGCCAGCAACATCAGACATCTGCCCACTCTACCTTTGCTATTATACACTCACCTTTCGAAAAGAAAAACCCACGCAAAACTTAACAGTCTCGCGAATACTATAAAAACTTGTTTCTGTCAGAAAAATAAAAGGCTGGAATTACAACGGAGAGTTTCAAAATTCGGATGAATACTATCGATCAGTATACACCGGGATGAGCGTCGATGTCGACGTCTCCCGCGCTCCGAAAAGTTTCGAATTGTTGCCCGAAGACAAGGGAAGATTAACCAGTACTCATTATTTTACGTCGCTTCTTCTTGTGTTTGTTCCGTGAGGTGTTCGTTATCCGAATATAAAAATCTTTCGCGAAAGTGTTCGTTTGGATTTTTTACCGAATTTCGTGATTTTTGCGCTGTCTATCGCTGAAGAGACGGATTATCGCCGATCATTCATTGCATGTACTGTACATTCATGTTAACAGCAATATGTATTCAAAAATAAAATATTTTCGTGGTTCGTGTCCGTGTAAAGATGAATAAAAATTTCGATATAATGATGATTCTTCGAACCGAAAAAAGAATAGACTTCAAATCTAGTAACCCCTCTTTTGTCTACTTTGTTGTAATTAGAAACTTCATTTTAGATCTGTTAAGCTATGCGTTAGACAAAACAAAAGAGGAAGTACACTGCTAATGCGATTATATTTATGTGTTAGTTTTCTAGGAATTTTTTGCTTATGTTGCATACACCTGGCTATTTCGTGATAATACATTGCTAATTTCGTGAGAGGGTCCAATAGCTTATATATTTAAATGCGATTTGAAAGAATTGTAGACCTAAAACTGCGCACTATGGCACTAAACTGCTGTTAGGGAAAGTATGATGTTTAGGAGTAAGTCACTACTGATCCGAGGTGGACAGCATATATTTTAAATTAAACTACCAGGGCTAAACTAAATTAAAATACCTGGTAAGGCTCTCACCAGAAACCTGCACTACATTCCATTGCATTACATTGAAAGAGTAGAGAGGTTGTCTGTATGTTCACAAACTTTACCTCGAAGAAATTAGAAGTGATGAAATTGAAATTAAAAGAGGAAGTGATAGTAAGTAGGGAGGGGAAAAATAGGAAAAGATTGAAGGGAAGTGTGGGATCACTGGACGTCTGCATCGCATTTGTTGAACAAGTAAAAATACAATTACAAGATGAAATATGTAGTGATACAGTATAAAAACAAGCATGACAAGTTTGCGCGTGTAGGCGAGTGGGTACCAAAGGGGGTACCAGACCTAATGGTTTAACATTTACAAAGTACGCGATTAGTGACCGCTTTATATAAATAATTTATACAGATACAAACACTCGTTATAGAAGTGAGCAGTATTATATAAAGTTAGATATAGAACAAAACGTGGATATTAGTTATTGATATGTCTAAGTCGCGTATTTACATGGTTAGCGCTGTAGATGGGGTGGGCATAAGAGATAAAACATTACAAAAAATAATTATTAAAAACAATATTCTCGAATCCACGCTCGTAACAAATAATTAATGAAGAACATAGTTAAATATAAGCCTAGTGGTTTTAATTTGCATATATACAGTCAAATATCGGGTTGAACAAAAAATTGAGCGAGTAGCCGGTTTACCTTAATTGATATCAACCAATCCATCGTTGGTCCACATGTGAATTGCGACTTTTTTTTATACCTGAAGATATCCTTCTTCGCCATACATAATTATAACTTTGATCCACTCTTATGTTTTCTAGACAATAATAATGGCTTAAAAAGAGAAATTTAATTAAATATTATATTATTACATAACTGAAAATTATCACAGTCTTGATGTTCTTAACCTCCTATTTGAATGCCGAGAATGTCTTGAAAATCCCTTGCCAGCTTTTCCACATTAAAAAATACTTTATACAGTTCTAAATATCACAATTTATTTTTGCTCTTCTATAAGAAATAGTTACAATACTAAATTGCCGTATGTGATCAATAGTTTAATTTATGCGGACTTTAAAGAACTAAATGCTTTTTTTCAGTAGCATATCATACAAGGAAAGGTTGATACAGGCTTCATTGATGGAGGAAATGCATTTCGGGTCTTAATGACCCCTCTTCAGCCCTTGTACTTTACAAAAGGAAGACAGACAAGTATTACATCACACGTGATAATATATATAATATTTAAAATTATTTTTAATAACTAACGTTGATTATTGGTTACAAATTGACATTAAAGAAAATATTGGGTAATTGACTGGGTAGAGTGTTCACAAGTGTTGCTGTATAAGATAAAATAAAGAAGGATACGTAAAACAGTTATAAAGTAAAGTTTAAGATTGTTACGTTATAAAATGGTATAGATTGTTATTACCTGGAGATGGGTAGAAAATACGAGGTGGTGGTGTTTAAAATATTAAAAGAGTAAACTAAGTATTTAATGTTACATAAGGTAGAGGCGAGTAGAGTTCGGATCATCCTTACGTTCACGGTTGCATCTACAGAATGCAGTTGTATCTATATGGGAAGGCAGAATAACTTCACAAGAAGGGGGCCTTCTGGAGAGGTGGAGCGGGTTTCCAGTTTCACCTATGTATTGGTAATCCGATTGGCAACTGCAGGATATGTATATATAACGTTATTTTGTTGCATTATATCAATATTTTGAATAATATTTTCTTTAGTTATTAGTAACTTTTAAATATTATTAGTAAATATTGGGGATAGAGTTATATTATGTGTTTCAATAGTTTTTTTTTATTTTTTCGAATACTATTTAATACTATACTAAGTTTTTTTATAAGCCATTTGGGTTGGTACTATATTTTATTGGGTTGTAGTAGGGTTGGTGTTGGTAAACAAGTTTTCTAGTATCTTATTTTGATAGTCGTTTAGTTGAAAACTTTTATAAATGTGTTCTATTTTTTTAGTTTGTTCAAGGTATTTTTATGATACATAATTCAGTTAGGGCCTATACATGAACCCATAAAGATACCGTCGGATTGTCTAAAATGTTTTTCATTACAAGTAAAATAAATATTATTTAAAACAAATTGAACCATTTCAATTGCCCAATTATCACAGTTTAAATTTGTTAATGTATCAATCATAAAATTTTTATGTATAGATGGATATATATTTTTAATGTCTAGGCTTAATATTCGGCTGTTAGTATTGAGTTTTTAAAGGTTTCTAATGAATTGGTCTGCATTTTTAATCTTATAATCAAAACTGTAATATTGAATTAATTTATTCTTGATGAGTATTGACGTCCTCAACCTCCTATAGGAATGCCGAGAATGTCTTGCAAAAGCCCTTGACAGCTTTTCCACATTAATAAATACTTTTTGTTTTTTGAAGGTTGAAAAGAAATTTTTCAAGCTTGTATAAGACGTAGCATTTAATATCAACTAATGGCGTATATGAGTCTTGTAATTTATGTGTTTCTAATTTAGATATAGTACCTTTAATAATTTTCTATACTAGGAATATCTCTCGTAATTATATGATAAATATAAACAGTGATCACTTCTAAGAAATCGAAGATGGCAATCAATGATATTCCAAGCCACATTCCAATGTATCCACCAACGTAACCGAATAATTCTATTGACTGAAAAATATAACAGATAATATTATTTAATCATTTTATTGACATGCAGTAAGTAATATAAAATAAATATATCCTTATTTCTATACATTTTGTATTAAAAATTATTAACTTTAATTTAAACACATTAAATGTTATATAAATGCTAAAGATGCTTAAACATTATTACAAAATATTTTTAAAATGATTTTATGTGAAGTATTAATGAGATTAATGTAAAGGAAATTCATAAAACCCAATTTAACTTTTAAACCCCAAATTAAGAAAACTGTAAAATAAAATATAGAATAACCCGAAATTCAGGCCCATCAGTGGCTTAATAGATAAAAACCACTAGTAATTTCAGGTGGCTGGCTATGTAGCCAGTACATTGGTCAGACGTAGCTACTGAAACCACGTGGCCAGTCCATTTGTCAGACACGAACCGGCTTGTAATTACAAGCAAAATCCTGTCTGATAAATGGACCGGCAATGTAATTATTCGGGTTTTCTTCACGTGTTCGAAAATAGGCATCTATTTAAGTGTTGGACACAGTGTTGGAGTTTTTACGAGAAACTGGCACAAGTTTCTCGTAAAAACTCTTCCCGGAAGGCATCTTTCTTTGACATATCAGCTTTGTGTAGCGTTGTCTTATCCCAACAATAGTTTAACAAATACAGCTTTTACAGAATGTACAGTACTTCAAAAAATTCCATGCCTAACATACTACGCGAATTGTAGTTGCAACTTCTAGCACTAGGGAATCTTATGCAAACGAAATGGGCTTATCAAGTTCCTTTTGCAGCTCATTTCTGCTTCTGTATATTCCTCTTTTTATCACCTTAGTAATGTATTGTAAGTGATGGTTTGTTATTAGGCCTAAGCTACAGGCTATACTGCCCGGTCGAAAGTGCGATAATGTCATGATCTTACTGCAAACATCACCAGCTGCTGATAGTAATTACAACTAAATTTAGCATGAAATGTTTGGAGATAAAATTTCCAATATCGTTCTGAGTATTTCTATGATAACAGCTTATGTTTAGGTTCGAAAGTTTTAAATTTGTGTGATTTTTGAATTAATCTGTATATGTAAACTATATATATAATTTTAATTACATAAATTATCCTATTTTATTACCTGAAATTTTGGTTTGTATTTATATATTAATAATTCTGGCCTTTTAAAGAAGAAATTCATTACAGCTACTTGCTGTTGTTTTCTGCTAAACGAAGAACGAAACTTAATATATAAAGTTTGGGTATATATATATTTCAATATATATATTGATAATGTATTATATTATACCTATAATTTTCATTCGTATCTTCATCGGGTATTTCCAAAGGAACGTAAAACTGAAACAATCACAAACAATTGGCGTTCGTGAAATAATCTGAACAAATTATGCAAAAAAATATTCATTCTTAGACTTACATCGTAAAATTCGATAGGGGCATCGTCTACTTCATATTCGAAAACAGTGGCTCTGAAAATTTGTCACATTTTAATCATTACTGCGGATATATTATACACAAATTTGAAAAATAATTTTAATATACATGTATTTACTTATTGCGTAAAATATAAAATGATACAGTGAAACCTGTCCAAATAGAACGTGAATAAAACGGACACATGCAAAACCGAATAACATGCCATTCCGATTTACACATGTTTTATTGTATATTCTCGTGATAACAAAAATACAGTAGACTCTTGCTAATCTGGCCAGATTCGTTGCACAGATGAATGCCGGATTAGTAAGAGCGTAAGATTAGTAAGGATTACTGACAACGAAAAAACGTAAGTTTAATTGTTTAGTAAATTTAATGTTCCATGTTTACTGTCTGTACACATGTATTTGAAAAAAAACAAACAAGAAACATGTATTTGTAAACAGTAAAATAAGTTAAAATGTAAACGGCACAATTAAAATACATGTTCTATTCAGCGTAGTCAGTTGGAAAAATGTCACGAATTTTTACTTGTTTTAATGAAGATATTTGTCGATGACGTGCTTTTACATCGATACTGCACGTGTCTAGTTCTTGCATTTTGCACTGCAAGAAAATGACGGGAGCATCGGTACCAGCAGGTATTTCAGAGACAAGTCAGAGGGATGGCCAAGAGCATTGTGAGTTTGAAGAATGGCTTTTGACGGAAGTTTCTTTTCTTAACTTCTCCCTATACAATTGGCACAAATTTATCATGAGACCACAGAGAGAAAATTGTTCATCCACACTTTCTTTTCAGTAGGATAATCTGCCGGTACTGTGTGCAGCTCGCTGTGCTAAAAATATTGTGGCTGTTGGGCTTTTCCAATTACCAGGTGGGAAAGTTAATGTTAGTATATATTAGTATATAGTATCTGTTAGTATATATGTATTTAAAGTGTTTCTAAAAGCAGCCTTCAGACAGGTAAGTTGTGTTAATTAGCTACGCACGAGACAAATATTTAGCATAAAAATTTATAGAAAATAAAAATGTTAATAAAAGAACCGAAAAAAATTGAAGTAACTAAAAAAGTAACTAAATACATGTTAAATATATTTCGAAAATTTAAATTACGATACAATTACATTTTATGTTTATTCTCTAACACTAAAATTTTTACTCACTGGCATGCAATTTGGCATTTATGAAAACAATGATCGGTATTTAAATTGACTAAGCACATATATGTCTCTGAAAATAGAAATAATAAATAATTATATTTAAAAAAATAAATTAATTAATATTTATTTAATAAAAATTATTATTTACTAAAGATATAAATAAAATTATATATATTGGCATTCAGAATTAAAGTCCGGAAATCAAGTTTGAAACATAAATGCAATATTCTTAACATAATTGTTATTCAATTGTAAGAATTCTATTAATTTTGTAGAGTTACATTAGTTCGATTTATTCACTCACTGACATGAAATGTTTGAATGCTTCTCACAGAGTATGCTATTTTACTTTTTTATTTCATTTTATAAAATGAAATGAAATAAAAAAGTAAAATAGCATACTCTGTGAAAAGCCAAATCTAGGGGAAAGTAAATTTATAATTCTTTTTATATTTAAAAGTAAAATTTAATAGAGAATTCAATAAATTTATAATTGTCGGAAAGTAGGAAAGGCAGATTTTTATCTACTTCGGCATCTGTTACATCTCCTTTGATCCAACGGATCCGATGTTGAAGTTGTGCTAAATTGATAAATGGTCAGAATATGGTCACATAGGAGGCAATCCGATTGGCTGTCCTATTGTGTATATAAGGGTAAAGTCTTCTTCACTCGGGGCTGCTTTAATCATCCTAAGAACCATGCCGTGGTTTCAGATCCAAGGTTCCTAGCCGCCAGCGACAGCCCGCCTCATTAGACTATATGTAACGTCATAAGAAGAGAAGGTAAGGGTATCGCCAGGTAGTATATTTTCTTATGTAAGCTCTCTCTGTCGGCAGCCGTAACCCAGGCGTTAGCCAATATGTACTGTACCTTTGTTATAAGTTCTGTATTAGTTTATTGTACGCCTTAAATATGTATCATACCTTGTATAATTCATCCTGTATATCCTAATGAATAGAGTAGTTTAGTTTATAAAAGGGATTTGTCTGAGCCTTCATCTCCCGAATCAACACGACCCCTCCGCCACTGGATTTACCCCTCCAATTAGAATTTAGACGTCGCCACTCGGACGTTAAACTGCCCATGGGTAGAATCGCGAGTTAAGACGCGTTATTCTTAACTGGTGTCAGCAATCCTCATAAGACGAAAGATCCGACGATCTCTCGATCTTCTTAGCTAACATTTAAACTATCCTTAGACAGTGGGCAGTGGGGATATCACCTGTACTATCAACAACTGGCTGAGAAATATAACATCCGAGTCTAAACGATAAACAACGCAGTGTTAAAGGAGGAGAACGTCGATTGTCGACGTCTAAATAGACGGAAGCGTGCAGGCCTCGAACCAAATATGGACATGACAGCTGTAAATGGACGACGTCATAACGTCAGCAACGGTAACCCTTCACCTGACACCTGCAGATTCGCCATCCAAACAGTCGATCACCTGACTATTTTTCCCATATATATATATATATATATATTAAACTGATATTGTCTTTATTTTAACCTGTCTATTCACCGGAAACCGAGTCACATATCGACTTACTCGCGACCTCCCCTCTCCACTACTTGCCCTCCTAAGCCATCCGACGACCCGGAGATCGGGTTTAACCAGTCCGTGCCGGTAAGTGGTCAGTAGGGATTGAACCCTGGCCCTAGCTTATCTCACACAAATATAGAGATCTGGCTTGCAGTCCGTCTAAATATTTTCATTTGGAAAAAAAATTGACAAGCTGAGGCTCAAGGAAATATGTACAGTAACAATTCTCATTTTGATGAGTGTTAGTGCTTGTAAATATATTAAAATCATGTACCTGATCAACATGTTATTAAAGATCGTACTATTGTCTTGAAAGTCATCTGTTTCTTAATGGAAGATAATACGGAGTACCATTATTATCTCCAAATGTAGCAAATCGGGTACCTTGAATTGGATTTCGACTCCTTTGTACAGTACAAAAAGGATGGTCCAACGAGTAGTGTTTCATAAATACACATTAACTTGTCTATGAGATTGAAAAAGATTTATGCAATAACAATATTGTTGTGTAAACTCTTGCATTTTTATATACTATTTGTCTTAGTATGTTTGTTTCAGTAGTTGAAAGGATGTAGAAAACATTTAGACCAGAGCTGCATGTAGACTCTTGCTCATATAGACTTTCCAGTTCCTTTAAATTAATTAATTATTAATATATAATTATTAAAGTTTGCAAAAATTTGCAGTTATTAATTTTAGTGACGAATTATTTTAATTATTGAGTAAAAATAACCATTTAAATTTGCCGCTTAATTTCCTTGGTTATTTCCGATATTTGTCCTTATTATACACAGTTGAAAGAATTGGTGATAAAAATTATCAATTTATGTTTTTTCTTTACATTTTAAGTATTAGTTTTAACAGGAAAACAATGGGTGGGCAGTGGACCGCTAGGCCTTCGATTCAGAGCTCCTGCTATAATTCTGAATGTAATAAAAACAAACGAAAACCGGATTGGTTTTTTAAAAAAGGAAATTGTGTATTGATTATTTGAATAATTGCCAGAGAAGCGAACAAAAAACTCTCTCGTCTCAACAGATATTTACTCCATATAGTATTTGCTAAACCCAGGGACAGTATATATGAAGTAAATATTCTTAAAGTTTCTTAGTAGCTTTTTAAATTAGAGTAGGATTATAATTTTAAACATCAAAATAAACATAATTAATCAATTTTTTTTCAAATTTAGCAACTTAAACATTTTTAATTACGTTCTGAACAAAATATTCCATCCGTTTCGAAAGGATAGTCTCCCGAGATGCATCCACAAATTTCCAACCATTTCTCCTTCTGACAATTGAGTATGCAGCGCTATAAGTAAATAGAAGAAATTATAAATGTATGGTGTTATTATAAAGGTTACACATAATTATTATTAAATATAAATATAAATTGCTCAAAGACTAAATCAATTTTAAACAGTCCTGCTTATGACAACCGAAGTCACATTAAAGGAATTTCTGTAATAATTACAAAAATTAATGATTAATAACGATTAAATATAATTTTTCGCACAAGTTATTTTGAGAATAAAAAATAATGAAAAATTTCTAAACGTTTGTTTCGTATTAATATTTTATTAATATAATAAGTTATTAAATATTATAGAAACTAGTTTCGTAACTTTTCCGGCAACGTTTAAAACTGCGTATGGCGCCATCTGTTATAATATTTTACTAAATGTCTTATATTTGTAACTATAACGAAATAGCAAAAAGCTTAATTTTGAGGACGGGAATAGATTTTATAAACAATTATAAATGCTAGGAACGAGTAAATTTGTCATTAAGTTTGATCTTACTCGAGATACAACATACGACTCTCTTTATCTACCCACCCCCATCGACCTTCGACCGCCCAATTTAATTGCGTAAATATACGAATATCGCTGCAAAATTTCAGAAATTTTCGAACGAAAAGCACAGGAGTTATTAAGCTTCAAATAGGGTGAACAAATTCCTGCTTCACCCATCCACATACATTAACATCCATATATGCAGAAAAAACCCCTGGATTTTTTGCATTTATAAACGTTTCAAGGACTGACTCCTGAGTCCAAAAATGTAGAAATCTTGCGGGGGACAATTCTTGACCGATATTAATATTTATAAAACAGAGTAGAACATCGCTTAACGAGCATATTTTATAACGAGTAATTCGCATAACGAACAAAACAAATTGTAAAAAATGGCTGGCGTAACTAGTGACGAGAAGAGAGAAAGTCCCATCAGTCTGTATTTAGCACTCGTTCCGCTAGCATCTTAGTGTCGCTTGTGATCAAACATTTTTCCAAACTTGTGTTCACACTATAACATATAAACGTCAACAACCATAGCCCGTTATATAATAAACACGCCAAATGACATGCCAAATTCTGGGACTATGTAAAACCTATACTTAAATATTAGAAATTAATTAATTTTACTACAAGTAGGCAGGTATGCTGCCATCTCGTATTAAATTTAACACAGTATATTGTATAATTTTTGTTGAATAAATGTTATACACAAAATTGAGTATTTTTTTCGGCATGGAAGGCTGAAAGGAATTATCGTATTTTACATTAACTTACATGGGAATAATTGTTTTGCTTAACGAGCATTTCGCATTACGAGTAAAATTCTGGTACGAATTATGCTCGTTAAGCGAGGTTCTACTGTATTTATATAATATAAAAAAATTAATATTTACCTGACGTGTATATAATTCATCAAAAGATTTTTCTTTAGATCGCTCGTAATAAGAGCAATTTGTGCTATAAGGATTGGTAAGTAGGTTTTCTTCTATCTGGGTTTTATTTAAATTTAATTAAAGTTTAAATATATATAAATTGAATATTTAAAAAATACGAAAACCTGGCATACCACTTTCAATTGTATAATGTAACGGTTTCCTGGCTTAACAAGAAAACCATCAACGAAAGGATTTACTATCTGATCCTTCGAGTGAATTGATATTTTAGCACCAACTGGAACTGTTGGTCGAAATAATTCTTTGGAATTAAACGTTATCACAACGTCACCGACTGTTTTGGTATTTGCTGTTAAAGAAACGATGAATTTCAGTTTTAATTTTGGTTTTAATTCCACTTCTAATAACAAATAAATAAATATATATACTGTACATATTATTCTGATATTTTTATTACTTTAACTTAACCAGAATTAATTATTAGAAGTATTATATACCGCAACTGCACACAGCATAAAACAAATGAAACGTTTAAGTTTCGACTATAATTTCACAAATTAGTTGAATAAAAATTATAAAATAAATCTTATAATATCAACAGAACGTTAGAATAAACGAGAAAATATATTTAATAAATACTTACAGTACATTTTCAATGCAGGAAAATAGTCTTCAGTTATGTTCGGATCGATAAGATTTAAGTCGATCGAGTAACAACTTCTTACTTTCCATAATTCATTCGCATAAAAAACACGTCTCGTAAAATTTCTAAATGTGGCCCAACAATTAAAAATAAGTTTAAAGATCATTTATTTACTAATTAACACATTTAAAATATAATATTTACTTATAAATATATAAAATATCTTCTGCCATAGTTCCATAATCTTCAATAATTGTACGATTGTAATCCATATCAGAATACGCAAAAGGAGTTGGAAACTATAAAAGGTAATTTTAAAATTTTAATCAGAAAACTTGCAAATTTATTTACGTGAATTAAAAAGTCCAAGAATTAATTCACTTTCAAACAATAATGACCACACAAATAATTTTGGGTCAGATTTAAGTCTTCATCCTCTTTAAGATTCCAACCACATACAAATGGTTCACAGCACGAAGATACAAACAGTTCTTCGTTAAAAAGCGACGATATGATTTTAAAAAACACGAATACACTATACATTTGACACTGTTTGTACCTTCATGCTGTGAACCATTTGTATGTGGTTGGAATCTTAAAGAGGATGAAGACTTAAAAGTAATATGATATTATATTATGTACTAACCCAGAATTATTTGTACGGTAAATATTAATTAATTGCAAATTTATTACAGATACCAGATGCCTTACTCTTGGTTTTTTAATCTTCTGGAAATATTAGTATACAGAAATGTATATTTATATATTTTATTGGAGTGTTTCTATTCTTACTTATACCTATATATATTTTTTCCTTTAAGATTAAGTTGATTAAGATGACTCGTAATATCAACTGAGAAAGCCAGGTCCTTTATCCATTGTCCATCTTTTAATTCAGCGCATTCGTAATTTTTCGTTTCCAAGAAAATTATTAACAGCGAGACAAACCAACTTTTCCAACGGTAACTTATACTTCTTCAAAACTTCCATAAGTGCATCAAAAATATCAGCTCCGGTGGTTGTATTATGCGTAGGAATGATTTCCAAAAGTTCTTCACTTATTTTTAAATTAACATCGCATCCGCGAATAAAAACGGCCAGCTGACCGATATTTCGAATATCTGTACTTTCGTCAATTGCAATAGAGTAGGCTCGAAATGTTGATATTGTCGAATTGTGCCGATTTCTCAAATTATCGGCTATTTCGTCAACTCCGCTAACTACAGTATTTCGACTTAAACTTGCACTTTTAAATTTTTTTTTTTTTTTTCGTGCTGGACATAATACTTCCGCCGCTTTAATTAAGCATTCGCTAATAAATTCCCCTTCGGTAAATGGTTAATAATTTAAAACTTTACAAATTATGAAATTTTAAACTTATCGTACCATAATAATTACTTAATAAGTTAAAATATCGTAAAATTGTAAAAATGAAATGAAATAATGATACAAGTAGAACATATTTATTTATTTTTTCTATTTAAAGCTTTCATACTTATAATTAATTGTTTTTTCTAGAAAAGATTATTTATAATAAAACAGTCGCGAATTCCCCAAATATGGACACGTCATAAAAACTTTAATGAAAAAGAGTTTAATCAATAAATGCATGTGGCATACTAATTATTAAATGAAAAGGGAGGGACTCGAATTTCGATAAACGAATATTAGAATTATTCTAATATAATTAGATGAATTATTATTTATTTTTTTAAAGAAAACATAATTTTGATTAAATAACTAGAAAATTAATTTTTCTATTTAACCTTCGCAGCACTTCGACACGCTGCGACGGTCGCTCGTTAAAAACCAAATGTTAGATTTTTATTAGAAGCTACTAGATATATATTTTTGAACTACAATTGATATAATTCTCGCGACATTTTTTATATTTGACGGAAAAAGTAACCTTAAAGCAGTCATTTATAAGTGTAAATCCAATTTACTGCAAAACTTACCATCAAGTCGTCGTCAGTGAAATTTTCTTTCTCACAAAACTGACTGTTTTTAGTACAAAACAGACTGACATTTTTTGGTTTCTCGCAGTGACTAGGGAAATCTTTACAGAAGGCAGAACGTCGTATTCTATAATTGGAAGAATTATAAGATAAATAAGTTTATTTCTGTCCTTATCAATAATTCTACGTATACTTTTACTTATTAAAATAACAGGGAATTGTCATTATTATTATTAAAACGCATCGCTCACCCATTCACGTCGCACGTAGTGATTACCGGCTTTGGAAGCAGTTCGTCCTCCGTGAATTTTACTAATACCTCTAAAGTTGTTGGATAAGTGAAATACAACATTAGAAATTCAGTTAGCTGGTAGACGAATCCAAATAAGCAGGCAAAGAAGACTAATATCTTGAACACTTTCCTTTTCAAATTATGTTCTGTGGCGATTTGAGGAAGGCCTGTCATAACGGTATTTTTTAATAAATTTTCTAAATATGCGTGTCTCTGTTGAGCGTTCGGTCTTTTAATATGCTTCGTTTTATTATCCTCATCCATTTTCTTCTTATAAAAAGTAACAAAAGAAGAAGTTGTTTAAAATATTATCTTTGGTTTCAATGTGAAAGTAATAAAATTCTATTTCAAATTACTTAAATATTACACTTACCTGTCTTTAACGTAGAGTTTATCAAAGATGCTACTTTATGTAAACAAAGCTCAACGTTTTGTAGAAATATTTCTGTGATAAATAGCGTTAATGTAGTTGGTGAAGAGCAGTCGGATGACGTAAAGTACGCATGACACATAGTGATGGAAAGGAGTTGTTAAAAATATATGATTATCATTGCATACGTTATTTTGTTATCCCCAATTGTCATTTTAATTATAATCACATATTTTTATTAGATTTTTACTCGTTTATAAAGTTTACAATAGCGCGAGGTTTGCGTTTGAATCTTACATGGGGTAAACTTTAAAAAATCTCTTGTTCGTGATTTTTATGATTTAATTTCTAGTCCTCTTTTACAGCTTTACAAGTACTGTTAAGGGTTTTAATAACTCGTGCTTGTTTTAAGTTTTATTTATAATAAATTTATGAAAAATTTTTATTGGTAAATTATATAAAATTCTTTTTAGCATCTTTACTTTTTATCTTTCTAATAAACAGGTCTATTATGATGCATCCACAGGAAAATTTCCCACGAAGGAAGAGCTTGGAGACAACTCATTACATCAATAAATGTTTATTTAATTATTTAGTTGTTTGGGCTTTTTCACAAGTAGATTATAAAATAACACTACAAGATCGCATGAAAGACTCTCAGGTTCGAGGATAGGTTATAGGGCCTATATCTGAATCACTTCTACAATTAAAATTTGTGGAATCTTTACTCGATTCCAGGAAGGGGCGAGTGTCTCATTTGCCCCGTGCAGACACCAATTAGCCTATCATTCACGTTGAGCAATTATTAATACTTTATAGCGTACCCTAAAACTAAACTCGATAGTTGTATACTATAAACTATATTTGCAAAAACGTTAAGACGACAACACCTGCAACTCTGATGTCTTATTGTTTTTGCACCCTGTACGGCACGCCACGCTGTAACGTTATGAAGATTTATTACACCTGTCTACATTGATAATGCTTACTGCTCATACAGTTATAACGGCGTTTTCATCTTTATATTGTATGGATTTAGGCATAGTTTTAAGTTTATGTTTTACCTTGTATAATTTTTTAAGTATACTAAAAACTTTTAGTTATTACCTACTGATGAGGGATTATTTTCTAATAGAAAATATTCCGAAATGCCTTTTGGGTTTTTCGGCTCCATACTTATGTAGTCATTTTTATTGTACACCCGTATTTTGTTTTTATTAAATGTTTTTACTTTAATTCCTGAGCGTATGTGCCCATTATCATTGGTGTGATAAGCCCTTACTATTATGTGCCTCGCGGTTGTAGATATTTTAATTAATTAAATGAATTTAATTTTAATTATATTTTTATTCCATTATTTTCCTATATAAAGTCAATTTGAGAAACAAAAGGAGCCCGGCATTGTGACAATATTACAATAAGTAATTGTTCGTAGGGACGGATCTACAGAGACTGTAGATAGTAGACCTGCTTAAGACCTGGACCCCAAGTGTCAAGGGTCCACAAAAATTGAATTATTATCATAAATTTTTAATACTTTTTTATTAACAACGAGCACTTATCGTATAGTAAAAAAATAGTTACTGTAAATTATCATTATTGTTATATTAATTTTATTATTTGTATCAACAAAAAATGGGGCCCCATTGGGCCTCAATAAGCCCTAGGCCCCGAAAAAACCTAGATCCGCCCCTGATTGCTCGTATTCTATAAGAGCCGGCTCTTATAGAATACCGATAGGGGCGGATCAATGTTATTTAAACTAAACAGAGAATCTGATTCTATAGATTTTATCATTTTATTACCATCCTTTCTTTCACGTAGATATTCTTATTTTTTGCTAAAAAATGTCAGTAAAAGTTACTTTCTTTGACAATTCTTCCAAGCGACTTGTTATAAAGAATTAATAATTCTTTGTATAATTTATATATGTAAACAAGTTTATAAATGCCTTACAACTTTTTGCTTTTGTATGAAAATATTTCGAAACAAATGTTAACGAAAATACTAAAATAGTGTAAATATAATGTATTTAAAATGTGTTATTTATGATCATATTTTCATTAAACTGATTTGAACTAATAATTGTAATAAATTTTAGAAACTAATTATAATCAATTTGTATAAAGTTTTTGTAAAAAATGTTCCTCGTAATTATTTTTTTTCTGTTATATACTATTGAATGCAACAATTAAATATAAAGTGCGAGTTTTATTTTTAATTAAAAGGTTTAAGATTAAAAGTTTAATCAAGTATTAAGTCAACATAAATATGCAATAGTTCTTGTGAGATTATTTTACGATGCTTAATTCTTGCGTGATGTTATTAAGATTTATGTCATTGTACTTTAAACATATTAAAAAAACTATAAAGATTTTATCAGATTGATGAAAGATTACGTTATCATCATAAGGTTACCCATATTACGGGGTTTCTCAAAAGTCTCCATACAGTGACACGAATCAAGCCCCGCAGTGGCTGAATAAATAAAACCATTGGTTCGTGGGCAGGTCGCCATGCAGTGTTCTGGGTTTTCTCCATTTTCTTCACCTAAACAGAATCCAGTTTCCACATATAAAGTCCTGCTAGAAGTTATCCCGTGTGTTCCGTTGTCTTACTCCGTCAATACAACGACACAAATCTTAATGCTGACATTTTAATGTTTTCTGAATAAAGTTACATTTCACCTTTGTGTGTATGGAAACTTTCGGGACACCCTGTATTAAAATCCCGAATACGTCACTGCTTTAATAACAACTCGGGTTTGCACCGTTATTGTTTTTAAGGCAAACATAAAGGTAACTTTCTGCGAAGAAACTATGTTCGGTCTATTATTCTAATCGTAAATTTTATAATACTGTAAAGGGAATAAAAATAAACATTAACAATATAAAATAATTTAATTTCAGACAAAAATTACAGAATAGCATTTGTTGAATTTGAGTGGTTGTCTTCGTGTTCACGTGAATCGTAATAAAATATTATAATTATAATATACCATTTTTGTGTTAATAACTAAGTTAATACGAGTAGTAAGAGTAAGAGTGAGTTAACTTCTGATTGCAATGTACTATACATATGGGTACCAAACCAAACAAATAAGCTGTATTAGAAATTTATCATTTAGTACCATTATTTTTTGTGAGCGATTTTCGAAGAAGTTCCGAATCGACAGTCGTAAAACAACCATAAAACATAATTTAATAAGTATATATATATATATATATATATATATAGATTGTACAATCGTATAAATTCATACATACATTTAAACACGTAATGTATATAACGAAAATAAACATAATTAATCATTTGAAAATATATTGGAAAATATATAAACTTTCGCCACAGAGCAAAGAAAATAAAACTCAAAATAGAAATTGTAGATTTTTTGGTTTTAATGCCATGTGTTTGTAGTAAGGTTTGGCAAAATTTTGGACTATAAATGCCGTATGTAGATTATCGCCTGGCTATTCTATGTATGATTATTATTTCTTTTATGTCGTAAATTAATAAAATTATATTTAGAAGCCAAGTTTTTATATTCATTATCTCAATTGTCGGTACATAGAAATAAAGTAATCGAGTTTCATCATTTCAATGTCATTTTATATAGTAATTACTATCGTATAGATTCGAAGACACACTTTAAATTCGTTTAATATAGAGCTAATATCAGCAATATTCGCCGGATACAATCTTATTTTCGTAACCACCAAAAACGGGTTTGTAGGCAAATGAATAATGAAAAATGCAAATAAAGTTTTATATCTCCAGATATTCCAGATATTTCGTATAATATGAAATGATATAATTAAAACATTAAGATGTTCATTTCTACACAATGGGTTGTATTATTTTTTGTCTTTAGTTGATTTTGTACAGGAAAACAGTGGAATAAAAGTAAAATTAAAATACAAAAGTTTTAAATTGCTTAAATTTTATCTATAAATTAAAGGACCAGTTGTTAAATTGTTGTATGTGATGTGTAGTTTTTCTAATTTAGTTATAGTACCTTTAATAATTTTCTATACTAGGAATATCTCTCGTAATTATATGATAAATATAAACAGTGATCATTTCTAAGAAATCGCAGATGGCAATCAATGATATTCCAAGCCACATTCCAATGTAACCGCCAATGTAACTGAATAATTCTATTGACTGAAAAATATAACAGTTATTAATATTTATATTTTATCATTTTATTGACATGCAGTAAGTAACTATAAAATAAATTTTAATAGAAATATATCTTTATTTCTTTACATTTTATATTAAAAATTATTAAATTTAATTTAGACTCATTAAAAGTTATAAAGATGCTTAAACATTATTATAAAAATTTTTAAAACTTTTTATGTGAAGCGTAAATGATCTAACTGTGAAAGAATTCATAAAATCTGATATAAAGCCACAATTTATGAAAACTGTAAAATAAAATATATAATAACCCGAAATTCAGACCCAACAGTGGCTCAGTAGATAAGTGGCCACTGGTCAGACGTAGCTACTAAAACCACGTGGCCAGTCTATCTGTCAGACACGAATCGGCTTGCAATTACAAGCAAGATCCTCTCTGACAATTGAACCGCCCGTGTAATTTTTCGGATTTTTTTCACGTGTCCAACACATAAATAGGTGCCAGTTTCTCGTGAAAAGTTCACCCGGGAGGCATCTCCCTTTGACATACTACCTTTGCCTTATCCCAACAATAATTTAACAAATACAGCTTTTACAGAATGTACAGTACTTCAAAAAATTCCATGCCTAACATACTACGCGAATTGTAGTTGCAACTTCTGGCACTAAGGACTCTTATGTAAACGAAATGGGCTTATCAAGTTCCTTTTGTAGATCACTTCTGCTTCTGTGTATTCTTTTTATCACCTTAGTAATGTACTATAAGCGATGGTTTGTTATTAGGCCTAAGCTCTCGGGCTATACGGCCCGGTCGAAAGTGCGATAATGTCATGATCTTACTGCGAACATCACCAGCTGCTGTTAATAATTATAATTAAATTTAGTATAAAATGTTTGGAGATAAAACTTCCAATATCGTTCGGAGTATTTATTTGAAAACCGCGTAGGATCGAAATTTTTAAATCTGTGAGTGATTTTTGAATTATCCTGTATATGTACACTATTTATATAAATTTTATTACATAAATTTCGCCATTTTATTACCTGAAATTTTGGTTTGTATTTATATATTAATAATTCTGGCCTATTAAAGAAGAAACTCATAACAGCTACTTGCTCTTGTTTTCTGTTAAACGAAAAACGAAAGTTAATACATAAAATTTGCTTATGTATATATTTCAATATATATAATGATGATGTATTATATTATACCTATAGTTTTCATTCGTATCTTCATCGGTAGTTTCCAAAGGAACGTAAAACTGAAACAATCACAAACAATTGGCGTTTGTGAAATAATCTGAACAAATTATGCAAAAAAAAAAATATTCATTCTTAGACTTACATCGTAAAATTCAATCGGGGCATCGTCTACTTCATATTCGAAAACAGTGGCTCTGAAAATTTGTCATATTTTAATCATTACTGCGGATACATTACACATAAATTTCAAAAATATTTCTGATAAACATGTATTTTAGTTTTGTCTGAAATATAAAATTATACTGGGAGACCTGTCCAAAGCAGAACCTGTATAAAATGGACACCTGCCAAGCTGGAAAAATATGCAGTACCGAGTTATTGTATATTCGCCCGATATCAGTAGAGCAAAAATACAGTAGAGTTTTTGCTTATTCCGGCACTCATCAGCTCATTCATTCCTTGCACAGATGAATGTCGGATAAGTGCAAGTTTCGGATTACTGAGAGATAAAAGATGTCAGTTTAATTCTTTAGTAAATTTAAGGTTCCATGCTTACTGTCTGTGGTACACGTGTATTTAAAAGACAAATAAGAGATAAGTAATTGTATAAAGTAAGAGAAATTAGAATGTAAACGGCACAATTAAAATGTTGCATCTTCTACTCAGCGTAGTCACTTCGAAAAATATCACGAATTTTTACTTATTTTAATGGAGATGTTTGTCGATGGTATGCTTTTACATCGGTACTAAATGTGTATGGTTCTCGCATTTTGTACTGCAGGAAAATGGCGGCTACGTCGGTACCAGCAGTGTGAGAAATCTTCGTTTTCTGTCTCTGTGGTATCCTCTTCCTCATCACTTTCATCCTGTACACTTTCAGTGATTTCTTCATCTGTTAAAGCTTGGTTTATTCCATAATATTTCTCATTAACCAGTTAGTAATCCCCTTTCCATCAACTTCTCCCACTAGAAAGCCTGCGAACATATCAACAAACACAACATCCGAAAATGATTCTGAATTGTCTGACTCGGTATCAATCGAAGGACATCCTGTTTCCAATACTTAACTCTGCAATGACCCGTGCTTGTACTGTTTGAAAAACAACATCACGCATGTTGATGGCTTTCCCTACCTTCAGCATGGCTTCAGTAGAATCGTTTTCTCATTCATTCAATAAGAAGGTAAGAATTGTATGTCGATAGCTACGCTTAATTAATTCCAAAATTTCCTGATCCATATGTTGGATTAGAGTTGTGGGATAAAGACAGCTTGTATATCGTCTGATACAAATCAGAGGGATGGCCGGGAGCGTTATCAAGTAGAAGGAATGCTTTTGACGGAAGTTTGTTTGGTTCTTCCTTTAAAGTTGGTACGAATTTAGCATGGAACCACAGAGAGAAACTTTCCGAGTCCATCGACACTTTCTTTTGAGCACGATAGTCATTCGATTGCCGATTTCAAGAAACCGGAAATTAAAAATAGCTAATTTTCTGAAATTGGCAGCAATAATGCCAAATTCGAGAAATTGGCACACAAACTTTCCCAGATTATGAACGGTTTTCCCGTATTTGGCGTAACGTATATGTGAAATATTATTTTATATTTTAAAGCGAAATAACTAAATCCATGTTAAATGTAAGCAAACAATATTTAGAAAATTATTTTTAAAAATTTAAGTTATTGTTACAATTTATATTTATTTTCTAACAGTAAAGTTTATACTCACTGGCATGCAACTTGGCATTTATCAACACAATGATCGGTATCTACATTATCTAAGCAATTAATTTTCTCTAAAAATAGATAAAAATTAAATATTTATTTTTAAAATATAATTATAAGTAAAGTATTTATTAAAAATATAAATAAAATTATATATATTGGCATTCAAAATTAAAGTCCGGAAATCAAGTTCGAAACATAAATAGAATATTTTTAATATATCTCATCTGATTCTTGATGGAAGATAATACCGAGCATCATTATTATCTCCGAATGAAGCAAATCGAGAATTACACCGAATTGGATTTCGGCTCCTTTGTACAATACAAGGAAACTGGTCCAACGATTCGTGTTCCAAAAATACAAATCAACTTGTCTATGAGATTGAAAAAAAATGTATGCAATAAAGATTTGTCTTAACCCCGCAATGAATGGTCTGGGTCTCACAGACTCGCGCTACATTTGCAGTATATTTTCGTTGTATATTTATATAGGTAGGCAATTCATATTACACATATTCCTATTCAGGGTGGTACTAGAAATTTATGTAAAATTTAAATTGAGTAATTTGGGTCTGACAGACTCGGGTATTCATTGTGCTTTGTAAACATATGTATTTTTTTATTATTTGAGTTATTTCTTTACGTAATTTATCTAGTGAGAAATTACATTATCATCATGCGTGCTTTTGATCTGTGCATGAAGCATTTTAAACGTCAAAATAAATATAAATAATCAATTTTTTCAAATTTAGCAACTTAAAAATTTTAAATTACCTCCTGTACAAAATGTCCCATCCGTTTCGAAAGGATAGTCTCCCGAGATGCATCCACAATTTTCCAACCATTTCTCCTTTTGACAATTGAGTATGCAGCGCTATAAGTAAATATAAGAAACTATAAATTTATGATGTTATTATAAAGGTTACATATAATTAATATTAAATATAAATTGCTCATAGAGTATATAGATTAAGAAATTTAAAACAGTCCTGCTTATGACAACCGAAGTCGCATTAAAATCGAAGGAATTTCTGTAATAATTACAAAAATTAATGATTAATAACGATTAAATATAATTTTTCGGACAAGTTATTTTGACAATAAAAAATAATGAAAAATTTCTAAACGTTTATTTAGTATTAATATAACAAGTTATCTAAGTATTATAGAAACGAATTTCCAACAGTAAAATTCGGTAAGAAAATAAAATTTTGAATACAATTTAGCCGAATAACAACGCTCACTCATACACAGCGCAGTATGTCACCTCACGGTAAATAGCTTTTTCAATTCTAACACTCGGCCTGATGGAAGCACTCGGGAATACAAATGTCCATACAATTAGAAATGACAATGAAATGACATTTTCATTATCATTCGCTCCTCTATTGGGTTACGTTTTGTACGTCATCACAAGGGTGGGTCTAGGTTTTTCGGGGCCTAAGGCTTATTTAAGTCAATGAGGCCCCATTTTTACCAAACCTAACCTAACCTGTTAATTACTTTTTACTATACGATAACTGCTCATTGTTAAAATTAAATTTCATTTTCTTAAATTCAGTTACCAAAATCATGTATGGCATTTTCCCTGTAAAAAACAAGAGATGTAATTAGTTTTAATTGTAAAGTATTGGTAACATATTTTTAATTTTCAAAACCTAAAAAGCTTCTAGTGTTTTGACTTCTGTTTAAATGATATATCCTGGTGCAAAAATGTTTGTAACAAACTGTAAAAGGATATATTTAGAGATTTTTTTGTACGTAGAACAAACAAGATATATATTTTAACTTGTCAGCTTGGATTTTGTAGCAAAAATATAAAATTGATCAACCAGTTGCCGATTAATATTTTATATACGTCGGTCTATATTAAATAATATTAATGTTTACAAAATTTTTATGTAATTTTAAAAATTAATATTTACCTGACGTGTATATAACTCATCAAAAGATTTTTCTTTAGATCGCTCGTAATAAGAGCAATTTGTGCTATAAGGATTTGTAAGTAGGTCTTCTTCTATCTGGATTTTATTTAAGTTTAATTAAAATTTAAATACACATTAATTGAGTCTTTAAAAAACACAAATACGAAAACCTGGCATACCACTTTCAATTGTATAATGTAACGATTTCCTGGCTTAACAAGAAAACCATCAACGAAAGGATTTACTATCTGATCCTTCGAGTGAATTGATATTTTAGCACCAACTGGAACTGTTGGTCGAAATAATTCTTTGGAATTAAACGTTATCACAACGTCACCGACTGTTTTGGTATTTGCTGTTAAAGAAACGATGAATTTCAGTTTTAATTTTGGTTTTGTTGATTATATAATTTCGGCATTCCACTTTTATTACGAAATAATTAATAATATATGAATATACTGTAGTATTAACTGATATCTTTATTACTTTAAATTAATCAGAATTAATTATCAGAAGTGCTATATACCGCAACTGCACACAGCATAAAACAATTGAAACGTTAAGTTTCGACTATAATTTCACAAATTAGTTGAATAAAAATTATAAAATAAATCTTATAATATCAACAGAACGTTAGAATAAACGAGAAAATATATTTAATAAATACTTACAGTACATTTTCAATGCAGGAAAATAGTCTTCAGTTATGTTCGGATCGATAAGATTTAAGTCGATCGAGTAACAACTTCTTACTTTCCATAATTCATTCGCATAAAAAACACGTCTCGTAAAATTTCTAAATGTGGCCCAACAATTAAAAATAAGTTTAAAGATCATTTATTTACTAATTAACACATTTAAAATATAATATTTACTTATAAATATATAAAATATCTTCTGCCATAGTTCCATAATCTTCAATAATTGTACGATTGTAATCCATTTCATAATACACAAACGGCAGTGGGAACTATAAAAAGTTATTTTAAAATTTTAATCAGAAAACTTGCAAATTTATTTACGTGAATTAAAAAGTCTCAAAGATTAATTTACTTTCAAACAATAATGGCCACACAAATAATTTTGGGTCAGATTTAAGTCTTCATCCTCTTTAAGATTCCAACCACATACAAATGGTTCACAGCACGAAGATACAAACAGTTCTTCGTTAAAAAGCAACGATATGATTTTAAAAAACACGAATACACTATACATTTGACACTGTTTGTACCTTCATGCTGTGAACCATTTGTATGTGGTTGGAATCTTAAAGAGGATGAAGACTTAAAAGTAAATATGATTATATTATGTACTAACCCAGAATTATTTGTACGGTAAATATTAATTAATTGCAAATTTATTACAGATACCAAATGCATGTATTCCTTACTCTTGGTTTTTTAATCTTCTGAAAAAATTACCCTACAGAAATGTATATTTATATATTTTATTGGAGTGTTTCTACTCTTACTTATACCTATATATATATATTATATATATATAATTTTTTTATTTATTTAAAACTTTACAAATCAAGAAATTTGAACTTATCGTACCATAATAATTACTTATATATATATATTGGTTTGTGGCGTCTGACGTCGCCTTCCGACCTCCAGGAACTCTGATCTCTCTCTGTCCATACACCATCCCTCTTTAATTCCGTTTTCACTACATGCTAACTTTACTCCGTCGTACTAGGTTTGCCTGGGTCTTCCACTCTTTTTTCTTTTTGTTTTTGTGGAATGTATTCCATTGACATTTTCGGGAGTCTCTCATCACTCATTCTTTTCGCTTGTCCAAACCACACAAGTTGTTTCCTCTTTATTTCTTCCAAAATTGTCTCCTTCAATCCCATTAGGTCTTTGATTCTCTCATTAGTTATTCTTTCTCTTTTTGATATTCTGCACGATCTTCTCAATGCATCCATTTCAACCGTTTTTACTTTTCTCTTCTCTACCCCGGTCATTCTCCACGCCTCCGTTCCGTATAACAGAATGCTTTTGACAATTACATTATATATTCTTTTTTTCTTGATCTAGTTATTTCTTCACTCCGCCATATTCCATTTAATCTTTTAACTGCTCTCTTATCTTGTGCTAATCTTGTATTTATTTCTAATGTATCTCTTCCATCTTGATGAACTTGTACTCCAAGATAATTGTGATGCTCACATCCCTCAGTCATTTCTCCTTCTTCCAGTTCCGTGTCTGTTTTAGCCTCTCCTACGCATAAATATTTAGTTTTACTCGTGTTTAAATATAAACCTCCTTTAAAACATTCCTCTTTTATTTGTTTTCGTTAAGTCTATAAACAACAAATGAGTTTCCTGTCCTGTTGCTAACCTTTTTTCCATAATTTGCTTTATACATGATCTTCCCGTTCTGAATCCACTCTGTTCTTCTTCTTTTATTTGATATTCTTTTTCGATTAGATTTCTTGTTATTCGTCCATATAATCTACTAAATGTTGCTGTTAATGTAATTTCTCGATAGTTCTCACATTTTTGTCTGTCTCCTTTTTTATACATGGATGTCAAAAAGCCAATTTTCTATTCTTTTCAGATGTCTTCTCCATTAAGACACCTTTCGAATAATTTTTATCAGTTCTGCCGGCATTCCTCCGGAACCACTCGCTCTATTAATATTCAGTAATTACTTAATAAGTTAAAACATCGTAAGATTGTAAAAATGAGATGAAATAATGATACAAATAGAACATATTTATTTATTTATTCTATTTAAAGCTTTCATACTTATAATTAATTGTTTATTCTAGAAAAGATTATTTATAATAAAACAGTCGCGAATTCCCCAAACATGGACACATCATTAAAAATTTAATGAAAAATGTTTGATCAATAAAATCATCCGGCATAATAATTATTAAATGAAAAGGGAGGAACACGAATTTCGATAAACGGATATTAGTGTTACTCTAAAATAATTAGGTGAATGTTATAATTTATTTATTTTCGAACAAAAATATAATTTAGATAAAACAAATAGAAAATTAATTTTTCTATTTAAACTTTACAGCATTTGGACACGCTGCGACGGTCGCTCGTTAAAAACCAAATATTAAATTTTTATTAGAAACTAGTGTATATATATATAAATTCGATTATTAAAACCAATGGGATCGGTGTCCAGCAACATTTAGATTGCCAGCATCTATATGTTCCAGTATTCGAATGGGCGATGTAATGAAAATAGAAAAATTAATAATAAGATCAGCAATTAAAAAGAAAGATAAAGAAATTTATAATTTACGTAAGAGATATAAGTCCTTAAAAAATATAATAGAGATAATAATATACAAAATAATCTTTATGATCAATATATTTTAAATAAACAAGTTAAACTAACCAAAAAATTTGATTATCCTACTGCAGTTGAAAAACAAGAATGGATCAAGAAATCAATAATTAATCTCACAGATGTTGAAATACCAAATGATTATTTAAGAATCCTTTCTTTAGGTATGTGTATGAATCTTCCAATGCAGTCTAAGAATTTGCCAATAATTGCGGAAATAGAACATGCAATAAGGAAACTCCCGGGAAGTAAAGAAGAACAAACAAAATTAAGAACAGCCATAAGTAAGGATTTAAACAAATTTAAAGGTAAAAATAAAAATAATAGTTATATTATAGATAAAAAAGCTGTTAAAATAGCTAAAAAAATGAAAAGATTAATCAAATTTTTTAACAAAAAACATATTTCTTTAGTCATGGCAGATAAATCAAAGCAATTGGTGATTATTAAAAAGGAGGAATTGTTATCCAAAAAATTAGAAATAATTTCATCGGATGACTATGAATTATTACCAAGAAACCCTATTGAGGAAATTAAAAGCAACCTTACTAAATTAATTAAAAAATATAAGAATGAAATTCCAGCTAACCAAGTCAAAAATATTTTGGACTTTAATAATGTAAGAGAACCTAAGTTAAATGTAAGAATCAAAACGCATAAGCCTGGTAATACTTGTAGACCCCTTGTGGATTTTAGAAGAACTGTTTTGTATAACTTAGAAGGTTTTTTAAAAAACTTCTTTCAGAATATGGAAAAATCAACCTATAGTATACAAAGTACAGAAGAATTAATTAACGGATTGTTAAAAGGTAACTATAAAAAATCTTTTCGTATTATGAGTTTGGATATAAAGTCTATGTATCCATCTATCACTTTAGAAATGATAATAGAAAGTCTCAAAACATGTAACGTTTCTGAATATATAATAGAGCTTGTTAAATTTGTATTTAATAATAACTACTTTAAAATCTCTACAGAATATTATAGGCAGAAAAAAGGTATTGCCATGGGATCGGTTATAGGACCAAAATTGGCTGATAATTATATGAATAAAATAGATGAAAGAATTTCAAGTCTAACAGGTATTAAATATTATGCACGATATGTAGATGATATAATAATAGTTTATGATTCTCAAATAGTTTCATCCAAACATATTGAGGAATATGCAAATAGATTACATAAAAACTTAAAGTTTACAAGTGAAGATGAACAACAAAATAGAATGAATTTTTTAGATGTCACTATAAAAAGAGAAGAGAGAAGTGTATCATTTAGTAAGTATGAAAAACTATGTAATAATGGTAAAACTATTAACTTTAAATCTTACTGTCCTTTAGAAAATAAAAAGAATGTCTTTAATATGGAATTGAGAAAGATACTAAATAGAACAACTCAGCAAGAAAACATAGATATCGAAGTAAAACAATTGTTCAAAAAATTTCAGTTAAATGACTATCCGAAACATATTCTCTGTAAGTGGTACAATTATATTTAAAACGTAGATTTAATGTTAAAAATAACATAGAAGATATTTCTTATGCAAAGTTTCCTTATGTTGCTAAAGTTTTTGAAAAATATAAACCAATTTTTAAAAGATTTTCTGTATGCATAGTTGCGAACCAAAAGAATAAGATGTCTAACATTATCAGTATAATGAACAGTGAAAATTCGCCCGGAGACCAATTTAAAATCGCCGGCGTCGTATATAGGATGTCATGTACATGTGGAAGCCCAAATTATTACATTGGAGAAACCGGAAGAAGATTGGAGTTGAGAGTAAAGGAACATGAGGCAGCCATTAGACTGAGAAGAACGGAATCAGCATGGTTTTTACATTGCAATAAATTTAATTGTAATATAAATATAAAAAATACTAAAATTTTGTATAGAATAGAAAATAACTTAGAAAGAAAAATTGTAGAACATTTCTGTATCGCCGAACATGTAAATTTACTTAATTTGAATGCTGGAGTGGTTGTTGATGCATGCTGGGAACGGTTGTTGAGTATAAAACGTAATCAACGAATAACATCCTGATGTATCCACTGAGGAGGCCTAGATGGCGAAATGCATATGGATAAATTAATAAAGTAATGATTGTTCCTTGCCACTTGTTTGTCTTGTTTTGGCTCATAGAATCCTCGAAGTCGGAAATGGAAAGAGTATAATTTTTACTTGTTTTTTAACTAAAAATTTTTTATTTTTAGTGTGTTAGTGTATATATGTTTTTTTCCAATAATAATACATATAATTCTCACGACGTTTTTGATATTTGACGGAAAAAGTAACCTTAAAGCAGTCATTTATAAGTGTAAATCCAATTTACTGCAAAACTTACCATCAAGTCGTCGTCAGTGAAATTTTCTTTCTCACAAAACTGACTGTTTTTAGTACAAAACAGACTGACATTTTTTGGTTTCTCGCAGAGACTAGGGAAATCTTTACAGAAGGCAGAACGTCGTATTCTATAATTGGAAGAATTATAAGATAAATAAGTTTATTTCTGTCCTTATCAATAATTCTACGTATACGTTTACTTATTAAAATAACAGGGAATTGTCATTATTATTATTAAAACGCATCGCTCACCCATTCACGTCGCACGTAGTGATTACGGGCTTTGGAAGCAGTTCGTCCTCCGTGAATTTTACTAATACCTCTAAAGTTGTTGGATAAGTGAAATACAACATTAGAAATTCAGTTAGCTGGTAGACGAATCCAAATAAGCAGGCAAAGAAGACTAATATCTTGAACACTTTCCTTTTCAAATTATGTTCTGTGGCGATTTGAGGGAGGCCTGTCATAACGGTATTTTTTAATAAATTTTCTAAATATGCGTGTCTCTGTTGAGCGTTCGGTCTTTTAATATGCTTCGTTTTATTATCCTCATCCATTTTCTTCTTATAAAAAGTAACAAAAGAAGAAGTTGTTTAAAATATTATCTTTGGTTTCAATGTGAAAGTAATAAAATTCTATTTCAAATTACTTAAATATTACACTTACCTGTCTTTAACGTAGAGTTTATGAAAGATGCTACTTTATGTAAACAAAGCTCAACGTTTTGTAGAAATATTTCTGTGATAAATAGCGTTAATGTAGTTGGTGAAGAGCAGTCTGATGACGTAAAGTACGCATGACACAAAGTGACTGAAAAGAGTTGTTAAAAATGTGTGATTATCGTTGCATACGGATCGTTATTTTATTAGCAACAATTGTCATATTAATGATAATTGATAAATATATTTTAATTAGATTTTTACTCGTTTATAAAGTTTACAATAGCGCGAGGTTTGCATTTGAATCTTACATGGGGTAAACTTTAAAAAATCTCTTGTTCGTGATTTTTATGATTTAATTTCTAGTCCTCTTTTACAGCTTTACAAGTACTGTTAAGGGTTTTAATAACTCGTGCTTGTTTTAAGTTTTATTTATAATAAATTTATGAAAAGTTTTCATTGGTAAATTATATAAAATTATTTTTAGCATCTTTACTTTTTACCTTTTTAATAAACAAGGTATCCATGGGTATTCATAGAAAAATTTTCCACGAAGGAAGAGCTTGGAGACAACTCGTTACATCAATAAATGTTTATTTAATTATTTAGTTGTTTGGGTTTTCTTCACAAGTAGATTATAAAATAACACTACAATATCGCATCAAAGAGTCTCAGATTCGAGGATAGAAGGTTATATATCTGAATGACTTATACAATTAAAATGTGTGAAATTTTTACTTGATTCCAGAAAGGCGCGAGTGCCCCATTTGACCCCTCTGAGGACGCCAATGGGCTTACCACTCAGCTTAGCAAATTACAATACCTTATAGCTTACACTAAAACTAAAAACTATATTTGAATTTTACATTATTATACATTATAGCGACAAGAAACGAACATAAGTTAATCATCCAAAGCATAAGTTAATGTTTAGGAAGTAATTTCTAAATATTTAAGATATTTGTTTTAGTTTTATATATTTATATTTTACCTGATAAGATCAAGTTTGTACCAGTCTTTTACTCATTTCCATTTTTATTTCTCTTTTCTTCCGAGTCCGATATCCGTAGGAGGAAAATTAGAATGTAGACACGTAGTAAACCTATAACACGACCTATAAAATTAGGTTTATTTATTTATCGTTTTATTATATTATATATGCTTGATATTAACTCGTTCGTGTCACTATTACAACGAAAGAATACATTTTATTTTAATAATATAGTTAACACTTGCTCATACCAAGTATTTTGAAGAAAAAAATGAACAAAAATACTATTTTCATTCCACTGTTATTTATTTAAAAAATACATTTATTGTAAATTAACATAAAAGTACACTAACTTGTACCCTTAGATAATTCTTTCGTGTTAAAGTAAAAATAACTTTGCAAAATCAGCAGGGTACGATAAGATGGGACTGAGGGGTATTGGATGTAGTGTGAGGTGGAACTTTTTCAATCAAGAAGTCATTTGGATCGAAATAAAGAAACCATATACACACCTTGTATGGGCAGATTAGTCGTTGTTATCAGTGAGATTATTTATAGAGAACTCATATACACTGAACTAGAGAATTTGTTCTTTATTTTATGTGTCTAATATAATACAGATGAAATAATTAACTAATTATCGTTTCTTATGACCTATAAGACTTAACTTTTGTCCAAAAATAAAGTTGATAAAACCTTTCTGCTTCTTGTGTGCGAAGTAATAATCTGTTATAGTATAATGAAATTCCCTAGTGGCCTTCATTAGGGCATAGGTAACCTATATCTAGCACAACTCTTGAAGAAACGTGTTATTTAATTAGCACATTTTAAGTATATTATTGTTAGTATGCTATTATCGACGGCCGGATGGCCGAGCGGTAGAGGTGGCAGCCTACCGCTCTGGGGGACCCGGGATCGAATCCGAACGGCTCGAATAATCCCCAGGAATTTTTCGGGGGGTGGTCCGTTCGGATATGTCGGGCCCCGTCCCTCACCACCCGGTCGCCCCATTGTGGGCCTGGCCGAACCCATAATGGGCCTACTAAAAGAGGCCCTCTCAGTGAGCACAGGGCGGAGAAAGTTAAAAAAAAAAAAAAAAAAGTATGCTATTATCTGTATAGCTGAGTAGTTTTCTCATGTAGAATATTTTAATTGTAAATGACTTCTTTTAAACTCCTCTTTTCCTCTGATGAATAAAAGCGTGGCATTCTAACTTTACTTGTTTTTAAACCAGAATACAGTAAAAACATATAAGGCTGAGTGCCAAAGTTTTGAATGACTTACATAACATACACTAAACACTTTTTCCTTGAAAATTTTATGCTGAAGGGAGTGTTTTATATGCTGTAAAATTTGGCATTTTATCGTATTGCGATTGCTTTTGATAGGTTTGACCCTGTAGTGCCATTTAGTAATAGAGTATTTAATTAGCCATATCACTTTTAAACATATCTACGCCAATTAATTCACTTAAAAATCTTACGCCATACTATTGGCTGAATCCCAAACTCTCGTTTAATAATTATCAATCAGACAGTCAGTCAAACAGATGCGTTTAAACTGAATAAATAAACAAGATAATTTGTCTCGTTTTTCAGATTTATTCTAATATATGTTTTATTTGATCTTTTAAAATAACAAACAATTTATACGTTGTATTAAATTTAGTTTAAATTAGAAAAAAGCCGCCAAGAGCTCTGGCTGATCTTCCCGCCCTAGAACAGGAGGTTAAAGGTACCGGGAAGGAAATCCGATAAATTTTAATTGTAATACAATTTAAAATTTAAACAATACTAAAAACTTAGAGGAGTTATTTTGTTGTTACGTACAGTACCTTCTCTGTTTAAGAAACACCAGCCGAAAGTTAGTATGTGGTGCCATCTGTTATGAGATTCTATTTAAAAAGTAATTTTTATATTAATAATTATTATAAAAAGGCAAAACTTCTAATTTTGAAGGTAGATCGAAGTTCTTAAAAAATTGTAGATGCCTGTAAAGGGTAAAATTTTTAGTAAGTCCGATCCCAGTTGACATATAACACAAAATCTCCTCTATCACCCTTGTGTTCACTTATAACCAGCAAAATTTAACCTAACTAACGTGTCCTAACTCACGCTACAAATTATGTTTAAATTTTATCCGAGAAGGAGAGATGTGAATTCGTCGGTGGAGCAATCGACTTTAAAAGCAATACCAATCAAGCCGACTTAAACAAGTAACAAAATTTTAAAGAATAAAATAAAGTAGACGTAAATTACAAAGTATAAGTAATATACCTCTTATTAACAATGGGATGTCTTCCGATAAAGTCTAATTCCTATGAGGAACAGGGAGCGAGGAACTTCTCTGACCGATGAGTTCGGCGGAGAGTAGTGATGAGGGCGGAGCAGCCGAAGGGAATCTCAAGGAGAAATTTTCGGAAAGAGAGAAGGATGTTTAACCTTTTTATCTGCGATTCTCCTCCAATCGGGTGTTAAAATGTTACGGGATTTTAAGTGGTGACTCGAATTGCCAGATGTATCGTAAACACGCGATACGACCGATTTTACGGGAAGTGTCCTTATTTAAAAAAAAAAAAAAAAAACAGAAAAGAAGCTGTATTTCCCTGTTCTTTCAATTTCGAAAGTGAAGTCTATTTTATAATTCATTCTCCTAATTAAATAATTTGTTTAAATTGTTAAATAATTAAACTGAATTGTCAATATCCAAGAAAAGGTTCTCTCATTACATCACATTCTGACACAAGTTTGAAATGTTTTTGTTTATTCAGTCGGTTCTGAAAACATTTTCGTTCAATTATTGTGAACCACAAAGAAAATCGCTTACTCTGCCGTTTACGTTATTATTAAAATTACTGTATAATCAACAAAGGGTATTTATAATTCAAAATTTTGCCAAATCTTACTACAAACATCTGGCATTGAAACCTAAAAATCGACAATTTCGACTTTGAGTGTTATTTTCTTTGCTCTGTAGCAAATGTTAAAATCTCGTGTTAAGGTATTGATACGCCTTTCCACGAAAAGCATCACATATACATATATTTTCAAATAATTAATTATGTTTATTTAGTGTTATACATTATTATACATGATTAAAATAAACTTTACTCTAGAACGTTCCATCGGGCAAAAAATGTACAATAGGATCTGCTGTAAAACGAAAAAAAAAATGACAATTAAAACTTCTTTAAGAATATCTCGGGATTCGCCTTTCTATTTAAAAAAATCTATTCGAGATACAAGATAAAAAGACAATGTGTAATGTAAACAATTACATATCTCTACTACATAAATGTTAATTATATAGTTAAAATATTTATAAATAAATAATTTATGATAAAAATTTAGTATTTTTTAAGGCATTTTTAGGCCAAAAAGATCTACTCTAATTGTACGTGATGGCTGTTTTTCATCTTATTTCGCCGTACAAACACTACTTATTTGTATACGCTCTCATTTTTATTAAAACACATTGATTTTACTAAAATCAATCTAACCTCATTAAACGACACACCCTGTACTGTGTATTCCTTACATCACTTATTAACTACACCATTAACACAATACACTTGCTTCTATTAATAATAATATACTTGAAATATCCTTCCATGATGCTCATTGATTTTCGTTATCGTTTTCACAGTATTTTTTAATTATATACGTTAATTATTACGGCAAATAGACATGGAAAGAAAAGTGAATTGTGTTTGTCCACAAAATACTAAACCGAAACAATTGTACTTCGTGAAAGTAATGAAAAATGTTATTATGGCGGGAATCCCCCAGATTGTTACAGAACGTAATTTAAAAAGAAAGTTGTTTAAGCTATTTGTCTTTTTTGCTTGTTTATTCGGATTTTTCTTTCAAGTAAGTCAATTTATAAAGCTATACTATACTTATCCAACAACTTTGGAAGTATCAGTGAAATCTAAACCAGAAGAGGAGCTACCGAAACCGGTCATCACTGTCTGTGACATGAATGGGTGAGTGATGTCAATCCGTATTTCGTTTTATATGTTTATTTTATTAACATTTGTACGAATGTCTTTAATTAATAGTATTCGTCGTAAAGCCTTTTGTCAAGATTTTCCAGATTCGTGTGAAAAACCGAAAAATGTCGATAAATTTTGTGCAAAACATAGTTATTATTGTAATAAAGAGAATTTATCAGATGAAGAATTAATGGTATGTATAAAGAACACTTTATAATTTTATATATGATCTCCATAATAGTCTCTAATAGTAAACTATTTGCAGTATACTTTGACCAATACCTTTTTCCTAAATTTGTATTTGTCTAAAATCGAATCATTATATGTAAATATTATGCTGCATAGTTTTATTTTATAATCAGTTTGTTTATTCGTAAACATTTTTATTAGTTAGACTAACGCCAGTTTATAAACTGTAAATTAGTAAATGCTCACGAATATTTCTATATTATATTAAATATTAAAAAGATATATTATTGAAATCATCGTTAAATTACATTTTATTGTAATATATTCGCTATAAAACGTTCTCATAATACGTACGAATGCAATAATGTCAACGGTAAACAAAGTGCGACTCGTAAGGCCAGTCAAACAATGCTTTATTGATCTGTTATAAACAACAAAATTAAAACATAACAAGGAAAAATACGTTCATTTTTATTTGTTATTTAAATTTTAACTGTAAGGATAAATCCAAATTGATATTCTGACTCAATTCGCATCCATTAAGATGGTAAGTTATTCTTATCGCCATATGGTGGATTATAAATACTGTGTATAAAGAAAGACGCATAAACACAGATATAACATCAAAATTAATACAATAATATAAACGTTTATATGTCTATCAAAATTATAATATGCTTTTTACGAAAAAAAAAACACATTCTATGTATAACTAAAGATACGTATTATTAAAATGTAAATCTGTTATTACTTATTGACAACTAGCCAAACTACTATTATATTATTCACAAAACACTATTGATTTATAGAATAATACTTTTAATTAAAATATAAAAATTCTTAAATGCAAATAAAATATTCTTTATTTAGTTAATCAACTAATACTATATTTTTCACGACAGTTTCCTCTTCCAGATGTGTATTTCGAGGCAGATTACGATCGTTCAAATATTGAAAAGTATGGTGTGAAAGCAGAACATATTTTCTACTATCTCGCGTAAATAATTTATCTTTATTTTACTATAAATAGCTTATTTCGAAAAGTTTTTTGACAGATTTTATTTTTAAAAAACTCATTTTAGGAATGTCACAAAACATATTATTTACACAAATGAAATAAGTAAATTGAGGAATTGTTATTCAATCGATTTAGATATTGCCAATGATATTGTAATAGATGATAGATTTGGTTTGTTCGAATTCATCAGTAAGTATCAATATTTAATCTTTTCGGTGTGCCTTATGTTAAGGTAAATTTAAATATATTTTTTTTCAACTTCTTAAATTTTATTTTGAATCTTAGAAAATACAATAATTAAATAAATATAATACAATGAGCAAATATTTATTGTGACGTCGTCACAATACCGGGATGCAATTTTTATTCATACTTTTCATTTGTTTCATTTAAAATATATGCTCTCCATTTCAAATTATTTGTAATGTCTCGCCCCTGTACATTATACTTTTCCTTTGACACTAGAGTAGTGCTGGTCATCCGTTAACTGCGTTAAGAGGAAAATTTGTTTTCGATATTTTGAATTGAAATAACTTTATTTTCTGCATTGGACGTTCATATATAATTAATCGGAACCTCCTCCTCTAAGCTTTCGTATCTGATCTCGACATTCGTCTATCTAACTCCATTCTCGAAATTAAGGACAAACACCAAGCAGACAGTGGGGGCAGTGTTTTTCTTCGACACCGATGTAACGTTTTCGTTTGGCTTTTTATTTTTCCTGACACCGTGTGAGGTCCACGTTGTGCTTAATTGACTCCAGTGGAGTTTTATACGGCCTTTTTAGTCTTCTTATTGCCGATTGTAAGTGATTAATTGCGGAAATTTCTGAAACCGAGAAAGTTACACCTTCTACTCGAGTTTTTGAGCATTTTTGTGGATGGCAATAACGCTTGAAAATGACGAGATTCAGTTGGAAAGGAGTCACTCGACACAATTAATTATACTTAAACATTTATCAGACGGCACGAAAGTCTGTGCAATTCGTTACACAGCTAAAGAAGACACAGTATTCCCGTTTACGAGCATTATCATTGAGGAGAGAGAGAGTTCACAAAGTTTGGTACCTTATGAGTCTGAACTATAAATCCCACGTTGAGAATAGGAGATAAGTTTTTGACCTCGATTAACAGTTCTTGAGAGTAACAGCACACCGGCAGAAGGACGACGGAGGCGCACAAACAAAACTGAAGAATATTCAAAGGTGCAAATTCCTTACAGATGACTAAAAGTCGAAGAAATAGTGCGATATAATGTCACTATCGACTTTGAGAAACCGTAAGTTGACACTCTGTCAGATCAGAAAGTTGATATATACTAGCTTCTGACGAGGTCATCGTCAGGTTGTTTTCTTTTAACTTGCTCGATTTCCACAGTATTATCGGACTGAATGATCAACATCATTAATGATACCAGCTTTCTACTCTAGGAATTCAGGTTCGAGTTGATGTCGGATTGGAAACTTTCTTTTGGTATATCGGTCCTTAAAATTTGCCTTGAATTTACCAGGCCCGAAATAGGGCGCCCTGGTTAATCCAAGTTGGGCATTCAAAAGAAGCTGTATTAGTTCGCGCAGAACTGGAAGAGTTGTTTAAAATTAAATAATATAGTGTTATGTGACCATAGGGCCGGTATCTCTTTGATACCACGTCAGGATGACACCACTGTATCTTTAGATTGATACAGAAAATCAATTGCGCGAGCGGTTATGTATGGGTTAGACCCGGAATGAAGCGAGTGGAGAAGATGACGGAAAGAACGCACCCAGAGATTTATATATAAAAATATACCCGTTTATTTTCTCATATGTCTAATTAGATACAAACGATTACTTTACAGAGAGACACGTGATAAGGTACATGGCTCACGATCCGCGAACATAAATTCTACGCGGATTAGAGAGAGAGAGAGAGCTGACAAATATTCGCGAGTAGGATAAATACCTTCAGATATGTAGTCGGATGTCGATGTAATAATCGATGATATCCTTATAGACCGTTGTAGGCGTTCGGGCTAAGAATAGATGATCTTGTAGTAGATCGTCGGTAATGACTCTGTCCACTAACAGGTAATAGTTGTTCAGATAGGAAGGTAACGACGACAGTTCGGCTTGAATATAGATGATGAGGGAGGATCGGCGGCGACAGGTAACTATCCTTTTGAGCGCACAAACACACGGTCAGTAACAACTTCTCCGTCTTACTCATCGTACTCCCTTTTTATATGGGGAGGGAGTTTGCAGGCCCTTCTTTGATTTCGTCAGAAGAGATGATCTTCTTGGACCAATAAAATTATTGGTGACGTAGTCGTGTCACCGAAATTTGACTCGTCTTAACAAGGAACTCAACTCGTGGGAATCGAGTTTAGACCGCTCTTATCAGAAAGTTTTATCAGTTGATTTCCCGTTTAACTAACCCTTTTTGGTCTATTTCGTTCCGTTTTGTATAAAATGTAGAGTTTGCATAAAATATAGTTAAAAGATTATAAAGGTACATATAAATGATAAAGTTCACAATATCTCGATCGTCACAGTTATAATTGGGCTGCAATTTGAAAAAATTGTAGATATAAATTCCCACTGTCGTCCGCCCGTCTGTCTTTCCTTAATCTCGAGAACAGAGTTATATAGATGAAATCCAAGCGAAAATAACTTTAGGGGTAGCACGACCCGATTAACTATGTATGAACGCATACATGATGCAAATCTGCAGTCACATTATTTCAATTCATAACTACTCCTGAAAGCAGTTAATAGATGACCAGCACGAATCTATTGTTACAGGAAAAGTAGGATGTACTACTTTTCCTTTAACAAGTCACTACTAATTTTAGCCCACCAGTGGCCAAGCGGTTCCGTTCCCTGAACACTGGGAGTTCGGTGGTGGGTGGAGTTTTCCGTGTTTTCTCTACGTCTGTAACGCCCGAATAGAGGCAATTAATAAGACCTCCCGGAAAGCATCCCCCTAGGCAGATCGCCCGAGTGTTGCGTTGCCATAATTTAACGAAACGAACACTACTAATCTAAGATGGAGAGCATATATTTTAAATTAAATAAATTAAAGCTATGATTATAAATAGCAATCCGGCATTGTGACCATGTCACATTAAATAATTGGTCGTTCATCTTTAATTTAGTGTATGACACCGTATCGGTCGGTAATGTAATGTTGACATTTAATCCCGAAGAGTCATTTCGACCGACAGTTCCAATTGGAGCTAAAGTGTCAATTCATTCCAAGGATCAGATGGTTAACCCTTTCAAAGATGGTACACTTATAAAACCTGGAAATCGTTATATTATTAAATTGAAAGTGGTAAGTGTTCTTTTTATATTCTACTTATTAAAATATATAATCGCATAATACAATTTCGAGTTTTCTCACGATACAGAAAGAAGAGGAATTCCTTACTAGTCCATACGACACACGTTGTATTTATTACGAACGAGTGCAAGGTTTATTTGATGAAGTAAACACACGTGAAGTAAGCACTGTTTTAACATTAATTAGGAAGTTTTAGAAAGTCGTTGCATCGTGTTATGCGTTAGTTCTTTCTTATATTTCAGAAGAATAAATAAATTTATTCCAACATTTATTGTCAAGCCAAACTTAAGGAAAACACTGATTTACACAGGAAATTTAGATATAGACGTGAGATACAAAGAATATTAAAGGAATGTTTATTCAAGGATTTAAGTCTAGTAGACTATTTTTATCCCAAAATCAATTCGATGAAGAAAATTTAAGTTAAAATAAAGATACAAAACATAACATATAACATTAAACGGATTATAGAATGTTGGAAACATTGTTAATTATTAGCGGAATTATAATATATCATATATTTTAGTGTTTATGAAACCGTGCCGGTGCTTATTCTGCAACTTGAACACAAACTATATGGTGTATTTTCTCGGACACATGGCAAATTTCATCACTAAGTTTTCTTCAGTTAACTGAAGAAAACTTAGTGATGAAATTTGCCATGTGTCCGAGAAAATACACCATATAGTTTGTGTTCAAGTTGCAGATATCATATATTTATTCTTAGCGATGTCTATGTGTTTGCGAGAAAGAGATGTTATTACTAAAATGTGGATGCATCGCACAGGATTATCCTTTTCACACAGATGAAGAATTTTGTACCGATAAAGGTAGGCCTAATTAACTCTATAAGTTATTGTTTTAATTTGTATTTCTAAGATTTAATACACGAGATAGTAACACGCCACATTTAATGTTTTTTATCACATAATTATGAAAGTTCTATTTGTCGAAATTCTCTTTCAGAAATTGTTGCTGACATTTTGGAATATATTGAAATATAATCTAAATATTTTAGCTGTTTAACGAAACAAATAAAAATCAAGCAACGAGTTGCTTAACTTTCCAGGCAACATTTAAAGTTGCGTGTGTGGTGCCATCTGTTATGACAGTTTATTTTTAATTATTATAAAATGGCAAAAAACTTACTTTTGAGGGTAGGGATGGTTTTATAAAAAATTATAAATGATAATAACGAGTAAAATCAAGATTAAGTTTCGTGTATATCGTGTGTATAAGGGGATTAATAACATTAATCTCTTAATACACGGTGTACTGTACAATAATATACAATCGATTTTTACTTACTCGGCTCTGTTATATATAACAGAGCCGAGTAACTATGGCGATTGGTCGAAAAATGACCCCCAAGATTTTTACATCTTTCGATTCAAGGGGCATTGAAACGTCGTGAAATGCAGAAAAATTTCGGGTTTTTTTCTGTATGTATGGATTTAGCAGTGGTGATATTCGAAATAGTTAACAAAGGGTTCGCTAGCAGAAAATTTTTCCCTAATAATCACCGACAAACAAAATGGAAGTTTTGGCTAGAAATAAATACAATACGTTTTCTTGGGATATATCTAATAATCAGTGGCGTATTTAGAACGTAAGGGGCCCTGGGGCGAAGACCAGGTAACAATAGTATATTAATGCTATCGACCTTTTTTTTAGGCAGAGAAATTTTTCACCCCGAATAGACAGATGTCATCGTCTCTCGAAATACAATATCCTTTCTATTTCGCTGTCCGTAGCCAGACACGTGTTCCACAGCCATCTTGCATTATCTCGCGCGCGTGAGATTCTGGGATCTCTCTTATGACTGGATCTAGTTTGAAGAAGTCTCTTGAATCGATCGCGATTAAACCTCGTTTCGGTCGAGAGAGATCGCATCAAGACATAGTCCCCGACCTTGCTCACAATCTAGATTGAAATGCTCGGTGCGAACGGGGTGCAAGGCTCTAGTTTAGTAGTGTTACAGAGTATAATACGTATATTTTAATATATTTTTTAAAAGAAACAAAACCACTGAGAAATGTTACGTGTGTTTAACAAGGTTCGGGAAACTGAAAATTTTACCAACGGGTTCGGCCGAACCTGTGCGAACCCGCTGAAATCACCACTGGATGTTAGTGTGTGTGGGTGTACGATTTTGTTCACCTTTGAAGCTTAATAATTCCTGCGCTTTTTGATCGAAATTTTCTGAAATTTGGCAAGGAAGGTTTATATATTAAATTTTGGTGATTAAGGTCGACGGAGTGGGGAGATAAAGAGGTTCACGTGTCATATCTCGAGTAGGGTCAGACTTAAATTTATTATTGGATGCACATTGCGCAAGGATAATTTTGATATAATGCACACGCTGACTGTTTTTATTATGAAATTTAATACGTATAATAAAACATAAGTAAAACGTTTTAAACGAATTTTAACATTTTTCTGTTAATTGTAAATTGTTTAATTTTTCGTAATATTTTAGCTTTACATTGCATTGAGGATATAGACGTAACACCATGCTATGAAAAATGTAGAATTGGATGCCAGTAAGTATATTTTTAAAAATAAAGTAAGTGATAAAGTGAATGATACAAAAATAATTATTTATTTCTATAATTTATTTAAATTTAATAAAGTTTTGATAATTGGGCAAGGATAATAACTTTCTACAACTGTTGAATCTAGTTACAAAACGTACGTCATGGTTTTTTGACATTTTGAAAAAAAAAAGACGGGAAACTTTCAAAGAGAAATTATGGAACTTGGAGAAGTGGTTTAAATTATTACTTACTAATAACGATATGGACATTATACTGCGGTATGATGGAATTCCATCGATTAGGAAGTGGATTGTCTGTTTTGCCACATGATAAAGTTTAGTAGCAAGATTTAAATGAACTTCAATCAACTGCAGGACGTTATCGCACATGATACACTTTTGCGAACAAGTTTGCAGTATAATGTACAGTGTAGAATAATTCAAAAGTCAGTAAACATTTAAAAAATCGATATTTTAATGAATTTTTGACGTATTTTAATGAGATTAGCATTAAATTGCATACAATCACGGATTTTTCCAGAAGATTTCAAAATTATTTCCAATTACGTCCAACTCTTTGATCCATAAGAGGATAAAGAACTGCATTATATTAACTGTTAAATGTGGTGGCTTCGTTGTCGAGCACGGCCTAAAGACAAATAACGACGTGGTGGGCAGCTTGACACAGCATGAAATGCAATTTTGAAGATATTATCATGGTGTCTTTAGTGGTAAACTCCACCTGGTGAACATAGTTAGAACTAATTTAGACATTTCGAAAAATCTTTATTATATCACCTGTAGTAATTTTCTCTGTAATAGAAAAAATTACTACAGGTGATATAATAAAGAAAATTTGTTTTTTCTGAACTAATTCTCGTTCTTGTGTCAAATGTAAACACTAGTATAAAGTCCTAATAATGAGTAATGTCCATGTAGACAATTAAAAATAACGTTATAAATAAGAACAGTAAGGCAATTATAATTAATTGTGACCCAATAATTTTGCTATAAACGCAATATTTACGAGAAAATACTTCCCACAATCTGTTGCCAAAATATATACACTTTATTATCACATAAAAGCAATTATTTTCGCATTTTTACAAAATTTCTTTGACTTAAACACGTTTTATATGAAGTCTTTCTGACGTTGAGGTTAGTAACTTTGATCACCTGCGGGGCCATCACAACCTATCCAACACCTATCACTTTTCAAATATTAATAGTAGGCCAGTTTTAAATGTTCTTTATATTATAGTATTTGATTTATATAATTATTAAGATTATCTTACCCAAGTGTTTATCACATCAAGTACCCAATCTAACACATTTTAAAAATGCTTTAAACTGTATATATACCGTAGAGGAATAAAGAATTTCTAAAATGTGTTAGATTGGTCACTCGGTGTAATAAACCCTTACGTAAGATTACATTCGTAGTTACTTAAATCAAATACTATAATGTAATATAATAGAAGGATTAGAATAATAATCTTAATCTTTGGTGTTGTTAGTTTTTGCCAAAGCAACGTCGGGCTCATCTACTAGTTTATTAATATTTAAACATAACACTTCTACAATATTATACAACATAACATTGATATTCCATGATTTTAAATCGTGGGTATTACGAACTCCAGAGGAGTCGGGTTCCATATTAAAAGCACCAATGGGGTACGTATTTCACGCATCTCCATCTTGGGTTAACTTAATTTCTGTCAATACCAAACTTTAAAAACGTAAACATCAGACAGATTAACACGTTCCCCTAGGCCTATAGAACGAGAAACATGCACCAGTTACCTACAACTACATGATTTATATTTTAGAAATAATTAAATTCCCTTACCATTCAAAAGTTTGGAATTGCGAAAAACACAAATGTCCTGTTTCACTGATCTCAACCGCATAATTGAAATGCGAGGCATCCTCCTCCTGCTCTGGATGTCTGTCTAGTGCAACACAGCCACAATTTGTTAGAGTTCGAATGTATTATCAGTCTGAAATGGAGGGGTTCCATAATACCACCTTCTCCTCTACTTACATTTTATACAGGGCATGCAAGTTGTTGTTTACCTTATTTACGGTATTAAGATTGTCATTAAATATATTTATTAAATCTACTTTAGAAAATTATTTTAAAAACGTGATTAAAATTACTCATATAACTGTATATATCGCTTATGAGTGTTAATACCGCAACTTATTTTAATGAAAATTTTAACTACATTTAAAATGTTTAATCTGGAATTTCCAGAAATACAATTTTTGAATATGAAATAGATGAAGTGCCAATCGAATTTTTTGATGTGAGTACAATAAATAAAATATTAATAATTAAATGTACACTTTCATATTATTATATATGAAATGTGTATTTGTGTTTGTGTGTATGAGTAGTGTTATATATCATATAAATAGTGTAATATGCTATGTTTATTTATTTTAGGTGGACGTTCCTCTTGAAATACCTGAAAATGATTTGACATACACAAACATGTAATATCATTACATCAAATTATTAATAATTATTTTAAAATTTTGAAGATTTATGTTATATTTTATAGGAGCCAGTTAGCTGTTCTGAACTTTTTCTTTAAAACACCAGAATTATTAGTATATAAATATAAACCGGCATTTCGGGTGAGATAAATGTTTATATTAGCTATTTCTGTGTAAAATTTAAACATTTTAACATTCATATGTTTTCAGACAATAGAATTATTCAGCTATATTGGAGGATTTATCGGAGTGTGGCTTGGGATATCATTAATTGCACTCTTTGATTTCTTAGAAGCAATTGTTGTTTACTTTTACCACGTCATTAAAAGAGAAATTCCAGATATAGAAGATTAAACGTAACATCTTTTTGAATATGATATAATAGAGTACATATTTTATTGAATTTATTAAGTAAAGCATTATTCCAATTAATCCTGTTCGTAAATCAACATAAAAATTCTGTTACATTAAACTCTATAAATGTATAATTATAAAAAATAAAAGAAATGTACTGTGTAGTTATATTACATTAGATTATGTAGAACTTTACAAATATAAAATTATATTATACAAATCACAGCATAAATTTACAAATACAACTGTATATTCGTATTTCTACAAAATATTGTTAACCATATTCTTTATCTAACAAGCAAGTGTATTTTACAATAGATTAAGCCATTATATTATTATAGTTTAGTTTGAAGTGTTATTGAAGGTTATAGTTCAAAATTAGATTTTACAAATGAGTGGATTAATTTATATGGTGATATTGAATCTAAACTTTTATTTTTGCTTTTCACGAAAGTATCGAGTAGAATAAAAAACAATTACCGTGAATTTTAGAAAATATTTCGATGATCCTCTTAAAGAAATCAAAGAGATAAGGGGATCAAGCTTTAAGATTTTCATGTTTTCTACTTATTAACTGGAAAATACGAACATAAATTGTCATCTATAACCGTTAATTTCAATTGGTTAAAAGGTATAACTTACAAAATACTATCTGTATAATCTCATCAACAAATTGAAAATAATGAAAACATAAATTCAAAATACCAATTGCCTGCCTTTTTCATCATTTTTATCTTTCCCCTATAGACACTAAGGCAATTATTAATCATACATATCGGGGGTTCGTCTAGCCGAAATGAAATACAAGTATTTACATTTCGTTTCCTGTACTTAAAACTTAGTAAATTACAGAAAACATATTATGATAATATGGCGTCATAATTTACTACATAACATACAATTCGCGAACTCGCACAGTTAGATATCTATTACAATTATTTTTTATTGTTGTAATTAAGTGTAGTAACAGAAATAAAATTGTCGTAAATTTTATTTCTTCATTAATTGGCTAAATGAAACAAGTAAGATGTCAGGAAAACGCGATCCTATTCCAGGTCAGTGTAAATTTTTATTGCTTTCAACTTTATAATATATTCCTTTTATTTACGTCTGAGCTTCAAGTAAGTAATCTTCATTTATAATAATTATTGATAAATTTAAACGAATAATTTCTGCTATATGTTGAGTGAAATTCTATATTATTCTAGTAAAATTTAAAAACTCTCTATTATAAACTATATTAATAAGCATAAAAATACTTTATCAGATGTGGCAAATAAACTAGAAAATTTCGGTTTCAATAAAAACTAATACTTTCCATTAATAATATAAAAGGTGTCATTTTTACTTTCCTGAGTGTTACATAAATTTATAACAGAAAAAGTAAGGCGATCGGTCAAATAATGACCCTTTTCAGATTTTTATCTTTTTGGACTCGGGGGACCTTGAAACGTCGAGAAATTCAAAAAGATTGGGAAGTTTTTTCCTTATGTATGGATGTTAGTGTGTGTGTGTGTGTGGAGGATCACCATTTTGTTTATCCTCTTTGAAGCTTAATATATCCTGTGCTTTTTGTCGAAAATTTCTAAAATTTGGCACCGTGGTTTGTTTATTAGGATGATTAACGCTGTTAAATTTTGGTGATTAAAAGTCGAGGGAGTGGGGAGAAAATGCGGGTCGTGTGTATCTCCAGTAGGGTCGGACTTATTGACGTTTTTACTCTCTATTAGCATTTACAATTTTTAATAAAACCTATCCCTATCAAATTAAGTTTTATGTTATTTTATAATAGTTAAAAATAAAAAGTTTTTAAAATAAAATATCATGACAGATGGCGCCATACACGCAGTTTTAAATATTGCCGGGAAAGTTACGCAACTCGTTGCTGGAAATTTGTTTTTATAAATATGCTACAGATTCTTATAACATCGATAATTTCCTTTCTTATTTTCACTTATAAAAACGTAAAAAAACGTAATTTATAATTGCTTATTAAATGAACATTGTAAAGTCGCCTCTAATTGATTTCTTTCAGATGAAATGGGTGATAATTATATAAAAGATGCAATGAAAACTGCTTGGCAACACGAATGTTCTCTTTTTAAACAACTTCTAGAAAAATCATTTATAACTGGCATTCCCCAAATTGTTACAGAAAAAAACATTAGAAGAAAAATGTTCCGACTATTCGTCTTTCTCGGATGTATGTTTGGCTTCTTCTATCAATCCTCATCATTTGTTATTCTTTATTTAAACTGTCCGACGACTCTGCAAGTGTTGGTGAAATATAAACATACGAAAGAATTACCTAAACCGGTAGTAACAGTATGCGACTTAAATGGGTAATTCATTTATATCTTACTAAAATAGTTTAATATATTTTTATCTATACATATTTATTGTAAAACTTGTTAAAACTTTAAAGCTAATAGCTAAATACTAGCCATTTAATATTGAATATATATATATTTTCATTTTGTACCAAAACAATTTGGATCGGTTTCAGAAAGATAAAGAAAACACAAACTTAGTGACATATTTACAAAATCCTGTCCAAAGAAAACACATTCTTGAAATATAAACATTGAATACTTTCACCAAGAGCTTTAACTAGTCCTAAACGTTTCTCTTTCTAAAAAGAACACCAAACAAACCAATGAAGTAGTATTTAACCATTAAAATTTACTTTATTTTTTGGCTGATATTTGATATTTTATTATTAATCAGTTATTAATATTGGATAAAAGTTATGAGACAATATTACTTGCTAAAATAAACAATTGAGTTTATATATATAGAGTAAATAGAATTATTTAATTGCCTGACTATTTGCTAGAATAAAATAAACATCCAATATATATGCTAACATTTGCCAAAATCCATATAAATTACGTTAATGGGTTAGTTGAGAAATTGATTTTTACGTGCACGATGTGTTATAAATAATATTCATAGTAAATAATTTATATTTGAATAAAGTTTATACATATACTTAGTACTGTTTAATGTATATTTATTTAGATAATTTATTCGTAGTATTCGTCGGAGTTCTTACTGTGAGGATTTTCCATCAAATTGCAAAACTCTCCAAGTGGAAGCTTTTTGTAATCGTTATAGTGACATTTGTTTGGAAAATAATATTACGCGAGAAGAATTGAAGGTATAAAAAGTATTTTTTTTAATATTATTTATTTAATTACTGATTCAACCGATATTCTACACATAAATAAATTTATCAATATAATATAACCAGAAATTATTTAACGATTTCATGTATCAAGTTTCCGTTAAAAGTCCATTACATCAATGCCGATTATTATCGAGACATCGTTGAAAAATATGGTGTAAGATCCGAAGATATTCTGAACATTTACAGGTATTTTACAAGAAATATTTTACATTAAATATCGTAGATTATTTTATTTTATTTTTGTCTTTTTAAGTAATATATCAAGTCATGTTGTCTTCGAGAACGAATTACTAAAACTGAGAAATTGTTATTCTCTGGATTTAACACAATTCAGCATAAATATAGAAAATACGAACTATTATAACTATCAGACACATAGTAAGTGTTTTTTATTTGTAACTTATGCATTTAATGTTTTTATTTTTATATTTAATACAGTTTAATAATTAACTTTTAACTCAATATCGTAACGTATAACAGTGAACGGGTCTATAAATATCAGCTTCCATCCCAAGGAATTATTTAATCCATCTGCAGTTATCGGTGCCAAAGTTTCTATCCATTCTAAAGAGCAAGTTATTAATCCCTTTATAAAAGGATTTCACATTAAACCTAACGAAAGATATGTTATTCGGTTAAAGGTGGTAAGTAGTCGATACAAAGTGATTCGGATATTAGATATTTTATTATTATACAGGGTGTCACCTCGAAAATTCCTGGTTTTGTGGATTAATTCTGTGGGAATTAATGATAAAAACACGAGTATAGTACTATAGACAATGGTAACAGAAAATGAATCCAATAAAGTAGTTACTGTATTAAATTAATACATTTCCATATATCGGTCTATATTTGATTTTAGTTTACGTCTTAACCAGCATGTTACGAGTCACGCTGTTAATGGCATCCGCGATTCTTGTACGCGGGCTCTCGTGCCTGGCACTTTTATAGCATACACACAATTCTTAACGTGTCCAAAAAGAAAATAATCCAAAGAGATGACGTCGAGTGATCGGACGGACCAACAAACAGGGCTCCAGGCCGTGCGGTAGCAGCGGCCTTTCAAGTATATTCACGCGAAACTGAATATCGACAAACGTTCTCCAACACATTTTATTCGCATATCTGAACAAAATGATTTTACAGAACAGTTTAGGAACGCTCGAGGGGAACACCCTGCACACCATCATCTCGCAGATAATTAGATTGTCTTTAAATTTTCAGATTGAAACAGAAATGTTGACACCGCCTTTTAAAACACATTGTACACATTATAGTTCTAGTTCAAATGAACGTGTAGTAAACATTTATGGCCGAGATGTAAGTAACATTTCTCTTTAAATTTTAATTTAAAAAATAATATATTTTATTGGTTGTATAGAATAAGTAATAAATTATTTAAAGAACATCCCAGTTCATTTAGGGATGCAGAGTTTTATAATTTCTATTAATATCTGAAGTTATATATAAGAAGAAAATAACACTACGAACGTTTTCGTTAATTGATTATAGAAGTTAATCTGATAGCTTCGTATTTCTATTAAAATCTTATTTAATTTGAAATAATGTAATAAAGAATCTAATTGTAATCGAGTTTGATAATAAAATATAGTTTTTTACGTTTAAAGTAAATAAAATTAAAAATTTAATTACGTAGCATTGTCTGTACGAGTGCAAAAAAGAGAAATGGTTGCAAGAATGCGGTTGTATAAGCAGAAGTTATCCTTTTCATTACAAAGGAAGATTCTGCGAAACAGAAAGTGAGTTACAGGAAAATTATTCATTTCCCCTCTCTCTTTTATAAAAATAAGTGTACTGATCTATAAGAATGTTTAAAATTAAATAAAATTTTCATAAAAATATATAATTTTACTTTAGTTATATTATTGATAAATGTATTAGTAATATACTAAATTAATATCCAATATACATATGTAAGTTCTATAAATATAAATTGCATGCAAATTTTAATTTGTTGTTTAAATAACATTTTAAATCATTAGTTTGTCTTTATATTTTAAATATTATTTAAATTGCAGATGATTTTACTTGTCTTCTCAAAATAAGTAATAGTAACTGCTCCGATATATGCAAACGTAGTTGCAAGTTAGTCACGTATTTTGTAAAATTCTTGTTTCTAAAAAGAAAATTAAGTTTTAATTCATGTTTTGTTGTTTTCAGATCAACTATTTTCGAGTATAAAGTGAGAGCATCTCCTATAGAATTTCTAAAAGTACAGTATAGTGTTTTAATTTTATTAAAAGTATATGATAGGGAGTTTAGGAAGGTTATAAACAGATTTTAATTTACATATAGAAGGTAAATTAACACTTAAAGGTTTTTTTCCAGATAGGAAATAAAGCAAATCTACCAACAAACAGGTATTTTTTCAATTATATACAAAGTAATTAATTATATATATATACATATTTTAAAATTATATGTTGTTTTTAAATAGGAATACAGCTGTATTAAGTTTCTTTTATAAACGACCAGAAATTCTGAAATATAAATATAATCCCGAATTCGAAGTAAATTATTATTAAATTTATTATTAAAGATTGCATTAATATTCTATTTTTAGTTAACGAAAAGTCTTTTACAGGCGATAGAACTGTTTAGTTACATCGGTGGATACCTCTGGATATGGTTAGGAGTATCGTTATTTGCACTATTTGATTTTGTTGAAAATATATTCGTTTTTATATATACTTTAATAAAAGAAGAAATACTCATAAGTAATGAATGTAATTAAAATGTGATCATTCTTTGTACGTATTATAAGAAATTAAAGTGAGCATTCTGTAAATCATAATAACAATATCGTATATAACTTATAGCATATTTGTTCCATAGTCATGGAATAGTCTTTCTGGAAAAATCCTTTTTAGTTAATTAATATCAAAGCTACAAAAACTTACAAATGAGAGAAATAAATGATAGAGATCATTCCGATGCCAGTCTCGACTGCTTTCCTAATGTAATCGCTTATACTGTAGATTTGACGGTGTGGCTGGATGCTTTGTCCATTCGGATCTACATCTTTGACGTCTCAATCCCGTAAAGGTATGGAATTTCCCGATTGAACAATGAGTTTATAATCTTGTTCTGAAAGCGGGCAATGTTGATTTTCATGTTTTATCCATTAAAAAAACGACGTTCAGTTTGCCACGAGCACAATAACCAACTGCTATCGTAAAGTCTTTCAGAACGCTCTCTCTGTACTACCAGACAAAATCGGAACGTCCTGTTTCCTTTCTTTTTCTTTGTTAAATTGACTGTGTGCTTGTTCGTGTTATCCAAGTTCACCTGATCTTTGTCCAGGGTCTACCTATCGTCTACCAGATATCTTTTGTATGGCTTTATCGCATTGGTAAAGCGCTCCTTGATATGGTTTGGCTCGAGATGGTGTTCATTGGCTTTGTGCCTATGTTCAAGGGCACGATTTTCCCGAATGATCCGTCCTACTATAGTTTGTGTTATTTTCAGGCTTTGGGACAAGCTTCTTTTTGTAACGGGATTCTCCTCGAGGACACTGGAGTGAATTGATTCCATCTTCTCTAACAAACAGGAGGGCTAGTACAATATCAGGACTCCCTTACGCTTTAGGATGTATCCGATTTCATTTTTGAATAATGCTGCCTACACTAAATTTACATAAATGAAGACCTTTTAGTATCGTAGAAAGGCTGTATTTGGCATCGGAAAGTCCACAGGTGTGCCCGTCACAATATTTTTTTTTATTTTTATTGCTATAATTATGGTGTTTTGTAACAAAATTGCCAATAAAATATATTCCAGAACATGACTAATTTTAACGTGCAAGTGTAATTTGATATATCCTCTGTATATTTAAATGTAATGACTTAATTGTCAGACAATGATATTTCTTCGTGACTTCGTCAGTATTACGTAGAAATAAAAAAGAAAAAACATATAGACCTATAGTATTATAGAACTTGTTTACTCTCTAAGAAAGAAAGAAAAAAATAAAACATGATATTATTATTAATTAATATTATATATACGATTAAACGAACAGAAATAAATTTATTACTTTTCTTCAAAATAAATGTATTTTGAGACAAACAAATTTTTATGTAGTTGTAGACGTATATTTATACCCAGCCTTAATAGCTCTAATTCGTTACAGTAAAGGGCATTTAAAAATAAAACAGTTCATTTTTACATGTTTGAGATTTATAAATACTGTTTTGTAACAGGTTTGACATTTACTACATAAAAAGTGAATGCAATAGTCATAAGGAAATAATAAATTTAACAAGAGAATACTATCTGTTGCTATTTTATACTTTAACTAGAGTAGTTTGTAGAATTGGAAAATGCAAAATTTCATCATTATTCTATATGTATGACCAAGTTGTATTTGTAGAAACTTGAAAAACATACAGTAATATCCTCAACCACTATACGCATAATTACTTATTGTTTTATAATAAAATTTTTATATTTGAAAAGTTTTGAATATGATAGTGAAAATATTTTCAAGAATTTTAAAATGATTGTGTATATTAAATAATTAAACAATATTATATCCTATGTGCGTGCACTAATTTGCTCATCGACCCCGTTGGAAAGCCCTGATCTAAAGCACTTTATGTTGTAGTCACACATTAAGTAATTATATTTTTCATCAATTAATTAGAAAAGCCTTACTGTCCTTAAAATTTATTATTATTTATTGTTGTCTACGTGGACGTTATTTATTAATAGGACATTATACTGGTGTTTAAGGGTTGGCACAGTAATGAGAGTTAATTCAGGAAAAATTTCTTTATTATATCACCTGTAGTAGCAATATCCGTACACATATTACACGTGTTTCGGGCTAGCATGCCCCAGATCAGCAGTATTACTACTAAGCACTATAATTAACAATAAAACAGATAAGTTACAATATAATCTAAAATATTCCAAATTAATAAAATACAATTTAAAAACCTACTATAAATACATGTTCCAATCCCGAGTATGAATAGATATTTCTCGTTTTACAATTACAAATATTGTATAAATGCATACACCAACTTAGATTGACATTTTTCTTTCTACCATTAAACAATTTGCTGTATAATTAAAGATAAAACATAATAAATAAAAAGATAAACACCAGTATAACGTCCTATTAATAAATAACGTCCACGTAGACGACAATAAATAATAATTATATTCTTCATTCCATTTACAAAATAGTAAATTTGATCTCGCATTTCAAATTGTTCATTCGAAGCATCATTGTGAGAAAATAAACAAATGATACGTTATTGTGTACATGAACAGTAGAAAGTAATGAACAACGTGCTTTTGTGTGTGTGTGTGTGTGCGTGCGTGCGTGTGCGTGTTATTGTTCTCATTTTCAAAATTAAATATTTGATATATTGATTAGAGTAAATTATTAAAATTTTCTCTAATCGATATATCAAATATTTTGGGTTAAGGATCAATGTGTTTTCTGGTAAGGATAAAGTTAGTGAAATGCTATCTCAAAACTATCAGATCGATAGAAACTACTACAAAACTAAAGGATAAATTAACGATCGTCAAGTTACCATTAATAACAAAGATTTTAAACAAATCGGTCAGTATATATTTACTCGTATACTTTATTTTTCTACTTAAACTATTTTATATTAATAAAATATTATCTTGTACAGTGTTTAAGTTATAAAATAACTTTTTTCATTATCAAATTGCAGTAGATTTTCGATAATTCGAACTTCTTTAATTAATAAAATATTCTGGCTAATTCTAATTTTATTTTTGTTCCAACTTAACTTCCACAGACTCAATACATTCTGTGTTTCTGTAAGTCAAAGTAGTTTCGAGATCGCGTTTCACTAACTTGAAATTTAAGAAACTTACTCTTAAACACAAATTGACCAATCAAATATTAGCACATAAAAGTTGCTATTTTTTTAAATTTTTATATTTTTAAAATTTAAAAATGTAATGATTTCAAAATGTAACGAACACATCTATGATTTGACAACTTAATGAGTTATTGTCCAATAAAATTCACTAGTTCGTCTATATGATTCTCCTGCTTTTCGGAGCTTTTCTAGAATCTACACCATTTATAAACCAAGATGCTTTACGGGTGATCAATCGCATCGAAAACATTGTTGAGCGAGAGGCAATGAATCGTCGACGACAGACTCGTATAACAGACTTTCTACACTAATAGTGTCAATGTTTTGTTATTTTATATATTGTGTATCATTGTGTACCCGATTTACGAGACATCTAAACCCGAAAAAAGTTAACTTGGGAGTATAAATTCCCGAGATAACTTTCATCGTACCCTATATCATCGAACACATAACTGAAAAAAGTTAATATATTTAAGCGGTAATAGCCTAAACGTGTTTTTGTAAAAGGTATAATTTTCATGTTTACAGTACTTCACGATGTCCGCATTTTCGAACGTATTCATCCGCTTTTAACAACGTTCACTCGGCTTGCTATAGTTCAAAAGACCACCAAACCGTTCCAAAACGAAAAACTAAAATTAAAACCGAGGTAGTGGGAGGAATACAGAGCAAACCACGTGAATTTGGCTGCATTAATTCGACGTTTTGACTGTATTGTTTGCATTGTGCATTTCTTTATTTTCAAGATAAATCATCACAATTTTCTTTTACCTCGTCTCATTGATATATATAACAAAAGAGGCTTTAAATTAAATAATAATCTTAAAATAATTTTTAATCGATAATTTAAAATATTTCAATACAAATAGGATTATTACATCTAAACAATTTACTGTATATTTATTTTAAATATTCGTTTTATTTCGTCTTTCTTTTTATTTCGATCTGTTTCCTTTCTAAAATAAAATAGAATGGCGCCGTCATTCGTGCCAAAGTAAACATTAATGAAAATCTTATTTAACATTCTTATTAATAAAAATATATTTGATCCTTCGCATTTAGTTACTTAACGGGAACATCTAACTAATCTTTTTTTCTATGTCCAAGTTAATTGCTAATAAAATCATCGTAAAGATGTATACGTAAATGTGTTGACAGTCACATTAAACAAATAAAATATTTTTTTTAATAATTTAGTTTTATATTCAGAAGAAATATTAACTTACGGCAATGTTTTAAAAAGAAGATAATATAAGTCAGACACTACACACAGGAATAGACTGACATCCTGCGTAACCTCTACTGTCTGTTTAACTTATCATTAAACACACGTGTTGTGTTACGGTTCGTCTTTGATGAGTCAAGCATAAACAAACTGTTTCGACTATTTATTCATCACTGATATGTATCTTTATGTATTTCAATGACGAAATTTGAAGCTAGAGGTCAGTATTTTAAAAATCTTAGATAATATGCCTATCAATTAAAGAGCTATTTTCGTAATTAGAGCATCAATAAAATTATTTTTAGAAGAAGATAAGCGAAATGTTAAATGGAATATTTTTAGTAACTAATCTAGAAACAAAGTTTTAAAGATAATCTAGACAAATTATAAATACATATAAAAGAATATAGGCTAATACACGTTGTGCTTGTTAATCTATAATGCATTTTTATAAAGTGCAACTATATAAAATGCTATTTCTCAATAAATAATCCTTTGCATATGTATAGAAAACATTTCGTAGAAACATTGCATTGTTATTATTCAAAATTTACGGTGAAAGGAAACTGTTTGTGTAAATTCTAAAAGAATTATTTTATAATTTGTTTACATATATGGAATTAATTAAAAGTTAATTAACTTGATGAGCAATGAAAAAGGATTTTTATTAAAAAATTACATAGAAATGCGGGAAATGTATCCTATATTCTGAACGGTTTGTTAAGACAGTACATTTCCTGTACTTCTATATAGTTTTTTATAAAGAGAATTTGATACTAAATTACGGGATGTAATTTTGCTGTTTTATGTTTTATACATACTTTAACATATTCTGTTATTCTTATTTTTAGAGTGAAAGATTGTCGAATTATTACAGTAGATAAAGTTTTAGTTTTGCACTCATTCGTACTATATATCCTATATATAAAACTTCAGAAGAAAATTCAGTGTGAGATATTATATATCATATTCAGAACATAGTTCTAATATGTAAAATGCAAGGAAAACAATCAAAAATTATTGCCGAGAGAGTAATTCTTCATTATAAATTATAATATCATAATAAGTAAATAAATATTGATTTATTAAATTACAAGACATAAATACACGAAGAAAACAAGAATAAATTAAAATATTTTTTAGCTAATATATTTAATAAAGCTTTAAAATTCGACGTAATTAAATTCAAAATTCAGAGAACACATTTACCAATTAACACTCAACGTCTTCTTTTTTTAGATACTTTACGAAATTATAGAAGTAGTACAGCTTAATATAGTCATTAATTAAGCTTGTATGTAATTTAATTACCCAGATTTAATTTCAATTTAAAACATAGCTTCATTATATTTAGTAAAAATGCTTTTTGTACGCTATTATTCGAATAATGATTTATAATTAACTATTAAATGTAACTACTTATCTACGCATAGGAAAACTTTAATAAAGGTACAGATATACAGATATAATTTTTTTTAATTTATTATTTAAATTTCTAGCAAAAGTCTTTCTTTTTTTCGTAGATTAACGTTATGACTAATCCCCTTTTTTTTGTACATCGTAATGATATACGATACAGTTCTGTAGATATTAATTAGATTATTAACTACTAATAATTCGCGAGTAGTATACTAATTAGTCACTAATTGCTACATCCAAGGACCGTTTAACGTGTTATTGAGTAGGTGGCGCCATACTCAATTGTTCATTTTTTCCTCCACCCCGAAGTAAGCTGACGTGAGAAAAACCTTTAAATTAACTTCACAACTTTGTCACCACGATGTAAACATAACGCATTTTTCTTGCACAGAAAAATATTCAAAATGGAAGGCAAGTAATTAATAAGGTTATGTTTCATTTATAATTTTTTAAAACATTTCTATATTATTTACATATTTTTAAAGCAGAGTTTTGTATTATTAAATATTTAACCTTATGCTTATTAATTATACTAGTTTTAAACATAAGTGTTTAGATTAATTGTCAAAGTTAAGCTCTTTTAAAAACACTCGCATACAGGGCAGGTGTAGTTTTATAATATATTTAAAAATTAAAATTATAGTAATTTATTATGTATTTTATGTTGTGAATGTGTTTTTATACGAAGAAGCAATTTATTTTTTTCGTTACAACTCTAAATGTATGTATAATTATTTATTGGTAGCGTATAAGCTTGTAGTATAATATTTATAAACAAGCAAGACCAAATATTTTAGTTTCCTTTTGACTTTTGGCCTTGACTCGTAGTTTCTAAGCAGGTTTTTATAATAATGTTTATCATCAGGACACTAGAATAACACTGTAGATTAATTTTTTTCTTCCTCTTTTCCTTGAAATTAATTTGGAAATTTCTGAGAAACGTCCTATTTCCTTTACATTAAGTATAATTAATACATAATTGGTTTAATTACCTGCTTGTTATCCCGAACTTTTTATATTCTTAACAGATAAAATGGATGACGTTAATATGAGAAGAAACAAGAAGCCTACTTGGAAAGAAAAATGGACGTACTTTCTAAATCTGCTAGAGAACGTCCTGTTAACAGGTGTGCCCCAAATAGTGACCGAAAGAAATACGAGGAGGAAAACTTTTAGAACGTGCGTGTTCTTTCTGTGTTTAACTGGTTTCTTCTATCATCTAATTTCTTTTATAATGCTCTATTTAACATATCCGACAACTCTGGAAGTTTTGGTAAAGTATCAAAATGACTCTACTCTTCCCAGACCTCTGGTGACTGTCTGCGATATCAATGGGTACAGTTAATATTGTTTTAATTTTTCAATGATATCATTTGTAATTTATATAAAATGACACTTTATAGTGTTTAATACGAGTATAAACTGAAAAATCACTTTGAAACTTTTTATTATAACTAATAATTTTCTGTTGGTAGGATCCGTCGCTCATCGTATTGTGAAGCGTTTCCAGATAATTGTGAAAAGGTTGAAGACCCTGATGATGTTGAAGCACTCTGTAAACATTTTGAATATTTCTGTAAAAATGAAAGTATCGTAGGAGATGACCTTATGGTAAGTTGTAGAAAACGCTATCAAATTTTTTTGTCAAGTTATTGTTGAAGCTGTAAGCTGAAATACCATGCAGTTGTTTCTTAACTAATTAATTACAAAGTGTCCCAATAGTTTCCATGCAAACAAAGATGAAATTTAACTTCATTCACAAAACTTTAAAATGTCAGCATTGTGTCAGCGGATTGACAGAGTAAGGCAATGCAACACATGGGTGATCTGCCAATGGGGTAACTTCTAGCAGGACTTCCTACGTGGAAACTGGATTCTGTTTAGGTGTGAGACACATGAAGAAAACCCAGAACGCTGCACGGTGGCCAGCCTATTGGTCAGGCACGAACCAATGACCAACTACCAGTGTTGAATGGTTTTATTTATTCGGCCACTGGTGGGCTTGATTTGTGTTTCTGTATGGAAACTTTATGATGGGTGTGATTATGTTATTTTACAGCACAAAATAACATAATCATATCCATCATTCGGGGCTGTTCTCAGTAATCCAGGTCTGGTCCTGGTCTCTGGAACATATCCTATAACTCTATCCTGCACTTAAACGACACCCTGTCTTCTGGCTGCTGCATACAGGGCAATGCGGACGACACAATTATCCTAGCTTCACACAGGAACTGTGAACGATTACAAGACGTATGCAACGACATTCTCAATAACATTCACCAGTAGAGTATTAAGCATAGGCAACCCATTAACACAGACAAATGCGAAAGCATGATAGTTGGTAGGAACCGTTAGGAAAGCTTACCCTTCGAATAGGTGCTCACAGAATAAAGCAAACAACGGAAATTAAATACTTAGGTGTTATTCTTGACGAGAAACTTAACTTCACACCCCAAAACAAATACATCACGGAATACATCACAAAAAGACGGCCAACGCCCTCATTAGTATAGCTAGCAACACATGGGGCCTTGGCCTAATGCTACTAAGCTTATTTACAGGGGTGCAATTCAACCAGCATTCCTCTATGCCGTACAGGTCTGAGGCCACGTGGCCGCCAAAGTCCATAACTGTAAAAAAATTTATCTGTTCAAACGATTGTAGCTCTCCGCATTTGTAAGGCTATAAGCCTTACAAATGCGGAGAGCTACAATCCCGGCATTTTGGTAATGTCAGGATTGACATAGAAATATCACTCTCAACTTAGAAATTAAACACATTATTTGGAAAGAAAATCTCGTTACCTTACCCTGGCGAGATTATAGCGACTCTGATATCGACAAAATGATTAGAGTAGGTGAGATTCCCCCTAGTTTGACCTCGATCGATGATATCAAAAAATTCATCATCGACAAAAATACCCTCCTTACTTACGATTACCACCCCTACAATCAGCTTGCTCCTGTCGTTTACTTCGAAGATCCAGATGATCATCCCATGTTTAGGATTTACACTGACGGTTCCAAGATGGGTGACGATGTGGGTGCCGCTTTCGTGGTTTACTCCGACTTAGGCCGCGAACTTCACAACGCTTGCTTCCGTCTAGGTACACGCTGCTCAATAGCACAGGCGGAAACCTCAGCTATTTATATGAGCTTAATTCACATTAGGCGTAGGAAGGACAACAGACTACTTACACTATCGCATTTATTCTGACAGTAGGGTATCTTTACACAGGGTTGCGATGTCTGATAGCCGCTTAAACTCTAAAACTCGTCTATCTCATACACCACACTCTCAGACACTTTCACAACAACATTAGAATAGATTTCCAATGAGTTTCGGGTCATGCGGGGGTTCTCGGCAACGAGACCGCTGACCGTCTTGCCAAACAACCTGCAAAGTCTTCGGTCACTAATACTTTCAGTTACATTCCTACCTCGTACATCAACAATCACGTCAAAAAGCAATTCTTCATTCTCTGGCAAGACAACTGGGACCGGGACACCACTGGTAGACTCACTTACACTTTCATACCTGAGGTTGACACTACTGCGACTCTTCGCCACTTTTACCCTAGTTACACCCTGACTCAGCTACTTACAGGTTACGGCAACTTTAAGCAATACTTGCATAGATTTAACCTTGGGGACAATCCACAATGCGATTGTGGTATCCAGGAGGACCAAACACCACTTCACTTAGTTTTTCGCTGCAATAGGTACAATCACATTAGGGATTGTTTAATGAGAGCCGCTATTCTTGAAGAGTACAACTGGCCTTGCAACCCGCACCAACTCATTCACACGCGTACAATGTTCCATCATCTACTCTCATTCATATCCTTTAGTGGGGCTTTTGAGAACACTCACTCCTGGGGGGGGCACGGATGGCAATTATCTTTCTCTTGCTTTGTTTCAACTGTCGGTATTTAGCTGCCTTTCAACTTTGTATTTAATTCTTATTTTCTGTCTTCTTTCTCAGTCTAAATTAGGTCAGTTTACATTAGTCCTAGTTGTAAGTTAGATTAGGGACTCAGCTTGATTTCCAATTAGGGTTGTTATCTTTATTCGTCTGGTTAGGTTCGTCCTAGTATGGTAGGTTAGTTGTTAGTTTAGTTAGTGAGTAAGTTAATGTTTAAATAAAGAAATAATAAATAAAATAAAAATAAATAAATAAAAATTGGGGTTTTGCTCGTTTGTCTTCTGCCAATCCGTTCGTCTCGTCCAGTTTGTCGTTGTGTTCGTTTGTTTTCACACTGTTGTCTAGCTGTTAATTAGTTTTAAGATTCGCGATCACGTTCAGTTTTGTTAGTATTAAGTAGATATGTCTTCCTACTAACAGCCGCTTGGCACTAACTTCTACACTTAGCTATTCGTGGCGGCACTCAATTATTGGTGTTCGCTATACTCAGGCTTTCTTTTAGACCCATCGGTAGACTATGGCCTTGCAGCCTAAAATCTGCACGCCGCCATCAAACGTAGAGGGTACGTACGCCGTTCAGAGAGATGCTATCCTTCTCTACTGTCTACCTCCTCTCCCTCCTTCTTCACCCCTTTTCCCTTACCTTCTTTTCCGCCGGCTAAACATCTCGTATACAGCTGATGTCTTTCATGTATGTATGTATGTATAGACTTTTGGGACATCCTGTCTTTCTCTCTTTTTAAAGTATTCGAGGCCTGAATGTTATATATTAACAATGTCAGTACAGCATGAAGTATTTTCATTAGAATAAACTATAATTAAATGTATTTATTTTGTCAGATCAAGACAATTTAAAATACGAAACTTCCGAAATATTTATTAAACGAAGTACATAAGAATAAAATATTACGTCATATGCATGTATTGTTCTTTATTATTTATTCTTTTTAACGTGTTACAAAGAAGAAGTAATACTTTACTTTTTAATAAATATGTTACTTTCGTGCCGTCAGATGTATTATTAAGAATAAAAAGAATTAGGTTTTTTTAAATTATTAAAATAAACTTTATTTGATTTCCGCTTGTGTTACTTACATGACAATTACACACTATTAAGTTAAAGGCATTACTTAATTTCAATTTTACGTTTTTTCAAAGTGTGAACTAAATTCTTCACACTATCAACAGATGGAAAAATTCAATGAAATAACTTTTTTACTTTTCTATTTCGTTTATTTTATAAATTATTTAGTTTTCGTACTGTTCTCACATTACAGTAGACCCCCTATAACACGGATTCATATAACACGGATTCATATAACACGGAATGTATCTACCGTGTTATAGGGGGTCTACTGTACTTAAATTTGACAGAAATTTGTATTAACTTTTAATGAAATAAAAGTTTTCTTAACTTTTTAGTTACACATTAGTAATATTTATACTAATGTGTAACTCATGCTTCTTTGTACTTTGCATTTATATATATATTACAGTGGTTCCCAAACTTTTTTGATTCTCGGCGCCCTTGCTAAAATTGTAATAAGTACAATTAAGTAAAAATTAAATAAAACACGTATTTAAGATAACAAAAAATGTGATTGAACAAACTTAATTATAATTAGTGGGATGGATGAGCCTGTCGATTACTGCACATTTTCTCAGATCTTGGAATCAAACTGAACACAGCCATCGATTCGATTGTTCACCATATTTACAGCAGCCGATAGAATGAGTTTTTCTGCGATTGTACGAGGCTTTTTACGTTTTGCGATTCTATGTGCCACCTTTATTAGTGAGTTAATGATTTGCACCGGGTCTGCTAGACGTGGCATCTTATCACACTGAATTGAGTAAAATTATAAACATTTTATATTTCGTGGCGCCCCTGTGAGGAAGCCACGCGCATATTTTGGGAACCGCTGATATATTAATATACATATATTATATATTTTTAAAAAATGTATTGATAATAGTTAAAACTTTTCATAATTTTTCAGTTTCCAACATATGAGACTTTTCTATTCTCTGATTTTGATCGAAATGTTGTCGAGAAGCACGGAGTCCGAAAAGAGGATATACTTAACATATACAGGTTAGCATTGCTTTTATCGAATGAAGAAATATGATGTAAAATCGTTATTTTCTTCTAGATTATTATTATTATTATGTCGGGTTAAGTGAGATATACTCGGTTAACACTGATGGCTGTGTACTATGCCGGACCAAAGTCAAGGCATAGTAACCAAAACAAAAATTAAAGAAGTTATCAGTGTGTGTGTCTGTATTCAGGAATTTCCTCACAATATGACATGTATTCAATAAAGTGGCCTTCTGTAGTGTAATGTATGTTTCTATTCGATTGTAATGTACCCAGCTTTTGTGTAGTGTGTGTGTGGTATGACATCTGTAGAGGAGAGAACGACAGGTACAATAAGCACCCTATCCATCCTCCACAGATGCCTTATTTCCTGGGCGAGTTCTGTGTACTTGCTGACTTTTTCAGTGAATGTGTTTTGTATATTGTGAATGTTTGGAATGGATATGTCTATAATGTATGTGATTTTATTGTGTCTGTCAACGAGTGTGATGTCTGGTCTGTTGTGGTAAATTGTTTTATCTGTGATTATGGCTCTGTCGTAGTACATTTTGTGCGTGTTGTTTTCCAATACTGTCTGTATAATGTATTTGTAATATGGTTCGTGGATATCTACTAATTTGTGTTTCTTTGCAAGCTCTTGGTGTATTATATTTGCTACTTGATTATGTCGATGTAAATGTCAAGAGCTTGCAACCAGAAGTGGTGTGTTGTATAGTTTCTGGCATGACGCGACATTTTCCGCATGTGTCATTCATGAGTGTTGTGCCTTTGAGTATGTGTTTTCTGTAGTTTTTAGTATTTATGACCTGATTCTGTATGGCGATCATGAATCTTTCCGTCTCCCCAAAGAGGCATCCTCGAGCTAACCAGCTGTTGACGCAGTTTTGTCAAGAAAATCCTGGGCCAGGTCGTAAAAATGCCTGCCATGGGGTGCCTTTTGAGCCCATGATTGCTTAACGGTGTCTATGTTTTTTATATGTTGTATAGTGTCCATATGTTGTGAGTATAAATTTAATGGTGTGTTGTTCGAGTCTGCTACAGTTACTGCTTTATGTAACTGTGATGTTTCTTGTTTTTTGTAAAAACAGGCACACGAGAGTTTTTTATTTGTTTGTTGTGAAGGTGAACTATGTCAATCAAGCCATATCCGCCATCTTTATGTAAAAGGGTTAATTTTTCTATAACGGATTTAGGATGATGATGTTTATGCTTAGTGAGTGTTGTTCTTGTTTCCCTTTGGAGTTGCTCAAGATCTGTGCGAATCCAATATATAACGCCTAAAGAATAAGTGAGTACTGGGACATGATGTGTGTTTATTGCTTTAACTGTGTGTTTTGCATTTAACTGTGTTCTAAGAATAGCATTTAACCTACTTTGGTATTCTTTAATTAATCTTAGCTTTATTTGTGTATGTTCTGTTAGTTTGGCCTGTTGGAATCCTAAATACTTGTAGTCGTAGAACTTGCCCTCTTCCATGGATTCAATAACGTCTCCATTTCCAAGTGCAAAATCTTCTTTCTTCGGGATTCCTTTTTTCTATGTGAAGTGTTTTGCATTTATCTAGGCCAAACTCCATTTGTATGTTCTTTATGTATGAATGTGTAACTTGTAGGAGTTAATGAAGTTGTTTTTGACAGGGTGTGAGGAAGTTGTTTTTGACATGAGATGTGACAGGGTAAACTATGTTGTTTTTTCGTGTCTGATATTGTAACCATATTGCGTGTTGTTTAACATGTTGGATAATGGGTTCAGAGCTAAGCAGAATGAGTTGAGGCCTCAAGGAATCTCGTTGAAAAATTCCTCGCCTAATGAATATTTGGTTTGTTTGTATGGAAGTGTGACCATAGGGCCGGTATCTCTTTGATACCACGTCAGGATGACACCACTGTATCTTTAGATTGATACAGAAAATCAATTGCGCGAGCGGTTACGTATGGGTTAGACTCGGAATGAAGCGAGTGGAGAAGATGACGGAAAGAACGCACCCAGAGATTTATATATAAAAATATACCCGTTTATTTTCTCATATGTCTAATTAGATACAAACGATTACTTTACAGAGAGACACGTGATAAGGTACATGGCTCACGATCCGCGAACATAAATTCTACGCGGATTAGAGAGAGAGAGAGAGCTGACAAATATTCGCGAGTAGGATAAATACCTTCAGATATGTAGTCGGATGTCGATGTAATAATCGATGATATCCTTATAGACCGTTGTAGGCGTTCGGGCTAAGAATAGATGATCTTGTAGTAGATCGTCGGTAATGACTCTGTCCACTAACAGGTAATAGTTGTTCAGATAGGAAAGGTAACGACGACAGTTCGACTTGAATATAGATGATGAGGGAGGATCGGCGGCGACAGGTAACTATCCTTTTGAGCGCACAAACACACGGTCAGTAACAACTTCTCCGTCTTACTCATCGTACTCCCTTTTTATATGGGGAGGGAGTTTGCAGGCCCTTCTTTGATTTCGTCAGAAGAGATGATCTTCTTGGACCAATAAAATTATCGGTGACGTAGTCGTGTCACCGAAATTTGACTCGTCTTAACAAGGAACTCAACTCGTGGGAATCGAGTTTAGACCGCTCTTATCAGAAAGTTTTATCAGTTGATTTCCCGTTTAACTAACCCTTTTTGGTCTATTTCGTTCCGTTTTGTATAAAATGTAGTTAAAAGATTATAAAGGTACATATAAATGATAAAGTTCACAATATCCCGATCGTCACAGAAGTGTTACTAACACTGAGATGTAGTGTTGTTCTACAGCGCTGCATAGTGTTTTGAAAGAATGCAATGAGTGATGGATGTATTTTGTACATGGGTAGAATATGCAGCAATTGTTTGTGTGCTTGCCGTAGAATGACTGAATCTATAAGTAACTGTTTTTTGCATTTTTTTGTTCTTCCGTAAGAATTCGTGTTTTTCAACATGTTTGTATATTTTTGAGATACAGGATGTCAATAATTTGTACAGTGTTGAAAGATATGTAATTGGTCTGTATTGTGTGGGATCTGTGGTATTGTTGTTTTTAGGTTTCATGTAGGTGATGCCCCGAGTGAGAAATTTTGGCATGTCTTGTGGATTGATGATGATGTGTGTTAGGTGTTTAGCCAGTTCCTGGTGCAGTGATGTAAACTTTTTGTGCCACAAATTGTGAATGTTGTCTACACCAGGTGTCTTCCATTTGTGTGTTCTGTTAACAGAGTAGTGGATGTCGTGTACATTTATTTCAGCACAGGGCATAGTTGGTATGTTATGCAAGTTTTTGTTGTTCTCGATCCAGCCAGCATCTGCATTGTGTGTAACCGCACTGGACCAAAGAGAAACCTAAGTTGTGAGTTGTTCTTCTGTTGGTGTACCACTGTGATGTGTATCAGTGTTTGTTTTGGTACTGATTTGTCTGTAGAAGAGTTTTTCATTGTTTGTGAATAATTTATTTTGTTGTTTTCGTAGTGTACATGTTTTGTATCGTTTGAGTCTACGTGCTTTGGCTGCGAGTTTTTGTTTTAGTGTGCCGATGTATTTTGTAACGCGTTGTAATTTTCTTGAAAATGTTTTTGAGTTGTTTCTTTAATTTGGGTGTTATGTTGTTTTTAGTGTATTGTGTCAGCCTACCTAATTGCTGTCTAATGTCATTTATTTGTGTTTCTATTCTTCTGTGCCAGGCAGGCTTGTGATAGAACAGTGTTTTGTGTGTATCTGTCTGCGATTGTATTATTATTATTAAACACATGTCTTTAATATCATAAATACATTCAATGTCTTTCTGAATGCGTTTAGTTTAAAAGTAAAGCTGAATGTTTCCTTTTATTGTCTTTATGTTGCTTATTCTGCGCTAAAAAACTTACCATTTTTTTGGTATTTATAATTTCCGGGTCACTGTTATATTCTATATCTATATTCGTTATTCATATTCTTCTATATTTGTTATCGCATTTGTTTTTTTTTTTTTTTTTTTTTGTTTGTTTTTATTTTCTAATTCGTTTTGTCTTTTGAAACTAATTCTAATAACATTTGTTTCGAAATCATTGTAAAATTTTTGTTCATGCAAATAAACAAGAAAGTCCTAATTTCTTGAAGAAGAAACCGAAGCAGAACTAACACGTCTAGAACAGTCGACTATCCTATAAAAGGTAGTTTCAAATTTGTATAGGACTTGCATAAGGCTTAAAGGGTAACTGAAGAGATCATCTTTTCCATACAAACTGTAGTTATTTAAATATAATCACGAATAAAATAAATTTATTCTTACAGAAATACTATTGCTTTCTGGAATTGATATTTAAAAAAAAAACGGTAGAGGAAAAAGGAGGAATAAAGCAAATCTTATGGGCCATTTGACCCTTCTTCTCCTCTGTGGACACTATTCTTTCCGACGATTTCTACAGTTTTATTACAATTTATATATAGACCTTTACATAAATCAATATAAAGGCCTATGTGTAAATTGTGATAAAACTGTAGAAATTAATTAATAAATCGATTAATTAATTGAAAAACAAACATTTAAAATGTAATAAAAAATAATCGATGGTAAGACGAAAGAAAATGATGCTATTTTAAAGAATAGGGAGCAAATTAATAACCAGTTTGAACATATATATAATGATGCTTAAATTGTTTTCATATAAGAGATCTATTTCTACTGTTTTGTGGATTAGTTTTGGAAAAATGAAGGCGAGTACAGTATTTAATGGTTATAGATGGTGAATCAGATATTTTCTTTCACTAAATTTACCTGTTTCCTGACGTGCCATGTACGATATGCGGTCTATATTTGATTTAGACCATGTCAGTACCGATATATCAGAAGTCGCGCTGTTAATGTCCTCCACGAGTCTTGTACAAAAGGCTATTTTGTCTGGCACTTTGGTAGCATACATACGATCCTTCGATTAATCTCCCCAAAAGATTGAAAAGGGTGATGTCAGGTGATAGATCGGCCAATGCATAGGACTGTCTCAATTAATCCAACGATATGGACCGCCCGCAGTTGCGGGCCTCTCAGGCATATTTTCATGAATCTTGAAGTATTGACCAACATTATCTGACACATTATTTACCTACCTGAACAAATAAATTTTTAGAACAGTTGAAATATATATATATAATATATCAATAATGTAAGCAATAATCAGTTAATTTATAATATATTGTCAAACTTTCATTAATAAAAGTCAAATGTAAAAAATAAATACATAACATTTCTATAGAATATTTCTTGTATTTTTTAATTTAGCTTATGACAATCATTTTTATAATAACTTTTTTAATATTCAATTTTAGAAATTTTTCTTCTGCTGTTATCATAGAAAACTGAAAATTAATTTTTAATAAAAAGTATACAATTCGTAACTTAAATACAAGTCCACGTGTATTCATTCATTGCATACGATTAAATTGTTATTTATTATACCTTAATAAAGCATATATTAAAACATGACTTTTGAATTTTAAACATTTTTTACTGTCTTTTCCTTCTAGCAATAAATCAAGTCACATTATTTTTGGAAACGAATTTGGAAAATTGAGGAATTGTTATTCCGTCGATTTACACAAATTTGACACAACAAATTCTTTAGAAGATTTTCGTCATAGATTTTACGAAATGCACAGTAAGTACTTTATTGTTGATTTAAACTCTTTAATAACGTTGTAACATTCTTATGATATAAAAGAAAAATAAATTGTAGTGATACAGGGAACGACGATAGGAAATTTGATTATCACATTTAATCCGGAAGAATCGTTTTTACCGAATGTTCCTATTGGTGCTAAAATTTCAATTCATTCCCACGATCAACTCATTAATCCTTTCGTCGATGGATTTCTAGTTAAACCAGGAATGAGATATGTCGTTCAATTAAAGGCCGTAAGTGTGAATAGATATTTTACTTTCGGATGTTATTTTAATGTAAGGCAAATGAAGAATATTTTCAGATAGAAGAGAATCTTTTAGCTTCTCCTTATAGTACGAACTGCACAATTTACGAAGTACCAGAAGGGACGGAAAACACTGAAAATAATCACGAAGTAGCGAAGTCTTTCATTATGTGTAATTTATATTGAAAAAATTATTTTACTAATTTTATATTTCTACAGCGATGTTTAATTGAGTGTAAAAAAGAAAAATGGATAAAAGAATGCGGATGTGTGAGTGGAGAATATGCTTATCATTTTGATGGAAAATTCTGTTTAAACCAATGTAAGTACAGTAATTTGTCTACGCTTGTTGTTTATTTAGACAATTTTATTTGCTTTTAATACAATTTAGACGTTTTCTCTTATCTCAATATCTTAAATACAATAGTAGAGATAACAAAGACTTATCACACTGTTGTATTTGTATTTATGCTGTAAATTGATACTGAACATTATAAAATAAAGCCGAATAAACAAATTAAGAAGAATATTTTTTGATATTTTATAGCTGAAGCTATCTGTATAACTAACGCAGCGGTTTATGATTGCTATGACAAGTGTAAAGTTAGTTGTAAGTAAGTATTAGTTTTTAATTCCTTTATTTTATAAAATATTAAATTATTGTTCGATTAAAATGGAAAACGTTATATTTTATGAAACTAATAAACAATAATGTGTTTTAGATCTATGTTTTTTGAATATGAAATAGACGAAGTTCCATTAGAAAATAAAGAATTGTTATTACTGATGCGTAAGTTAATTTTAAAAAATAGGGAGAAATTTTATTTATAATATATTTATTAATTCAACATATAATTTTTCTCATTAAAGTTCAAAAACTGAACATTTCTGAATTTAACAAGTATAAGCCCGAAAAGTAAGAATGTAGTATAGAAATTAAGGTATAGTCATTTAATATAAATTATAACTTTTCATGTTTTATTTAAGAATTTGGTTTTCGTCTATAAATTTTTTCTTCAAACGACCAGAACTTCTGATATACAAATATAAGCCGCAATTCCAAGTAAGTATGTCGTTTATCTTCGTCCATAACATATATACTATTGTGTATTATATACTATTGTGTAACATACATACTATTGTGTATATATCAAACGTGCCAATTATCTTTCACATAAATAACGTGTTTTATTTTGTTTCAGCTGATCGAGTTGTTCAGTTATATAGGTGGCTACATAGGTATCTGGCTCGGAATATCTCTGATTGCTGTTTGCGATTTTATAGAAACACTGTTTACTTATTTTTACCATATTTCAAAGGGGAAAATTCCTATTAAAAATAAATAAAATAGAAATTCTCTACTAGAAACTAAATCAGAACTGTAATTAGTTATATATGTATGGTTGTCTTTCAGTATATACGTATTAAGTTCGTGTTCTTACAGATACAGTATTTAACATTTGTGGAAAGCTAAAGTTCCTTATTTTTATAAATAATAAAACGTTTATTTTATGTTTTTAAATCACGTTTATTTGTATACGAAAGTGTTACTTTTTATTAAATAAAGAAATATATGAATATTTTTGTGAATAAATAACGTAATGTACTCCTTACAATTACAGTGAAACTCGACAGTTACGTTTAAATAATTCTGAAAGAATGTCGTTATCCGACCCCCCCCCCACATATCGGGTGCAATTTTATAAATTATTTAATTTCTATCTACATTCGATTCGCTGAGTTACGCGTAACGACGTGTATTGGCCAATGAAATTAACGAAGTAATACACTATATTATTTTGTATAAATTTAATTTTTTTTTAATTATATCCATTATTGTAAGAAATATATTCACTTAATTACTACGACAATGATATAACGCGAAAAGAATGCGCTATATCATTGCTTAAATAAGCATCATGTAGAAATTGCCTGCTTAAAATAAAAATTCTTTAAATCTGTAAATAGCCTGTACCACTAATACTTAATGCTCCACTTCTAACATAGCAAGGTTTTTTTTTTATTTCTAGTTCTTTTAACATTAGTGACACCTAAAAAATATTTAGCATCCAATAAAAGTATTCTCGAAATGCACTTCCGCTGGCAGATCGCTCGAGTGTCGTATTGCCGTAAATATAGAAACGAACTAGTTTTTTCTGTTTCTATATTCTCTGTTTATAGTTTTAACGAGCGAATACTTAATGAAACATCGTCACTATGCTGGGCTGTAAGTTTTCTGACAATGTTCGTTTAAGATTATCATCAGCAGCCACCGTTCTGTCGATTCTTGCTGTGCGGCAGTTACTTACCAAATATACTTTTCTGCATTCATCGGCATTAACTCGTAGCTCAATTGCAATTTATATATATATATATATATTCATAGTCAAAAACCAAGGAAACACCGCAGTCCATTTCTGCAAAACACCGTTACTTACAGCGAAGAAAAATGTACAAAGCCGCAAATGTTCAATTATTTGTAGTCGAGCAGCGTGCATCGGCGGGGAATCGAACCCGAATCACTCGCGCGGAAAACCAGTATTTTTCCGTTGAACTACCATCTTAATGATGTTTGAATAAACTAACAAGTGCAGATATATTTAATTATGCGATTATTATTTTTTTATTGTATTGCGCGTTTTAATTTGTTTATTTATTTGTACAGCATTCTTAGCTTTCGCTATGAAATTCTAGATATATCAAACACGAATACAGGGTGAGGCATAATGGAGTCCCATATTTACGAGGTAAATTTAGAAAAAGAACGGTACAAGAATATGGAAATAACTTTTTATTTATTCAGAGTACAAGTAATAAGGTTTTTTTGGTTAGGTTTAAAAATGATGTCCAATTGTTGGCCTTTACTGGCGATGCAAATTTGGAAGCCGTTCCTTGACGTTTTTTTTCGACTCTCACCAGCATATATCTGGCGATTTCCTCATTGAGTTCTTGTAGGGTTCGAGGACGATGTTTAAAAACCTCTGCCTTGAGATACTCCCCATAAGAAAAAGTTACGGGTCAAGGGGAGCGAGGGGCCATTCCACGGCTTCTCGTAAAGAGATTAGTCGGCAGGAGGACATTTCTGTCAAAATTGCGCGAGAACGACAGTTCGTATGGGCTGTGGCTCCATCCTGTTGAAAACAAAAGCCACTCGTATCGTAATCTTTCATTTTGAAGCGAAAAAATTCTCCAGCATGTCGCAGTATCGGTTGGAAGTCACAGTAACAGTGACGCCATCGTCTTCAAAAAAAGGCTCCACCATGCCTACACAGGACAAAGCACACCAAACGGTGACTTTCGGGCTGTGAAGAGGTCGTTGTGGAGTTCTCGGAGGTTTCCAACAGCCCAATAACGAAAATTCTGCTCGTTCGCTGTGCCAGACAGATGAAAATGCGCTTCGTCGCTACTCCACACAATACCGCTAGGAGACACAGCTGTAAAGGTTTAACGACATCGTTTTTAAAACCTAAACAAAGTAAACCTTATTACACGTACTTTGAATAAATAGAAAGATTTTTCCGTATTATTGTACAGTTTTGTTTTAAATTCACCTCTTAAATGTGGGATTCCATTATGCCCCACCCTGTACTATTTAATAATTCATCGTCGTCGATTAGAGAAGTAAAATGATTACATATATTATAGTAACGTTATCTGTAAGTTATATAATATTAAGAGTTTTAAATTTATGTTGTCAAGAGTGTCATCATATTCTATTTTTTGCTATGAATGACGATTATCTATGAACGATTTCAAGTCATATTTTTAGGTATTTAATACACTATACATTATAATTTCAGTTTTGTAGCAGTTGGTCTGTTAATACAATAAAGTCTCGTGTCACTTCACTTGGATCACATGAATCAAGGAGATATAAACTGTACTTAAACTAGGTTACAATGTGACTTATATTGTAATGAATTAATTAATGTACGAGGTCTAATATTTAATAAACAGATCTCCTTAATTTCTGTAGTTTTATTTCTGAACTATTTATAATATTTATATATTAATTAAACAATATATCTACTTTATCAATATGTAAACATTGACCGTTTAATACGAGTATATAAAGTAAATATCATAATGTCTATTATTGTAGAATAAAATAAACTAATAAAAAAAATTTGAAGGACAGGAATTCATTGCTCATTTAATAATAGTAATTACTAATTAGTGCGTTAAAAGAAAGAAGGCAATTAGTATTTTAAATAGGTATGAAAACAAAGAAGTAGAAGACTTATAACGGCGAGACGAACTGATTAAAAGTCACTTGTGTAACTTTTATAGCTAATTTGCATTACACACAATCTAAAAACATTTAATTTATGTTTTGAATTCTTTTTAGAAAACTTTTGTATATAAATATTTAAGGAATCAGTTTTAACGTACTTAAAATTCGAGAAAACTTTACTGCCTTAAAAAATCATTACGTAATTTTACAGTGCAGATGGGAGGTTAGAAATGTTTTCTCCCCATTCAGTGAAGTGGAACTTTCCAAAGTGGCAGGCAACTATGAGCTGTGTTTTTATTCGTTTTTGATTTCATACCGAGATGACAGAGGAATTTTTATAGGTAAGATTTTTATGATATCATTAACAATAATTTTACGTTAAGCGAATTATTATTTACAATTGTCTGAACTTGTATGGTCATTTTATTTATCACTTTAAATCATTTATAACTTCTAGTTACTCGAGCAGTCATCCATATATTTGTCTTTGTAATTGCTCTAATAAAATGCGTAATATCTTTAATTTATTGTATTAATAAATCCTGTAATGAGGATAAATGTTAAAATTATTTTAATTGCGATAAACAATTAGAATAAATAAAATAGGAAAAATAATATCTAATATTTTATGAGTTTTTTATACTTTGGACCTGGGATTTTTAGTTATTTAATCCTGTTATGTAAATATTAGCAAACTCGATAACTCTGTAACCTATATATTTACTTTTTTATATCATTAAAATATTTGTAATTCTTTAACTGTTTTCATTTTTAATATTTCCATATAAAGTTTTTGATTCTGAAATAATTTATAGGAAGTTGTAGTTTATGTAATTAATTTTAATTTTTATTGATTAAAGTTTAACAATTTAATTATTTTTTTGTAAATGTAGATAAATTAGAATATATTCATGGCGTTTAAAGATATCTTTAGAATTGTAATAGATGATTTCCTGTATACATGTTAATTTTATTGTTATTTTTTAAAATACTTATAATTGTGTTTCAGCTTGAAGCTGCAAAAGTTTTGTCTCATTTTCTAATATTATATTATTATTTGTACCATTTATACCGATCGTATTAACAAATACATCGATTTTATTCTTAAAACCTTTAAGATAGATGTAATTTTATCTTATATTCTTAAAATTTCTGATTTATTATTTAATATATAACGTGTGTTAGATGTAATAAGACAATGTTTCAAGCGCTGTAGAGCACTTAAAACATAGCTTAATGCACTGTTAAACCATCTGTTCCCATATAAACAAACAATAACTTGCTATCGCAATAAAAGTAATGACAGCGCTTCAACCATTCTTCTGTTACTGCTGATGCACCCTGCATATAATAGGCCTATATTGAGCCATTTGTATTTCAATTACGAATAAATAACTTAAATTCTAAAACATAACATTTTGTATTTTATAATAGGAAGTATATGATGGATAATAATACGAATAAAACAAGAAATAAATCTACCTGTAAAGAAAAGGGTATTTACTTCCTGAAGTTGTTGGAAGACGTACAGTTAACTGGAATACCTCAAATAGTCACAGCGACTGATAAACGAAGGAAAGTTTTCAAAATAATCATATTTTGTGCGTGTTTAGCTGGTTTCTTGTATCATCTTATATCATTTATCCTTCTTTATTTCACTTATCCTTCGACATTAGAAGTTCTAGTGACGTTTAAAGATACCGACGATCTTCCAAAACCAGTATTGACAATTTGTGATCTGAATGGGTAGGAACATCTTAATTATTCCTTAACATGTATTATAATATGCTTCTTCTTATATAGCTTTATTGTATTAAACACATAATAAGTTCTTAAGACTTACGTAAATAATTAATATAAACACTTACTTTAATTTGTAGAATACGTCGCACCTCATATTGTAATAACTTGCCGAAAGAATGTGAGAAACCAAAGAATATGAAAGTTTTATGTGAACGTTTCGAATATTTGTGTGAAGACAACGATACCGATAACTTAGTGGTAAGTCATTAAATAATACAGAAAATTTAGTTTAAAAATACATTAGTGTATATATTATTTTAATTGATTTATTAACATAGTTTTAAAACACGTTTCTACGTTTTTATACATCGATGTAATCACAAACTAGTTGAATTATTAATGTTTGCGTGACATTGACAACGCTTAGCTTCGTTAGTTTCCTTATAAACTTCACATAAATCATGAAATTATTTATTTCTTTTTATCAAAACAGAACTAAAATCGTAACAGTATTTATTATTACATTGATGAAATATAAACAATAATAATCGTTACGTGTTATTCATGAAAACAAATTTTTTATATAAAAAAAGTAAATTGTCACGTACTTTTTTTCCTAGAAAAAAATTTATCGTTTGAATGACCTTGTGTTTCATTGTATTCTTATCCAAATACACTACGTCTACATTAAGGTATAGGAAACAGCATTCTACATTATTCTTAATTACTGTGACCTAATTATGTATTACTATGTTTTAAAATGATTTAAAACAAAGTGTTTTCTATCTATAAACTGTTTAAAATGCTTAGATATGGCGATTTTAAAACTTATTTCTAAAACAACTTATTTATTTACTAGCAGGTAAGCCCGGTGAACAATCGCTTTATACCAGGGCAAAAAGTAGCGGCGGGCGCAAATCAGATTAAAAAAAGAAAAAATTAAATACTATGTCCTTCATTATAACACGCATTTTGTAACATATTTACTATAACATATTATATATTTATTATATAAGCAGAATTAGTGCGGTCTTTGATGCTGCATTTCGTTTGCTAATTTCTCACGGTTGGAGTGTAAGGTGATAATCCCAATGGTAAACAATCTTCAAGGTTGGCATTTGTAAATTGAATGTTTATTTTTCCCTGGAGATTCAGGTTTAAACTGTTCAATTTTTCACATATGTCTGTTAAAAAAGCCATGTCCGTCAGCCATTGTAGGTTATCTAATTATTCAAACGTTTGCCCTTCTGAAATAAGGAATTTTTAAAAATCTCTTCCAAAAGATCAAAAAATCGGCCAAGTACTTCGCCTTTACTTAACCATCTTATATCTGTATGTAAGACAAGGTTAGCTTGGGAAGATTCGTCCTTTTCTACAAGGGACGAATATTATCCTTTATCACACAACTATCTGTGTGATAAAGGATTTGCTCGAAATATTATAAATACCTTCACCCCTTGTTCGCTCTTGCATTGATAGAAACTTTCATACTTCTTTCACACTAAAATCACTGAATACCATTCTAATCATTACTGCCAATTGCGCTGTATCTGATATATCCGTTGACTTATCTAATTGTAATGAGAAATACTCGCATTCTTCCAAATCATTTGTTAAATGACTGTAAATCTGTCGAAATCGCCTGGATTCTTCTTGTATTTGAATTGTTTGATAACGGCAAATGTGCGCCCGCGGGCACAAGGTTGGAAACCCTGCTTTACATAATTAAACTGAATAAATCAACACCAAATAAGTGACAGGTTACTCTATATATAACATCAACAATCGAATAATAACAAAAGAAAGATTTTTTGACATTTTGTAACATATTTACTATATAAGCAGAATTAGTGCGATTTTTGATACTGCATTTCGTTTGCTAATTTCTCACGGTTGGAGTGTAAGGTGATAATCCCAATGGTAAATAATCTTCAAGGTTGGCATTTGTAAATTGAGGTCTGATTTTTGATTTTATAATATTCATGGCGGAAAATAAAGATTCGCACAAATATTTGGAACTATAAAAACAAGATTTGATTGCACTTGTATTGTTTGATAACGGTAAATCTTGTATTGCTGAAATAATTTCTCGCTTATTAGAAAATCCTTCAAATAACGAGAAATGTTCCTTAATTAATTCACTTTCTAAAAATGGTATTTTTAATTTTGCCAACACACGAGGAATTTTAAAGGAAGCAATAGTAGCATTTATATATTTACTTACGTGGCTGGTAAAAAATGCTTGCTGGATAGATAATCCCGATTTTAGTTGATTCAATTTTCTTTTTCTTAACTCGGAGTTAGGCGGATAACTAACCTCAAAACAACTGTGATTGGTTTTGTAATGACGTTCGACGTTGTGTTTTTTTGCCACTGACACAACACTGTTGCGTATTAAGCAAATACTTGGAATACTCATTTTGGGGTGAAAAAAACCACGACACAACGATAACATGTGATGACAACGGTACGAGTTTACAACGACAGCGGGCGGTGACAATTAATACTATACGAGTAATATAATATAGAAGTGATTACAATAGATGTATTCATCAAGAAAAGGTCTATTATAATTTCCTATTTATTTCTGAAATAATTGGTCGGGAGAGAGTTTTTTCCCCACTTTGTATTGGTCGGTAACAAAAGTCGTAATGTAGATCTGTGTTGTTTCTCACAGGTCTACAGCTTTTATCTATTGAACAACAATCAAGAATGATTAAATGTAATCATATTTCACGTTTTATTCGCAATAACCGAATGCAGATACAGCGAAAACCTCGTGGAGCATTGAATTCTGCTTTTATTTCTTCATCTTCGCGGATCATGAGTTTGGGATTTTTTCTGCCATGGACGATACGTATCCTTCATCATTCCGAATGAAGTATCAAGTTCAGCAGAAACATAAGGATTAAGTTACGTTTGCATACACGCAAAGAACTGTTTTAAGTAATTCGATTCAATTTTCACGAGAATCCTCACTAAATTGATTCGTTACGAATCTAGTACATTTTAAAAATAGACCAATCGGAAGCGCAGTATACGTAATATGTAGTGTTGGTCGATTCGATCAACATACGTCTAATCCTATAGCCCAAAGCTCTAACCTGGAAGGAGAGAGAAATCGCGCAACACTTTCAAATAAACAGAAAAAGTTGCCATCGCAGATTACTGATATTTCCTTGTAAATTTAATAATGTTGGGGGCATTTTTCATCCAAAAAATAGAATAAAAACAAATTAAGGTACATTACAAATTTAAAAGAATCCATGTCAAGAAGCATTGTAACTTAACTGTAATTATCTCTTAGCATAGCCTAACTAGTCGTAAATGCGATTTCTGATATTTCGAAGAAGATTTATTAATTTCGTGTCATTCACATAGTTTCCAACATATGATAATTTACGTGCTGCAGAATTTTTTCGTCAAAGTGTGGATATATTTGGACCTACAGCAGAAGATATGTTAGAGGATTACAGGTTAGTTTATTCACTGTTATTTCTCTTAATTCCCAATAATTTTCCTTCCATACTTGCAGCGATATAGCAACTCCGATATTTTATACAAATACGTATGGAATGTTGAGAAAATGCTATTCTCTCGATTTAGCAGAACTTCATTTTCTTCATGCATTAGCTTATTATGATAAATTTTCATTGTTTCGTAAGTATTAATACATTTTCCAGTAATAGTATATTTCTATTATTTTTAATATATTTTCATTTTGCTTCAGTAACGACTGGAGAAGTTATTGGTAATATATATCTAACATTCAGTCCTAAAGAATCGAGTAATCCTGCCGCTGCTATAGGAGCAAAAGTGTCCGTGCATAACAAGGATCAACTAGTTAATCCTTTTGTTGATGGATTTCTTGTGAAACCAGGGAGAGCTTATAACCTTCAATTGAAGGCTGTAAGTATATTTTGTATTTATAATTTCTATTTCTTATTTAAATTATATAATTATTTTGCAGATAGAAGAAAACCTTCTAGACTCTCCGTACGGTACAAATTGTACAAGATATGAGCAGTTAATAGATAGAGGTATCAACGGTTCATATAGTCGTGATGTATGTAATATCTTTTATTTTGATTTATAATTATATACACTATAAATTGCTCAGTAAATATTCTGCTTTCGTCCAATTTTAAAAGTAAGATACGCTTTAGAAACAATTAGTTTCCTTTTTATTGCAGTTTTGTATAATTGAATGTAAAAAAGAATTGTGGTTAAAGAATTGTAACTGCGTGTCTGGAGAATATAATTTAGATTTTACAGATAATTTCTGCTTTAAATTTGGTAAGTTGTGAGATATTAATTATCATTTAATATATGAATTTTCTTATTAAGCATGTGTTGAGAGTTTGCGTATTCTTCGAAATTTAAGACGATAAAAGAAAAACAAACATAATCCTGAATTCGATTTCATGACGAATTGAAATGGTGTTGATGATAACATGTAAAATTTGATACAAGCAAGCTGCTACTGAACTAAAAGAATTAACTCTTTACGGCGTAGCTCAACATTATGTTCTGCGGTTGAAAACCAATAGAATAATTAATTGACTCGGGGTAAACAGAATTGTCAATGTCACGAATCTACCTGTTTTCATCAAATAACTAAGAAATGAATTTAGATAAATTGAAGTTATTGTAGAATTTGACTTTGTTATGCTGCTGTTATAATGGATCTTCTATGGGTGGCATGAGATAAGGAATGATGTCCTAACAGTGGCGCATCCAAAAGTTAAGAATATTTGATAAAAATCATTTATTAAATATGTGGACGACGATTGTATTGGGTCCTATAACCCATATCCGCAGTCAATGTTTTTGGGGAGGGCTTAAGCCTCCGTAGCTCTCCCCTCGAATCTACCATTGATGCCACTACTATGAAAGCTCATCAAAAGATCAAATGAGTCTAGCCCTTTCAGAATGTCTAATAAAATGCAGCTCCCTGCCAAAGTACCATTCTGTTGATATGCCAATTTCTAAATCCTTCTAGTTTTTCCAATTAAAATTTTCATTACTGTTTCACTTTTTATTACGTTCAAATCTTATTTTGGTTATTTTCAATGAGAAGTTATTCATCAAATCTATTATTTTTGCTTTCGTGAAATGTTTCAGTTTATTTCATTAGGCATATATTCATTTTTATTAACTTTTTCTTTAATTTTAGAGGAGTATCAGTGCATCAATGATGTAGACGAAGATGAATGCTACGATAAATGCAAGAAAAGTTGTAAGTGAGTGTTTGTTTTTGAACCTAACTTTTCTGGTACCTGTTTGGACTGGAAAATAGGGGAAGATACCTGCATCTATTCATTCTTGACTCGAATGAGCTTTCTTCCTGCAAGACAGTACGAATTATACAGAACCTTTTTCGAAGATAAATTAAATAATTTATATCAGGAAAATCTAAATCTCTACTTCTTAGATGTAGTGTTTTCAACTGCTCCTGTTAATTTCATTTGCTTTTCTAATTTATTTTCTCGCTATAGTAAACGTTCTTCAGGTAACGTAATTGTACACAAATGTCATATCATTTAATAAACTCATTATTAAGATGTATTCTTTTTTCTGATTACGGGACGTTAGGATTTCATCTTGCCACATACTTTCAATTTTACAGTAATTAAATTTCTATATATTGTATTTTACAGACTTAGATATTTTGAATACGAAACGGATCAGATGGAAATAGACCCATCTCAAAATGAAAATGTAAGTCTTAAATATTGTTTCGTTAAATCGTAGTTTTATTGTATTTTATTTATTTTTTAATTAAACTGTGTGAATATTTAATATGTATTTTCAAGTTTACGTGGGATGAAAATGACGATTGGTGGAATAACGAAAGGTATTTGATCTATTTTTATTTATATCTGCTTTTAATTGATTTAAAAAAATTCTTCTCCGCTTCTTACTATACATAAGAATATGGTATTCAACGATAAGCGTTTACTACAAAAGGCCCGAAATTCTAATTTATAAATATAAACCGCAGTACGAGGTATGTCCAATAAAATAATATTTTATATATCTATTTTAAAAATAGACTAAACAAGTTATTTTTCTCTTTCAGTTGATTGAATTTTTCAGTTATGTCGGCGGTTACATAGGCATTTGGTTGGGAATATCCCTGATTGCCGTGTTCGATTTTCTGGAAATGCTATTCGTTTTCTGTTGTTGTGTAATCAAAGGGAAAATTCCTATTAAGAGAGAGAAAAAATCGAATGTTCTGTTACAAAATGATACAAACGTATAGCAGCTTTTTATAAGCATCTAATACGAAACTTTAAAAAACTCAATAATATAAATTTGTAAATACTTAACCGGTACAAATATCAACGTTTATTTTTACATATAAAAACAGCTTTACCGAAAATTTTACAGTATTATTATTATATAAACAAAAAATTATATATTTAATATTAAACAAAAATAGCTACTGGAAAATAACTATTAAAAACAAAAAACCTTGATAATTCCAGCAAAAAATATTTAATAATAATAACGTTTTCGACTGTTTTAAACAGCCATCATCAGTTAAAACGAACTTAAACAAAAGAATGCAGAAAAAAGAACTCAAGCAATACAAATATTTAAAAAATTCAAAAAAATTCCAAAGCAAAAACGCCGTCGTATATTAGAAACTAACAAACAGCGCATGCGCTAAATATCGTAGTAAGAATAAAAATAAAATAAAATAACAAAAAATACTGCCGCAAAAATATTTCTATTACAAGAAAGAACGTTATGTATTTCGGTAAAACGACTTCCATGCCGTGGATAAACCGTCTGCGTCTCTGTGGTTAATGCAACCCGTGTTAACGTGGGCTTTGTAGATTTCAAGCTTTTCTAGATGTTTCAGCATTTGTTTGTTGGTCGTGGCCCTAATAATAGACGCTTTGTCCCAATGAACGTCGACCTCCTGATGCTTAGCGAAAGCTGCTAGCACAGTAGTATCCAAGCTCTTATTGATGGAGTATCTATGCTCCTTAAGCCTCTGCTTTAAATGTCTCATAGTTGCACCGACGTATACCAGATCTGTATTAAATCGACGATCCTTTAAAGGTATAGAATATACCCCTGTCTTAAAACTCTGGTTCTCTTTTTTCTTGTCGTTTCTCAACAGTCGATATATTGTAGGATTACGCCGATACAACAGGCTTATGTTGTTATTTCTGGCTACTTTCTTAACCATCGTGTGCAAGAAAGGAAAATAATTGAGAATCACTTTTCTCCCTTGATTCATAGGAGGAAGCTGCCGATTTTTAGTCCTCTGAAACCTGTCGATAAGTCCATCAATCTCCTTACTCCGATACCCATGTTGTAATGCTGTAGCACGAATGTAACTTAGTTCCTTATAGGTGTCAATAACACTGGTGCAATGTTAGCACTGGTGGTCAATAACACTGGTAACATTACAACATGGGTATCGGAGTAAGGAGATTGATGGACTTATCGACAGGTTTCAGAGGACTAAAAATCGGCAGCTTCCTCCTATGAATCAAGGGAGAAAAGTGATTCTCAATTATTTTCCTTTCTTGCACACGATGGTTAAGAAAGTAGCCAGAAATAACAACATAAGCCTGTTGTATCGGCGTAATCCTACAATATATCGACTGTTGAGAAACGACAAGAAAAAAGAGAACCAGAGTTTTAAGACAGGGGTATATTCTATACCTTTAAAGGATCGTCGATTTAATACAGATCTGGTATACGTCGGTGCAACTATGAGACATTTAAAGCAGAGGCTTAAGGAGCATAGATACTCCATCAATAAGAGCTTGGATACTACTGTGCTAGCAGCTTTCGCTAAGCATCAGGAGGTCGACGTTCATTGGGACAAAGCGTCTATTATTAGGGCCACGACCAACAAACAAATGCTGAAACATCTAGAAAAGCTTGAAATCTACAAAGCCCACGTTAACACGGGTTGCATTAACCACAGAGACGCAGACGGTTTATCCACGGCATGGAAGTCGTTTTACCGAAATACATAACGTTCTTTCTTGTAATAGAAATATTTTTGCGGCAGTATTTTTTGTTATTTTTATTTTTATTCTTACTACGATATTTAGCGCATGCGCTGTTTGTTAGTTTCTAATATACGACGGCGTTTTTGCTTTGGAATTTTTTTGAATTTTTAAATATTTGTATTGCTTGAGTTCTTTTTTCTGCATTCTTTTGTTTAAGTTCGTTTTAACTGATGATGGCTGTTTAAAACAGTCGAAAACGTTATTATTATTAAATATTTTTTGCTGGAATTATCAAGGTTTTTTGTTTTTAATATTTAATATTATTATTATATATATTTAAACGTATAATAAGTTTTTTATTATTATAATATGCAGTATATTTCTATTCAAAGATAATTGTTTTATGAAGTATATAATTTAGATAATGTAAAATATAAGAATTGTATAATAAAATATTTTGATTAAAATTAAATTGTACAAAAGTAAATTACATTAAAATATTTATTTGTTGTTTTTTCTTTCGGTGGTTGCCGTCATTGCCACACTGCATTGCAAATGTCATTCTGTAATAAATTATATAATAATTCGGGGGAAAAGGTAGGCCTATACACGAAGTGGCTCAGAAATCATTTTATTTCAATTCAAATATTTCCCTCGTAAAAGGAATTAGATTGCTAACGGGAAAGTATGATGCACTGTTTTTGGGTAAGACACTACTGATTTATGGTGGAGAACGTATTTTTTAAATTAAATAAATTTACAATATGACTCGATTGCAGCCTAGCATTGTGACGATGACACAATAAAGAATTGATCGTTACTAATGGCCTACCCGTTAATATATGTGTGTTTTTTTTTTTTATTCAGATTTGTTATATATATATATATATATATATATATATAGCTAAATGTGTTGTAATACGTCTATTTAAGTTATAACACTTATAAATTTTGTGAGAATGATTTAAAAATTTATTGTATTAGAAGTATTAATTACTCTTTATTTTAAATATTTTTATTATTGCGAGTTTTAATTTTTTTAATTACTTAAATAAATTTATAATTCTGACGTATTTCCTTCTCCATTGTAAGTAATACAATAAAAAATACCTGTGGATATTTCAAACAAATCTACACTGTGCTTATTTGGTTTTTAATACGTTAAAATAATGACAGAGATTTTTAAAGTGCAATTCTATATTTTAATATTTACTTTCCATAGTTGACTTTTAGCATTTACCTTAAAGTGCACGGTTCATCTATTGCATTTTCTTGTACTCCGTATTATTTACCAGTATTTTCTTTTGTTGATTTTAATCTATTATTTTTTTTCATTGTTTTATGTATTAATTAGGGCATTTACTTATATTATTTTAGCTCAAATTATGATTTTTTTTCTAATTAAAATGGGCAGTTTAACGGACTTTATGAACAAATTAAATTCCAGATCCGAGTTATCACTGTAATAAGATTGCTAGTGCATAGTCTTAATTCGTGTTATATGTTACTAATTTATAAATAAATGGTATCTGTTCATCTTATTATATCCATTGTTTCTTGCCTGGGTTATTTAAAATGCAAATTTTTCTTGTAAATATGTACAAACGAGAACATTTGCCAAAAATAATACGAAAATTTGGTCTAAAAATATCCATGAGTTTTACAGCCTATTTAAAAATTATAAACCGTTAAACCTTCAATATATACACACACATGTATAGTATATTTGTGTGGTGTGTGTGTGTGTGTGTGTGTGTGTGTGTATGTACAGTATGTATACAGTATTAATTATATATATACTGTATCAATAATGGTGCCAATTATACTTTTTATATACACGTAGAATAATTTGGAAGTATTATTGATATTAAAGTATATATGTGTGGTTGATTTTTAAGAATAAATTACGCTCAGAAATCAGTTGGAAACGCCAGACATTTTGTTATTTTTAAACGCATTTCCGTATTTTATGATACAGATGGTGTTTTTGAAACGGTTTTCCCTTCGTTAAAATGGAATATTCCAAGTACAGACACAAGCATTAACTGACTTTTACGTTACATCCTTCGTAGAGAAAGTGTTTAGAAAAGCGTTTGAAATCGAAAGGTGAGTTCTTTGTTGTATTGTATATACACTATTGTGATGTTATCTGTCGTTCACGCCGTGTAATTATTGGCAGAACAGTATTTATTTATATATTAATACGTTTGTTTTAATTGGCAATGACTCATATATAGATGTTATTGATAATAGCAAGTATTGTAGACAGCTAAATGTTTTCGATGTTTTGTATCGTCTGGTAAAAAGCTTCATTTGCTAAGGAATTTTAATAAAAATTCTGTAAATAAATATAATCGTACAATTTTCATCGATGTTAATTATAGAAATAATTAATAGAAATAATATTTCAGCTTTTATACAAATTGTTTTTACTTCTTTACTAAAATTCAGATGAAGACATTTTTAGCCTGTGTTATAAATATTTGCAAAACTTTTCTTGATAACTATCCTCTCTGATTCTCTTCGTAAATTCTTAACTTATTTATTTTTAGTAAGTGTGTACTATAATTTTAAAAAACTTGCTAATTATTTTTAATTCTGTCTATTATTTCGGCTCAATTTCTCCCAAATCCCCGATTAACACCTCCCTTTTGTAAGTAAAAACATTATGAATAAATCTGAATATGATAAAATCAACAATGTTTTATATTCTTGAAGACAATATAGATGTACTGTACAGAATTATCTGTAAATATATTTTTCTATTGTACTACTTTCCCATTTGTTATATATAATATATATATATAAATGCGTGTGTTAATTACAATAATACGACAGTAAACATTATCAAATATTGTTATATATTTTACAATAAATGTTGATATATTATGTCAATATTAATATATAAAATATCTTACGTTTATATTTATAGAAATGGCGGATGATAGTGATAATAAAAGAAGAGATAAATCTTCTTGTAAAGAAAAGCGCATTTTCTTTATGAAAATGTTAGAAGATGTTTTGTTAACAGGAGTACCTCAAATAGTTACAGAATCGGACAGAAGAAGAAAAATCTTCAAAATCATCATATTTTTTGCCTGTTTATCTGGATTTTTATATCATCTCATATCTTATATTGTCCTTTACCTCGCTTATCCTACAACTTTAGACGTTTTGGTGGAATTTAAAGAAACTGAGCAGCTTCCAAAACCTGTTTTAACAATATGTGATCTTAACGGGTAAGAAATGTGCTTAATATAAATAATGAAGAAATGTTTCTTAGCCTTTTATCATTTCTGTGATTATATAATACTTATCCTGGTTAAGTTATATTTAACGTTATTTTTTAATCATTTTTCTCATACATAAAATCAAATCTTTGTTGCGTGTTAAATTATATATGCTATAGAGGTGATAGGCATTTTCTAAAGCATATCTATTCTTTACTATAGTAAATTTCATTTGAATATATAACATTAAACTAACGCTAATTTATTACAAAAATCTTTATTTTTAGACTGAGACGTATTCCTTTGTGTAAAGATTTTCCGGAGGAATGTGAGAAACCGAAAAACATGAAAGCTTTATGTGAACGTTTTGAGTATTTCTGTAAAGACGGTGACGTTGATAACTTAATGGTAAGCGATTAATTAAAACATGTTAAATGACTTCTCATTTAGTTTATTCGATATTATAGACCTATATTAAAAAACAAATGCCTAAATACTAACGTCGACATCCGTATAATACTACGTATCAACGGATGTCGACGTCGTACCTGCTTATTCTTGCCAGTTACGCTTCAGTAGATAGTAAAAATTGCTGTTATAATAATAAATTATTCGAAAGTAATATTTGATGCTATCTATGAATATAAAATATATTACTAAACTACATTGAATATACAGAAGAAAAGTTTTATGCCGAATATAGTTTGTTAGAGATTAATTATAAATTAAAACACATAAATTCCTTGTTGATATGACCTTGTAATTGAGTATGCTTATATACATCTACAACAAACTATAGGAGGTGACATTTTTACTTCGAATTAATAAATTTAAATGTTTATATACTTTATATACGTTTTGAAGCAGGTACAGACTTTTTATGAATCATTTTAATTCTATATTAATGAATTTTATTTGGTTGTAGTTTACAGTTGGATGTATTTCTAGCTCACAAAAATTTAACCTTAACGTTATTTAACAGTCTGTATTGAAGAATCATTACCAAACTTAATTTTGTCTTAATTAATGCCTCCCAAATAGCATTTATAATGTTTGCTATAATAAAAGTAAATTATTAAATATAATTTAATTAACTACAATGATAATATGAATAATTTATGAACGAGATTAGCGCATCTTTTAGATCATTATCAAAGTTAATTAGTGATATACTGCTTCAACTATAGAAGCGCAATATATTTTCGTAATTAATTGATCGCATTACGTAATTAGTTATGAATTTTAATTAATCATTTCAATTAAGCTTCTCTTAAGTAAACACTTATTTGATTAATATTGCAATTACAATAATAAATATTAAAATAGAGTCGGAATACAGATACTGTATTAGGCCTACTTTAATTTTTGAATGATCATAGATCGTTCGATCTTATGAAAGTGATTTTCTAGAATAATAAAAATGATCGATGTGCCAGAAGCATACATTTAGAATAAAGATAGACAATATTTCGTTACTATATGCTCCAAGCATACTAGCAGCATGTAGTCACTAAAGGTAGAGATTTTCCTGGAAATCACATTAGTATTCTCTCAACAGAAAGGATGACCTTCGTTCTATGAAGGGAATACTAATAACAAACAATATTCCAACAGTAATAAATTGTTACATATTTTATCAATAACTTTTGCTGCAATAAAATAATTTTCCAGTAATATTTTCGTAAAAAGAACGTATTCATTCTTGAACTTCTTCCAAAATAAGTCTAAGACCAAGCAAATCAGCATTTTTTTCTTCAAGTCAGCATTCAGATGCCAGAAATTATAATAAACAAACGAGTTATTAATCAGTAACAAATGTTCACGATATTTTTAATAATGTTTCTCTTTATAAAATGGAACATTCCTCTTTAAAATAGTAGTTATATATTTTTATTTTCAGTAACCTCATTAAAATCTTAAAAATTCACACAATAAAAAGCGTAACAATAGTAAAACACGTTACGTCTGGAAAAACATAAAACAAAGTTATGATGGGAAATAATTAAATTGTTCATATCATAAATCATTAAATGTCGTCTAACTGTCTCTGACACACGAGAGATGGTTTACATTCCGAAAACTTAGATAAAAAACAAAATAAAATGTTTAAAAGTGAAAGAAATTAATTATATATATAAGATATAAAGAATATTTATTGTGTCTTCAGTAGGATTGAATGATTTTCAGAGTTACTCTCTAACACCCTGCGTGAAACCTGGCCTCGCCTAATTCCACCCCTGTACTCTTGATAATAAATATAATAAATGAAAGTCTAATTCGTGACTAAACAAATATAAAAGTTTTTCCTGATTTTTTTCAAGCTAGAGTTAATTTAACACTTACCATAATTTTAGTCCGAATTTTTATAATTCCTATTTATTTGGCAATACTCGTCGTAACCCGACTACTTAAGCACTGCGACGTGGCTTCTACGTAAATAAAAGTTATTTAAAAAATTCAGCACAACGTAGTTGCGTAACTTTTCCGGCAACATTTAAAACTGCGTGTGGTGCCATCTGTTATATTTTGAACTATAATAAAATGGCAAAAAGTTGAATTTTGAGGATAGGAATGGGTTTTATAAAAAATTGTAAATGCTAATAACTAGTAAAATTGTGATTTATGACTGACCCTATTGGAGATACAAACGACCCTCATTATTTCCCCATCCCCTCGACCTTTAATCACCAAACTTTAATGGTATCAATACCCCTAATAAGCAAATCTCCTTGCCAAATTTCAGAAATTCTTGACAAAAAGTACAAGAGTTATTAAACCAAAAACAGGGTGAACAAATTGTGTCCCCCACACACATAACATCTATACATACAAAATATTTGGGGGTAATTTCTGTATTTCTGGACATTTTCAAGATTCCTCGAGTCCAAAAATGTAAAAATCTTCGGAGGAGGGTCATTTTTTTGACCGATCGCTACAATTTCCCTCTGTTATATATAACAGAGCCGGGAAGGTAGTTAAGATTAATGGAATTTGTTTGATTAAAAAAAAACGTTTGAATTATAAATAAATTCTGAAGTAAAATGTGAACTTTAAGATCGTTTTTTAAATCTTAATATTTACTTTAGAGATAATAAGTTTTATATTTCTTACTTTCGTAACATCTGCGGTTATAGTTAACTGTATATACATCTTAAAATGTGGTTTCTACTTGTTCCCTGTTGAATAATAAAGTAGAACAACCGCTTCGTCACGATTTAATTCATTCCTAGAAATTTTATTTTCTCTAAACTCAATGTCGTAAATTGATATCACGTTTCTGTAAATAATTATATTGTCTATATAATATCACATAGAAGTAGCGAATAGAAAAATAGGTATTTTATACAATTAGAATAGAAAATTTAGATTTCTACCAAGGGTTTATAGAGCGAGAGGTGGTAGACATCTCTTAGAATTTACTGTATAAGAAAATATATTTGGTTTTTGATATTTTAATACATTGATAATAATACTGAGTTTTCTTCGGTATCGTAAATAACATAAAAGTGTACAATAGTGACATTAATAATGGTGTTAAATTGTAATCAGTATTCAACCAACAGAGCATTATTCCCCCCAAAAAATGTATTTCGGTTAGTATTGTGTAATATTACGCTTGAAAGATAACTCAGAATATATAATCCTACTGTTAAATTAATTTTTAACACTAAACAATTTTTTATTTTAAAAAAATTATTGTATTTTTGTTACGTATTAATAACGACTTTTAATTTTAATAGTTTCCAACACACAACTTATCTGTGATTTCGGACTATGTACGTAGTATTGTGGACATCTACGGACCTACAGTTGACGATATTTTAAAAAGTTATAGGTTAGCCTCATAATTATTATTTTAATTAATGATTAATCAGTAAACTTTCCTTTCATAATTTCAGCAATCTAACGACTCCAGTCTTTTATACGAATACTTATCGAAAATTAAGGAAATGCTATTCTCTCGATTTAGATAAATTTGACGATTCCTACTACACTGTCGTTTATGATAAATTCAACACTTTTAGTAAGTATATGATGTAAACTATAAACCCAGCCCGTGTAAGAAATTCAAATAACATTTATTGTATTTAGTTTCGGAAGGAGAACTCGTTGGTACCATATTAGTAACGTTTAATCCTAAAGAAATATCAAATCCGAGTACTCCTGTAGGAGCAAAAGTATCTGTACATAATCGTGATCAACTGGTCAACCCGTTTCTTGACGGCTTTCAAATTAAACCAGGAAGAACCTATAACGTTAAATTGAAAGCTGTAAGTAAATAGATACTACCTTCTATATCAGTCATTTCAAATGGTATTTGATCATTTAATATAGCGCCCAAACTTATTCCAGGTACAGGAAAATCTATTGGATTCTCCCTACAATACAAATTGTACAGATTATGAAAAACAAAAAGACAAAGGTTTTAATGGTATCTATAGTCGTGATGTAAGCAATACTTACATTATCTTGTGTTTAAAATTGTTATAACTGTACTGTACATATGTAAAATAATTAGTTTCTTTCGTAGTTTTGCATAATTGAATGCAGAAAAGAATTGTGGCTAGAAAACTGCAATTGCGTGTTGGGAGAGTATAACTTTCCTTTCACTGGAAACTTCTGCGATGAGGAAGGTAAGTTGGTCGAGTTGTTAATACTTTCCCTCGGTGTTAAGACTCTCTTGACCTCATGAATTTATTCACTTTGATAGTTCTCCATCATTAATACTTGACTGTTTTGACTAAGTTTATAACGTGACCAAACATCGTAATAATCGTTGACGGGTAGCGATATTCGATCATCGATCTCTATCTGTCTAGAGGTGAACCTGGAGACCAGGTGGTGTTTTTCCCTTCGCGTGTTGTGAGATTTATAACATTTAATTCCTAAAAGCTTTTTTTCTTTATTCTAATTTGTTTCTCTAAATTAATCTTAAGTCGATATTACTGAAAATTTGGAAAGGGAGGGTCCCTAGGATCGGAAAAATAGGCGAAATTCCTTTACAACATTGGTTGATAGATAAACAATCTCGGTGTCACGTTTACATAGGGCATCTTCGAAATGTGGGTCTAAAGGGCGCCCTGTCTGATAGCTAATAGTTTTTACACAACCAGACAGAACAAATAAAGGATATAAGATAAACGTAGAGTTAGAAATTTTATTGTACAGTATTTTAAACTGATTAATTAAAGCGAATACATTATTAGCAAAAGGATTAAAACAGTGATTAAAACTAAAGTTGTACAGATAACGTAGTATAAATAACAACTCACAAATACATATATATATATATGTATTTGTGAGTATATATATATATATATACTAAAATATATATATATATATATATATATATATATATATATATATTTAGTAAATTCGCAAAATGATACTTAAATGTATTATTTTGTGAATTTTGTCAAAACACGTCTCCATGTGTGTGAATTCTGTGTCTGTCGCTGGTGTTAAAACGACGGATAAGAAACGGAAGCAAGCGAAGTTTTTTCTTTATATATTCGTAATATTTCTATATTATTAAAACTAATAGGTTTGGTTCGAGGTACTGCATTTTAGAAATACAATAGCATGTACGGTATTATACATACTGTAGCAGGTAAAAATAAAACGTTTTTGACATCGTTAGCAGAAATAGTTGGTCAATAATTTCTGATGCCTGCCTGTTTTCACCTGGACAATTTTTTGAAGGTAAGCAATAGCCGTAAATGCATCTTGAAATTCGAGGAAAATTCTTAACACTGAAATGTTCTTTTCCGCTTCTTTTGTGGTAATACCTTTAGATGAATCTATCTGCTCCTCTAGTTTGTCGTAGTCAGAAACTCCTCTCACATTTTCTATGATCTCCGTATTTGTCAACATTCCGCATGTTATCAGGGAATCGCCCACATCAAAATCTCTTCGAGTGAAATGCCTATACAGTGGTACCTTGGTACTCGAACATAATCCGTTCCAGAAAGAGGTTCGAGTACCAATATGTTCGGACTCCAAATCATTTTTTCCCATTACAAATAATGTAAAATGGATTAATGCGTTCCAATCCCCAGTTGATTCGCTAGTAACATAACAGATTAGAGTATAAATGATATTTAGTTTTTAGGCAAGCAGTAAATAACACATATATAACTCTCAATAAATAGTAAAAACATTAAAGAAGTCATTTTAACATACGAAAACTTACCTTTTTGATTGCGATATGATGGCGTAAGTGGATGGAGGTGTGAGGAGGAAGAGCGGGAGTTACTGCCGAGAAGGGACATTCATAAAAACCTTTCATAAAAACATCTGGTAATGGAACTTCGGGGTTTGCTTCCCTTTTCTGTCGCTTTTGGGCAGGTAAATCTTTAATTAAAAACTTATCCATTGTCCGTTGCTTCTGCCTTTTTTACAGAATTTTACGGAAATGAGACATGACATTTTCATTGAAAAGGTGTACAGCCCTATTGGCTACCATGGTATCAGGATGAGATTTTTCAACAAAAGCTTGCAAATCCCCCTCACTTAGCACAAATTTCTTTAATCACTGAACTTGGGATATCCTCCTTCCCTTCCTCCCCTCCCGAAGACATATCCTCAGCCAAAATCCTTTGTTGCTCATTTTGAAGGTGCTCCAACTCTTCTGTAGTAAGCTTGGTACTGTGGTCTTCCACGAGCTCTTCAATATTCTCATTGTCGACCTCCAAGCCTATGCTTTGTCCAATAGAAACAAAGGGCAGATATTTAACCCGAATATAGTCGAATTCTTCGACTAAATCCTCCTTAGGGGGTGAACAGGAGCATTATCTAATAGGAGAAAGCATTTTATTGGCAAGTTCTTTTCTTGCAAATATTTTTTCACACTTGGCGCAAAAACTTCATGCACCCACTCAACAAAAAATTGCCGAGTCACCCAGGCCTTTGAATTAGCACGCCACATAACAGGCAATTTACTCTTCATAATATTGTTCCTTTTGAACACCCTTGGGTTGTCGGAGTGATAAACCAACAATGGCTTAACCTTAAAATCTCCACTTGCGTTACCACACAGCAAAAGAGTAAGCCTATCTTTCATTGGTTTGTGCCCTGGTAGTGCTTTTTCTTCCTTTGTAATATAGGTTATAGTTCGGCATTTTCTTCCAAAATAGCCCAGTTTCGTCTGCATTGAACACCTGTTGAGGTGCATAACCTTCTTCCATCATAAGTTTACTAAACTCGGCGACAAATATTCTCAGCCCCTTCCTTGTCTGAACTAGCTCCCTCTCCATGCTTTACTACGTTATGTATTCCACTTCGGTTCTTAAAATTTTCAAATCACCCTCTACTAGCCTTGAATACAAAAGCACTCGTACTTGTACCAGGGGTTTTCTTCACTAAATCGTCATAGATTTCTAGCGCCTTTTATCTCTATTTCTAGCGAGATTTCTCATTTATAAAAATAAGTGGCAACTTCTCCACTTCAATTATCTGAGGCCTTTGCTTTGTCAACGTAGTCACTCCTTTTGCAACATTAGCTCTTTTTATTGTTTCTTTATTCATTAAAATAGTCGATATCGCCGACTTAGCCATAGAATATTGGACAGCAAGATCCGAAACACGCACTCCATTTTCGTGTTTAGCAATAATTTCTTTCTTCAGTTCGATTGTTGTTCTCACTGTTTTCCTTTTCACTTGACCACTTTCACTTTTATACTTCTTGGGACCCGTGTTTAAGGGATAATAAATCAAAAGAAAAGGATGCTAATCCAAAAAATATAGCACAGCGTAAGTTAATGTGCATGCGAAACAATGACTGTCTCGTAACTGACGCCCCGCCGCCCAGGCGTCGGCGTCGGCTTGGCAGGCTTTCCCGTTCGAGTACCAAAATTTTGTTCGGAAACAGGGGCATTTTTTTTTCGAAATTTTTGGTCGGGTACCGATTTGTTCGGGCTTCGAAACGTTCGAGTACCGAGGTATGACTGTATTAAGTCTATTCTTGACGATTATCCACTCCTCCGAATTTACTTCATTGGTTTCTATATCCTTCACCGTGTCAATTGTGTTTTGTTGTTTTTCCTCTTCTTCGTTGTTTCTTTGCTTTTAGAAAACTGTTCCCGATTGTCTTTTCTGTAACATTTTTTCGAGCGCTATGACGATAGACTGCTCTATGATGGTAGTTCAGCCACACGTCTAATGTTAAAGTGTCAAATTTGACCGTTAATATCTTCAAGACCAACGAACTGATTTGGATGAAATTTAAAATATTTAGTGTCCGTGATGAGGACCACGGAAGCGTCAAATTTTGAATAAATTCGTTGGATCGTTCTGGACTTACGTAATCCCAAACTCAGCATTTTTCTACTAGATTTACAACGAGAGAGACACTAGCGGCCTTGTACGTTGGCTTATACGAACATAAACACTGATTTTTTAATTTATATTACTTAATAAAACATTATAATTTACATATTAAGCTTTATTACATTGGTTGGCCGGGCATTTCCTGGTTATGAAAATGGCAATCGTGACATTTAAAATAACTATAAATATCGCTAACAGATTTTAAACTTATTAATTGTGATTTATTATGTAAGGCGGTTGTTTCTGCTATCATTTCACACGTGTACACGCAGCCCTATGAATAGATAATTTAAGAGGCGCTCTTACTCAGTTCCCACCTCCTTCAACCTTAATTTGTAAAGTTAAACATAATATAATACTCTTTATATATATAAATTATACACTATTGTATTATTGTATACGCACTTTTCCTCCCGTGAGCAACAAAAAAGCGCCTTTTCAACAAGCCTTTATTTAATGCAAATCGGTTCGTTGGTCTTGGAGATATTAACGGTTAAATTTGCGGCTACGTTGTTATCAATAAGAGTAAATATTTTATTATTATAATTCTCGACCCTATGTGAAGTAAATACGTTATGTTTCTTTATTTTACTTTAGAGGAATTCCAATGTATTTCAAATATAAACGTTGATGAATGTTATCAGAAATGCAGAAGAGGTTGTAAGTGAGTATCTTTTTGGAAATTTTCCTGAATCGCTGTATTAACTTTTTTTGTAAAAAAATATGCCCGCTTAAATGTAATTTATTTAGAAATCAGCCATGTATTCATTTAATTAATTGTTATTAACTAAACTGACCCACGATTTAGTGACTACAGAATAAAACAATTACTGTTATTATATTGCGTATTGAATATAATTAAATACGGATTAATTATATCAAAAGTTAAATTATGACCGAATTAAATTAATATATATATTTTCAGTTCTACTGTTTTCGAATATTTAATAGACGACACTTTAATAGAACAGTCACAATTAACAAACGTAAGTAAGAAATAAAATTCTTTGGTGTAAAACTTTAATTTATTAACTTTTTGTAAAAGATCTGGTGGGCTAAAAGCGTCGTTTATTATTAAATATTTTTAAGATTTAATTTTTTCCAGTTTAAATGGAACCAAAGCGACGATTGGTGGAACAATGACAGGTACTGTACGTTCTGTTATATTTATATGTATTTATAATTAGCAATTACTAATAGTATTTTGTTTAAATAAGAATATGGTATTCGACGATAAGTGTTTTCTACAAGAGACCCGAAATTCTGATTTATAAATATAAACCGCAATACGAGGTATGTTCAGTAGAATAATAACCAGTGATGGGTTTGAGTACTTCCATTCAACTCTATCTACAGGGATATGTAATAGAATAAATGCAAGTAAATTTCGTTGCATTTGGACAATCCGAGTGATTTTTGGCATTTGTGGAGACATTTAAAAAGTGTGTGGTTTAGTGATAACGTGTTGCATTTTGGCTGCTAAATACCTCTGTAAACAGCGCTGAATGGGGGAGTACTTTACCCGATATTTTATATATTTGTTAAATAATACATTAAATGAAATGTTTTTATTTGTCTTTCAGTTGATCGAATTTTTCAGTTATATTGGCGGTTACATTGGGATTTGGTTGGGAATATCTCTTATTGCAGTGTTCGATTTTCTAGAAATGCTATTCGTTTATTTCTGCTGTATAATCAGAGGGAAAATTCCTACTAATAAAGAAACAAACTCGAATATTCTGTTAGAAAGTAAACCGAGTGCTTAACTAAAGCGAGTTTACATGCAAGTATTTGAGGCGAAATAATTAATTTTATAAATTAATTTGTAAATACTAATTACACATGATTATAAACAAAATATATGTTGGAAAAAAATTTGTTTTTAATAAAAACAGTTTTTAATGTTGAATTTAACAAATCTTTTTAACTTTGTCCGTACTACGACATTAATTATCACGGCATGTCCATCGCGGAATCAGTCGGCCCACAATTGATGGAATGATGGAATAAACTCCTGCAGATACCAGATTATTGATTGATAATTTTGAAAGAATAAACTTTCCAGGAACATTTGTTTTGCCAGTATTGAATAGTGAGAGATATTAATAACGCGAGTAATATCGTTGGTACAGTACATAAACACATATTTACGGCTAAAACATCGAGAAATGAATAAGATGGATGAAAGACGAGACCCTGAATGGAAAGGTTTATAATAAGTGATTTTTTCTCATAAAATCACTTATTATAAACTTATAAACATTTTACTTACAATAATCACACGTGTAAAGAAAAGAAATTAATGCGATGGTTGCATTTGTTTTTCATTTCAAATTTTCTCCATACGTGGATTTACGTTAGAAACACACAAAAGCGATTTGTTTTCGAGTGATAAAAGACGATTTCCGTATTTAGTTTTTAGCGCAACCATAGACGAAAAACCCTTTTCACAGAGATAAGACGTGGCGAAAGGGATTAATATTTTCAATGCTTCTGTGACTAAATTTCCATATTCGTGTCGACGACGTATTTAAATCTTCAGGTGTAAATTGCAATTGTAGCGTTTCGATGAGCTGGTCGTGAATCTCAACCGGTAACTCAGCAGCGGCAACAACATTTTCACTAAACGGATTCAGTACCCATCTCTTGGAGAAATCATTTTTATCTTTCGAGAAATACTCCGTCGACTGAGCTTTTAGCTCGCGCAAATGCATCTTCACGCAATCCAAACTGTGGTGAACAATAGTGTCAGGTTTATTCAAATTTTTCTCAGTATAATCCCAACTGAGTAGGAACATATCCAAACTTTTGAGGGCGAATAATCCAGATATCAAGCTTCTTAATGTCTGTCATTAATAAAATGTTTTTATCACGTCCTTGTAAATTCACATTCGAGTCGTTTAAATGCGAAAATACATCAGCTAAGTAAGCCAACATCATCATACACTCATTATTCTATAAAAACAATAAGAATGGCGTTTGTTTATCCTGGAAAAATAATATTAATTCCAATACCCGGATTAACACTTTCCCTCGCGATAACCGCCTAACTTCTGTATGGAAAAGAAGAGATTCTTTTATTTTCGCCCATTTCATCGCGTAGTTTAGCAAACAGCCCGTTTTGTAATGGTCGGCTTTTAATAAAATTAACCAACTTTACAGCTTCGCAAAGAATTTGATCGAGATTTTCTGGCATATTTTTTGTGGCAAGAGCGTGTCTATGAAGAAAGCAGTGCGTCCATTCCGCCCTTGGTATCTCTTAATATTTTTATTAATCCACTGTTCTTTCCTGTTATCGCCTTTGCACCATCACTGCATACTGCAATACGGTTTGTCCAATCTATGTTAGTATAGTTTCTCGTAGACATTGTCCCGTTGCATGCCCCGGTACTGTTTTGCAAAACAACATATTTTCTTTCATTGATGTGTTCCTATCACAAAACATAAGAACTGAGACATCTGTTGATTCATCGAATTGAATACTAAAAAATTCACTCGAATTCCCTTGCCGAATTATCTGATCGCCAACATCGGCAGCTGTGTCATCGATTCGCCTCGATATTGTGTCGTTAGAAAGCGGAATGTTTTTCAATTTTTTTGCTTCTTCCACACCTATTAAAACACTGACCGTATCAATTGCAGCAGGCAATATGAGGTTTTCGGCCATTGTATGGGGTTTGGACATCTTAGCTACTCTTAATGCTGCGAGTTGAGATGCTTCGAGTACACTTTTATCAGTATGGCTTAACTTACAAATAGAAGTTTGTTGATTTCTCAAGGAATGTAATTTTCTTTCGAAAAATTCAAAGGGTTTGTTTTTATGAGCCGGATGTTTAGTTTCCGAGTGTCGAACTAATTTTGATGGCTTCGTGCTTTTGTCGGAGAGATTTCCTGACAGCTCATGATAGTTAATACTGTTAGCATTGCAGCTAATGTATTGTAATATTACTTGGATAGAAAAAGACATTATTATTATCGTTGTTACTTGTTAAGTAAAAAATGAGTGCAGGAAGAAGGCTCGATAATATCTGGAACCAGTTCAAACTAATTTCTGGAAATCAAGGAAAACCGGCATGCAGGGTGCGATGCAAAATATGTAGGAAAGAAATAGCTGGATTAGTCGCTCGTATGAAAAATCATATTGAAGGTAACCACCTACAGGAATTGCAACAGCTGGGTGAGTATTTTGAATCATTATAAGTTTTAATTTTTTCTATAGCTTGCTATAAAGTTTTACCTCGGTCATAACTCAATTTGTACCTATATAGATATTCTTAAGTTCTTCGCCCGGCTTACATAGTTCTGCCCTCTCCGGCAGTTTACATAGCGTTACGAAAAAAACGGTCCTTTTCCAAAAATGTATGGGCTAGTACATATACATCGTTATCTATGACCTATGAAAATGTTATTAATTACTTTTGCCGCGAAAGTTTTTTATAACGTTTTATTAATTAGCATATTAATTGCCTCATTGTTTTTATGAGTGTTTTTTAATCAAAATACTATTGGATGATTTTTATGACATCAGCAGGTTTTTTCTTTTTTATTCAGTAGAATTTTTTATATATACTTTTTTAGTTTCTTCCCTATTTTAATAGCATAAAAATCAGAAATTTTTCCTTATACTGTCGACTGGTTTGTAGACAATTTAGACTGCACGTGTGAATTTTCACGCCTATCAAATGAAAGAACGACAATCTCTGGTGCTATATTTATATAAAAAAAACATTTTTTGATTATTTAAAATCGTGTAGAACACCCGGAATTTATAAAATTTTGTCAGATGTTGCGACCTGGATAGGACCCTCCGCACAGAAAGGAAATTAGGGGACCCTTGCCGGACACTGTATACAATTCCATTGAGAATGAATCAGCTGATGAGTTAAAGGATATTACAGTCTGTATGGCTATTGACGGATGAAGTAATATCCATAATGAACCGTGATTTGTGTCTGTGTGACTGATCCTAGTGGAACAGTTCATTTGATTGACTCGATACAGGCGCAGAAAGGCACACATCGAACTACTTAGAAATTATTGCAACCGCAGCAATAAAAAAATGCAATCAAAAGTATGGCTGTAAAGTAAGGGGCCTGGTAAGTGACAAGGCAAGTAATATGAAAAAAATAAGAGAAACATTAGCAATGACAGAAAATTTAGATATTGTCACTTATGGATGCTCCGCTCATATTTTAAATTTACTGGCTCAAGATATTAATATTAAAGAGGTTAATGAACAAGTTAAGCGCATCATTGTATATTTCCGGAATTATCATTTCTCGAAAGCCAAATACAAAGAGGCGGGTGGAAAAGGATTGATATTACCACAGGATGTACGTTGGAACAGCTTAGCCGATTGCTTAGTCATACATTCAGAACTGGCCTATCTAATGAAGGTACTATCATTACTTTAAGTTGTTTTTATTTTATTTTGTGCTGTGGGAAAAGTCACTAATTCATAAAGCATATACTAGTTGCGCTGAAGCGTGATTACTTATAGTAGTATAGTAATAATATACTTGGAGTAATAATGATGAGATGAAATATATGATTATTTTATTTTGTAAACTGACTGTTTACTCTAATGCTAGTTAACCCTACTTATGTACTAATGAGTGTTGAATAATGAGTATAAGTGTTTAATCCTAAAAACAGTTACAAATCTTATGTTAACAGGTTTGCGATGAAAACAGGCTCGTAATTCACAAGGATATTGTAGCCAAAGTTCAAAACCTTGAAATTAAGCGTTTGAAGATTTGCTGCAGTTTAAAGATATTGCTGTTGCATTAGACAAAATGCAAAGAAATGATTGCACAATCAGTGAAGAAATTGAATTATGGTTTGGGTAAGTTACATTAGCCAGAATTGTTTTTGTAACTAATCTAATTTCAAAATTGTGTTCATTAAATTCATTAATTTTCTACATCTAATGATATTACTTTTATAGCGTTCAAAATGACTCGCAACAACTGGGGATCACTGGAGTCACGCAAGCAGCCAAAGATAGATTTGATATGGCTATCACAGAATATCACTTTTTAGCAAATCTTCTGGACCCAAGATACCAGGGTGCAAAGCTCACAGACAGTATGAAGGATGCTGCACTAAGTGTCTGCCACGCTCACTACCCAGATGCTATGCCTTCAGTTTTAAAATACTTGGCAAAAACTAGCCCATTTCTGCAACACATGTTTGCAGAGTCTGTGCTAACCAATATCACTCCTCTTACATGGTAGCAGTCACTACGTGACAAAATTGATGAATCTCTTTTAAAATTACTCACACAGCTGCACACAGCAGTGGCTTCTTCAGCGGAAATTGAGAGAATTTTCTCTACCTATGGACTTGTTCATTCAAAACTTAGAAATAGACTTGGACAGGAAAAGGCAGCAAAGCTTGTTAAAGTTTTCAAGCACCTAAACAAACACTACTAAGCGTTGTACATTTCTGAAAATAAGAAATTCTTCAAGCTGAAGAAGTCACAGCTGTCAATCCTGTTTTGGTTTTGTACATTAAAAATGTCATTCACAAAGAAACATTTAAAAATGCTGTATTTTATATTAAATAAAACATTCTGTACATTCTTGAGTCTTATACTGAAGTTTTTCTGATTTTTTTTCTATTTTACTAGATTCCATTGTTTTATTTCCAAAAAAACCATGTTTTAAAACATTTTTTTAAAATCATGCCAACCCTGGTTCAAACGCATCCGTATGCATGTTCAAACATGCCCTCGCAGCGAGTATTATAGAAAAAAATCAAATTCTAAAGAGCACGTACACGTCGAGTTGGAACTTGTAAATTGCTCGTGTATGTACACGTCATACATGCGTGTTCGTACCCGTCGCTATAAACGCAGCGACATAATAGGAATAGTTGTCTTACATTTTTTATACTGTCGGTATTTTCTTAATGTATAAAATTAGCGCAATATGATTATATAATATTTAAAAATATTTACATTTATAATTACGGTCAAAATTCAATTAGTAATATTAAGGCTTACTGTTATTATTCCTTTGGATGAAGGTCGCGAAATACTAATTTTATTTATTTTTACTATTTCGGGGTGGCGGAGCTAAGAATGTTGAGAATCGCTGTTATATTCTATATATATTGTGATGATGCTACGTTCATGGCAGAATAGTTGAATAGGTGTACTGCTTGTTCGGGGCAAATGGTAATGCAGGACAATTTATTCGTTCGAATTTTATTAATTATTTGTTTTTATTACTCTATTTCGGCCTTTTTGTTATATTTCATAATACAGTAAAACCTGTGTAAACCGAATTCGCACCGGTACCGAATATTTTTTCCGATTTGGCAAGTTTCTGTTTAATTCGGGTTTCTCTTTGGACAGGTTTTACTGTATTTACGATGCGTACAATGTTTTATCATCTACTCGCATTCATATCCCTTATTGGAGCTCTTCAGAGCACTCACTCCGGGGCACGGATGGCATTATCTTTCTCTTGCTTTGTTTCAACTGTTTGTATATAGCTGCTTTCAACTTTGTATTTTAATTCTTATTTTCCGTCGTCTTTTCATTCTAAATTCGGTTAGTTAAAGTTAGATTAGGGACTCTTAGTTAAGGTGACCAACTGTTTTCCTTTTGAAAGTTCTGTCCTCCCTCGAAAAGTGTCCTCCTTTTTTATATTTGAAGACTAATCTGTAAATCTCCATATTTGATTGATGCCGAGCCGATCCGTTGCATGTAATGTGATGTGATGTGTTTGTATTTGACATGACGGTTCATCAAGGCTCGGTACAGTGCAGCATAACGCGATTATGAAACGCATGTGCTCTGCACAGGAGACCTTGAGACAGTGCGCTGCATGCAAGTAGCTTTGTTTACTTTTTACCGAAACACAACACGGCACATACGAATGCGCAGAGGCGTACCGAGGGGGGGGGCGTTGGGAGCGGTCTGCCCCGGGTGTCACCCGTTCAGGGGTGACAACCGACTGTGAAAAAATAAGTCGCGAAATAAACCTTGACAAAGCGCTTTAATATTAAGACATGAAAGGTCAACGGATTCACGCTAGTCAATATAAACCTATGTGATGATATCGCTTATTCGATTTAGCGTTCAAGTTTGCTCGATTGCGGGCATATTACAATTCAATAATCCGATACTGTTTTGTAAAACAGTTAAGAAGGGTGACACCCACGGTATGACTTGGGGTGACACCACGGTATCCGCTCCGGGTGTCACCCATGCCAGCTACGCCACTGCGCATACAGTAGAGATTATTATAGTGTATTATTATTGCAATGAATAAAATATTTCTTTTATTTACAATATTTTTTCCTTCAATTTATGTGTCCTCCTTTTCATCATGAAAAAGTTGGTCACCTTATCTTAGCTTGGTTTCCGGTTAGGTTATGATAGGTTAAATTAAATTAGGTTAGGGTTGTTAGCTTTAGTCGTCTGGTTTGGCTCGTCCTAGATTATGATAGGTTAATTTAGTTAGTGAGTAAGTTAATGTTAAAAAATAAATTAAATTAAATAAAAATATTGGGGTCTCGCTCGTTTTTCTTCTGTCAATCCGTTCGTCTCGTCTAGTTTGTCGTTGTGTTCGTTTGTTTTCACACTGTCTCTTTAGCTGTCAATAGTATTAACATTCGCGCTCGCGTTCAGTTTATTAGTATTAAGTAGATATAAGTCTCCCTACTAGACACTTGGCACTAACTTCTACACTTAGCTATTCGTGGCGGCACTCAATTATTGGTGTTCGCTACAGTCAGGTTTTCTTTTAGAACCTTAGGGGGATTACGGCCTTGCAGCCTAAAAACTGCCCGCGAATATCAAACGTAGTGAGTACAGTAGCCATACGTACGCCGTTCAGAGGGATCCTACCTTTCTCTACTGTCTATCTCCTCTCCCTCCTTCTTCCACCCTTCCCTTACTCTGTTTTTCGCCGGCTAAACACCTTGTGTATGGCCGATGTCTTTCATTTATGTTTGTATGTATTTACAATCTCATACTTCGATAGTCATTGGGTTGCAATTTGAAAAAATTACAGGCCTATAAATTGCCACTGTCGTATGTCTGTCTCATTATATGTCTTTCCTTAATCTCGAGGACAGAATTAGACAGATGAAAGACAAGACCAGATATGAAAAGCATAGGCGGCTCCGATTAACTATATACGAATTTCGGGTTTTAATCGAAGTTATGTTATTTCAAGTCAAAATTTTTCCTTGAAAGGTGTTAGATGACAGGCACGACTCTATTGTTAAAGAAAAAGTATGATGTACGGAGGCAAGCCACTACTAATTTGAGGTGGAGAGCATATATTTTTAAATTAAATTAAATATGATTAAACACTGCAGCCCGACATTGTGACCACGTCACAATAAACAATCGCTCGTTGCATAATTAAATCAAAATAATTTTATTTCTATAATGTATATTTCTTCGTGTTTGTTATATTACTTGCTTGGTTTAATATTAAAAATTAGTTTGTTACTTATAAATGTATACTTAATTATTTAACTAACGTACTACATTTCCACGATGATTGAATTGTTTGATTGTAGTCTTCTTTGATTGAAGCAAAATTTTCTCCGTTGTTAATATTCAATGTGTTTGCAACCGTTATAATTTCCTTCCAAGCATATTCAATATCGGCCATTGTTATGTTTCTCGAACAAACTACGAAGCGTATGACATATTTGCCAGATAATTCTGTTGGAGTAAGAAGAATGTTTCTTTTCCCATTAATCTTCTTCAGTAACATTTGATTGATAACATTTGGACCCTGTAATTGTATAAAATATTTATCATTTTTTTCAATTTTATAAAATATCGATCAATGTTACCTTCATACAATACCTTCATTCGGAAGCAGACTAAACCCATAACGACGGGAGCACATATTTCGAATCTTTCGTCTTTTAAAACGAGTTTTTCAAACTCTCGAGCTAAAGAGACGTGCTAAAATCAAAAAAGGACTCGCTTAATAAAATAAACAAGTTAATATAATATAAATAAAAGTAATTAGAGCTTTGTTTGTGCGTTTACATTAATCTACCTTTCTTATGATAGCCTGTATTTTCTTCTTTCCAAAACTTCTTAGTACAAACCATAACTTTAAAGAACGAAATCTTCGACCCAGAGGTATTTGCCAATGCTTAGCAATAAACAAATTAATATATTTTGATTTCTAGATATAAATATTGAATAATTTTATACCCCTTACTCTATAATCCGGAACTTTCTCTTCGTTTTCGTGGCGCAAATATGGCGGATTAACTTCAAACAATTCCTTTAGATCAGCGCCATTTTTAATCCTAAAATAATATACGTTCTTCAAAACATCGCATTGCTTTTAAATTAATTACGATGCCAATTCAATGCTTTATAAAGTAATTATACGTACCACATGACGGTACAGTCGAAATTCACCAACATCCATTTATGTGGACTCATGGTAAATGAGTGAACGTACTATAAAACAAAACTTTATTGTCTATAAATATACTTTAATATTTATAATAAAAACGTGAGACTAACCTCCATTCCATTAGCTAAATATCTAAATTCTGGGCATATTAAAGCAGCACCCGCGTAAGCGGCATCCACGTGAAGCCATAACTTTTCTTTTTTACCTGTAATTTTGTACATTATATTTAAAAAAGAATCTACAACTCGTATATATTTATTTTAAAAAAGCACAAACATATCGCTCCTATTTCTTGTAAATTATCAAAGGCGCAAGAACTTGTCGTTCCTAACGTTGCAGCTACCTGTAAATAATTGGTGTATCGTTATAAAGTTAAATTTGTTTTTAATAAAACGGTTAAAATACCTACAAAACAAGGAACGTAACCAGTTTTGCGATCATCTTCGATAGCCTTTCGCAAAGTTTCTCCTCTTAAACCATACATTTCGTCAGTCTTCAAATATCTCAACGTTATATCAGTAAATAAAGCGGCTCTCTTGATCGAAGAATGGCCCTAAAATAATTACATTAGTAATTATTTAAATAATAAATACATCAAATTTTATACAGATTTTCATCTTACCTGATTAGAAGTGTACGCAACTAATTTATGATAAATTTGCGAGGGATGCAGATTAGGATGATCTTGCAAAATTGCCGAAGTTACTAATTTTCTAGCCGCTAGCAATGCTAATAATGTCGATTCACTTACAGAACCCTACAGACAATTTACACTGTGTTATCAAATTATTATATTTTAATAAACATTTTAAAAACAGTTCTAACTTGTATAATTCCTCCTCCTTTTCCTCCCGAACAGAATAGAAATTCTTCGGGCAAGTTCAACAATTTACCTAACCAATCAGTCATTTTCATTTCTAATTCGGTGCAAGCGGGACTCGCAGCCTGAAAATTTATAAACAAAATAAAAAATAATGTTTTTCATTGTATTTTTTCACGTTATAAATATTTACCCAATTGAAACCGATACAGTTAAGTGCACCGGAGAGCATATCTGCACAAATCGATGGAAAAGAATTAACCGATGGAAAATATGCATGGAAATGGGGGGATGCCCAGTGAGTCATCTGCCAATAGATTCTTATATAATCAATATAAAACAAAATAACTCGACAAAATTTCCATTTACTTACACCGGGTATGACGACTCTGTTAAGGTCGTTAAATATATTGTTCCACGGTTCGCCGTCATTGGGTGCTTCGTCGGGTATAAGTTCGTTGATGTATCCGGGTTGAACACCAGATAATACAGGCTTTTCGTGAATGTATTTAAAATAATCTGCTATATAGTCGACGAGTTCTTTGGCGCACACACGAAACTCTTCCAACTCCATTCTCTTTTAGTATGGACCGAAAGACGTGTCTTCTAAACTATAAGAGTAATAATATACCTCGTTATATTACCCAGTTTTTAAAATAGATGACATAATATCTTCGTTTTTCCTTAACTTTTACTATATTTATATAGGAAATATTTTAAATTCCATTAGCATCTTATGCTTATTCGTTTTATTTTTAAAACTTACCTTTGTCCCTTTTTATTAATAAAATTCGAATTTTATTTTATACTATTATAACTCAATCTATTTTTATTTTTTTTTAACTATTTATAATTTAATTGCAAAGAATATTATAGAAATAATGTTTAATAATTTGTTTTAAATAGCAAATAAAACTAGGAAATTATTAAATTTTTTAAACTTAGTTTTTGTAATAAAATAGAAAATTTTATTTCCTTCTGAGAATATAAATTTAAGAATTATTGAAATTCATTTTTCTTCTCAATAGTTCACAAACAGGAAATATAAAGTGAATATTTTTCAGCCACGGTCTTTGACACAAATCACCTTCTGAACTTTGTGATTTACGCAGATTTTTTTAAATAAAATGACTATTTTTAGATAAAATATTTTGTATTTTAATAAATTATAATTCTTTAGAAAAATATTCCAGAAAATGTGGAAAATGTACTTGTAACCGCTACTTATACTTTTTATTACACGTATAAGAAGCCATCATTTTTAACTCGTCTTATAATTTTACAGGCCACCGTAGCCCGAAATGATTTCTCTTAATAATTCTCCGGTGGAAATAGTTTTTATAATCACAATTGTGTAGTAGTAAAACAGTAAAAGTGTGTAATAAACGGGTGTTTTTTAAAACGTGTCCTCAAAATTCTTGTAATTAATAAACAGTTCGTGATACGTCAGAAAATAAGATTGTCTTTAGTAAAAAGTAAATTTGATTTTTGTCGTATTGAATATACGAGTCGACCTAATTAATTTGTGTCCTGTATTGAAATGTATTTATTTCTAATATAATAATATTATACGGGTCGCTTTCTCTTAAGTGTTACATTGCCTGATCTAAGCCCCTTGGCCGGGTGGTGAGGGAATGGGTCTAGGTTGTGAAAGACTGCCGTTCCGAGTCTTCTAGAGCGCCCGAGGGCTTTGGATATTAATACAAAAAGTATGAACTTCTCTTTTATCTGTGTGCTTTACAACTTTTCATAATTATCAATAAATTTTTATAATTTTTTCTACTAATTCTTACGAAAAGTTTTGTCTTTCTCTTCTAAAAAGGTTTATTTTTTATACTTCCCTATTAAGATAACGAATGGGAATTCGACACCTGCGTTTACACAGTTCGTATCTCCTTGTTACTTACCTTATTTAAAAATCAGTCAGTCCATTAACGTCCTACTAATTTTTATAATCACTTTTATTTAACAGTGGCCTAGTGAAGAATTAGTGAACCATTTATTCTGATAATTTTTTTTTCTATCGAAATTCCTTTCATAATACACAATATTTGTCCTTTTATTACAAATATAAATGAAGGCTGGAAAGTGCAAGAAACTGAAAAAAAAAAAAATTATTGAAGCATTGTATTTTAAGAATTGGTCTTATTTTTGCATCTGACAGTAATATAAAATTTAGGAAAATCAATTAAGTAAAAAATTCGGCGACTTTTTGAGACTTTGGCTATCGGAGCGCTTTTTGTGTAAGTACCTGCAGTGAAGTTTCTAAGAAAAGCCATTACGAACTTGCTGCAGTGATCGTGTTTGTGTGTTGGTAAATAAATATGTAGTGGTCTGTATTTTTTGTGTATTCGGTATACTGTATTGAACAAAATGGTTATGCGGCCCGCGCTCGTCATTCTCTCAGTTATGTGGCCCGCTGTGAAAAAAAGTTTGATAATCTCTGTTCTAATGAAACTAAATTTATGGGTTTTTTCTCTAAATTTAGGGGAAATCAGCGTAATGGGAGAAATTTAAGGGAAAATGTAATGTTTGCCCGTATTGGTTAGAGTTTCAGCGACGAATAGGAGTTTCCAAAAGTCACATAACTCAAATTGTTCTCGCGTCAGAATCTGGCGATGAGATCCGGAGAGGGTTGTTTCATCACACGATGCATTTGCTCGTCACTGTGCCCACGCCGCCTGTGCCCTAAAGTGAAAATTTGTGTTTCTCTAGATTGTCAAAAAGTAATATATATGCATTGTATTGGAGCAAAACTATTTAGGAGAACTTGCTTCACATTTTAGGGAGGACTCTGTTAGTTTTAGGGAAATTTTGGGTCTGTTTAGGAAGTTTTCACGACAGAAGGTTGGAAACGTTGATTTAAGATGCGTTCGAAGTTTAAGGCCTGATGATGGGCAATAGGCAACGAGCTAAAATATACCATACAGAGTGGCTGTTATCTACAGTGGCTACTGTGTACTGTCACCTTAGATACAGCGCTTTTGGTTGGCAATGACGTGTACTATCGACCGCCATTTTACTTCAAGTCAAAACATTGAAGTCTATACCATGTGATGAGCAGGATTGTCATTTTAAAATATATTTTTCTCATCTAAGTCTAGATTGTTTTGTTTGCCTCTAGATTTGAGATTTAGACAATTAGATAAGTGATATATATCTAGATCAGGGGTCGCCAAAATGATCGATATCGACTCCCAAGGGTCGATATAACATTACTGGGTGGTCTATTATCAAGCTTAATCTAAGGATAAGGAAGAGCAAAGGATCAAGCTTATCCATCTTACTGATTGTCAGTTACAAAAATTATTAACATATGTACAGTACAATAAATGAAAAAGTTCAAAATTTAAAAAAATGTATTAAAATAGTATGTGCGTTTTTTTGCTTGTAACGCAAACTTTTTGGAGGGGGTCGATGTGAGGTTTCGGGGGTCGACGATCAAAAAAGTTTGGCGACCCTTGATCTAGATTGTTTTAACTGAAATCTAGCTATTTTCTAGATTTTATTTAATTATTATGTGACCGCAGGGTCGGTACCTGTTTGGCACCCTGTCAGGATGACACCACTGTGTCTTTGCAGACAGACACAGAAACCGTTACGTTCTGGCGCGAGCGGTCGCGTATGGAGTATTTTACGTTCGGAATGGAGACGGAAGGAGATGTCCGGAAGAAGTGCACCCCATACGATTATTCATTTAACAAATACCCGTTTATTTATCAAGGCTATTTACAGAATAGCTTGTCGCTACAATTAATAAGGAGTTAGGAAGAACCTCAGTGGCTCGAGAGAGAGAGTTTACAAACTTTCGCGCGACGACAAATACCTGGAGTCCGAGTAGATCTTCGACGACGAATCTTCACCGTTCAAGAGTTCCGGAGTTAGGAGATGAGAGTTCGAGGTGTTAATCCAGGTTCAAGCCCAGATCGATTCCAGGTACAAATGCAGGTAGTCTTCGAGTACAATCCGGGTTGATTCCAAGTACGAATTCAGGTGTAAGGTTACGAAGCAGCACACACTGACAGGTTCCCGACTGGCGACGAAAAAGCCGTGATCGACATCGCCCCCTTCTTCTTATACGGGGGTCTTTTTTGGGTTTTTTCCACTATCTCACTCAAAATTTAGCACTTTAAGTGCAATCAGCAAGTTCACCCGCTGAGTCAAAGTGATACATTTGATGTGTCACTTATCACGAGGAACTAAGTCCGTGGGAAACGGTTTTTATTATTACATTAATCAGATAATTTTTTCGAAAAATAAATGTTATAATACGTTATAAAGGAAACTTGTCCGAAATGACCCTTAAATTTTAAAGGTTCCTTTTCGTAACAAAAGTTCGGTCTTCACAACTATAAAGATAAGATCAGAGTTTAAACTGGTTAGTGTAGTACTTAGCCCTCAATGTAACAATAGTTTTATAATCTAAGTACGAATCAGGTCTTGAAGGGCTTTACTCTCGACGATATGATTATTTACAGGGTACTCAGGTCAGTCTGATCCGTACCACACTCAGTACGTTGTTGATTTTTTTTCGAACAGGGCTTTTTTCAGAATATAAGCAGTATTCTTGTGTTTTTATTATAGTTATTGTTTGTGAAAATTTTTATTTCAACTTGTGAGAGTATTTACAATGAAAAACTACATTTTGACCTTTGTCATGTTATGAACCACATTGATGAAGTTAAAATCCTTCTAAGAAGCTAATAATTGTGGGAAATGGAAAAAGTGTTGCATTTTCCCATCGAAAATAGACAAAGAAAACATGCCAGTAAGTGAAAGAGACTGATATGTAGAAACTGCACCATTAGGATGGGTACGAATTGTGCACTATATCCATCATGCTGAGTAACAAAAGTATATTAACACGAACTAACCTTTTGTTCGTTACGTTGTAGACAACAATCTTAGACACTGAAACCGCGAACCTGAAGAGGAATTGGAAAATTACCAATCCGAAATGCATTGTTAAACAAGCGAAATAAAGTGAACTGTTTTAATCTTGGTCTCTGTTAATTCCGTATAATTAAGAAAGAGGTGATAAATATCACTAGTCTCACTATTGGAAGAAGAAACCTTTACTTACAATCTATGTTCGAACTGCAGTGAAAAAATACTTTTCAGGCGTAAACGTTACTGTCGTGCGCCCAAGTGTCTCGCTCTGACTGAAAGCATCTTTTGCGTTAATCACATGTATTTTCAGTGTTTTTCGCTTTATTTTTAGTGTGTTTTGGTTATATATATATATAACCTGTACTTAATATCCATTCATCCAAGAAGAGTATGGAAGGAACGAAGTTTAAGAGGATGTTGTAGTACCTGTTGATTGAGATGATAAAGAAACTTATCTCGAAGATTGAAAGCGGTACTTGTGTGGCACATCTGAGGCCAAGTACCCCGTATAGCGTCGAAGTCTCGGTGTGCACCGTTCTTAAGAACAAGAAAGCAATAAAAGTAGCAATTGTGACTAAAGGTGTGACGACTTTGACCTCCAGCAGATCGCATATTAACATGAAAAAATTCCTTCTGGTATGGATAAATGAGAAACAATTGGCTGATGATATAATCTCCGAGAGGATTATTTGTGAGATTGCCAAGAAGCTGCACAGTGACCTTAAGAAACGGGACATCACCATTTCTCATCTAGGTACAGTAATTGAAATTTTCGTTTTATTGTACACTATATTACTTATTGTTTTTACGCTTTAATTTATTATTTAGGGCATTTTAATTGTGTTATCGTTCCTTTAAATTATGTGTAAGCTATTTATTGTTTAACTTTACATAAATGGTTAATGTTTAGGGTCTGGGAAGGGGTTAATTCACTTTCCATTATTTCTAATGGGGGAATTTTGATTCGCAGTTAGTGAGTAGACGATAATTATTAAATTGAAAATTCAAACTCTCTTTTTGTCAAGCAACAATTGCATTCTTTGTGGATTATTATCGGTCTCATTGTATCTCTAACTTACAGAAAAGATGTAAATAAATAAAAAATAATAATAATAAATTTGTTGTGTCAGATTCTGAGAATTAAATAAACATACTTCTTTTAAAATAAATAAACTTTATTCAATTCATTTTCTACTTTAAAGTGCGTATTGGCATAAAATTCTACAGTTACTCCTTAGGTACAGGTATTCCTCGTACAACATTGCATTCCTACAACACGATTTCTCTCTAACAGGTTCGAAAATTGGGAAAATCCCCCGTACAAAACGTCAGAATTTTTAAGTGCAAACACCGACATTCGATATTTTTTATTCAAGCAAGCAAGCGTTGTTGTCTCATATTTGCCTATGGATTTTAGTATTGAAATTTCAATGTTGTTTCGTGCCTTTCGTCCCGTTTTCATTAACGAAAACTCATTGTACGAGTACAATTTTTCTTCTTTCCTTGTCCAGGCTTTCTATTCTAGCTCGGTAAACCAGGTACGCTATCGGGGATGCTGCTCTAAATGAACCCGAAAGACCGTCTCTGTGTTTTATTTTCATAGATAAAATTTAACGTTACTACATAAAAAGATTAAATTTTTAAAGAGCTCTTAGGCAAACGCAAGCAAATGAAAATATCAAATTTTATGGAAAAAAATAGAGAAAAATCAAGATGTTGCCGATACTTCAGACTAAGTTCAAGAGGAAAGCTCAGAAGATGACGATATTTTGCCAAAAAGAAAACCTCCTCGTTTAACGGATTTTAGCAGTGAAGAAAAAATTAATATTAATGCCTAATAGGCCTACTTTCGATTGTGATTGGAATGTAATTTGAAACAAAATCGTACACTTATAAATTCCCATCATCGTCCTTCTATCTTTCCTTAATGTCGAGAACGTGTTAGATAAATGAAATTCAAAACCATATATCGAAAGCTTAGGGGCAGGAGGCCACGATAACTATATATGAACTTCCGGTGCAAACAAGAAGTGACGTTATTTCAATTCGAACATTTTCTCCCGAAAGGAATTTAATAGATGTTCGGCACGACTCCATTGCTAAAGGAAAAGTATGATGTACAGGGGCAAGAGCTACTAATTTGAGGTGGAGAGCGTATATTTTTAATTAAATAAAAATTGCAGTTCGGCATTGTGACGATGTCACAATAAATAATTGCTGATGGTTAGTTAGTTATTGATCGTCCCGCTACCAAAATAGTTCAGTGGTTTTATCCACTCGGTTACTGGTGGGCGCCTGAATTGTTGGTTTAACAAATAACGATTTATTTTGAAATGGTTTAAAAGCTTGGCAGAGAAATGAATTTGTATTTCGTGAGTGCAGATCAGTTAGACAAAACCATTTGTTAACATATTGAAAAGGAATTTACTTAACAGATTTATATAATGTTTTTCAATATGAATACTACTATTATATATATACACTATAAAGAAAAGTACTGCAACCATGCGTGTGTTTAAGATTGACCGAAACTCTCAGGCAACATAAGGTTATATGTTGCCTGAGGACTTTGAGCGGTTACCCGGTTACTGAAATTAAATGTATGTTTCAGTGGTACCAACTTTACTTAATTTTTAGTACAAGTATTATTTAACAACAGTTGTAGAGGCGTTTTAGAGAAATAAGTAATAAAATAATTGAAAAACTCAGATATTATTTCTCAAATGTTTAAGATAAATAGAGTTTTGTAAGATTTCGATAATTTTATATGCAACCTTTCCAGAAATTAAACAAAGCACAAATGCTCCATTTACAAACTCAAGTATGTCAATAAGCTTTGAAAGTTGCTAACAAAATAGCTAATTTGAATTAATTCTCAACTATATAAATTATGGAAAGAATGAAAATAAATACGTGACATAAAACACTAAGCAAATATTAATTCTTTTTACATGTCCTTAGGCCTACTATTTTAAATTTCAGTGCATATCCTGTCTACTTGAACCTTGTTTATTGATAGGACTTATTAGAGGTAAAAACAAAGATATTTTGTTTTAACTTTTGACAATGACCTCTTCTATTTGATAATCAGAAACTACACAGTATAATAAGTCCTATTAAGTTGAGATATGTCGATTTGAATACTTATAACTTGGAGTCAAAATGTCGTAATTCTAGAATTTTCTAAAGTTTGGAGCTATATCACAAACGATATTATTAATATGTATAAGAAAAAACGGTTGAACTATATTACTTATGCATCACTTAATATTAAACCGACAAACATTTTATACTAGATATACATTATATTTTAATAATTCAAAAACACTTCCTACAGCTATGAAAAATATCAATTTTTTCAAACATTACGACAATTTACAGAATAATTTATGTACAGAGTATAGTATATATAGGTGATCTACATTCCGTGTACACTCCTGAATTAAATGATACTATTCTTTCGATCAAAGACAAATATTAAGAAACAAGGTCCAAGTAGATAGGATATAAATAGAAAACTATGCAAAGACTTCGTTATTTCAGAAACTTTCCATAAAATCACATAAACACTAAGCAAAATAAATACAGAAAAGTATTTTGCTCTGTCTGAACTCATCATAACGACAATCGTAAAAATGAACACAACGCTTTTGTGGGTGCTGAAGCCAACAAGCATTTACAGAATCAGGGCTACTTATAAACTTATATTTTATAAATTCTAACAAAGAACAAGATAAAAATAAAATACTCAAAATATAAACTTGAAAAAATGATTTCCGTATTTACTTTAAATTAATAAAGTTAAATACGTATGTCGATGCAGCGTATTTACAAAACACTGCATCGATAACATTAAGATGGTGAATTTCATATTGCAAATTGCTTCAACATTTCGTCGCACGCATCCAACCTTTTCTCTATCATAATTATTAGTAAACAATGTTTATGAAAATTTTAAAAACCCTCGAATAAAACGATAAACAATATCCTGTTAGGAAATTTTTACAATAAAAATCGAGCAACGAGTTGCTTAACTTTCCCGGCTGTTATAAGATTTCATTTAAGAACCACTCTTTATATTATTAATTATAATAAATGAAATTGTGAGTGGAGTGATCTGTTATGATATTTTATTTTAAAAACTTTTTATATTATTAATTATTATAAATAGCAAAAAGCTTATATTTGAGGGTAGAGATGAGTTTTATAAAAACTTGTAAACGCTAATAAAGAGTAAAATCTTCATAAGTCCGACCCTCCTGAGATATGACACATGACCACCTTTATCTTCCCACCCCTCGATCTTTAACTACCAAAATTTAATAGCACTAATGCCCCTACATTGAAGTTACCGCGCCAAATTACATTTCTTAATCATTTTCCCGTCGTGAGATATTAAACGAAACAGACGTCAATACACGCGTACACAAATACATACCTACAGAATTTTTCCCCGTTTTTTATTGACTTTTTTGGATTCAGGGGGTCTCAAAACGTGGTGATTTTCAACAACCCGGAGGGTCAAATTTGAAAGGATTCCAATACATTCTTTTGTTATGTATACACAATAGACGGGAAATTAGACTGTTCGACCACAAGAATCGACATAAAAACCTTCGGGTTTTGAACGCCTCGCTTTTCGAACAATTCGGTTCGCGAACAAAATGGTCGACCACTGCCGCCATTTTGTTCAAGATCCGGCCACAAATGGTCGACTTCCTACGTTACGGTCACTTTCTACGTTAAAAGAGGCCGACAGTACGACCAATCAACGGCAGGACTACCGATTCGCGAAGTTAGTGGGGCCGAGATGGCCTCGAATCGCGTAACGAATCATCGACGACATTGTTATTTAAATTGCATTTCAATGCGCATGCAGGCAAGATGCTGTTTCTATTTTTCCGTAGGCGCCGCAGTTGAATTTATATCAAATTAATTAATAAAAACCGCGTTAATTGACAGTCACGTAACATAAATAGCGCACAAGAATCCGTGTTTAAATATTCTTTAGTTAAATTAAATGGCAAACATTTATCAACATAATATTAACATTTTTTAATACTAGATATCCAGTTAATTAAAACTAAAAATAGTAATTAAATCTAAAAGTAATAAGGTAATAAAGATATAGATAAAATATTATATTGCTTTTACAGGCATTTTTATATATAAAATACAGCTAAAAAGGTTTTGTTTTGGGGTCGGATGAACCCATTTTATATTGTTTCTTATGGGAAAATTTGTTTCGGTTTTAGAACAGCTTTTAGGAACGAATTGGGTTCGAAACCCGAGGTTTGACTGTATTTCGGACACATCACCTAAAAAACGTTCTTTGGGTTCGCTGGTCGGATTCGATCTTGGTTTCCAAGAGCTGTAGGCTAGGGAATGTATGTTAACCGCGTCAGCAAATGAAACTTCATTAAGTTAGATTAGACTTATACTAGAAAAAATATAATGAAAAAATTTACTTATACTTTACTAAAATACAGTTTGCAATACTAGTGAAAAGGATAGATTGAAAATTATAAAACAAAATATTTTATGAAAGAAATAAGAAACGTACGGTTTTTGGTATCTCTGTTGTCAGAAGAGTTAAAAAAGCAAGAGCAATGATGGTGATGAATCCCGCATATATGTATGCAAGTTTTTCGATCATCATTCCATCGCCGTACATACCAATATAGAAAAATTTTGCAGTAAGGGCCAACTGAAACGTGTAATAAACTGCTATCAGTGGATTAATCGTTTCGTCTAGGTCGAAAAGAATGTCACAATATTGCGCATGTTTTTCAATCGCAGAACGAAAATCTAATGGTTCACCATCCTCAATGGCATTTTCCATCATTTCACATAACGAGGACATGTTCTCGTGTAGGGTGTGGCCTATATCTAAGATGTTGATCAGAGTTATAGTTAAGAATCCAAGTCCGTAAAACATGTTGAATAGCGCTAGAATAAAATGCAATATAAGATTATGGACATTTTCTTCATTTACAACAGATCCAAACATTATCGTGTTAATTGCAAATACCACGACGTAGGTGGAAGTCAGCATGCAAATGACACATTTACTTAATTTGTAATGAAGGAATGCGGAACTTTCTTTGAAATTATCCAAGTACATTTTTCATTTATCCAGAATTTGATTTACACAGATTCTCGTATTTTCACTGAGAACAAGTTCAAATTGTAAATAAATGGATACACTAAAAGATAAGATTAAAAAGCAACGAAGAACAAAATCCACACCAAAAAGACGATGCATGCCCCCGGTGAATCGATCTCGTTGTTCGTCTTGTAACAAGATAAACAAAAGAATATCGACGATACAAGAAATAAATAAAATTTTTACCAGCCACTGATATACCTTATATAGAAAGTTAACCTTTTCTTGTTTTAAAGGTACATAAGCTCCAAAAATCAAAAAAATTCTTCGATTTTCTGTTAATCTACATAATAAACAGAAACAATCGGGAGGATGATTGGCAGGATTACGAATCATTTTCGAAACTTTTCTATTTGTAAAACGTCTTTGAATATCTGCGTGGAAAGTATATCGTACGATATCAACGAAGATGTTAGAAGGAAACATGTACGAGGAAACGACAACTGCGCTTAAATATCGAATTCAGTAAACAAATCGAAGGTTTGTTCGGGTATGTTATGCACACTCGTATGACTAACTTATTTAGAATTTAGCATATATCAAGCGAAATCTGATAGGAGACATTTTCGAAAAATTTAAATAATTTGTATAATTTCTACGATATTCCCCGAACATCTCAATTTAAAATTATTACAGAAACATCACTGATATATTTCTGTATTTATCTTCTCTTCTCCTCTAATAACTAAAAATTCTTATCAGTTCATCAGTTATGACATGGATTTCCACATTAGCGTTCATCATGGCAAATTTTACAGTAACTCATGCACGTGTTATATATTTCAATTTTTTTTTTTTTTTGTTTTTAAGGTATTAGGTTTCCTTTTCCTAAATATGTCGGAAGCAATGGTCGACTGCCCAATACAGGTAATCACAATGACGTGTGCTGTGCGTATACAAACTCATATTAACGTATACATTTTTTACGCGTGAAATAAATAAACAGTTTATCGGTAAAACAAAATCAGAGGATTATAAAAAAAAATTTCATGTTTGGCACAGGTGTAGTAAGAAACAGTCACGCCTTCAACAATTTTTGTCAATTTTAATAATTTTTATTGTTTATTATTTATTTTTTATTAGTTCCTTAAAATGTCAACAAAATATGTGGAAATTCATAAATGTAAAAAATGTTTTGAATATTTAATGTTTTACAAAAGCTTTTTGTGAAATAAAAAAGTTATATTACAAAAATGTAAATAATTTTAAAGATGTTAATAGGACGATTAGTTCTGTAAAATACAGTTGCTTATTTAATTACTGATATTACAACATTTATTTTACACCGATACAATGCTTTTCTGCATAGGATATAATGGTTAATGTTACCCAAGGGCGTCGCCAAGGGGGAGCAGGAGGGGGCAGCTGCCCTCCCCTAGAAATTGGAAAAAAATTATTTAAATGCTAAGTTTGATTACAATAATCTTCCTAGGCTTCTTGAAAGTTAAAAAAATGTTTTAATAAAGATGTTTCTTTTCCGGTACATAGTAAATGATTAAAACTTTATGAATCGTTTTTATTTTACCTACATACAATTCATATCCTCTATCAATTTAAATCATCTTGCTCCCCAGGCCCATTGGCTGGCGTCGTCCTTGATGTTACCTATGGTTCCAAAATGGCGGCTCGTCTCTGATTCCAGCCAATAGAAGAAAGGAAACTGGGGACGCACGTTCTAACATAACCTGACCTATTTTAATAATTTTGTTGGTAATAATTATGGTAATTTATTAGAATAGGTTAGGTTAGGTTAGAACGTGTCCCCACTTTTTCCTTTCTTCTATTTACTGGAATCAGAGACAAGCCGCCATTTTGGAACCATAGGTAACATTAACCGATATAATTATAAACAAACCAAGAACCCAAACGATTACAGCACACCTATCGGCAAACTTGTTTATTACCTCTACTTTTAAGGATGAAAACAATAGGCATTCAGAGACCAGATAATCCGTTGATTCAGGTCTTTCTAAGTAGTAAAGACGTGAGACTAAGTTGGTCTTTTTGTGCTTTCTGAGTGGTAAAGGGCCTAAAACCACAGAAAAAACCCCTAACCTAAATTGAAAAAAGAAAATTAAGCTGACGACACCGTAGTTGCTAGTACCGCCATCTAGCGGTAAAGTCTGAAAACCATTAAAAAAAACACTGTGAAAGGCAAGAAATCGTTAGACACTAGGCGGCTCCCCTCCGGGAGATTCGTCGGGGGCACGAACGGTCGAATGCCACCTAGTGGAAAAATAAAATGGCGTAGAATGCACTGTGAAAGGCGAGAAATAGTAAATATGATAACTTACTTATCTTTGGTCTCCGGTCCAAAAGTAGGGTACAGTTAAACTCGTCTCGGCCTCCCAAGTTCAGATATATACTCAAAGTCCCGAAATTCCATAGGGAATAATCTACAGTACGGCCGAAATTAATAAATGCATTAAATTGTTATTCCTGCTTCAGTTTATATACACATTATATCCCATATGAAATTCACACGGCTATACTCTATACTTTAATTAATGAGAATTTCAGAAATATTTTGAGTTATGGCATTCGACAGAATTGTATAATTTGTATAAAGCGAGTTTTTAAATTACAGTATCGAACATTAAAAACCGTTGGATAGATTAAAATTGCTATATTTAATACCTTTAATACAAAGTAAACCTTTTCTCCGCCGAGGTTATCCTCCATCCAAGTCGATTTTGACACGCGCAAATGACCTTTCACCCGACTACGACTTAATGAGCCGGTCTCGACTTTTCATCCGGCTTGGACTTTTCATCCATTTTCCTTTCCAATTTACAGTATTGTCCGAGGACTCGTTCTTCCGCTTCGATTAAATTAAAGTCCAAATAACAACGACGCCAAGTGACGACGAAAATATAAGGTAGTGTTTGTCGAGTTTAAAGACTCTTGTTTAAACGATTATAACAGGCCAAAGCCACTTATGTTATGCAGATATTTACATTGTAAACCGTGTGCTACTGCTAACAAATTTTACAACAAATGGTATAAAGTGGCCACTAGTATGCACTACAAGTCGACGTTACGTTAAACTCCAATAAAAAGAAATCAAAGAAAACACATCGTAGTTGGTGTATGTACAAACTCGAATAATAGTGACTTCGACGATTAAATTTGTAAATAGAATTTGTAAATTAATACTAATTTATTAATAGTATAATTTATTATGAATATAAATTTTTTTATCTCGATTTTAATTACATTAAGTTCTTCCAGTTTAAACCTGTAATGGCGCCAGTCCAAATTCTGCTATTTTTAACATCAAACTCCGTGTCTTCCATTAAAAAATTAAAAATTCTGTCGTAAGAAATAATGGAAAGCAACTCTTGTTACTCAAATTTCCATATTGTTCTCAGAAATGCATTAGATTCGGATGGGAACCATAGCCTTATTTCAGCGTTATACGCGTAAATAACATAAAAAAATGTATGCTTAACACTTTATTTGACATCATTATTTTTCGTACGAACATTTAATTACAATATTTAACATAATATATTTAATGATTTAATCCCTTGTCTTGAGTTTAATTACAGTACATCCAATTTGAAATTTCGTTTAGGTAAATTTACGCATTTGTCAATAATTTTGTAGCTACTGTTTGAATTTCCTTCCACGAAAATATAACGTCGTCTTCGTTGGTTTGTCTGGAACATATAGCAAAGCGCAAAATATATTTTCCTTTAATTTTTGTCGGAGTCAAATGGATAATTCTTCTCTCGTTAATAGTTTTCAATAGATTTTCATTTATGGAATTTGAACCCTGAAAAAAAATTATTTCTTAATTATTAGAGCAAGATATTTCGATAATTTAATGCATAATTAGTTTTATTTGATGATACCTTTAAACGAAAACACACTAAACCCATCACTACTGGAGTGGAAATTTCAAATCTTCCATCCCTCAACAGTAATTCCTCGAATTTATGTGCCAACCGCACATGCTGAAAATTATAATACTAAATTAGTATTCAAATGAATTAAATAAACTGTATCAATAGTAATCTTATATGTAAATAGATATATGACAATTTTCGTGCGTTTTACATTTAATTACAATAGAAACGGGACAGATACGTCAAGTATTGTAAATCGAAATACTTACTTTTCTTATAAATTCCTGGAGACCTTTTATACCGTAAGTTCTGAATACAAACCACATTTTTAAAGATCTAAATCTCCTCCCTAGATGTATGTGCCAATGCTAAAATAAATAATAAAGATATAAAAATTTTGAGCATATATTTTAATAAGAAAGAGTGCATAAAGCATCTAGAATACCCTGAAATCCGGAATTGCACCTTCATCCTTATGTTGTAAATATGTTGGATTAACATTAAAAGCATCCGTTAATTCGTGTTTGTTTTTCACCCTGATAATGGTATGAATTTTTAAAAATTATGGTAATAATAATAACATTATTATTAATTATACAAGACTCACCACATAGCGGAACAATCAAAATTGACTAATAACCACTTATGAGGATTCATATTAAAAGAATCTGCAAACTGTATATGAAAGTGTCATTTTTTAGATTTTTAATATTTCACAAAGTGGATAATTCCATTACCTCAATGCCTTGTAAATAATGTTGAAATTCGGAACATATAAATGCTGCTCCCGCATACGCCGCATCTACATGCAGCCAAACATTTTCTTCTTTACCTTTAAAATAAATATATAGAGAATAATCCCAATATTTTGCAAGTTCTTTTATAAAATCATGCTTATACGTAATTATAACATTAAATCCTGGACAGGAATATAGTTAGTAGCATTACAGGTCGTTACAAGAGGATGAGAGGATAGTAACATTATAAAAATACCTTTATGTAATTTACGAAAATCTCTCTAGTCTACTCTTTTAAAATCTTTTTCTGCCCTGCGAGCATTAAGAGGGATTTTTTCAATCATAACCATTATGGGTTGGATCGGGTTCTCAATGGAGGCTGCTTAGATCTCACGTATTCGGGACAGACTGTCCATTAAAACTATTGTGTTTCCGACCCGAAACGAACCCTGCTTTTCGAGATGGCAAAGGGTAGAAGCTTAAATACTAATTTTCTATACGAATACCATAAAAACAATGAATGATTATTTATTGTGATATCGTCACAATGCCAGGCTGAAATTTTTAATCATATTCACGGTATACCTATCCACTCTCTTTAACGTTACATAATTTATGGAAGCATCCTTATGGCCCGACGTAACCATCGATTGATGATGCACGAATCCATCGATGGTTTTGAAGTCATTAATAACAATTTCCCTAATTATTTTAAATAACAATAGCTACTATGCCCATCACTTAACCTTATAAACAGTCATAACGTTATAAGTATAAGCGAAGTTTCCCGTTATACATTTACGTTTAAAAATAAGGTTGGAATGATAGCCAATGGCGTAGTCTTTTACTTATAACGGAGCCAATAAGATGAAACGAATGATTGACATAGTTTTTTCAAACATGGCGAACGAGAAGAGACGATTTCATTTTTCTGATGCTGAAACTGACAAAATTGTTTATGTAATTTTTGTATGTGATCGGTGAATGATTAATTGCCGAATCAATTAATTAGTCTCCAAACTTAATTTCAGTTTAAACCTAATGAAAATAGGATGATTTGCTTAACGACATTTCTCCAAGAACCATTTACATCGTAATGGCAATATACATTATACAAAAAAATAACAAGTAAATAAAATTCTTACACATCAAGCAAATTTACACCGAAATTATATCCTTATATTGTCTCATTATAGTTTAAACATATAAGAAACTGTTTGAAATACGTACACACTTTACCAATCTCCAACAGATTATCGAAAGCGCAAGAATTTGTTGTTCCAAGCGTGGCGACAACCTGAAGTATAAAGATTGTAACATTCAAGGGTCATATTCGAACCTTGGTCATATTTTGTTAAAACTAAAAATTCAACTCGCATAAAATGGATATTTGTTTTTGCCTCGATCTTCCATAATGGCTTTTTTTAAAACATCTCCTCTTAGACTTAAATTTTCGTCAGTTTCCAATGCTCTCATTTCCACGTCGGCTAACAATCCCGCTCTTTCGACCGATGAATGACTCTATCGTAAAAATTAACATGAAAATATCTTTAAGGATTCGAACATTTTATTAATCATTAGTAAATTCTCACCTGATTCGAACAATAAGCAACCAAATTTCCAATACTTTTTAAATCTTTATTCTTCTTTTTCGAGATACCGATGGCTTTTGTTCTCGCTGCTAACAGAGCTACTAAAGTCGATTCGCTGGCAGTCATCTATAAACATTCTCCCATAATCTTTTATTATTTTCCGAGTGATGGAATAAACTCTATAATTCCTACCTGAATCACTCCTCCTCCTATACTGCCCGAACCGTAAAGGAATTCTTTTGGTAAATTTAACATCTTACCCAGCCAATTCATCATAACCATTTCTAACTCGGTTGCAGCCGGACAAGATGCCTAAATATTTTATAAATGTAATTATAAAACAATGGAGGTGAACCGTTTCGTAATAGCTCGATTCTTGGATAGATTACCCAAGTAAATCCGATAATGCCGAGACATCCTGACAAGATATCAGCGCAGATAGCTGGATACGAATTGGCTGTAGGGAAATAGGCGTGAAATCGAGGAGAATGCCAATGGGTCATCTGAAAATACACATTTGTTCTTAATTTGTTTTTAAATTTTGTATAAAAATGTAATTTATTCGTCATTAAAAACGATGCTTAAAAAATTCATCTAATTAGATTCGGTATGCGATTAATGCTTCAGTCATCCGCAAAAACGTAGCTTGATATCGATTACCGAAAGCGGAGACGATCAATCACAAAGTTAATGTGACGTCTTGGTGGTATCTCGCTCACCTCTTGGATAAAACTGATAAATGTGATTTTTATTCTAATAGTCGAGAAACTGCCATTCTTATATTAGTTCTAAACAATAAATAATAGAACGGAAGCGATAAAATAAATCAAATAAATACAATTGCTTGGTTTACTTCGATTGTTAGGCACATGATAACTATGTAAACATATCGGCAAATTTAAACACTAGAGAAATTTATTAGCAATACAGAAACACCTCTTCTAAGAGTAAAATAGAGTAAACTTTAAACTTTGTCTAGATTACGTATAATTTCAGTTCAGTATGGGTTTAATTGCTTGGTAGATCTTTCCCAGCACTCAATATTATAGAAGTCTTTTGGAGTTTTTCATTAATTAGAGCAAACAGTTTTGACTGTATCTATTTTCCCGAAATAAATACGAATTTCTTTAATCCGTCAGTTTTCCGACACCCCGTGTATTACTATGTTTATTATGAAAATTAATCCAATAGGTTTATATAGATTTCTTCTGTTATTCTGCTACTTATTGGCTTTAAAATGTCAGTTTAATTATAATAAAATTAAAGATGTTTAAAGTATTTTCTATAATTAAAATAATTCTATGATAGGAACAAAAGCCTGGACTATTTTAAAATATCTTTAAAAATGTATTTCTCTAATTGTATATATAATGTCAAGATACGAGTATAAAGTAAAAAAGAAATCTTTTTTAAGAGTATTTACAAAAAGTAGAGAATATACTCAGATCAGTTATCGAGCTACACTAGAGAATACGCTCACCCCCGACATGACAACTCCTTCGATATCTTGGAAAATCTTCTGCCAACTTTCTCCTTCTTCGGGTGCACATCCTGGCACTAAATCCCATATGTAGCCGGGTCGTACATCAGATAAGACGGGTCTTTCTCGAATTCTTTTATGATAATCGATCGTAAAATCAATTAATCGGTGAGCAAATCTACGAAATTCTTCGTCGTCCATTTTAAAATTTGCTAAAAATAGGAAAAAATATATTATAAATAATAAAAAATGTAAACAATTAAAGCTGAACTATATTATAAAAGCTTTTTCACAATATTTAATCCTGTTATTAACAATAATGTAAGTACTACAGACACTTTAGAAAATTTCCTTGGAGACGGACAAAACAGCATTTAATCAATCACGTTATTCGCTAAGATTCTGTTTATTTTTTCGGAGCATTTTCCCCCCTTTTAGGCTACGTGAATATACAGAGCCTCCATCCATTGCTTTGTAAAAGAGGTGAATGCAATAATAAAACTATATATCGCCTTAAAGTTTTATAAAATAAGACGAGCAATTAATTACATGGTCACAATATTGGTCTGCATTTTTCATCACGTTTTAAAATACGAATGCCTATATCCTATCACCTATAGATATAGGTAATTGGAGCTTCCGGCTTTAAGCTTTCCATATCTGGTCTCGGCTTTCATTTATCTAACTCCCTTCTCGAGACTAAGGATGAACGGTCGGACATACAGGCAGACGAACGATAGTGAGAATCTATAAGTCTGCAATTTGAATATTGCGGCCCAATAATCTGTATTTAAATTTGAAAATGCCATACGTTTGAATTAAGATTTTTATTTGCATATTTATGTATTTTATACAAGAAAAATTGATAAATTATTTCAATTTTCTTCTATAAGATAAATTTATTTTAAAATACTTAATAAAATATAATATATCTATATTAATATTTATATAACACTTGACTTAATAGCTGTAATATTAAGCCAATTTATTGGAACTGTATCAATTATCTGTTAATTGATAAAAGAATACAATAGATGACATTTTGTTTGTAAAATTTTAAGAAACATTTTCAGTGATAATCTTATAAAAGGCATCTTACTATAAAGACAGTGTATATATATCTTAATATGAAGGTTATGTATATATATTAAGATTATATATATAGGCATATTATCCCGAGAAAAATGTGGCATCTTTTCCATTTGTCGGGGTAAGATGCCTAGTGGAGTCACGTGTTCTAGCGTGTCCGATGGGGATCGGCGGTAGATGACAATGGAAACTTTCGAACCTTAACTGCATCGGGCATTAATTGTTTTTCGCAATTTTTAATAAATTTTATTTTAACTTTTAGTTTTAAAATGACTAGAAACACTTCGCAACAAAAACTTCGTTCTTATCTCGCTTTTATTCTTCTCGGATGTAGAAAATGTGGTAACCATAGCTAACTACGGCTTTCCGCCCTCAATATTGGCCCAACGATCTATCGTACAAACACGTGACAGTATCTGACGTCACCGTTTGAAAATAACAAAAATTAGGCATCTTTCCCAGCTTACCATCTACCCCGATCCACTCTACAATATATTATTTATTTTTTCAGCTGTAAAAATCTCGTTAGATTTGCTATCCACTTCAAGGAGTGGGAAATATATTCGGAATTTTTACATTTATGACGTCATTTATGATCTTAAATTTCTTTCTTATTACCGCTATAAATGAATAACTTGGAAATGTTAATAGTTTTTTTTGTATCATAGGCTTAATTCCAACAATAAGACAGATGTTGAATAACATTAATATGTATAACGATAAATACATTGTTTGTCGTTAAATGTCATTAAAAAATACTGTACTAGAAATATGTATAAACTGGAGTTTAATACACCGATCCTTAACCTTTATGAGCTAGTGTCACGTAGGATAAATGAGGGTTAGCTGGTGAGCACTGTATAAACTAACAGAAAGTGTCACGTATTGACAATAGGCTCTGATGGAGAGTTACGGGTTACAGCGTTACATCAAAGATGCCCTTATAAGTATAAACATTGAAGATCAGCCTATTTTATAAATAATATACAAATAATACTGAAAAGCAGAAAAAGTCACGCATAATTAAACAAGTTTTAAAAATTTTTACCACACTTTTCACCATAAATTTTCTCTTATTATGTTTGTAATATTTTTAAAAAGTTCAACACCGAAACACAGTGAGCATTTTGAAGTAATTTTTCCTTATTAATTAAATTTATTATACACGTCTCTACAAATAACCTCAGATTTAATGGTCTTAAATGGTTTTTCCTTGACCACTATTTAGGATTTACGAGCTGCGAATTACGTTATTTTATCTTTACGCTTAAGATATAATGATAAATGAAGGCAAATTAATAAAAATTTCCTATATATTAATGAATATTTTAATTTATATGATAATAATTACTATATATCATATGGTAAGAATGATAATTTATTACTTCCTTAACGGAAAAAGGCACTTTTTCTCTTCAGCCAGCGTATGCCTCTTCCTATTCGGGACGTACTAAATTACCATTTTATCATTGAAGCGATTAATAATACTTAAATCTAATAAATTATCTTAAATTTATCGATAAAATATTATAAAATTCAGATAATTAATTAGAAAAAGAAGAATTTACTAATATTTTACAGAAAAACACATTTAAAAATACCCGTTTCGGTATGTAATTCTAATAAATATATGTCTAGCGCGATTATTTCATAGACTATTTTTTAAATAATATTTTATATAATTATTCCGGAATGCTATCGCGTGGTTAGAAGCAGAAACTTACCGGATAATGTTCCTTAATGTCAACAGTTGCTGTGTGTTAGATGCCGGGTTTAGTGACGTCACATAAACGCAGACTCTGTCGCTTTTTGATAAAATATAATCAGCGGGAGGCGGAATTATTCTATCATTTACGAGATTATTACATCGTTCTCAACTTAGGGGCTCCTCTAGTAGCAAAAAAATTAACTAAAAACTTAACTTTACCACCGTATAAAAGTTTTCTAATTTTATAAAATAAAATTAATAATAAATTAAAACATTTAATTAATATTTAAAAAAAAACAGACAGATGTTATATTTCTCAAAAGTTTTAAGGACTGCACCTTAACACGTCTGGCAACACTAAAAGATACGAGCGTTGATTGGATATTAATTAACTAAATAAATACGACTTTAATAAAAGTTTTCTTTTTACTTTTTAAAAATCTCTATTCACTTTTTCTTTCTTGGACGGGAAGTAAGAGATCTCGAGTTAATGGTACCAATTTCCGTTATAACGAGTTACTATGACAACGGTCGCTTAGCAACAGTTGTCAGAAAAGCGAAGATCGATTACGTCGAAAGGAAGGATTAGACATCTATGTCATTATCTCGCGCGGATATCTGAATGCTCATTGGACGGTTATCCTTTTGACTCGCCATTAATGATGGATATAAGCTAGAGTGATTTTCTAAGGAATATTCTCGTTCATCAATTTATAAAATTGATGAAGAAACTTTTTAACTTAAACAATTCTAATATTATCTTCATCACGCGCCAAATAATTCTACTAACACACAACTTTTAGGAATTTAAATCTGAAGTTTATTCGTAATTAAAACAAAATGATAATGTTAATCTAATTAACAACAAATAGACAGTTTTGAGATGTGATTGCCGACGTGCACAATATACAAAGGATAGGACAAAGGACTTATACAGAGGATAAGGCAGAAGAATATAAAATTATTATTGTTTTATAGAAAAATAATGTGTCTTTAGCAATATTCTTTTAATTTGAAGAAAACCATTAAAGATTTCAAAAAGAATTGTTGTTCTTTTCAGGAATTATATTATTGTACTGCCTATTGAATGTTACTGCTGAACATCGAACACCCTGCCCGAGACGGAATTTTGACGCTCTGTACGCCGGTAAGAAGTACGTAACGTCTTAGGACTCATTCGATACCTCGGGTTGGTTTTCGGATCGGTCGTAGACAGACAGTAGGCTATTTATTTAAAAAGTAAACAGCGGCAGCATTGCCTTGTTCTGCAGAGAAGAAGAATTGATGTGGTATTTAGCTAATACGACAGCCGGCCCATGACGGTATTTCTATTGGTAGTTTATGTTGGAATAAACGTTTAAAGAGGATCTTGCTCGTGTCGTTCTGGCGCAATCGTTTAGTGCGTTTGGCTGTTAACCGAAAGTCTGCTGGTGCCAATGTTTGGAATGATATCCAGGAGTGACACTTTTGCATCACCCAGTCCGATGACAAGGGCTTCCGTAATCGTTACCGTAGCTCCATCTGTAAACAACTGAAAACCCTGTTAAAATCACTAAATGACAATGATAATTATAAGATTATAGAACGGCCCACTAGTGGCCAAGCGGTTTCGTTCCCACAACACTGAAAGTTCGGTCCTTGGTTTGCGCTCTCCCGGATGGGCTGGCCACGTGGAGTTTTCCGGGTTTTCTTCACCTAAATACGATCCAGCTTCCCATAAAAGATGTCTTGGAATGCATCTTCCGGCAGATCATCCACCTGTCGCGTTGCCGTAACCAAATAAACCAAAATAATTCTAACCAGCGATTATTTATTGTGTCATCGTCACAATGTTCTCAATTTTGAGTGGTGGTTTTTGCCCCTGTACGTCATACTTTTCCTATTAGCAATAGAGCTGTGCCGGTCATCTATTTAACTTCGTTCGGGGGAAAATTTTAATCTAAGTAATGTGCCATCTATTTCAAACCTGAAGATGCTATACAATTAATTTGGGCCTACTGCCCCTAAGCTTTCTACATCTGGTCTCGACTTTTATGTATCTAATTCCGTTCTCGAGATTAAGGAAAGACAAACAGTGGGAATTTATAGGTCTAAAATTTTCTCAAATCGTAACCCAATGACTATCGAAGTACTACATTGTAAATACAGTAAAACCTGTGCGAAGCAGAACCCGAATAAAAAGGAAACTTGCCAAATCAGAAAAATATTCGGTACCTATGCGATTTCGGTTTACACAGGTTTTACTGTATTATGAAATATAGCAAAGGGATCGAAATAGAATAATAAAAACAAATAATTAATAAAATTCCCACCACTAAGTCGAATATTTTCGTACTCGATATAAAAATAATACGAAAAATATCATTGTGATCATTTAATAATACAGTAATTTTCTTTATAAAATATGATTCGGCTTTTTACACGAAACAAACAAAGCTATATGCTTTTTCTGAGATTATGAATGGACGTGGGACTAATTTGGATCAACAATTGTTTGTTAATTCTCTATTCCAAGTATGTCGTATTTACGTCGTTTATCATTTAGGCATTTTCGTTGGGGTCATGGCCGAATTCATAATGAACATATTAAAAATACTTTTAGTGTTTTCTAGCAAAAAGAATAAACAAGTGGTATAACTTTATTTATATTTTTATTGTAGACTAGCTGTTACCCGAGACTTCGCCCGCGCGATTTTGCAAGCGAACACCATTTATATTTAGTATTTTAACAACAATAGTAATTGTTATATAACACCTACCGCCGAGAATAATGAGAATTGCCAAGAATCAAACGAACTGTTTTCAATTTGATCAATTTTCTGGAACGTTTACAACCATTCTATAATCGAACCAATATGCAATAACAAATACCAATTTAAAACGATCCAAACATTTGGTTAAAAAATCGAAATATATAAAAATATTTATAACAACGTCTGAAATGTTATCAATTTAAGACACCTAAGTACTCAATGAAGACTAAACGTAGTTGAAAACAAAAAAGTCGCGTCTAAAGTGGTACAGTAGAAGCCGTTGTTCAGGTTAAACCTTAATGCCCTCTCTCTCTCCCCCACGGGGAGAATTTCTAAAAATCCCTTCTTAGTGTGCGTTTTCATGACGAACCGTGTACCAAATTTCACCTCTTTAGGTTCAATGCTTTGCTCTGGGCGATGATGAATCAGTCAGTCAGTCAGTCAGTCAAGACAAGTAATTAGATTACGATGCTCCTTACATTAGATTATCAAGAAACTTCATCTAATTGTAGTTTAAATTGCTTCCGGTTTCAATAACCACGTCAGTTTTCTATTGGCTATTAATATGCTTCAAAACCAAACTAATTATAACGACTACAAATGAATTTTAATGACTAAAAATGAAATGATAAAGACATTTGTGGTCGTTATGATAAGTTTGGTTTTGAGGCATATTAATAGCCAATAGAAAATTCACTTCATTTTAATGGAATTGTTTGATCCTTAAATGGATTATGATTTCGGTAGCGATGTCATTTACTGATTTCTTCATCATCTTCTTTGCATATTCCACACTTCATGCCTATACTTACGCAATATCCATAACAATCACCGACAATGGAGCAATCGAGAGGTTTTGCAGCTTCTGTTTCGAAAACAACTGCAAGAATACAAAAGAAGAATTTTCATTATTTCTTTTATTGTTATGTCCCTATTTCCCCCATATAAAAACATAGCTAATAAATTAAGTAAGAATATAAACGTCATCCCCAAAATTATTGTTTTAGGTGCTAATTCGTGTTTATTACATTATTTGAGATAGTTAAAACTTATTGAATTTGTGTGCTATTTAAGAAACGTTGTACAAAATTTTCAAAAGTGTGAACTATTTCTTGCAAAGTTTCCAATAATTTCTGCCATCCTTTACTTAAATAGTCGCATGGACTGTAATATTCTAACCTAAACACGTCATCTTTTCTTATCTCTCCTGGCAAAAATGGCGAAGAAAGATAAAATTACATTTAATATCAAAATGTTGGCATTATAATATAGCTATATACATAGTTTGCGTATACTTGAAGGCTATTATTACTTTCCTATTATAGTTGAAGCCAATTATCTAATTGTCTACGAATTTCCTAAATAATAACCATTGTTAAACTAACGTACATATAAATTCGAATAAAATCAACTTACGGTGAAAAATAATGGCTGTCAGACCAAGAAGAAAACTCATCTTCACATTCATGTTAATTCTCAAATGTCATATCTAAATAAAAAATACGCATTAAATACAATAATAGTTATATCTTTTAACATATTATAGTATTGTTGTACGTTTGCCTGTTTGTTATTTTTATATTTTATTGGGTCCACATTACGTTGGTAGTAAAGTCTTGCTATATGGGCCTTAAGGAAAAAGTAGTGTAATAAATAAACGAGCGATTATTTATTGTGACATCGTCGCAATGCCGGACTACTCTTTTCGGCGAAATGCTCAAGATGTAGTGTCCTTCCCCTGTACAACATACTTTTGCTGTTAACAATAAAGCCATGCCAGTCATCTATGTAACTTCGTTTTGGAAAACATTTTTGAATTGAAATCACACGACAACTTCCGGTTTAAATCGGAAGTTCGTTTATAGTTAATCGGAACCATCAGCACCTGAGCTTTCTGTCAATTAAAACTTTTTCCCACGGACTTGTTTTCTTGTTTAAGGTAACATATCGAATGTGTCACCCGGAAACAACAAGTGACTATTGGCCTTGATGTACTAAAATTTCTAATGAAGTCATGGGAAACATCCAGAAGAAGCCTCCTAATAAAAAAGAGGGGATGATGACAATAGAGTTCAGTCGTCATCAACTCGAATTCTGTACCGGGTGGGTGTATTCGCCGATCTCAGCTGTCGCCACTCGCTGTCCTGGCAAGAGAAAAAGCACTTCCCTCCTTCCACAGTCGCCGAAGCTTCATCGAACCGAGCACCGATTCGCCGAGTCTGGGATTACCACTTCTTAGGACCAACGAGTGCTTAAGGTATTTATCAACTCGCGAACGATTGTAAACTCTCTCTCGGTCAGGGTGGCGATATCAATGATAAGCTTATCCCTTTTCCTTATAATGTATGTACCTTTTTAGCAATTACGCTAAGCACCTGAAATATTATTGTAGAAACTTGTAAATAGTATCGATAAATAAACGGGTATTTTGTTAAATGATAACTTTGTGGAGTGTACTTCTTCCGACTGTCTTCATCCGCTTCCATTCCGAGTCCGAAAGCCTACGACAAGACCGCTCGCGTGAAAACTAACGTAACGGCCATCGAAATTTCCGTGTCCAGAAGACACGGTGGTGTCAATCCTGATAAGACATCAAAGAGGTGCCGACCCTGCGGTTACAATATAATTTAGGATTATTTAAACGTGGAAATAAAACTTGGAGATTTAAATTAAAAAATTTATAAAATACGAAATGTCGACGAGTCATGCTATTAAAATAAATCCGACCAAACGACAAATGATGTTAAATAATTGCCTGGGCGAGCAGTAAGCGAGCGCAGGCTTCTGGAATTACTCTTTCGGTTTTAACCACCGAACACTGGTAGTTGGTCGTAGATTTGCGCCAGGCCAACGAGCTTGCCACGTGGAGTTTCCGGGGATTTTTTCAAGTTTGTAACATCTAAACAGAGGAAAGTCTTCCCGGAAAGCATCCCCTCTTCGGCAGATCGCCCACTTGTCACCTTGCCGTATACAAATAAATAAAACCTAGAAACGTTAGAGTATCATAACAATACATATACATCGCTTTACAGAAACGTCCATGCTAAACACGTGTCAGAGCTAGTATGCACGAACAGCAGGTAATCGAAGAATTTGTATTCCGTCGACATTCTAACAATGAAACATTTATAAAATACTTCGATCGTCGTATTTGTAACTTCGTTCATCACCTCAGTCACTTCGTTTTCTTGTGGGACAGTTTATTATTTTATATAATAGTTTCTATGTAAAGTATTAATTGAACAATTCTAATGCGTACGGTACATTACAAAGCGATAACTACTCGAAGAATTAGGAAAGTAACCCGAATGAAACAATTAAATAAGAATTAATGGTCCCAAAAATTAACTACGGGAGAGAAAACTTTTATTATTTATTATAATATCGTTCACCTTTATTTCGAACGTGTCTGCCTATTCGGAATTAACTGAACGATATTAGAGGCGATTGTATAATTCACAAAACTAATTTTAATATTCTTCCCACTGTAATGAGGACTATACAAGAGACTTTAGCATATTATAATATTGATATATAAGATGTCGAATACGAATGCAAAATAATTAAAATATATTTATTTCCATAAAATTTTGTCTACGAATTAAAAGGTTTAAAAGGAATAGACGAACAATAATGCGAACATAATGGTAAAAAAGAAACACCTGTAGGTAACAAACGCGTGACGTCGAAGCTATTGCCGGAAGCTGTTGTTTTCGAGTCTGTCACGTGAGAAATTTGGAATTTTAAAAGCATTAAACATCCAACATTCTATTTAATGCGTTTTGAGAGTATTATAAAATTATTTATAACAGAAAAATAACTCAAATAACTTCAAACAAATTTTTGATAATAAAATACTCTTTTTACTAATTTTAGAACGATTGTAATTATTTATCATTAATATAATTACCCTTAACTTGGAATAATTACGGGAAAATTTCCAGATTGTAAAATTCTACGCTTTCTTACAGTCATCCAAGGAAGTATCTCCTCTTCCGCGAGTCACCCACTTGTCACGTTGTCGTATACAAATGAAAATATTTAGAAATTTTATCCAGTACGAATGGGGTTCAAAATTCTAACGACGGTGACATCGAACTAGTTGATAAGTCATATTATGATCAAATCGAATATTTTACGGGTTCCGTGTAGTTGCCCAAGCTATTGGGATAACGTTTTCAATTTTTGTTTGAGTTTTAAAAAATTCCCACGTTAGATTTTGATGATTTTCGTATCGAAATGCTCAGCATAATTCTGGCGTGTGTGTAAATTATATTTTGAAAAATATAATCAACTCTCAGATAAGATATAATAAAAAAAAAACTCAATCTTTGACGCTTTATAACAATGAGGTATTTTGACACGTTTGAGCGCCGTTTCTTGGAATATAAAGCCGGACAGTCGCTTCATATTTCTGCAGAGTCCGGTGAATTTCGGTTGAACTACAAAACAGTTATCCGAGTTCTAAGAAAAAAGAATCGAATTTACGTCCCTCATCCCCACTACATGGCTCTACGTTACCTAGCTCTTCCATTGCCTCTGCTGTAACTGCGTGCCCGGGTTCTGTACGGATTTAAACCAATTGTCCCTTTCTTTCGTCCACATATAATCAGTTACTCTCAATTCCTCCCTCTCATCCCGTGGCAAATTTTCAACTTTTATGTAACTATCTTAAATATGTTTTTAGTCGTGTAAAGCGACTGACCGACGTTATGTTTCAGTCACAATTCCTTCAGTCCAGACTGGACAAAATCTCAATCGCGGGTGGTTCGAACGAGTGACTCCAATTTAGCCAAGACTTTTCCGGCTTAAATACCAACCGATTTTATTTCTTACTTTTCACTTTAGTTTAAAGTAAATAAATAAACTAAACTAAAGAAAACGGAACTAATTTCTTTATTAGACCTTTCTCTTTTATTTGTACTTTTAATCATTTTTTCTTTTCTCAACAATAAATCACTTATATTCTTTCATTTGTGACGTGTCAGTACTCAGACTGCTCGTCCAGGTTAACTACATCGATAAACATCGTCTCCAGTTTCTCCGTGTTAACAATCTAGTATATGATTAATAACTAGAAGAAAAATTCCAGTCAGTGTTATAAAACGACGAGAATTTTTTTAAACGTTCGATCGCTGTTTCTTATTTCTATTTTAAAAATTATCGACGACGTTAAGGTCTATCCCCAGAAAAGGCTTGGAAAGAACTCCAGCAACGACCTTTAAAATTGTGTGTGGCACCATCTGTTAAGAAATTAGAATTTTATTTTAAAATATATGATATATTTTTAAAACTTTCTATATTTCTAATTATTATAAAATGGCAAAAAGCTTAAATCTGAGCATAAAAATCAGTTTTATAAAAAAAATTGTAAATGGTTATAACGAATAAAACCGTCATTAAGTCAGATCCTACTGGAGATATAACACACGATCCCCCTTTATCTTTCTACCCGGTAGATCTTTAACAACCAAAATTTAATAGCATCAATCCCTCAATACAGAAACCTCTCTGCAAAATTTCAGAAATTTTCGACAAAAGCAAAATTATTATTAACACTCGAACGGGGTGAACAAAATCGTGCTACACACGTACATACAGAAAAACTGATTCTGCATTTCTCGACGATTCGAGATTTCCCGAGTCCGAAAATGTAAAAATCCTGGGGTCATTTTTTTTACTCATCCTTACACTTTTCCTCTGTTACAGCCTATATAACAAGGGGAAAGTACTGTAACGGTCTCTGAATAATATTTGTATTAATATCGTGAATATTTATAGTTACGCTTTTATATATTTACAGATATATTAACTTTTATAAAATAGATTATAATTATTTGTAAATTAAGAGTAAAATTTACTTCTAATTTTACGTACGATATTATAAGATACCGGTAAATGTTTTGTCCAAACAATTGTTTTTCTTTGATAACTATTATTATGTCAATTCGTACGTCAAATCACGATGTACAATTCGGTGGGCGCTCGGCGACTGTACAGTACGTACCGCCAACCGAAGGCGACATCATTTTATAAAGACAAAAATCAGTCTTTATATAAACTGTTACATTAAGGAATATAATTAAACCATTTACTGCCTTATTTTTAAATAATTGCTTTGGAGGAAAGCGTAGAACTTTACAATCTGGCAATTTTCCCGTAATTATTCCGAGTTGGGGGTAATCATATCAATGATAAATAATTACAATCGTCTTAAAATTAGTAAAAAGAGTATTTTGCAACTTGAACACAAACTATATGGTGTATTTTCTCGGACACGTGGCAAATTTCATCACTCAGTTGATACGTGTATTAAGTTTTGTACACGTTTCGGGCTGTTGACGCCCCTCTTCAGCCAACTTTAAATCACAGATTTTTGCAAACATAAAATTGTTTTAAAACCTCTCTGTACATTAATTAATTTTTTATCATCTAGTCGATCTTTTTTCATCGAGGCCAGAGATTCTGTTGTACAAACGAATTCTTATTGGTTTTGTCGCGTATGACTCTATTCATTTACATAGTGATGTGGTAGATGGGCCACCTCGTGGCAATCTTCTGTTTATAGGCATTAATTTTTATTTTATTATTTTACATAAAAATAATTTACTTTTTAGTTTATATAGAAATAATTTACTTAGTTCCAATTTATAATATGCTGAGCCAATTTTCGTTTATTTTTATACTAAAGTTTTTATTTATACATTCCTTACTTTTTATAATTTTAATGCTTTCTTTAAACTTTCTTTAATATGTTTCCTTTTCTTTACGAAGGATCTCCACATTATCTTTATCTATTTTGCAACCGTTTAGAGTACAATGGTCGTGAAAAACGGAATTTATTCTATGATATTTTAAGTCGGCTATATGTTCTTTTAATCTGACTCCCAATTTTCTTTTTGTTTCTCCTATATAGTGCTTATTATTATTACAAGTACAAGGGATCTTATATACTACGTTTTTAGCTTCAGTTATTGCTTGTTGGTTTTTCAATGGGTTGAGGTGTTTTAATCTGTTAGACAGTTTTTGGTATGACGGTGCAAGTTTAAAGTCTAGTTTTTTGATTTCTTTGTTAATTTCTTCGTATAGGCCTTTGATATATGGGAAAGCAGTGTACTTCGTATTATTTGCTTGTTCATTGTTATGTGGTATTTTTGGAGTATTTAATTTAATTTCCCATTTATTTAATAGTCGTTGCGGGTAGCCCGCTAAAAGAAATTTCTTTTTTAATTCAGCTATGTCCTTATGTATATATAACTTTTGACTTGTTCTATGTTTAATCTTAGAGTATTCCATTTTAAATATATTATATTTGATATGCAGTGGTATATTAGATTGATATCTTATTGTTATGTTTCCCGAACTTGGCTTCTTGAATGCTCGAAATTCTAAACTCTGTTTTAATCTTTTTATTGTGATATCCAAATAGTTAATTTCTTGACTGGTTTCTTCTTCTACTTCTACTTTGAATTTTATTGCTTCGTGTATGTTATTGATTTGTTTTTTAATTCCTTCTATCGCGATTTCTGCTTTATTATATATTAATAGAATATCATCAACGTATCTTTTATAGAATTTTACACCTCTTATGCTGCTAATTCTGTTATCTATATCTATCGTGATTAGTTCCGCTAATTTTGGTCCTATTACTGATCCCATGCTTATTCCATCCGTCTGTGTATAGTAATCTCCATCAAATTCAAAGTAGTTGCTTCTATATGTAAATTCTATTAAATTTATAATTTTTTAGTTTATCTTCTATTAAGTCCCATGTTATCGACGGATACATATCTAGCACATCGAGGCTAGCTATCCTAGAGTCTTCTTTAATACTGATTTGGTTTAGTTCTTCTATAAGTTCATCTGTATTTTTAATTGCGAATTGTGAGTTTTGATATTGCTTAAGCTGCTGTTTTAGAAATTTCTCTAAATTGTATAACATGGAATACTTAAAGTCTACGATTGGACGAACCTTTTCTCCTATTTTGTGGGTCTTTTAGTTGTATGTTTAGTTTTGGTGTACGTTCATTTCCTTCATTCAGAATAAACCACTTTTCGGTTTTGTTGATTTCATGTAGTTGCTCTAATTTTGTAATTCGTCTTTTAAGTTCTAAATATATAACTTCAATAGGGTTTATAGGAAGTTTTCTAAATTTGGTATTATTCGTTATTTCTTGTTTCTTATTTTTAACCCATTCTTGGGTAGCTATTACAATTTGTTTTGATTTATCAGCCTTTATGATCTCTATTTTATTTTCTTGTAAAAAATTATGTAATGCTTTGATTTGATTTATATGCTGGAAGTAGTTCTTGTCTTTAATTATTGATTTTTTTCCCTCTTTAGTTACATATTTTTTAATTCTATTACTCAATTTCATTTGCATAATACTTGAATCTGCTTCTGGAAGATTATTACATAATTTGTCTAAATTTGGTATTATTTCTAAAGTATCCCATTTATTCGGACCATTAAAGTCTAGACCTTTATATAATATTTCTTTGATGTTTGCTGGGATGTCGATTTTTGTTTTATTTAGAATAAGATTCTCTTTCCATGTGTTTATTTCGTCTATGGTTGGATATTGAAATTTCTTAACTAATCTTTTATATTTGTTTTCTTCATATTTCTGGCTATGTTCTATTTGTTCGTTGGTGATTTCTAAATGCCCCGATTCTTTCTTTACGTTAATTTTTTGTAAGGTTCTTTTTAATCTTCTAATCTTAATGTATTTATATTGTATTGCTGCTCTTAAAATTTTAAAATTGATATAATTTCTAGTTCTTGTTGGTATTGCATCAGCAATTGATTTAGGCAAGGATAATGTCTTGAGAAGTTTCCTTTCAGTGAGATGTGTTTTAAGATATTTTAAGTCTATAAAAGTTCTATCGATCTCACCTTGTACTTTGGTCTTGTATCTGTTGTCTATATGCCGACTGTTTTGCATCTTCTTCTGGCGAATTATGCCGTTTCTGTTTTCTTAATTCTTATTGTAGTATTTATGAAGAGGGGCGTCAACAGCCCGAAACGTGTACAAAACTTAATACACGTATCAACTGAGGAAAACTTAGTGATGAAATTTGCCATGTGTCCGAGAAAATACACCATATAGTTTGTGTTCAAGTTGCAGAATAAGCACCGGCAAGGTTTCATAAATACTACAAAAAGAGTATTTTATTATCAAAAAATGGCTTGATGCTATTTGAGTTATTTTTCTGTTATAAATAACTTTGTAATACTTTCGAAACGCATTAAATACAAAGTTGGATAATTAATGCTTTTAAATTTTTCATGCGGCAAACTCGAAAACAACAGCTTCTGGCAATAGCTTTGACGTCACGCGTTTGTTACCTACAGGTGTTTCCCTTTTATCATTGTGTTCGCATTATTGTTCGTCTATTCCTTTTAAACCTTTTAATTTGTAGACAAAATTTTATGGAAATAAATATATTTTAATTATCTTGCAGGCCGTACTATAGATTACCACCTATGGAATTTCGAGGCTTTGAGTGTATTTCTGAACTGAGGGGACCGAGACGAGTTTAACGATACCCTACTTTTGGACCGGAGACAAAAACAAAAGAAAGTTATCATATTTACGATTTCTTGCCTTTCGCAGTGCATTCCGTGCCACTTCAGATTTTTCTGCCGCCTAGGGTGACGGTCATCTCCCGAAGGGATAGGTTAGGTGTGTTGGACGAGCCGCGATAGCAGTGCGTAGTACTAGCCGTAGGTCCCGAGGTCGAGGAGCGCGAGGGTGTGCGAAAAGGACTTAACTCGAACTGCAGACGATCGGTGAATCGTCATCGACAGTGCTCGTGAATCAACATCTATCTCTGTTGAAGGTATATATGGCCGACTTACCGGACTGCCTGTTAAATGTGCTCGGGCAATATGACTAGTGCCGCATTCCATTTATGACAAAAGTTCGTTTTTGAATTTTTATTTGCTGTAAATTTGTTCACTCCTTTCCATAAAAAATATTTTTTTTCAACTCATCCCTTATTATTATTGAAAAATATTATTCATTCGAATTGAAAAAAGCTTTTTTCGTTTTTTTTTCAATATTGCAAAGTTGTTTTATGGCTGGCACCCTTCCCCCTGGATAGCCAACTACACAGCGGCCTACAGGGGCAACGAATGGCTTTTCTGCATGGTTTATTTTGAAACACGGCACTGCGCGTAATGCAGCGTACAGTTGCCACGAATCAGTTAACTTGTTGTGACGATGTAGGTATTGATTGGTTTTTATTTACATAAACTAATTGTGTTTCGACGAATAAGATATTTGTTCACACCCCGTATTTATAAATTTATCCACAAAACTCCTTCTCCTCATGCTAAGTTATGGGCGACCCTTGTTTTGTATATTAGACGATATAATCCACGTTCGCATGCCTGTTGAGCTCAGAAAGATATATTATAGCGAAATGAATAGCCTTCAACGAATAAGGATCGACTCGGGTTTGTGGGATGGAAATTTTCATGGAAGAAGCCACGCATTCTTGGAGATAGTTTGTCAGCTACAAACATGTGCAAACAATTATAAATCATTATTCTCATCTATTTTTAGTCTGACTTTAGTAAATTTATATGCAAATTTTTATATGTAACGAATACGCTTGCTTTCAGAACATTCCTGCCATAAATCTATCTAAAACAAAGTACTTCCGGTTATTGTGGTACTTCCATAATAAGTAAAAAATATATGTATAATCGTTCATATAACAAGGTAATAATCAGTGGCGTGCCGTGACACTCGATGATAGGGAAGCTGCGTTTCTGTAAAAAGCCGACTTCCAGGGGCAATCAGTTAAATGCGCGTCAGTGATGGTCTAGGGTCCATTCGTACATGGGTGGTGGCCGTAGAGACAAAGACGACAAGTATCTGACAAAAACCGTTTATTTTAACATAAAATAAACATATACTATATACAAAATAGTATGCTTTAGGACAATCGGCCGTTCGGACGTCCCGAGCGTCGATGCGGTTCTTCGACGGTCGATCGAAGGTGGCCCCGGGACAGTGGCGTCGACGAGTCTGTAAGGCACGGGGAGACTTCGTCCGTTGGAGTCGGGGACACGGTCTAAGTCCGAAGTGGCACGGATTACGGGTTGGCACAATAGACGAAAAATTGTATTTTTTTTTTTTTTTTTTTTGCGCGTCGACACACGACGTTTTGGTTATTCGGAACGTTAACCGAGTGCCGGGTGTCCTCGATTGTCGGAGATTATATCCATCTCCGTTCTTTCTTTCGTCCATTTTGATCGGTCGTTCTCCCTCGATCACGCTTCCCGAGTGGTCGGTCCCCGGTTACTAAACGTAACGAGACTCTTACCCGGAGCGCGAGAAAAGTCAAAATCGAAGACGAATTCGATCTTCTATCGATCATAAGACGACTTCCTTCCGCGATTTACGGTTTCTGCCCGGCAGTTTGATAAAAACAATGGGTGTCCGACTACAAACGACTTTTACCTATGTTTTTTTAAACTAATAAATTTTTCTCTAAATTAACCGTTTTTTCGCGTCTTTCGTGACGGGTCAGACCCGTCCGGTACATGACATTTCCATAAAGTTTTAAACAAATACCGGAAATGACAAAAATAAACAATTTATGTATTTTAGTTCTAAAATACAAATAATACATACATAATACAAATTGATACGATACAAACAATGATTATAAAAAATTCAAAAATAAAGTTTTTGTAAACTAATTCTATTCGGCGATTTTTTCCGCCAAGTCGTTAATTACTTTATCATAAAAGTCGCCTGTCGTCGACTCCGTCAACGTGTTTAACAGCTCTTTTTCTATCGGAAGCGACGCTAGCGACCACGATTTTTCCTCCGACCGAGTGTTCCTGGCCAATGTACGAATTCGCTCCGTGGTCGAAAAACTGCGCTCGGCAGACCCACCGGTAGATGGTCTCGTAAAAATTAACGATATTAAATCGTATAATTCTTTTAGTACGTCTTTGTTCGGATCGACATTAATTATAATACGTTTTATGTCTAAGAGTTACTTGTCAATAGGCTATAGTCCGGACACGAATATAAATATTGCGATTCGCTACGTAATTTAGATAAATCAAAAAATTTCCCATAAAATTTACTTAATTTAAAGAATTAAAACACGCTTGGAAAAATTGTTTTTCGTAATATTAAAATTATTAACGTCTAAAAGTGATAAAAATTCTAAAGATTTTATGTCGGAAAATCTGTCAATATAATTACAGTAGAATTAAAAGAAAATTATAATTAAATATAACTTTGCTAAAAAACGTACGTAAAAATAACATCGAACACTCTACTTTTTAAATCTTAAACAATTCACTTAGTCAGACAGCTCCCTATCCAGTGGCTAGGGCAGTGGTTCTCAAAGCGGGTGCCGCGAAATTTTTAAATAATTAAATTAAAATTACTTAAAATAATGTGAATTAAAGTATTAAATTAAATAAATAATTAAAACAATTATAAAAAATGAATATTGTTTTTTTTTCTACTAATCTTGTTACGTCGCCACTTGTCTCAATGACTCGTTAATTGGCGAAACGTAAATACTATTTTTTAAAAAAAACGAACTAGTTACTAATTGTCTGTTCTTCTGTTCCTGCAGCGAGTAGAAGTGCGATATAAATGCGTTGAATGCAGTAAGTAGTTGTTTTTATTATTGTTGTATGTTCGGACAATAACGAGAAAGCATCGTATACAAATATTTTTCTTCTTTACAACAAGAACAAATAAATTATTAACTTGTAATTAAATTTTATAATAAAATATTGAAGTGAATTATGTCGTTCAATATTATGAATAATTTTTTTCATTAAAAAAAGAAAACCTGAAGATTCTAATGATCGAGAAGTGGTTACTGGTAGCAAAGCTAAGGAATCAATTAGCACTAGTAAATCATCAAAAATTCAGAGCTCATTTTATCTCCAGATATAATAATAACTTTTGTTTGAATATTTTTGTGTTGTTTGGAAATAAACTTACTTTAAAAAACTTTTATTTTTTTCAAAGACTTTTCATCCTTCATATCTTTACTAACCGTAAAAAAGCAAATAATAATAATAATAGGGGTGCCGTGAATTTTATTTAATAATTTCAGTGTGCCACCAGACAAAAAAGTTTGAGAAACACTGGGCTAAGGGATAGAATCGTTGGAAGCGTTACGGGTGTGTAGTTTCCACCGGCTAAACCGGCTTGGTTGGTGCTCTGTAAAGCGCATGCGCCGATGCCGTGGCTGCTTTACACCATTCGGTTATTCTCGCCGTGAAAGTCGTCTCGGAAGCGCTTCCATTCGCCATTGATATTCGAATATACAATAGCGATCTTATCGTTTTTTTCACACGTAGTATAGAAATTTGTAATAAGATACATAATGCGGTTATAATAAAATATTAATTTTAATTCATTCAAACTACGTTAAAATATGAAAATTTATATTTTAGAAAATACGAGGGAAGGTCATTGGAAGGTTGGATGCGGCGCTTCCACCGCTTCCAATGACGGCACGCCACTGGTAATAATCCATTATTATTGTGCATTGTTATTATAATAGTATAAATAACATATAAACAGAATCAAATATACACCATCGATACAATGAAGTGTGTTGACACTTGACCTACATTTAGCAACACAATCACCCCCTTCAAAGCGATCGCATTATCACTATAGGTTGTATTATCTCTCTACGTCGGTTTAGAAAGCTGCAGTTTTGTGTGTGTGAAAAAATACACATATCTATGCAACATATAACAGATTGATCGAATGTTTATAAAAGAGGGGTTTGTTTGATTTTTTGAAAATATTGAACTTTATAAATTTTTGTAAACGTACATAATATTTTACAGTCAACGATCATAAACGCTGATACATTATTCATAATTTTATATTATTATTTTTTTTTTTTTTTTTTTTTTTCTTTTTTTTTTTTTTTTTTTTAACTCTTTCCGCCCTGTGGGCACTAAGAGGGCCTCTTTTAGTAGGCCCATTATGGGTTCGGCCAGGCCCACAATGGGGCGACCGGGTGGTGAGGGACGGGGCCCGACATATCCGAACGGACCACCCCCCGAAAAATTCCTGGGGATTATTCGACCCGCTCGGATTCGATCCCGGGTCCCCCAGAGCGGTAGGCTGCCACCTTTACCGCTCGGCCCATTATTCATAATTATATAATATTATTAGTGATGTAACGAATATTCGGTTACTACCCGGTATTCGGCCTATTTTTCGCTATTCGGCCGAATACCGAATACCTGAAAACAGGAGTAAGAAATAACAAAAACACAGTAAATTAATCATTTTGGTAACTTTTATTAATGCCGAACATTAAATTATAATTATTAAAGTTAATAATAAATAGCATCTAACTCTAGTATTAAATTATTTCGTAATTAAATAATATTATAGCCTTTATCTAGCCTCTTTATCTTATGGCATTGATGGCGTATAGGTTAGAATGTATCGGGCATTAATGTTATTGTTTAGTTAATTATGTTATATTCGTATTCGCGTATATTTTAATATTTGTACGATATTTTAAAATGAGTTACGAAATGTTTTATTGAAACTTATCGTATTTAATGAAAGAATTATTTATCTATTTCTAGAAGACGAGTAACTAATATATCATTTATTTTATATATAAAGCAAAGAATGAGCATTTTTCATTATATACAAAAGATAACATTTGAAATTATGTTAATTTTAAAAATATTGACAAAAACAATAGCAACAAAATATCATACAAAACTTCACAAATAGAAACTCCCCAATAACATATTTGAACTGTTCCACAACTGGGGAGAAACTAGACCATATTATGTCACCACTAAAGTATATCCTTAGGGTACTATTCAGTCTACAAATACGTAGTAAAAACAAAATTTTAGTGTTTAATTAAAGAGTTAAGTTATTTTATTTGCAATCGATCATTTTATAAGTTATAACTTACATCTAAATATCAACAACTGCCGAATCGTATCGGGCTATTTACGGCTATTACATAAATTATAAACCAATTTGGTACTAGAGGTAGACGTTAGGCTCCATCTCATATTAAGTTTAATAATTATAATTTAATTAATTAATTTAAATAATTTAGACTTAATGGAAGAAAAAATCGTAGTGACAGCGGGCCAATAGAGAGCGCGGTGCGCGATCCTTGCCATAATGCGGTTTGCGCGCCAATTTTCGTACGTGCGTTAATCAAGCCGAATAGTTTGGCCGAATATTCGGCCATTCGGCAACGCTCCTGGCCGAATATTCGGTATTCGGTTGAGGCCGAATATACTATTCGTTACATCACTAAATATTATCATACAAATAAAAGCATTTATATAGAACTTATAAAGATCTGTTTGCAATTATGAAGTCTTAGATGACATATGAGTAATAAAGTCATTAGAGTTTGGTAATTGGACACTCTTTAGACTATTGTCCTGTAAATAGAAAGGTTTCCGATAACATTTCAACTTATTATGTATATTTGTGACAGTTTTTTTCGAAACATTTTCATGCATACTATAAAATAATATTTTAGTAAAAGAATATATGTTATTCGTATTTCTTTACATTTATTTACGTATCAAAACATTTATATAGAACTTTTGAACACCTGCAAGTAATTATCAATTCCCAGATGGGAAACTGATGATAAAACTGCTGCTGGGAAATGTTTATTGTACTGTAAGTACAAAGGTTTCCGATATCGGGGTTCTCACCTGTCACCTGCAATAAGACATGTCGGATGGTTGTTCCTAGAATTTCTGACCCTTCGTTCTTCTTTCGAACAATTCTGTACGTTTTCACTCATAGTTCTGCTCTTGATTTGTGCAGTGGATTACCTTCTTTGCTCTTGATTTTGTGATATTTTTGTGCCGTTGTTTTTTGGTTTTGTATTGCTACTACTAATCAAGTAAGTTACTTATCGTTATAATAGTTTCGGAGACTAGGTTTATCGCGCGTAATATAAAATAACGAAGTTCAGATAATTTACTTTGTTGGCAGAATGTCTTCCGATTCTGATTTCGAATATGCCCGTGTCATCAAGTGGGTCTGAGGGGAGTAGCGGGTCGAGTGGGCCAGGAGATTCAGACACGAGCTACCAGGATATCCCATCGACATCGACGATAAGGGCCTGGTGCCCACTAGATGTGAATAATCCGCCTTTGGCTCCTCCGCGTTTTCCTTCTGTGGGAAACCGTGGCGTGAAGGTCAACGTTGGAAACACGTCAGACCCCTTAGAATATTTTAATTTATTTTTCGAAAGAAGTGTAGTAAATCATATTATGAACGAAACAAACAGATTTCAATCCCAACGACCACAATCTTCAAGCAGTCGGTGGAATCCACTGACTGCAGATGAATTTTTTGTATTTTTGGCTATATGTATATTGCAATGTATACTCAGAAAATCCGAGGAGAGGATGTATTTGACGCAAGACGCCAAATTACATACCCCGTTTTTTGGCAGAGTGATTTCGAAAAACAGATATACAGAAATAAAAAAGAAATTTACATTTCATGAACAATGACATTTACAACCCAGATACACACCCAAATCCTGAATTACACAAAATTTGGCCGATAATTATAGATCTAAATTCAAAATTTTCGCAATTTTATATACCGGAAAGAGACATATCCATTGATGAAAGTTTGATGTTATACAAGGGTCGTTTTGCGTGGAAACAATACGTTCCACAAAAACAGGCTCGTTTCGGTGTGAAATTTTACAATCTATGTGAGTCCGCATCAGGATATTTATATAAATTTCTAATATATACCGGCAAGTCTACAGTATTAGATGATAAATACAAACATATGCCAATCAGTTCACAGATTGTGCTGACTTTAGCTGATTCGTTGTTAGACAAGGGGTATAGAGAGGTTTCAAGGTCGCATGTCACGTGATAAAACACACGTTTGCTCCGCCCATTCGCCATTTTTGTGGTAGTTTTCGCTCGCTTAGCTTGCACGTAGTCTGTTATTCGACGTCTTTTTTTAGTTTAAACGTACAAAAATACTGCAGTTCTATTATCATGGATTAAGTTAAAAAAGATTCTTTTCTTGCAAGCTATTCTAGCAGTCTAACAGGACGAGATGCAGCTCTGTACGAAGAGAAAATTTCGTTATGTCAAGGCGATCCATACGAAGCCAGTTTATCAGACTTCGTCGTATATCAAGAGTTGTGGCCGAAAGTAGAATTTGGTGACATTATAAACTATTTGGTTTTTACAACAAATTTCTACACCCTGTCACAAATGAAAGCTTATAAATCTTTAGAGGCCCATAACTATTTAACAAGTGGCTGGGTTTCTCCTGATATAAAAGTAAAAGTAATTAATAACAGCGAAGTAATATTGCTTGGAAAGATATGTTTTCTTTTGTTTGTTTAAACTCGTGTTTTTACGTATTTCTTAAGTAAGAATTTTTGTCTGAAAGTAAAAGTCTAATTAAAAACAGCCGTGGAAATTTTTTAATTCAAATTGTTCAGTACCTTTATTTTCTAGTTGAAACTAGCATATAATAAGTCTACTTGCTTTTCGTTTTAACGTGTAATGTTTATAAGTTTGCACTAGCTAAAGCCTGAAATTACGTTAGTTATTCGTTTATAAATGCATTATACCTAACTAAATTAATATAAGCAAATCAGTAAACTCTTTTAGGTTTTAAAATATAACTTAGTGTTTATTAACGTAAATATTGAAATGAAATGTTTCTGACAAACTCTTGTATTGATATTCACTTTATTCGTAACGAAATTTTTCCGGTTAATTCTCGAGAGCCATGCAGTTTGCCTTCGTCGTGAAAGCTCCTCAGTTTGAGATCCTTGATGACAAATAATGCCGGGAATTTTAAAAAATGATGTTCCTTTGTTCTTGAGTGAACTAGCATTACACCCAATTACACAACAAATCACCATAGTGATATTCGCGACGAAAAAAACAACACAAGAACTCCAGTTAAAACGCACGTGAACACACACAAAACGTAAACAAGTCACAAACAGTCACAAAGATGGCGCTGGACAATTGCGCATGCTCATGACGTCGACTTTAGCTGATTCGTTGTTAGACAAGGGGTATTGTCTAACAACAGATAGATTTTTACTCTTCCCCACAGTTGGCAGATCATCTTATTACGTGCAAAATGGATTTTTATGAAACCGTACGCACGAATAGACGGGAGATTCCACCAGCAATCCATAGACAGAAATTGAAAAAGGGCGACAATGGCTTATCAGAGAGGTAAGCTTATGGTAATGAAATGGCACGACAAGCGAAGTGTAACTTTACTGTCTACATCCACAATCCTGCCATGGTAACCACAGAAACATGCCCGGTAAGTCAGTTGTAAAGCCACAAGTCATTGTCGATTACAACAACACAATACAGGGTGTTGACCTTTTAGATCAACATCTCCATGACTATCCAGTGGCGAGAAAAGGTGGGAAGTATTATAGAAAAATATTTTTTCATTTAGTTGATTTTTGTTTGTACAATTCTTATGTCATGTATAAGAAAAATGGTGGCCAAAAAAGAAATTTATGTTTTCGAATGAGTCTTATTGACCGACTATAGAAACTTACCACACCGAAACGAGGGTAACACATCAAGGTCGGCTAAGACTAACGGAAAGACATTTCCCGGACTTCGTTTTCTTACTTTTCTATATTCTTTTTTCGTCGGCAGACTGGCCTGCACAGTTGCAATACATTGTGTATTCACTGGTCCTATGACACTTTTTCACTATCCTTCTCCCTCTCTGTGGACCTTTGGTCTGCCCCACATTTTGTTTCCCCCTTCTACAGGTTCACTCCCCTGTATAAGGCTGCCACTCTTCCTCTTCCCCTCTGTTAGTGTCTTCTACTTGCTTTGGTCTTAGCCTAAATCCATGGTCAGTAGCTGCTCCTTTTGAAATTGTGCTGTGTCACACCATTTGGATACCTTCTCTGGATTACGACACCGTTGGACCTCTAGGCATTGTGTTGCCTATGTGCTTTGTGTGTGTGCAGTTCCCCTCCACTTTAGGTGTTCACCTATGGCCATAATGGATCTACTGCTTCAACATCAGCATCCCTGATGCTCATGGATACATTGGGACGTGTTGCAGTGGAGCAACCCAGCAACCCAGTAACTCTATTGTGAAAGTAGATGATCATGGATCTACTGCAATGCCCGAGCCACCTATGGATACTACTGGTACCACATCTGGACTACCCAACCCAAGGGATGAGGACTATCTAAAATCCCTGACCACGAGGTGCTCAATCCGGATAGCAGTGAAAGAAAGAATAAAGATAACAGACATCATCGACACGTGTGAAAAAAATACTAGGACAGAAAGGAAAAATGAAACAAATATGCATTAAACCAAAGAACATTGTGGAAGTAGGCTTTCACAGCGTTGAAGATAAAGAAAAGATGATCAGCCAGACCATCAAGATAAGATAATTTTGATTACTTATGCAAAAGTTTGAAGGAAGATCTTATTATTGTTACTATTAAGCATGTACCGGCAGAAGGCGAGAAATGGTTAATAGAAAAAGCATTAGCCCCATATGGGAAAGTAATTAAGGTTCTTGTGAACACTATCACACACAATAATTATAAATACCATACAGGCACTTTTAGAGTCACTATGAAAACCAGAAAACTTCTATGTAATTATATGGAATTTCTGGGTGATAGGGTAGAACTAATTTATAAGGGCATGAAAAAACAGTGTATTAGATGTGGGAGCTTAACTCATATGATTAAGAATTGTGACATTAAGTTATGTCATAGGTGTAAAAGCCCCCATCACTTGATCAAGGATTGTCCTTGCTGCTACAACTGCTACCAAGTACACTACACGACAAGTACAGTAACTGCCCAGTGCCAACCTTTTCTGAGATCTTAAAAAGAGGGGCTAGAAAAAAGGGTAATGAAAGCAAAAGAGAAAAGTGTAGAAAGCACTAAAAGACAACTAGAAAATAATGAAAAAGAAAACAGGGAGCAAAATAATGCACAGGATAGTCAAAAAGAGGGAGAGGGAGAAACAGCCATAGAACACAATACAGAAAAAGAGGCAAAATTCAATAATAAACTAATTAAAATTAAATCTGTAAATATCTCTGGCTTCAGGGACCAAATCAAACAGGTATATCTGATTAATGTAATTCTTACTGATAAAACTGACATTCTTATGCTGCAGGACACCAACATCTATGATCATCTATGATTTTTACGACCTAAGAAAGTTAAGGAAGCTCTTCATAAACTACAACATTTATGCCTCCTTTGCTAGCAGACGTAGTACTGGCACGATAACAACGATACATTAACATATTAAAGTAGATGACTTTAGAACCGACTCAAAGGGAAGAATCTTAGCAATTGACATTAAATCACTGACGTGCCTGCTAAAGTAACCAATATTTATGCTCCCACAAGAGCTGCTGAAAGAAATGTATTCGTTTAATTCATTGAAGAATACTCAAGCGGGTGGAGAGACTTAATCATAGCAGGAGATTTTGTGTCCTGAGCCAACTAGATAAAAAACACGCCACTTCTAAAGGATAGCTCTAGAAAAAATCTTACAGAATTAATATCAAATCATGATCTTCATGACTCTTACCGACTTTTATATCCCCCAGTCCAATGGTTTAACATGGGAAGGACAAGGTATCAAAGAGAGGTTAGATAAAATATATTTTAATAAGAAGGACAATAGGAAAGATTAAAAATATCACTATAAATGACCTGACATGGGAAGGAAAGAAAATTATTGACCATAAAATGATAAGCATGGAAATTTTACTAGAAAATAATAATAAAAGGATGGATAAAATAAAAATAAACAACACAATCCTTAATGATAAAGAATTTGTAAAAGAAACAAAAAACTTACTAGAATATAATAAAACAAACATCACATGGGCCATGAAGAAAAAGGATATCCTACAACTAGCAACAAAAACTTGGATGAAAATTAAAAAGAAAAGGTTTAACAAGTTAAAAAAAAACTACAAAGAGAGCTCAGCCTCAACATAATCAATCACAATAACAATACTAATCAGATAGCAGTGGCGTGCCGTGACATTTGATGACAGGGAAGCTGTGTTTCTGTAAGAAGCCGACTTCCAGGGGCAATCAGTTAATTGCGCGTCAGTGATGGTCTAGGGCAGTGGTTCTTAACCTTTTTATACTCGCCGCCCACCAAATATTTCATAGTTTTTTGTGACCCCCATTTTTTAATAATAATTTATATTTGATAATTTGATAATTTATCTATAATAAATTGATTTTTTTATTATTGCTTTATTTTTTATATAATAAATGTAAATCATAACTTTATTATTTCATTATCTATTTAAATAACATTCAAACTTCACAATTAAACACGAAAACTCATTAATTTTTAACAGAAAATAAAATAAGAAACACGTCGGTAAATCGATCCAATGTCGATGCTAAAACTAAACTAAAACTAAAACGCCCACTTGTGGTAAGGATTTTGCATATCTTTTGCAAAAATATTTAAATTTTCAAAGCCTACTATTTTTCCTAATTATTTTTAAAATTCCAAGCATTAATAGTTTCTTAAAATTGCTTTGGAATAAAAGAAGTAAATACTGCGGTGTAAGTAGCATATTTGCATTTATTTCTTCTGTACTAACAAAGTTGTATGTAGGAAGAAATACAAAATAAATAAATAAAAACTAAATAGGAAAACTTTATCTTTCTTATTTCACTTTTCGATACGATATTCGGATTATACATCAATTTTCTTTTTATTATATTCCGAAGGAAATTTTGCATAATTTGGCGGCCCCCGGCAAACTTCTTACGGACCCCCAGGAGCCGCGGCCCCCCTGTTAAGAATCACTGGTCTAGGGTCTATTCGTATTCATTTGTTCGATAAGCCAGTAAAAACTGTAGACTTCTCTAAATGTATTTTTAATATCACAATTACATTCCGAATCGCTAGCCACGATATAAGGGCTAAAATTAAAAATAAATCATAAAAACTTACTCGGTGAAATAAAATGTGCGGTGGATATACATACCCGGTACAATGTATTGTTCGATTGTATTAATATACTTTTAAAGAAAATTATAATTAAAATATAGCTTTGTAAAGAAACGTACATAAAAATAACATAAAATATTCTTTACTTTTTAAATCTTAAAACAATCCACTTAGTCAAATATCTCGATACGAGTAGCTAATGGATGGAACTAGTGACGGTCCAGGTAGGTGTGTAGTGAGTGTGTGCGTGCCAAATCCCGAGGGTACCGATACCGGTCGATGTCAAATGCCTCTTTTGTCGCATCACTAGTATATCTCAAAGGACGCCACAGGGCTGTTGTAAATTTTAAACGTTTCTCACCGTAGCTGTAAAAATCTAACTATGTTAAACTTAATAGTCATTCGTTTTCTAACTAATTCGTTTTAATACCGGGTGTACACGGAAATCAGTTTCCCACTGTACTGAGCGAGTGATTGGTTCTGTTAAGCTTTTGTTGAAGTAAAATTCTGGCTCTTTCAACAGGGTTTTATTTATGTCCCCATTCCCTAATCTCTTAATTATTTACTCACTTCTTAAGTAGAAATAAGTCGAAACCAGTTACTTTGTACCTGAATATCTGTAGTCTTGGGAAAACAGCGGAAAGACAAATTTTTATGACAACGGATATATAAATCGTAAATTTAAAGAAAATAAATTCTAGAGCTTTTTTTTGTACCATTGTATGTACTGTACGTCTCATTCATTAAATTTGGTTGTAAATGATGCTGCCAAAGTAACAGTTAATTTTTTAACACTGTACTAGAATTGTACACGTTTTTTCTGCATCCCCTTACAGATGGGACATACTAAATCGTAATATCACCGGTTTAACATCGAAATCCGTAAGTAATATAAGATGGGAGAGCGGAATAAACGCAGAATAAATATATCAAATATTTTAATGGAGTTTTTTTAAACTCCTGTCAACTCTACAGAACTATCATAAAAACGTGCCAGTAAACTCCTATCGGTTGGGTTGTTATAAATCTAGTCTAGGGTGGGCAACCCTTTTTATAACATGGGCCAGAATAAATTTTACGTTTTTTTCCGCGCCGTAGTAGTTAATTGACGCCTTCTTGTGACTCGTAATTTTTTTAGTCTGCAAATATGAAATAAATAAATAAAAAGTTAATTACTACATTTATTTCTCTTATCGTTTTCGAAAATTACAAAGAATTGGAAAAATAACTAATTAATAGTTATTTTTCCAATTTAATAATCTATTAAAGATCTCGCGGGCTGGATAGAAACTTTTCGCCAGCCGTAGCTGGCCCGCGGATTGCCCGCCGTTGATCTAGTCTGCTCGTGATTCACATAATCGGGCGAGGGTGGCCGAATATCTAGCAGGCAGGCTAACAGCCCACAACCGCTCCGGGATATAAAGTCGCGTACTCTTTACGCGTGTGTCGCTTCTACCAGCTAAACCGTGACGTTGGTGCTCTGTAAAGCGCAGTCGCCAATGCCTATAATCTGGCTGCTTGGAAGTTGACAGGCAGGTGGCTAACAGCCCACAACCGCTCCGGGATATAAAGCTGTACTCTTTACGATGTGTCGCTTCTACCGGCTAAACCGGGTGAGGTTGGTGCACTGTAAACCGCATGTGCTAATGCCTATATAATCTGGCTGATTGGAGACTGACCCGGTTTCGACATTCCTTCCGCCACCGAATTATTCGAATATACAATAGCAATCTTATCGTTTTTTTTTCACGTGTAGTATAGAAATTTGTAAAAGATACATAATGCAGTTATAATAAATTATTAATTTTAATTAATTCAAAGTACGTTAAAATATGAAAATTTATATTTTATAAAATTCAAGGGAAGGTCATTGGAAGGTGGAATCGGCGCTTCCATCGCTTCCGATGACGGCACGCCACTGTCAGATAGGAAAAATAGAAAAAGAGATAAGCAATGAAATTGAAAATAAGGTCAGGGATAATTATACCTCCTACAAAATGAGCAGATTGGGGATAAACAGCAATGCTGAGAAAATCATCTTTAAGAAAAACAAGAAGAATAAAACCAAAATTGAAATCAATAGCATTACCATAAACAGTAGTATCACCAAAGATCCAAAGAAAGTCATCAATGAATGCAAAGACTTCTATACAAGACTCTACAAGAAACCCCAACACTAAAACCTGAATTACTGGAATGAAATTGTGGAATCCATAACACCTATAAAAGAGAAAAATAATAATGTGATAAATAAAGAGATCACCAAAATTGAAATAAAAAAAGGCAATTGACTCACTCCATACAAGAAAGACTCCAGGAGTAGACAGCATCCCTGCGGAGCTGTACAGATTCTTCAACAAAGACCTCACTGACGTATTCTACAGCCTATTCAAGCAAACTCCATTCGTGAACAATTACAATCAAGGAAAGATGATCTTAATCAAAAAGAAGTGAAAGGAAAATGGAAGAGTAGACGAATTCAGACCCATCACCCTCCTTAATGTTGATTATAAAGTTTACAGTATTATAATAGCTAATAGACTCAATAATCTTTTCCATGACATTATAGGATGCAGCCAGACAGCTGGCATTAAGAAAAGGGTTATACAGAACAACAACACAATGTTTCTAAATCTCCAGCATATCTATAAAAAAAAGGCAGTCCCCACTCTCCATCCTGTCAATTGACGTGGAAAAGGCGTTTGACACCATGAACAGGAACGTCTTATGGAAAATTTTAGAACTCTTTGGGCTAAACAATCAAGACACAGACATGATAAAAAACCTGTATAAGTCACCCAATATGAAAATAAGCATAAGTAATAGTGAATCAGACAATATCAAATGCGAAGCAGGTGTAAGAGAGGGCTGTCCTTGTTCGATGGCATTATTTACTATTTATATTGAGGCCTTGCTCCAGATGATAAATAAAGACAACTTAATCTCACCTGTCCACATACCAGGGATACAGAAAAAAATAAAATACATTGCCCATGCAGACAACATCAACCTTCTGATAACGGATAATGTTGCACTTAACAGAACGATAGACGAAATCAAAATCTTCAGTAGTATAACCCAAATGAAAATTAATGAAGTAAAGAGTAAAATGATAAATATCTTTGATAACATAAAATATGACAATACGAATATCAAAAACATGGAATCTATGAAAACCCTGGGTATATGGATTGGGAAAAATAGTAAAAACCTAAACATAAATGAGATGTATTACAAAATTAAGAAAACAATAAGTCAATGGGAAGATACATGGTTATATCTACCCAAAAGGATAATTGTGGCCAATAAAATAATCTTTGCAAAGATAATGTATCATCTTTATACTACAAAACTAACGAAAAAAGACATTAAAAAACTAGAAAAGCCAATCTTTAGATACATATGGCAAAAGGACTTCGAGCCTCTGAAGAGGAAGATTATGAAAAATAATACAAATAAAGGGGGTTAGATAGTACGGGACATTGAATAGCTAGAGTGCTCACTACAATTATCTAATAAGATCAATGCGCTCAAAAGCAACGACCACTCTTTGACGGACATCACAAGTTACATATTTGGTCCAATTGCTAATAAAATAAATCCACAAGAAAGAAGCCTGTCCTTTCTAATAGACAACAATAACGCCTTTAAGTACTGGAGAAAAATAGTTAATGAACTAATTGAAAATGACCAGATTGACAACTACATCAAACCCACCATTATATACAATAGCATTCACCCTCAAGTGGCAAATGACAGCCTAACAGACAACACTGTCAAATGGACTGAATGTTGGAATAATATCAGGATCCTCCCAGCAGAGTGGAAAGAAACATCCTGGAGGATGATAAATAATATTATAATGTCTAAAGCCTTACTCTACAAGATCCAACAGATAAAGAACAATAAATGCCCTCGCTGTGGTAAAGAAGAAAACAACATCCACATAGTTTATGAATGCAGTATTGCAAGGCAGAAGTTAAAGTGGTAAAGTATAGTGTACCAGCTAAGTTTAGTTTTGAAGCCTCTTTGCTTATCCTAAACCATATTTGGTTTAGGATAAGCAAAATCTTCAAAACTAAACTTAGCTGGTACACTATACTTTACCACTTTAACTTCTCAGTAAGAAACCAAAATAGATACCTTATTAACTGGATGATGGCAGCCACTAGAAGACTTCTATGGAAAGTTAGATGTGCTCTAATTTTCAATAATAATAAATGAAATGTCACACTATTGGCAAACAAAATCAGAGAAGAAGCCGACATGAAAATTAAAGCGGACATTAAGACTATGACGGAAAAAGACTTTGAGATTGCATATCAAGGCACTGAATCTGTAATATGGAAAAATGTCAATAATGAAATCATCCTTAATGACCAGTGGTAACTCACTATTTTGTTTTGCTGGGTTTACCTCTACCCCTGTTTTGTTATTACTTGTGTCTTCTGCTTTGACGGTTGTGTTATTTTACATTAAATCATTGTCTATGGATAAACTGTAATATTTACATGTGTCTCCTTATGGGACATGCAGCATACTATACTCTTTGTAGTGCAACTATTCTTATATCTAAATGTATTACCCATATCTCTATGTTAACTTGTGAATACATACCTATATGTAATGTACGGCAAATTCTGTTTAATGTAAGATTGTTTTCTTTCGACGGAACACCCATACAGTTGTCTTCCTTATACCCAACCTTTGTACATACTGTATTTATTTTTTCCCAAGGGTATAGGAATCCAGTCTGTGTATATCCTGTAGACGAAAAAGTTATATGTAAAACTAATAAGCAATTTTGTGTATTATACTAGTACTAATGTAAAATCTGCTTGAGCAGAATTGTAATTCTTGTGATGAAATAATAAACTTTAACTTAACAGTACAGGGGAAAAAAAAGAAAAAGAAACAGATTTTCTGCATGGAATACAACATTGCATTATGCGCAGTGCCGTTTCAAAATATATCACATGCAGCTGAATTTTTTATTTTTATATAATAGTTTTTTCTCTAATCTTATGCAAACTTATAAAAATATATTACATTCCATTTATTTTTCATTTATTATGTATAAAGTTATAGAAATGTACTGCATTTTATACATGTGATAGGCTTAGCAGAGAGAGCGACACAACTCCCAATCATCGCGCGATCGCTGGAAAAAAGTATGATAATTTTCTTATTTTTCGTCTCCGGTCCAAAAGTAAGGCATCATTGAACTCGTCTCTGTCCCCAGTTCAGAAATATACTCAAAGTCCCGAAATTCCATAGGTGGTTATCTATAGTATCCCCAACTTCAACAATTTAAAGCAATTGTAATTTGTAGAAACATATACACACGATATATAAATAAGAATGCTCATTTGTTTGTTCACTATACACTCCTAGGCCATTTGGCAGTTACATTTATATAGTAACCTAGATAATGTCGTACATCCCACCCCAAAATATCTATTGGATTTCTATAAATCAATTTCTATCCACATTAGATTTGCTTATTTACATGCAACACCTTCTATTGGAAACAAATTTAACAAAATAATAAACTAAATATAATTTAAATGATATAATTTTAATTATATAATATATATATAATTCACTTAATGATATAGCACAAAATAGACACACTATGTAATTATTGCAAGAGGTAGCGTATAGCACTTGCTTGTGTGAAATCGAGTGTTACCCCGTGAAAAATCTGTATTTGATTTTTTATTTCTGAACGATACTTTCTTAATTCTAATAAGCACCCTTCGGTAGTCCAGTGCATAAAACCACCAAATTCTGGTAGTTAGTCTTGGTTTCGGACATGGCCAACGGGCTGGCCACGTGCAGTTTTCCGGGTTTTCTTCAAGTTAGTAACACCTAAATAGGGTCCAGCTTCCCATAAAGATTTCTTGGAATGCATTCCCCCCAGTAGATCACTCACTTGTCGTGTTGCATTAACCAAATAAACCAAACTAATTCTAACGAGCGGTTATTTATTGCAGTTTGGCATTTTGACGATACCACAACTTTTCATCATAATGTTCTCGATTATTTTAGTGGTGTCTAGCCCCTGCACATTATACTTTTCCTGTTAGATAGTTAGCAATAAAATTGTGCCAGTTTTCCCGTTCTGGGAAAACTTTTGAATTGAAGTAACGTGACATTCCTATATAGTTAATCTGGACCTCGTACCCGAAGAAGCTTTCTGTATTTGGTCTGGACATTCACCTACTTGACCCCTTTCTCAAGATTATGAACAGATAAATTCCAACAGTCATTCACTTATAGGTTACAATTTTTTCAAATTGCAGTCCAATAATTTTTTCTATAAACGCAATATTTATGAAAACATACTTCCGACATAGTTCATACAATCTGTTGCCAAAATATAAACACTTTATTATAACATAAAATCTTGTAAAACTGAGAATAATTGCTTTTTTTAAATTTAAACAAGTCATACGATGTCTTTCGGACATTAACGATAGCAACTCAATTACGTGCGGAGCCATCACAACCTGTCTAACACGGATCACTTTTCAAATATTAATAGTAGACCAGTATTAATTAGTAGTGGTTGACCGTTCTCTCTTCGGGGAGGAAGTCAACTACTACTTTTGGTCGAATTAGTTCGATCCCCTTCCGTAACTCTGAACTAATATAACTAAACATTCGTGTCATTATTCGATAATTTCTGACATACAAAAAATTTATTAATACAACAACAAATTTTCTTAAAATGTTTATTTAACTATACATTAACAAAATACAAAGAAAAATATATATGCTAATTATCAATAAATATCCATAAAAAGATTCAATAGCTGCTTGTTATAACAACAACACCAGTAGCTTTTTAATTATTAAACAGTAAAACAGACTCAATGATAAAATAAAAGATTTATTATATTCTATATAATAAATGTCATGTTTGCTCCATTGTTATAAAACTACTTTAAGCCAGGGAATTAAGTATTGACAATATTTATGAAGTAATCATATTAATAAAAGAAATGAGGTAAAATAGCCAGTTCATACTAGCAAATAATATGAAAAGTTGAATTCGGTTTAAAAATTAAGCATATGAAATATCATTTGCACAAAAATTTAAAAGAATCTCTCTAAAAATTCATTATTATGATTATATAAAAACTCATTTTTTTGTTTCTTATTTTAAAATCATTTATTATAAAGTCAATTTGATTAGTTTGAATTCAATACAACATTTGAAATATTGAAACTTCCAAATTTTGTTTTCCAATCATATTTTATAGGTGTGAAAACCTGATAAAATATCAATGTTACCATAAAACAATAAAAATTTGTTACAATACTGTAGGAGTGTCGGTATCTCTCTTTTTAAATATCTAAACTGCTATGATCCTTAAATATATACCATTAATATATATATTCTACTTATATATATTTTATATGATGATTTGACATCACATACACTATACTTAAATGGCATAAGCTAAACTACATTCATAAGTAATTTGAATTTTCTAAATACTTAGTTTGTTCTTTGTATTAGCCAATAAATACAAAAATGTAGCTACATTACCCACTAAATCATCCAAACAAAGTTACAGATTTTCTTAATATCATATAAACATTTCGTTGGGAAATAACAAATTAATAAACATGCATTGTATCGTATGAAATTAATGAAAACAAACAAACATCAAGAAACATTCTTCATTTGCTAAAATCTATCATCATCTAATAATGTTCAAACTTTTAACATGCTCACTATTCAAGGCAACTTTCAATAATCATAAAGTTTGCTGTTTCGAGTTCAGAAGATTAATCTTTTCTAAACGCGTTTAATGCTTTGCATTTCATTTACTTAAGATTTTAAATTAATGAAATTGAAATATATTTCTAGTTTTATAATGAGAGTATAACTTAAGATTGAGATCTTGGTTAGTAAAAGGATATATCAAATAATAAAACCTTAATTTAGAAATAAAAAATAATAATTTATTGCTTAAATATAGCAAAAGATTAAATTGGACAAGTAAATAGTTTATATAAGAAAACTAGGCATTCGTTATACTATGGAAAAATGTAAACCTATTACAAATATTAGAATTCAAAACTCTTAGAAATGCCCACTATATTCTTAACATATATCAAAGTAATATACGACAAGTACATATACTTAAAAACATATTTTGGCTTTCATCATCATCATTATGGAATGTTATATATTACCTAAGAAATAAATTTAACTTTTTTACTGACGACGGAAGATGTCCAACAACATAATTAAGCCATGTGTCAAGTAACTGCACAAAGGTCTACTTTTAGAAAAAAGGAAAAAATTATTTTTTATGTTATACTGTATTAGCAGAAGATATCTGAAATTTAATTTTCAAAAAAAAGGAACCTAAACATTGTAGTTACACAAAAATAACTATTAGACTGTTAATGTTTAGGAAGTTATCAAATTAAAATGAAATAATTTTTTCAGTTAATAATTCTGAATTTTAAAAAAATATTTAAAAACAAATCATTTTATTAATCTTTTTAAATTTACAAATTTCAACTTAGTTACGTAAACAGAAAAATGTTATACTAAGTAAAAAAATTTTTTGTGTTCTCTGATTTTTTCCAGTGGCCTAGTTGCTCTCTCACAGAATAATAATCTAAAAGATAAATCTTAGAGTAAGCTAAACAAATCTTACATAAATGTAAAGAATTGATATCGAAATATCAAGACTAAAATACTGCCACTTAAAACTGGTTATATTTGAATTAATAACACTAAAACCTATATTCCAGCTGTTTTTATTAAAAAATGCAGATGTTTTTGCCCATGTTGAACGGTATCATTGGGCAAATTGATCCACAACTGCCGAAATGACGGGGATTGCCGAACACGTGTGCAGAAGGGAGGTAAGTAAAACGAGAGAAAGAGATAAGATGAAATATACAAGGCCACCCACAATAACACACACAGTTATTAACTTTTGCAATGTTGACTTCTTTCCCACAGAGTGGAAGTCTTACTTTGAACCATAAATCTTACTATCTTTCCCTTTCCTCTTGTTTTATGTCACTTCCCCTCTGCACACACGATTGGCAATGATCCATAACTGCTGAAATGACGGATCAATTTGTCTGATGATGCCTGTTTGACACATGTGAAAATGTTTGCATTTTTTAAAATAAAAACAGCTGTAATATAGGTTTTAGTGTTATAAATATCAAAAATAAGTTATTTCTCTAATTCAACATATTCCAATATAGCAAAAAAAAACTTGCTAGGTTATTATGTTGTATTAATTTAGGAATGTAAATTTAAATAATTTTGAAAATTAAGATAAATTATTATTTTCTAAATACATTTTTATATAATTTGTATATCTTAGATATGAAATCAATATTTTATTTTACACAAATTAGAAAATATACAGATACTTTGATAATGCCAGTTTTCACAATGATCTTGAATGCCGAAGTTTGTTATTGATATTATTGTCAGCATGTTTTATGATAAATACTTAAAATTTACCTTTAAATAAATTAAAAACAGAACTTAGAGTTTATATTTCATCCATTTACATATTTTATAATATAATATATCTCAAAATAAAAAATGTCGAGACATTAAACAAATAGTCATGTTATTAATTACATTTTAACCAGAACAGAAAAAACAAATGATAATCAGCATTTATAATGTTAAGTTATAATTTTTGGAATTAGTCTAATTTAATCTTCAAATAAAATTTAAAAGATGAATATAATAAAGATTTATCATAAATTTCAAATTATTCAGGAATTATATTAAAAAAAAAAATTCAAAACAAACCTTAAAAACAATGAACATTTTTAAAAGTATAAAATTTAATACTTGCATACACAAATACTTATATTTAGAATAAACTTTCATACAACATCAATACAAAGCATTTAAAATAAATATTTAGCTTGAAAATTAGTATTATACTCCTGACTGAGTAGTTTTTTATGCCAGTTTCCACATCTCTATTTTCATTATTTGGTAGTAAATTAGCAGAGCTGGTAGCACGATATTTCATTTCATCAGAAGATGCCCTGAAATATATTTATATTAATTTAAAAACAAATCAATCATAATTATTCTACAATAATATAATTTTTTATTAATATTTCAAATATATTACTAAGTCAAATATTTTATTTATAGTATTTGCAAATCATCACTGCACATTTTATTCAGAATCAAATTTTGACTGTAATTTAATAGCATTTTTTTTCTTTAAAATCTTTTTAATTTATTTAAAAGAAACAAAAACAGATCTTATATGTGAATAAAAAGATTCAACATTCAGTGCAATGTCTATTGTAAGGTAACAAAATAATCCTACTTTTACTTACTTAATCCTATTTATTATTGAAATATATTAGGGCGACTGGAAAGTAATGTCTTTTTTTTTTACATTAAAATCAAACAAATAAATTTTTAACTTGTTTTCATTTTTAATCAATGATGTAATCACCTTCATTATCAACAACCTTTTGCCATCTAGTGTGCAAATTTTCAATGCTGGATTGATAAAAATCAATTGGTTTTTAAGCAAAATATCTGGAGATGGCATTTCGGATATCATCCAAATTTTCAAATTTTTTGTCACATAGAAAGCGTTGTAGCGATCAGAATAAATAGAAATCCAATGGTGCAATGTCGGGTGAATATGGTGGGCGAGGTAATACCTCCCACACCCCAATTCATTAATTTTTTCCAGGGTTCGTCTTGCACAGTGTGGTCTTCCATTATCGTGTTGAAGAATAATGTCTTTTCTGTTGACAATCGCTAGACACTTTTCAATTAAAGATTGATTTACTTGATCCAATTGTTCACAGTAAAGGTCTGCATTCAGTTTTTCCAGGTTTCAGTACTTCAAAATGAACGATTCTGCAAATACTCCACCAAACACACAAAGTGTCTTTTTGGGATGTAAACCAGGTTTAGTGGTACTTCGTGGTGATTCATTCGGAGCAAGCCACTGCCTTTTGCATTTTGGATTATCGTAGAGGACCCAATTTTCATTTCCGGTGATCAAGCAATCAAAAAACACTTCTGTATTGTGCCGTTGAAGCAATAAGTTGCATGTGGTGGATCGGTTAGCTTTGTTTTCATTGGACAGATTATGCAAGACCAAATACCAGCTCTGCATACTTTACCAATCTGCTGCAAATGTTCTTGGATGGTCGAGTAAGGTTTGTTAAGTGTTTGACAGTTCCATGATTGTCTGATATGGATTTGCTTCCACTTTCGCCTTTAACATGTCATTGTCTAAAGTTGGTCTTCCTGATCGATAAGAGTCAGAAAAATCAAAATTACCGGATCTGAACTTAGAAAACCACCTTTGGCATTTACGAACGTCTGATGCACTAGGATAAACATCGCAAATGTTTTTGGTAGCAACTGTTGCATTACTACCCTTGTGAAACTCAAAAAGCATACAATGCCAGACAGGTACCTCTTCTGGTATTTAGCTGGCCATTTCACCCAAAATTACAAAAAAAAATTAAGATTTAATTATTTACAAGTAAACAAGTCACTTTAACCTTAAAATGTCTTTCGCACGATTTTGAAGTACACAATAAGCTGATAAATGATAAACAAGTATTGACATGTGCAGAAACGACATTACTTTCCAGTTCACCTAATATATAAAAAATATAAATATATAAAATATCTCAATCTAAAAAATGATTTGGAAATTATTTGTGCCACATGATATAGCTTTCTTATCTTTAAGTTTAAAAGTTCTATGTTTACAAAATTCAATATTTTTATTAAATCTCTCATAATAATATATTTTCTAAAAATAATGTTGAATTATGAAAATATTTAGAATTAGTCAAAATTCATGAATTAATAAAATTAAATATTTGTAAAAAGCATATATTAAAGTTATTGAAAGTATATATTAACACACTTTTTTCCAAGAGCTAGGATTCCATAAAGACTGCCAGTAATAAAAATTAATCCAGATCCAAAGAATGTAGTAAATTCAGGGCAAATTGCAATCGGCATGATAGAAATTCTGAAAATAAAATAAATTTTAGAAATGTTTTCTTTTCAATAGTTAGTAGTGTTTTTAAATAATTTTGACTTGGATAATGTTTCAATTACTTTGACTTCAATTTTTAATTTAAATTAATTATTTTGATTTTATTTTTAATTTTAGTTTGTTCTGGTGTAAAACCAGTTTTAATTATTATTTTTAGTTAACTGGCTACTTAGTATTAATAAATATTAAATTTTTTTATATTATATTAATAAATTTCTGTTATTTAATCTGAGTGAAGCATCTTTAAACATAGATTTGTGAATGTTATTTATATTACAAATGTCAATTAACACAGTTTTTGTTCATTATTTTTATTTAAATTCAGTTGTGATGCATACTGAAAGACAGTAGTAGTATAGTTGTTGTTGCCTTGTTGTCCTTATTTCAATTAATATTATTATATTAGTCAACGTGGACATAAATTATTAGTAGGACAGTTAAACTGATGTAAGCAAAACGCAGGAAGTTGGGTGCTAGTTCACACGGAAAAACAGTCTTTATTTCTTTATTTAGCTAAATAAGCCTAATTAAAATTCTAATTATTAAATTTAGCAAGAGATGGCGCCTAACGCCTAACTCTAGTACCAAATTAACTTAAATTATTTTTATTAATATAGCCATTTGCTAGCCCGATATTTCGGCAGTTGTTGGTCTTTATATTTAACGGGTTAGTTGTTGTTTATTTATTTGTACATTAATTCCTTGATTAAACAAAAGATACTTTAACCACTACAATGTGTTTTATCTGTGTCTCTCCACTGTTTCTGGATTAACGACAATGGACAGGTTTGAATGTATTTTTACAGATCTGGAATGAAATTTCTGTCTAGATTTATGAAAGTATGCAATTGATGTTTTCTAATTTTTTTCTGTTTCTAATCATCATTGAAGTTTATGCTGTGACATTTATTAATATAAAATAATCAGAACTGATACAGTAGATGGATTTATCCAATCAACAAAGCTATTACAATCATATAATTACAAAATTAATCATGATAAATTTTTATCAGACAAAATAGAATTTACTCTAGTAGCCAGATAGTTTATTTAATTATATTGAAATTTATCACATTTAATAAAAGATTATACATACACTACATAAAGTAATCCTCTATGCCAATATGGCTTTTGGTCAAAATAATTACTTGGGGCTTGAGCAAAATCCAAGAACATACAAAAGCATGGTGCTTCAATAAGAGCCACAAGTACTCCAACAAGCCTTATAAAAAAATAAATAAATAAGCATATAAAATATTTTTGATATTTTTAATGAGTTAAAATAACTTACATTTGGATAATTCCAGCCAACAGACATTTTGGAGTAAAAGTAACACATGCCCATGCTCCTAAACCTAAAGCAACTAAAACATGAAAACTTCATTTTATAACATTATTGCAATAAAGAAAGAGTGTGCCTATTTTTAATTTCATTCTGATTTATTGATTAATGTTTAGGAAATAAAAATTTAATAACAATAATTTAATTAAACTTCAGGAAAAAAAATATATGATACAGGATCAAAGAATAGAAATGAAATTATTTCTATATAAAATCACATTTTTCATAAACAACAAATCAGTTTTTATTAAAAAATATTTATTTTAAACTTTATTTTAATTTATTCTAATAAACATAGCAAAACAAGATTTTAAGAAATTTTAAACAATGTTTTCATGATTTTTTTGCTGTTTTAAAATACAGGGTGTCAAAATTATTCTGTACAAATTTATCCTTTAATGAAATTCATGATGGCAAATGTAGGATTATTAAACAAGAATTTTTAGAATCTATATTTTTCAAAAAGTTTCTTTAATTAAAGCAACAATGTTACAAACATTTGATATGTGCACCATTAGTGACTCCCAAAATAGCCAGTCAATATTCCAAATGCTCCCATGCAGGCTGCAACATTTCCACATCAATTTTGTTCAACATTGGTTATTTAAAAGCAAGAATCACAGCTAATGTGTCACCTGCACATTGTGAACATCTTTGACGAATCAAGAAAGACTGGGAAGGAAAAAAAACACAAGGTGTGCTGTTGAGAGATCTAATAGCCAATAAATTACACCTCTATAGCTAAATCCAAAACAAATTAAGGTTTTTTTTGGTTATCAACAAGTGTAAGAATTTCCATCTTGTCGAAAATTTATTCTCTGTAAAATGACACAAGATAGAAATTCTTACTTTTTTATTGTCTATAACAGAAGGAAGTTGTACAGATGATTTTTGGACATCCTGTATAAGGAAAAATTTTTAAATATACAGTACATACTTTAAAGAAATAGCAAGAAACAAAAATAGTATGTTGATTAAAAGATACATAATGTACTAAATAAAGAAGAGAACAATATATTCTGCAACATTTATTTCAAGTAATCATTTTTAAACTTGTCTGTGCATTCTGCTAAGCGTCTTTCATTTTAATTCAAGAATGTCTCTGATCTTGTAGTTGCAATTCTATTAACTGCATTAAATATGTCAATTTAAAAATTTTAGTAATAAAAAAAATTGGTTTTCTTAAACTGAGCAAAATGAAGATCTTTATAGATATTTTTTTCTTTGATGCTAAAGGAAGTAAGGAATTGAAGTCCTAACACAGACACATGATGCTTCTGACTTTTTAACTAAAACATATATAACTTGATAAGACTATGTTTGAATCAATGTTTCTTTATAGTTAAACAGTTCTTCAAAACATAAGCAAACTTCTGCAATACTTTTCAAATCACTTTGATTAATATTCTATTTAAGTATTGATTGCATTGCTGTTTTACTCTCATTCTGGAGAAGATTACACACTGTGGGAATGAAAAAACCAATTCCTAGAACAATATTTTCTGTAGCACAAACGGGGGTGTGAGTAGGTTGGCGGAGGTGCTGGCGACTTTAGTATATTAATAGTGTCATTATGGTGTTCACAAAAATTATAAGAAAATGGATTATAGCTCAATTTGAGGAAATGGAAATTTATTAATAGGTTAAGTTTGATTTTAATTGTGTGCTTACTAATTATTGTGGGTATTGAAACACATCCAGGCCTGTTTCCTCGTTCACCACAGTAAGTAAATCAAGCAGAAATGCAGAGAAGGGGGCATGGAAGACCACGCAAAGAGAACTTCAAAGAAATGGAGAAGGAAAATCAGCCGGTAGATATACTGAATGAGGAATATTACCAAATTGACAACGATTCTTATAAAGCTAGATCAGGGACAGTGAGAAATACAAACATACATGATTATTTTGAGTCATTAAAGGAAGCAGAAGTACAGGAAGTAGAAGAATCCCAATACACATTAAAAGCAATTTATGAGTTAATACAGGAGAAATTTTTGCAGTTAAATACTGAATTGCAAGCTATTAAGTCCAATGTTAACTCACTGAAAGAAGAAAATAAAGGGTTCAAAGGAGAATTAAATAAAGTTATTCAAAAATAGAAGAATTAGATAAAACATGCAGAAATAGCAAACAGCTGAGCGGTATGTTAGAATTCCAAATAGATATTATTTGTTCTCTCATTTACCAAACTAATATTATAATTATAAACTATCCATTTAAATCAACTGACTATATTGAGGAGCTTAATCATTTTATCAAGTAGGAGTTGGGAATAGAGAACAATACCATAGAAAGTCTGGCTTTACTTCTCTATTAGTCAGTCTAATCAATTGTGAAAGTTACACTAAATTCCATTTATGTAAGAAATTGGATTCTCTGAGAAATCTGGAAAATGAAACCTAAATTTAATAGCATAGAAAGAAGGAAAATAATTTTCACATCAGATTTATGCAACAAAAAGATCAAGAATAAGAAGGAAAAAAATTACAATCCGTAATTAATCAGAAAAAAATTAATGGGAATAAAATTATAGTAAGAGACAATTACTGTATAAATAATAAGATAATATATACATATGATGTCAATTTGGGGAAAGTGATTTAATTAGATCAATTTTTAGGAATAGTTTGTCAAAGTGCTTGGAAAATTCAGTAAATGGTGTGGTAGAATTAAAGTACACTCTGAAGGTTAAAAATAAGAAAATAGGAATGAAAGAGATGATCTATGATCATGTTTGAAATACGGAAAATCTGGATGGTAATGATAACAAACCAATTCATCTGCTTTTGAAAGAACAAATCATGATGATGATAATTTAAAAAACCTATAAATAAGTTAAGCTTGTTGTAGTAAAATAAGGCTGTAAAAAAGAGTCTAGTACAAGCATGAAATATAAGCTATGGTGAAAATAAGTATTCGAGTAGCAAAGGCTTTAACATCATGGGTTGAACTGTTGAAAGCTGTTACCAAATTTGTGGGAGCTCGAGAGTTGGGGAGTTACACTGTGCAGTAGCAGAAATGTAGAGTGTCTCCCAAACGAATAGTTCTTTTTGCTTGTTGCAGCATTTCAGTAGTTTTGTTTTGCTCCAGAGAGGCTGGTAACTGTGGTCGAGCACAGCTCAACCCACGATGTTAAAGCTTTTGCTACTCGAATACTTATTTTCACCATAACTTATATTTCATGCTTGTACTAGGGTCTTTTATGGCCTTATTTTACTACGACAAGCTTAATTTAAAAATTATTTTTCCCCATCCATGCACTATGATGCAAAAATTATTTATAGGCTTTTGGAATGTTCAGGGATTGCATGGAAAATATATAAAGATACATTAAAAGAATATATAAAGTCACACTCAATAATTGGATTCACTGAAACATGGATAACTAATATAAATAAAGTAGATAAAGAATATCTTGGAGGAAAATACATGGTGTTAAGCAGTAAAGCTCACAGGATAAGATTTGGGTGTCCTTCTGGAGGCCTATTATTGTTAATTAAAAAGAAATCTTGGTGAGTTATTACAATCCCATTTAACTGAAAAATATATTTTTGCTCTGATAGAATTGGAACAGAGGCTCCAAGTAATTTGGGGAGAGATGCGAGTAGAGGGTTATATTAATATTATACCTATCTCCGTCAGCAGATATAACGGCGAGCTTTCTTGAAGTCCAAAAAGTCATCGACCAGTGGACAAATTTTAGAAATTTGCAGGATTATTGGAGAGGACTTTAACACAGAGAAGTTAGACAGTGTATAAAGGTAGGAAAGTTGGTATCAATAACAAGAGAGAATCTAAAGATAAAATAGTCAACACTGAAGGAGAACTTTACTGGACTTTTTACAGAAAAACAAATTATTTATACTAAATGGCAGGTTTATTGGCAATCTCCCCACTGAATATACGTTTATAGCTCATACTGGTAAATCCACTATAGATTACATTATTTGTTCCAAATTTATTTTAGATCAGTATACAAAAAGTGACAGTACTCAATATAGATGAATCAGATCATTTTCCAACCCAATTGACATTATTAGGAAATACAGAAGAAGTAAGTACCATGCGGAATCATATACAAAATCAAACTGAATTAAGACTAGTCAATAGTAGAATATTCAATAAATCGAAATTCATAAAAGAAATATCTAATAGGACGGAGGAAATATCATCACAAGAAAAGGAATATAAACCGATTAATAATTACAACAATCTAATAACTACAATTGAATCTTACCAGTTTAAGAGATGTCGAAAGAATAAGTCACTAAAATTCAAACAAAACTAGTTTGATAACAAGTGCTACCATTATAAGATAAGAAAACAAAAGAGCCTACAATTCAGAAAAACCAATTTAGAATCATCTTGGAAGAAGTATATGGAGAATAAATGGATATATGTAAATTGTGAAAGCAAAGAAAAAAAAATATTTTTCAGAAATCAGTGATAAATTAAGAGAGCTAAAAGATATTAAGGATACTCCGGAATGCTTTTGTATGTTTCAAAGACCTTCTTTGATAACTGGAGATACTAACTACTATATGGCACTTGACTTGTATCAATATTTTAAGAGATTTTCAGATAATTATACAGTGGAACCTTGCTTAACAAGCATAATTCGTTCCAAAGTCTTATCCGTAATGCAAAGCACTCATTAAGTGAAACAATTTTTCCCATAGAAATTAATGTAAAATACAATAATGCGTTCCACGCCAAAAAAAAATGCTCAAATGTTTTATATATAACATTTATTTTAAAAAAAATTTTGCAAGATACACTGTTAAGGAGTGTGAATCATCATCTTTTCCTCTAGTGTGAAATGAACCATCCGGGAATGAGAATTCAATTTGCAGAAACAAAAAAAAAAAAAAACAAAAAAAAACACAGCTAATATGTTTGATAAACACTCCAAACGATATGCCAAATTCTTGGGTTATGTAAAGGCTATAATTAAATATTAGAAATTAATTAATTTGACTAGAGGTAGGCAGTTATGTTTCCATCTCGTATTAAATTTAATAATTATAAATAGTTAATTTTTAATTCAGACATTTCTAAAATTTAATTTGGAATCGATCATTAAATTTAACGACCCAAGAATTTGGCATATCGTTTGGTGTGTTTATTATATAACGAGCTATGGTTATGGATGTTTATAAGTAATATGTGTGAACACAAGTTTGGAAAAATATGTGATCACAAGCGACACAAGGATGCTAGCAGAACGAGTGCTAAACACAGACTGATGGAGCATGTGCACAATTTGGGACTTCCCCTCTCCTCATTACGTGAAACATTGCTCGTTAAGCAAGGCAAATTTCTACAAATTGTTTTGCTCGTTATGCAAAATACTCATGCAAGGTGCTCATTAAGCGAGGTTCCACCGTATAAGTAAAAACAGCACAAATATTATGGAAAGAGTTATTCCTACGGAAAAATTGCTCGGAGAGGTGTTTTCTGCGGAGAATTTACATCACTGTATTAAAAATCTGAAGGAAAAAACAGCTACTGGTTGTGATGATATTCCTAACTATATAATAAGAAATCTACAAACAGATATAGTTAGTTACCTAGCTAGACAATTCAATGACTTTTATAATATGGGTGCGATTCCAAACGGTCGGAACAGAGTGATATTTTACATGTTGTTCAAGAAAGGTGAGAGAATGTCCCCAAATAATTACTGACCAATTGCATTATCGTCAAGCTTTCACAAATTGTTTACATCAGTTCTACTGATAAAGTTTAAAACATGGATTGACAAAAATAATTATAGAAATGTCACCGAGTTTGCATTTATCAAGGATGGAGGCACGCAATTGGCTCTTTTTGTGTTGATGGCAATTATCCAGTTACAGCTTCATAGAAAGAGACAGAATGTGTTTGCACCATTCTTGGACGTTGAGAAGGCATATGATGCCGTGAGCATTACAGATTTACAAATGATGATTCAATATCAAGCGGAGGATCAAATGGTGAGAATAATAGGTTTACTATTCGGGCATTATGATGCGATAATCAAAACAAGACAATAAACAATGGCCATCGTTTTAGATAGATCAGGGATTGTTACAAGGAGATCCTTGGTCTCCTCATCTTTATAATTTTTATATGTTTGATATGAACAAATGCTTTGACAGAGATGATGGTTTCATTTTTGATGAACATATAGTTTTCTTACGCTGACGATGTCGTATTAATAGCCCTGACAGCGGCCACTTTATGAAGGAAAACACAGGCACCGAAAGCATATTTCAAGGAATTAAAATTAAAAATTAGCTCTAGTAAATCATTTATAATGATATTTAGAAATGGGGCTAGACTTCCCAGGAAAAATATGTATTTTTATTTTAACAATAAAGAACTAAAGGTGGTACAAGAAATTAAGTTCTTAGGAATTATTTTAACACCAAATTTATCCTTCAAAAAACAGGTTAGAGTGAGCGTGGTTAAAGCTAACAATTTAATTAACAACATGGTGAAACTGTTTTCAATGATTAAATTAAAGAATATTCATGTTCATTTTAAGCTGTTTAATTCTATTTTAGTGAATGCTACTAGCTATGCCTCTCCAATTTGGAACTTTACTAAATATCAGAAGCTGGATATTATTCAGAACAAGTTTATATGTAAACTCAAAGATACGTGTACACAAAGAGAGGTTCAAATCAAAAGTGAGGTCTTTGGGACAGGTAGCAAAGTCCATTATGACCAAAACAGTCGCCATACTTATGAACAATAAGAAATCAGAGAAGTGACTATTTATTGTTACATAACAATTTAATATGATATCAGTAGTTAATTATAAATAACTAAAAATTTTTTGAATTTATTTTAAAAATGTCAAATTATTCATAATGATCCTATATTTACAAAACATAAAAAAAAAACCTTTAAAAAGTTTTTTTTTTACAGATAGTAATTCCAAAAGTGAATTTCCAAAAAAGAGAAAAAGTACACATTTTTATAGAAAAAAAATTTTTTTTGAAAACATTTTTGAACTTAAAAAAATCAACATTTACAATTATAATATACATAATTAAAGCTGTGACTCAATTTAGAATAACTTTTGATCATTCATGACACACACATGAATCCAAAATTTTATAAATTTTTACAGATATAGATTCACTTGATTAACAGATGATAAATCTCATCTGTTAACATGTAACAAAAAGATTAAGATGACCAATTTAGAAACTATTCATTTTAAATTCTTTCAAACCATTACATGTTGATAATATATATTTAATCAAGATCAAAATAAATATATTCTGCTCTAGAAAGGCAGAGGAGTGGGTGTGCATGTATAAAATTATTTATTGTTATGCAAGATAATTATTCTAATTCTCAAACATTTATTTGCATTTTCTATCTGAAATGATGCTTAGTATCTTAGTTCTCACCATCAAATTTTGTCAAAATAATTTATATCTAATACTAAAATGTTATTGGAGTTTGTTTCGACAACTGACTTTTATTTAAATTGGATTTGTGATTTTATATATTTCAATAAATTTACAAAAATACTCAAGTTTTTAATAATATAAAAATGATATGAAATCTTCACATTTTACTGCTAAAAAAATTATCCTTTTTTTCGTGTAGAAATAATTTATCAATCGTAAAATGTATATCATCTAGATAAAATTACTACTTGTTTTATATTAATTCTTAAAAAGCAAACCACTGTTTTCAATTGAGATGAGAATGATACTTCCAATTCCTCAAAATTGTCTTTAATTTTCAAAATTAGACAATGATATGAATAGGTCTAGGTTTATATAGAAACCCTAGCAGAAATTTATAATTATAATTATAATTTTATTACATACAAAGTCTATAAAATCAATGTAATTACAAGTTCGTAAAGATATATTAGATGATAAACCAAGAGCATTACTTGAATAAGCATACAGTCTGTAATTGCTCACCTTATTTCATCATTCAGGGCCATGATGAAATAAGGTATTAATTATAAAAACAACTATAACAGCAATGGACTTCAATTATTGGAAAAGAAACAAAATTAAGTGAATTACATTGACTCAATGAGAAGCCACAAATTTCTAAACATTAACTTAAGGTTTGGTTCACCACTAAATTCACTAACCATATGGTTAGCATATTTTTTCTCTCAGTTTTATTATTCCACTGCAGTCAGACATGGTCCCCACACATCCAGTGTGGAGGTCCATGTTCACGTGTGTATAAAAAAGTCTTCTTACTTTTTAATTGTAAAATATACAAAAAAATTATATTTTTCTTCCAGTTCTGACTTACTGATATTGTATAACTTAAAAAATTTTTAAAACAATATCCACAAGTCAGAACTGGAAGAAAAATATAATTTTTTTGTATATTTTACAATTAAAAAGTAAGAAGAATAGAAAGTCTGACTCCATCGTTTTTATAATTATTTTTGGTATATAAAAGTCATTATTCAGTGAACACTAAGTGCAGTCAAACTTTCTCTTTGTCCAATTGCTCTCAACTAATAAATTCCAAAAATCGTGATAAAGGGCACCACATGCTTTGAATTAGAATTAGCAAGTATGGAAAAAGAATAAGAACTACATTCAGACAAAAGGAATGTAAGGCAATCTGAAAATTCAGAAAAATTTGAAACATTGTGTCCAAATAGACTAGTTCATCTGTAACAAAACTGTTTTTTGTTTGTGCCACGTTATGGTTTAAGAAAGTGGAAAAAAATATATATAAAAAAACCACCCTTTGAAAAAACTGTCTTTTCTTGTTTTTCTGAAATAACTATCAAATCAGTAAGATATCAAAAAAAGTTAAAAACAGAAAGATACTTTTTAGGCATTCTACAAAGCTGCATGTAGATAACTATTAAAAAATTGTTTTTCAAGTGACCACCATTATCAATCCTTAAAACAAAGTTTTTGCATTTTTTAAATTTATGTGAGAATGTATCTAACTTTTCCATACAGCAATATACTTACATTATATGGAGGTGTTATTTTATTAGACTATTTTGCAAACAAATAAGAATGGATGAAACTATTTTAAGGGTTGATGTTGGAGGAAGCTCAAAATAATTGGTTGCTTATACCAGTTTTAGAGTAAACACAAGTACTAACCATTACTATGGAACTTAAGTTGCACACCCTACTAGTTATTTTAGACAAATAAATACTCCAATTACAATGGAGGAATAATCATTATGAACGACAGATCAAAGATTTTATCGAAGAAGTTAACAATGTGGTGACCATTAATCTTTAGATAGAAAGAATCTGTTCATCAGAAATGAACTTCCTAGACAACAACTTTTGTTGCAAATGCACAATATTGTACTAAAGTGTATAGAAAGCCAGATTGCATTGCATTGCATTAACTCCTGTATTAATTAGTATTCCAATGATTTGAAGGACTCCTTGCAATAAGGCCCTAATCCTCACTTTTGTGAAAGTTGAAATTCATACACAAAATGTAGAATAACAGGGAGTACTTTGTCAATAGATGGTTCTGATGAGAGTTCACATGACTCACCAATAAATCTACATCCTTTTTCTACTTAATGTTAACAGTCATTTGATTTGAGCAATAAAAAACTAACTTATAACAAAATGGAAGGAGAAAACAGTCAAATGAACAACAGTTTTTCAAAAACCAAAATTAACTGAAATGGAAGAGAGCAGCTGTACTGATGATAGTATAAATGAACCAGATTATATTATATCTTACTCTGGAAATGAAAAACTTTAGTTCACTGAGTAATTCAATACTCAAGAAACTATCAGATTCAAAGTAACCTTTCTAATGTTCAAGTGCCTTTGTGTTTCTGATTGATTCAGGAGGTATCAGGCATTCTACTGTAAGAAGTTCAACGCAAAAGGAATTACACTGAAGCGTGATATCCAACAAAACAACTTTAATTTCACGATAGAACAAATTATTTACAGGTATGCGCTCTTTGTGGACTTTCCAGATCCTTCTGTGTTAACAACACAAACAGCAATTCGCAATTCAGTCACAAATTCCAACCCGATGCTATCAATAAACAATACAACTTATCCTACAATCGTGAGCAAATTCTTAACCTAACTTAAAAACTAATTACAAAAGGTAGGTAAAAGAGAAAGTGAGAAGGATTGATAAGACAGGGGTACCCAATTTCTCGGCAAATATCTTTGTGTGAATTCTCGTTTCGACTTCCAAGTTACTTGTATGTTTGTTTCTCCTTTTTCTCTCCAGAAAAATAACTCTGAGGGATTTACTTCCAGTTCTGGCTGTTTAATTTTCTCGTGGATCCCCCACTCTAAGGCCTCACTCGCCAGCACTCGTTGATCTTGAAACTCCCGAGCCTTGCCGGTACACATTTCTCTCTTCGTGTCTGGCCAAAGAATCTACTTGAAGGGGTTTTTGCCCTCCAGCTTTGCTGTACCCTATTGTTCATGTCCCACATCCTGGTGGGAAAGGGCTGAGTCAGGATTTCTTAGAAGTTCAGAAGCAATAGAACAAAAAGAAAATTGGACAGGGAAACAGGGTTAAAAGATAGAATATAAAATTAAATTATGTTACAGGAGATGGTAAGATAAGACAAAGAACTAGTGGAGAAAAGCAGAAACCCTGAATTTATAAAATCAAATTAAGCAAAGAGGACAATGAATTTTTCTGCATGGGATCCATGTATAGGTTGATGAATTTTTGCGTCAAAAGAACATTTTGATTTAATTAACAAGTACCCCAATAACAGCAGTGTTAAGATAATGGAAATTAGAGAAAGAGGTCACAATATATTAGAACAATTTGATGGTATTTATATCTTACCAGCTTTTGAGTTGCTGATTTTTGGGGGTCAATTTCTCTGCCCCCAAGCACCTAAAGTAATTCCAAATATCTCATTTGAAAGAAAAATTGTTTTCACTAGATAGTGTGCAGAAATTTAAAGATTTTCTATAAAGTGGTTGCCAATATATAAGCAATTGAAAAGTAAAAAATAAAATTGCTAAAAGCTGTATTTTCTTCTCTTTTATCCAGATGCTCACAGAAAAAGCTAGAAAGCTAGAAAGCTCAAATTTTAAACTTAAGTCTTTCTTGTTATCAGTGAGGTGCTCGTGAAACTTCTGGGTCAATAGGTCAACGTTCATGGATGTTTCCCCCATAGAGCTAATACAGTTTTATATCTTAAATTTTATGCTTATAAAGATAAAACTGAATGGAAACAAATGAATTTTATTCAAAATCTTGCTCAGAATTACAAAAGCTTAAATTTATGCAAATTAAAAATCTTTTATAATAATTTTCTAAACGGCATATTAGAAGAATCGGTCAGTGGCGCATTGGTCAGCGATGTGTTCAGTCAGCACCAACTGAAAATTGAAAGCATTTGGTTGGTAACGCATTTCGTTAGGCACCAACCGATTTTGATGAAACAATACAATTATTAAACAAAAACAATTGATATCCAAACAAAAATACCTCAGATGTTTTTATGTTGATACTAAGGATTAAACAAAAACTACCTGATTTCATATCAGCAATTATATAAATTCAAAATAAATATTTTCAAATTTAGTGACCAACATCAGATTCTGATCAAGCAACAGTTTCAAACAACATTCTGTAATTAATAATTTGTTGTTTAAATTTGATATATAAACTACTAAATGAGAATTGAGTACAATTGAAAATCACTTATTAATTCTTAACATGTGGTTTTTGTTTACAGGAATAGTTTTAAATCATCATAAAATTTCCAAAATGTTTTATGATTAAAATACAATCTATGCCTTCAAGGAATCAAAGCAACTGCAACATCAAAGAATACAACAAAATTAATATCTAATATGGAGTTATGAGCAATTTCCTGAAGCTTTTTTAATAAAGCTATAAATAAAATCCCTACATTTCATCAGATTAAGTACAACTCTCAATATGTGGTTTTGAATAGTGTCAGTTTTAGTTAATACAAGTCTATTCTGAAGAAGGTTCAACATTGCCAACTCAACAGAACTCAGAGATAGCAACATTAAACAGATCTACTTGGACTTTGTTTATAAATAAGACATTACACCGGTGTAGTTTCTGATTAGCAGAGAGCAGAAGTCTTGGTGAAAAGTCAAAATGAAGATATGATAATATAAATTTTCACCAGGTAAAAATTTTGTTAAAACTGGATATTTTGTTTTGACTATGACTTTCCACTAATCAGAAACTACACCAGTATAATAAATCTTATTTACAAACAAGGTCCAAGTAGATAATATAGAAACAAAAAAGTAAAGCATTAAGGACAGAGGTAAAACAAATTAAACAGATCTCTTCTCCCCCACTCCTGCCCACTGTTAGTAGGGAAAAATGAGCTTTGGTTTTCCTAGTGCAGTGGTATTATTCAGGTAAGTTTAATTTCTATTTACAGAAATTACATAAAGTAGTAATATTTTCACATTTAAATTTGTGTTTTATGGAAAATCCTACAAAAGAAAAAAAGGTAACAACTGTGAGATAAATATTTTATTTGATTTTATGAAATTTTTACTTCATTCTTTTCTTCTTTTGAGCTACTTTAATAGTTAATCTAAACCAGGACTTACAACAGGGTCAACGAGCAAATTAGATATACATTGTATGTGCATATTTAATATTTTAATATTGTTTAATTATTTAGTAATGCAATCATTTAAAAATTCTTGAAAATATGTTCACTATCATTTTTGAAACTCTCCAATTGTAAAAAAAAAAAAAATTTTCTAATCGCATGCGTATGCATTTAAAGGAAATCAACGGAAAAAAATTTTCCTTAAAAGAGGATCAATACACAACAAAGGTCGGAAACCCCCAGTTTAAACTCTACGATCAACCTTTAACGTTACTTTCTTTAATTTGTTTTCATTTTTTGTGTACCACTACACTGTACTTTGTCTAAAACCTTTAATTACTATAATAATTCTTCAATAAGAACATTTTCTTTTTAATTAAATTTCTTCATTTTTTATAGTTTCAAGCCACCCAAGTAAACATTAATATAAAAATTTCAATTTCAGACACTCCATAATGATCTAATTCACAAATTAATTTATTTTCTATTGATTGTTAACTTCAATACGTATTACTTTTACATACGTAATATACTTGCAGAACCAATTAACCGCACACATTAAGGGTTACCCGTAATTTATTTCATCGTGAACAATTACACATTAAATTTTATACTCGCATTTTTTCTTCAGAAAATCAAACAACTATTTAAACCGAAAATACTCGAGAGAGTCGAGCGTTTTAGAAATTCTTCTAACAAAACAAAATTGCACATATTAAAACACTCGATAATAAATCGTAACGAAGGCAGAGTAGTTACTACATAGCAAATTACAAGTTTAATAATATGCCCGCATTCGAGAATTTTTTTATTTTAACATCTCGAGGTCATCACGCGTATACTTTATTTACGCACAAAACAAATACCCCGATTTATTATTTAATTTATCCGCACATTACAGTCACTTAACAAATCACAAATAAATGTATCAAAACGTACAGGTACACATTACACAATCTAATTTCCCAAATTTCCTTCAACCCATCTAGAAATTTTAAGTTCAAATTTCATACCAGTGAGTAAATTAAAGGATATTTATTTTTTAATATTTAGAAAATGAACTTACTGGAAAAATGAAGAGTAAAATTGCCTTTTTTTCCCCAAAATCAAATTTAATAAAATGTTTTGACAAATTCTATTTTACGAAAATGTGTCCACGTATACTTTACCTATATATTTACGAATATACAGGAGATAAAATCATTTTAGAATGTCGTATATTACGTATATATTATTGTAATATACGACATTTTAGAATGTCGTATATTACAACAATGTCGTAAAGGTAACTATGTTACCTTTACGACAAATGTTGTAATATAGAGAGAAGGTTACAAGATATAAATAGCGGAAGCCATTTGTACAGATGAGATGATTTAATATTAAACGAAAGATTTAAACATCTTACTTAAAGATCCGGCACTTCCCAAAAATCTAACGACAAATTTCAACCAGAAAGGGGCATCATCTTGAGACGATTTTGGGACGTCGCTTGGTTCCATCATCTTTTCTCTTTCATGTCAAACCACTCTTAAATTTCCACCATTCTTCTATTTCAGATTATCTTAATTAATTTCGAATACGGAATAATATCGAGAATTCCTTTTATAATTAACTTTAAAATGTCATCTAGAAAATTCTCATACTAATTAACGTCATATGATTCTATCCAATGCCCTCTCGTATCGTAAAATGTCAAAGTTTCGAATAATAATTTTTCTTATTTCTTCAAATTTTAATGAAAATAATTCGATTTAAATATTAATTATCTACCTGCAAGTGTTAATTCTACATCAGAGATGTTTATTATTTATCCCGATTATAGTTTCATTTGCATTTCTAACTTAGTGAATTAACATATCGGTCTGTGTTTTTGTGCCGTAAGTTAAATACGGTAATTAATTTAACGATTTAATAAACTCTAGAAAAAACAAATTCTGTATATATTCAAAAAATATTTAGTCATCATTTAAAATCGAAACAATGATCTACGTCAGCGATTCTCAACCTTCTTAGCTCCGCCACCCCCAAGTAGTAAATATAAATAAAATTAATATTTCGCCACCCTCACCCATCCAAAGGAATAATAACAGTAAGCCTTACTATTACTAATTGAATTTTGACCGTAATTATAAATGTAAACTTTTTTAAATATTATATAATCACATTGCACTAATTTTATACATTAAGACAATGCCGACAGTATAAAAAATGCAATACAACTATTCCTATTGTTTTATGTCGCTGCGTTTATAGCGACGAGTACGAACACGCGTGTATGACGTGTACAAACACAAGCAATTTACAAGTTCCAATTTGATGTGTACGTGCTCTTTGTAATTTGATCCACGTACGGAGAAAATTTTAAATGAAAAACAAATGCAACCATCGCATTAATTTTTTTTCTTTACCTGAGTACTTAGTGTAAGTAAAACGTTTATAAGTTTATAATAAATGAATTTTTTCTCATAAAATGATTTCATTATTGTCTCGCGACCCCCTTTAATATCATCGCGACCGCCAGGTTGAGAAACGCTGATCTACGTATTCAATTCATTACATTAATGAACAAGCGGCCCGATGCGCTCGTAACGTTATCCACCATGTTGTATTAATTAAATAATGACGTAGTAAAGTATTACTATTTACCGAAAAGCCGATTAATATCATTTAATACTCGAATAATTTAAATTCTATTTCCGCGCGTGAATAATTAGTTCTTTGTATTTGGGTCCAGGAGCGTGCTGTTCTTATGTTTGATTAAAAAGCGTAATTAAATTCTTTTAGGATATTTTAATTTATTAGCAGTTTATAATAATAAGGTGTTTAATTGGTTGATTCATAATAAAATAAATAGATCATAAAATAGTATCGTGACATATTCATAAGCAAAACTGTAAAGAACGAAGGGGCTTCAGTCGAAATTAATAAAGAACAGAGAAACAAATGAATAAGAGAATTTTCAAAATAAATACAAATTAATTAATGATTTTCCGGAACGAATTTTAGTGTGACTCTTGTGAGAAAGCCACAGGATTCTTAAAATTCCTGCAACTTTCGAGGCTTGCATAAGAGTATCTGATTGTTCCTAGGCAAAGAAATTTTAGGCGCGCCTATACATTATTTGTGTATATACATATATTATGCACACACACACACATAAGGATATTTTAAAAAATAATATCATTATGGACATTTAAAAATTTTTTTATTGTTTAACACTAATTAACTATCTCTCTTCTCTTTGTTTATGAATAAAGCAACGTTTCTTGGCGCCCCTGGAATGTTGCCTAGGTTCTCAGAATGTAAAAACTGGCCCTGCAAGTGACCTCTGTCTATATTTCTATTGTCGGTAATCCCTGTTGAAAAATAAATAAATATATCTTTAAAATAGAGAAATAATATCCTAGTTGAGATATATTTTGGAAAGAGTTACCTTGTATTAATTTCATTATTATTAAGTAATTAATTATAAATATATTATTATTTATCTAATTTCAGTATATTATTGGATTTAAAATATATACAATACGAATGCTAATTATAGTATTCATGAAGTAATTTTATTAGTTTATAATTTCAAAATAGTCTAAATATATCGTATGTTTTCCTGTAATTGAACGACATAAGCCTAACCTGATTTGTTAGATAAATAACATCGACTCGTTAATTATAACTTTGGAATTTTCACGTGTAAACAATTAAAAATAAACACGGAAAGAAACTCTGAGAACTGAACCATTTTTCAAAGTTAATCGCTACTTTCAAACAGACAGTCAAAAGACTAGCAGAAATCTTCTTGTAATTAATATGTTCCTATAAACTGAAAATACACTGCGTATGTTTTCTGCAATTTGCTATTATACTCGATACACAGCCAGAGTTTACCAGAGATCAAAAGAGGCCCGAATTACGTACCTTCTTGAGATCTCATGTAGGTATATTTAAACACAAAACTTTAAAACATAAAGACTTTTTATTTAGTGAACAAAAAATGTAATAGAATTAATAATTTATAACAAGTGTTTTGGGGATTCCTTATATGTGACGTCTGAAGTAACTTCTATCACACAAACAGCCGGAAAGAGCCATTGATCTTGCTACCCCTTTCTGTGCTCGAACTGATGAATAGCTGTAATAAATATAGGCCTACGGCCATGTTTGTTTTTGTTTTTCTTTCGTTGGTTATTTCATAAAACAAAGAATTAAAAGACTGCAATTAAAATCTATGTAAAATTTATATATTATAATTGTTCGAAGTGTGTACATTTTAGGTCAACTATTTTCAGTGTCGCGCAACCTCTTCTGTTAAAACACGAGTTTCTAACGAGTGATTCGGGTTCGATTCCCGTCCGATGCACACTGCAAGCTTTTCGTTTTATCGTGGTATCTGTACTCAAAAAGACTCAAAATTTTCTATTTTGGATTTTATATAAGAAATCGAGATTACTATATCTTACACTAACTTGTAAGTCAATTCAACGTAGCAATCTCAGATATGTTAATAGCTGTAGTATTACAGTAGAAATTATAATAAATAGGTCTAATATTTAAGCAAAAGCTTGATTTATCGAAGGAAACTTGTTAAACTTTAGCAAATACGTGTAGATCTTAAAGTATTCCGAGCAAGATTTAAAATTTTACTTTAAGATTAATTACTAGCCTTCAAATAGAAATGTAAACAAATAATCAGCTAAGTACAATGCAATTTATGTCATTTATCCAATGCCAACTCTCGGAGCAGAAAAAAAATACAGCCAGTGACACCAAATCGCGAAAGGTTTTTAAAGTTCTCGAACTTTATTCTTCTAGATAGTACAGTGGCATAGAAGTTTTCGGGGGGGGGAAATGAAAAATAATCTATCTGAAAGACATTTAAGAATTCACACCTTTCCTATTGCCTAATGTCTTTCCTTCACCTTATTGTGCCTCCATCTGGCAACTTTTTCTTTCAATTACAGTATTTTTAAATGCTTGTATTAAGTATTTAAAAATACTGTAAGTCAATAAAATTTTGTTAATTCTGTAAATTGTTTTAATACGTTCACGTTATTTGTTTAAGTCATTTAATTTTAGCTTTTGTAAATTAAAAACAAAAATTAGTAGAAATATTAATAAGCTTTATACGAAATAATGACTAATTTTTCATTAAAGAAAAATTTTAAAAGCAAACTAATTAGTGTTACAATGCACTCTCATATTTTCCTTTAAAAATGACATATAATAATGATTTATAAAGACCTAATTAAGTTATATATATACATACTATCCTCGTTATTTTTCTAACAGATTTCCGTCTTATATAATCGGAGGACCGTTAACTGTTGATGCGAGTGCGCGCGAACACTAAGAATTTATTTCGATACAATGAGCGAATACTTAAGGTAAGTCGATAAGTGTTTTTACAGTTTTTATGTTTAATTACTTAAAATAATTAAATATTTGGTTCAGTCAAAACTGTGTCGATCTGGTATACGATGTTTACGGTGGCGCGGACGACGACACGTTTGCTAAGCCATTACCACCCGTGGTCATCTTTCACGGTTAGGGGACTGTAAAGAGAATTGGAAATACGTAGCCTCGTCCATAGCCGATAGGACTGTTAGAAAGGTACAGTACGTGTGTAAAAATCAATAGTAATATATACATAAAGTACATTTATAGAAATCTATGCGTTACTGTAGGTTTATGTACCGGATATTAGAAATCACGGGAAAAGCCCGAAGACTTCAAATATGACACTCGAAGCAAATGTCAACGACTTTGAAAAATTTCTTCGATTCGTTAACGAGCCCGTCGTCGTTATCGGACACAGTTTTGGAGGAATAACGGCATTATATCTTTCATTCCAAAAGGTAAAGTACGTTATGAAAGTTGTTTATCAAATAAAAAATTTAAATATATCGAGCAATTTAATTGTAAAGACACCGTTTTATTACATATATTAATTTTTCTTTTCTATATCTACAATAATTAGATGCATTCGTCTTGTCTAAACGGCGTACGCTTTTATATAAATTGACGTCGTTATGGCACTTTCTGGTAAAAAATTGTAATAATGATGTCAAAAAACGTCGCTCTTATAGTTTACGGTGTCGCGGTTTGACGGGCAAATTATGTAATAGTGTACAGCATTTAGATAGAACGAATGTACAGTACCTCTAATATAGAGAGTTGTTAAAGTGTATCGAAATATTACAGGTAAAAAGGAGTATACATTAAATACTACAGCTATGGTTTTTAAGGATTATATGGAGCATAAATATAGTTGTTTTTTTACTCATTCTGCAAATATATTTGGTTCGCTTTTCGATTTTTCATTTCACAGAGAAAATAGACAAACACCTACTGTATGAGTTGAAAAAAAATCTTATTCATTCATTTATTTTTAATTATCACCTAATTAGGAGCCAGTTTTCCAGAAAAGTCCTCCCGGCAGGCACCCCCTCCTTGGCAGATCGCCCACGTATTGCGTTATCTTATCCCATTAATCAAATCCAATCCTAACGTAATCTTAAAGTTATTGACACCACAAAACACTTAACGGATGTATTACAAAATAAAGAAAATTAATGTCATAACAAACTAATATCAATATGTATTTTAATCCAACTATAATTGTTTTGTATCATTATCTAAATTTGTACCTAAATTTAAATACACAATTTTAGACAAAACATTTATTAACTTCCTGATATCTATATCAATAATTCTATAGTTCATCCTCCCGCTTAAATCTTGGATTGTATAAAATTAATTACATGTTTTTACAGAAAATGTAGTATTTCATTCGCATCCATTAGAAATGGAAATCAGAAAAATGATTACAATGGCATACGTTTAACCCCTTCATTTTTAGTAACCAGATACAATTTCTTTGGCAACTGTTTTCATTCGAGTTCAGTATAACATTTGATAATTTATATTTTACTACTTAAAAGAAAAGGGAGGAAAAAAGGATAATTTAATGTTTATATTTCAGCCGTGGTTGATGAAAGGATTAATTCTGCTGGATGCATCTCCCGTGCGATATCGAGACGAGGAAGAAAAACACGGATTTCTTTTTCTGTCCCAAATGAAAGATTTCCTGGATTTGCTTCCTTCCCATCTTAAATCTCGTGATAAAAAACTTATATTTGAAAATTATATAAAGAAAAACATTAAGGTATCAAATCTTTTCACTCCATAAACTTCATAAATGCTATCTATTTAAAAATATAGTCGACTGTGAAGGATCACACCGTGTAATCACTAAGATATCTTTTATAACTGATGAATAATCTAATCCATAAGCTTACAAATATCTTTTTTCTTAGCATTTAACAAAGGTGCAGCTATACACACATAAAACTTGTAACTTGTATTGAATATATATATATAATTATAATTAAAAGAAATTTGATGTTTTGGAAACTCGATTTCTACTAGAAGCACAGTAACAAAAACCACGGCGGAAAAGGCATTATGTGTTCCGAAATTCACAAAATTGGAATCGCCGGTCACGGTGCAACTCGAGTAATCCGAAGGAGCCGTGTCTAACTTTATATTTAGTAATATAAATCATTAAAATCATTGCTTATAGTTACAATTAAATTTAATTATATCATTAAGCCTATATAGATTAACAATAAAGATTAAAAATTCATAATTTAAAAAAAAACCGTAAAAGTAATTATTGTATTAGAATCATTGATAATTATATTAATGTTACGCAAAATATTATATTAAATGTAGTATTTAAGAATTTTTGTGTGTGGTATTTTCAAACAAAAACATTTTATTAATTATAAATTTATGAATAATCTTTGCGCCACAGGTTGAAAGTTTACAAAAACTTGTCTTCTCGAATTTATATGAACACGAAGACGAATTGATGTGGAAAGCCAATGTCGTAGCAATACTGAAAGATTTAATCCTGGAAAAAAAGTTGAACAATCTGTATCCTATTAAAGGAACTTTCTACGGAGATGTTCTGGTGATTCACGGAACGGCAAATTACGTATTGTACGTTATTAAATTTCGATAATTACTATGAAATAATAAAATTGAACTTATATATAATAATATGAAATTTTTCATTTTTAGACCAGAAGACTACCAACAACTTAGAAAACAATTTCCCAATGTTAAAATCTTCTTCTTAGAAAACTGTGCTCATTGGATTCATTTAGATAAAACAGAAAAGATGTTAGAAATAATAATTCGGCACCTGTTGAAAAATTAATTTATGCTTATTTTTGTAAATATATTATTGAATAGTTAATAAATAGATAAACACTTGTAGTCCATTCAATTAAATCCTATACGTTTAAAATAAAATTTAATACCATTATTGCAATTATAGTATTTCTTATAACCTTCCTTTTATAATTAAAACTAACAATTTACAGAAGCCGGAAGAAAGATTTTATCTCGGATTAATGTTTTCGGTTTCGGAACCTATGGTTCCACTTTTTTATATCTAATCTGATAAATATTGATATTAAGTAAACATTGCGCAACTGAAAGCAGAATTGTAGATTCTGATAATGGAAATCCGAGATAAAATCTATATTCTGACTTCTATAAAGTGTTGTTTTAGTTAATTATGAACCATGGAGTTGTTTAAGTTATATAAAGTTTATAATTAATTACTGTTCCATTTAATTTTGTAGATAAAACTATGAAAATATGTCTGGCAGATTTTATTGTTTACACAATTGAATGAGTGTACTTCGTGTAAATCATCTGTAATAAAATAAGCATAAAAATTCAAATATTTATTTTAATGCTTCGTTATTTTTCAAAAGCAGATTGAAATGTTAACTTTTCCCGAACAAAGGTAGACATATATTCAATTCTTTAATATCTACAAAGAAGTGATGTAGTGCCATTGAAGATATGGAAGACATCTTCACTTTGTAGTAGATACTGATTCATTATTAATCCGATACTCTTGTTAATATTACCTGCCCACAGTCCACAGATTTGTTAAGAAAACTCTAGCAAGATTATAATTTAATAGTTCTACTAGGTAAGTTGCCATTTGGTTGCATATTTTGAAAGCATACCTACTATCTAAAAACGGGATCATACATCCTCGAGTAAAACTAGCTACTGGTATATCTCAAAATTCCTTAGTGAGTGAACAGTAAATGATTAAGTCATTTTACGTTTAAATTTAAATCTGAACATGGAAAACCGTACACCGAGGGAGCTAGCATTTGTTACAAAAAATGCAACATTTATCAGAATTTCAAGAAAAAGAAACTGATTCAAACAGTAGTAAGAAAACACAAGTACAGAATAAGATGCAAGTAAAAATAAAATGTTAGATAACCTCAACGTTTTCGGTCTCTGAACTACTTCGTAGCCATCTCGACCCGGTGATTATACTCGCGTCGGAATGTTTATAGATTCAGAAAACAAAAGTTTCTTAGTACTCCCTGTAGTCTAAATTGGCAATTTATTTAATATAAAATATCATTACTGATTTTATTCAAATAATAACCACCCTCAAACAGTAATTATATCTTGTCCTTAATACTTGAAATATTGTAATGACTGCCCTCAAATAGCAGCTGCAGCTACTATTCAAGGATTTCTAAAAACTTAGTGAAACAATGTAAAATTAATAATGTAAACAACAGTAGGTGGGTACCATATTTATGTAACAAATAAACTTTAATAGAAAACAAAATATATAAAATGTACAAAATATAGGTATAATTTTTAATTACCAATGTTTTCCTATTTCCGGTAAATGAAAAGTTACTTTTCATATTCATTATAAAGAAAAATATCAATTGCATTTCAAGTATAAAGGTCTATTAACTAAGCGTACAATTTAAGGAAGAAGGTTGTGAAAAGTACAGTACATCATTGTACCGTATACGACGAGAAGGAAGAGGGTTCGGGCATTGTCTACGTGAACTTTTTAGTGGCATACAAATTTGGTCTTACGAGCCTACTTACAAGTCATGAACTATAAACTATTTTGAAATTATTTGCAAAATTTTTATTCATTTCTTCACAACCGGGGAGTTCGTGAAATGTTGTACACATAATTAAATGGAAAGAGGGTTTGTCAAAAGTACATTATTGATACACAATGGGAGGGAGTCAAAAGTAGATAAAAAATTGTACGTACACATAATGTATACAAATGTCCCAAACTTGCTTTAAAATCAAACTTAACACAAACATATTTAAATACTTTATTAATAATTGATATTAAATGAGTATGCCATATACAGAAATGAAATAACCATCCTCAAATATTAACCAAACAGAAAAATATGTAGTTTTAAATAGTAGCAGCAGCTATTATTTGAATATATATATAAAATCTGTAATGTACCGAAAAAAAGAACAGCAAGCAAGAACTGGATTCAAAGATAATCATTCAGAAAATCAACCACGTCTGACAGTTTTACTTAAAGGCCCAGATCCCAAAAATCTGTAATTTGCATGTATTTTTATTTTAATTTTCTAAACTTTATGGTCAGTGTTTCTTGAATTTAAAAACGAAGATTTTTTAAAATTCAGTTAAATGTTAATTTGAATAAAATCATTAAAGTCATTACAATTTTAATTAAAATGTAAATGTACTATGTATAAATAAATAATTCTGCAGTTATTCATTTGTTTTATCCAATAATTTTTAAAACATTTCACCAAATATCTCTGAATTTGAAAATGGTTTTCAGAGGTTATCACTACTAGACCCACATTTTCCTGGAAAGCTACAGCTTTCTTACAATACACAAAAAAGGAATTGCTGTTTCTATTTCTTGCTCCTCTATATCTTCACTCTTACAAAAACTGATGCTTAAGCCACTGACACAGTGTAAAAAAATAAAACAATATTTCTAATCAATATACTGAAAAAGTCTCTCTTAATTGAATATTATATAAATATTTTCAAAGCTTTTAAGCATAAGAGCAAGACTATGCAGACGAGAGCAAGCGAGAATATGCGGCAAGAAGAGGTAATGACGTTTCACGCTCTCTGTTTCTCACTCTCACCCGTGTGTGAGGCCTCGGCAAGCCGACGTTACGTGCCTACCGCGTATTGCCGGAATAGATCGACACGGGTGGCCCTTTTCGTCATCACGACCGCCTTGCTTTTATCAGCCTCGACCAAAAATTGGCTCGGATCCCAAAACATCACATTGGTCAAGACTGATAAAAGCAAGGCTCTCATCTGTGTGGTCGTAATAAACGAGAGCAAGAAACAAAGTGTGAAACGTCATCGTCTCTTCTCGCCACATATTCTCGCTCGCTTGCATCTGCATAGTCGTACCCTTATTCTCAAATGCAAAGTTTGAGCTTTCGTTTCAAACAAACCTAAACTATTTTCCAGATTTTGTATTAATCTTTCTTTTTCTAAATAAAATGAACTAGCTTAAATTGTCATAATTTATAGTTATAATTTACTTTCATACAGAAGTTTCTTTCTATCTCTGTTCATTTATTCAGACTAGTTCTAATAAACATTATGAGTATAACTGCTATATGATATGTTTCTATATACCTTCATTAAAAGAAACTGTTAAGATGTACATATAAAAAAAAAAATAATAATACACAGAATACAATATTTCACAAATGCTGTTATTTATAATTTTTTATGGATGAATACTATTATTAATTTTATTCAGTGTATACTCAAATCGGATTTGTGGGTTTCAGAAAAGTATTGAAACATATCATTGAACGTTAAATTTAACATAATAAATATTTATGTAAAAATTAAAATAATAAAGTATAAAATTAACTAGATTATAATTTATAGAAACTATTTTATTCATTTATATCAGTTTCTAATCTATCTCCATACATTGCATGAAATTTTCTGGTTATATTGGCATCAACTTGTGGTAAGACATAACATCTTCGCACTGCAAGCTGCATTAAAAAGAACAATTTAAACATATAACACACATTATACAATATATATTATATAGAATTAAATTGTTTGAATAATTTTTTAAAATATTATCTAGAAAACTATTTTTATATAAAATAAGCCATATTATGGACAAAGTAAAGTTTTGTTATGACTACCAAATTTGGGTTATATTTCTGGAAGCATGTTCATAAAGGACATTGTTTTAAAACTTGTTAACAATTGTTTGGTAAATCTCTCTCCAGGGAATATTTCCTAATTTGACTTTCTGGTTCCTTTTTAGGACAATGTTTGATGATTTAAATTTCAGCAGTTTTTCATTTTACTTTTTTGCAATTATATCACACATCTCTACTGTTTTGTAAATTTATAAAGATGTTAATTGGAGGTCGGTTGTAGAATATAGTTTAATCAATTCTTACATTTATTGTCCGTCTAGCAGGTAAAAAGATAAACATTTTCTATCTCTAGTCATTTATTACTGTTCAAAGAATTAATTTTTATATCATTATTATTTAAAGTAATTTTAGTCAAGAAAAAACATAAAAGTGATTTCAAATGTAAAAATTGTTTACAAAAATTATGAATTACAAAGGTCATTTAAATGGAAACCAGAAAATATGTATAGAATTTAAACTACTAAAGTGTTTGTACTGATTTGCTAAATTCTAGAAATTTGGGTCTATTGGCAACGTTTTAAAACACTATAAAACTATCTCACGATAACTGCAGAAGTTACTAGTTAACGAAGGCAATTCTCTTGTAGTTGTGCATCACATAATTTACACGATTGCCGATTAGGCTTCTTCGTGCAGAATACGTACAACCCATTGAAATCTACAGACAAATGTTGAACATGTATAGTGAATCATATTTAATCAAAACATATCCATGAATGGAATGAGAAATCTAAAAAGGGATGCAAAATGTTGAAAATTTGCATGGCTTGAATAGGCACAGCATGTCGTAATTGTGGAAGTGACTGCTATCGTAAATGATCTCATGCAGAATTGAGGCATTATAATTAATTGAATTGTCACACAGATGAAAATGCCAGTTCTGCACATACAACTATTACAGAAATATCTAAGAAGTGATTCCTAAGCATTTAACAAGTAAATGACATCAAAATACAAAGTTTTTCACATCTTGTATGGTGTAAGAAAGAACAGGTTTTTTTTTTTTCATTGGATGCTTACTGGAGATGAGAGCTTTATGCATTTGTTCACACTGTGGAAAGCAAATGTAGTAGCTCAGAATATGAACAGAATCTGATAATATTCATTTAGGTTCAAAATGACTAAAACTGTTTATATTCTGTGATTATTTTTAATTACTTGTTTTATATTATATATACATACATACATACATTTGTATGGAGATACTTCATAAATTTGTAAGCAAATACTTTGTCCATTATTACCAAAGAAAACAAATTAGTAAATTAGAATGAATGAATACAAATATATTAAATAATTCAAATACTTAAGAAGAATTAATGTGATTAATTGTAAGCAGAATTATAGTATATATTTACATATAAAGATCTATGATATAAATTATTATCTAGAAAAATTAGTACTACTTCTTTCATTTTTATAGTGAGAAAAATTTATAATTTAGTAATAGTAAATTGATTTATTTTCTCTTTGGTAAAATTAATTTATTTGGTTAAGTATATATTCAAATTTTAAAAATTACTTACTTCAATACTATTTACAAGATCAACATTATAAGGAGTGCAGATAAAATTTGTGACATGAGAATCTTTAGGACTCCCTAATCTTCCCGTTCGTCCAATTCGATGTATATAATCTGACACGTGCAACGGAAAATCAAAATTGATGATATGCTTTACCTGAAATAAATTTGATTCGGTAATTTGATAATAATGGCGATATTTTTAAGCTGTTTTTAACTTACCCGAATTGTATCCAATCCACGAGATGCAATGTCCGTGCAAGTAATCACATTGCATTCGCCATTTTGAAATTTCCTAAATTGACCATCTCTTTCCTAAAAAATATTTAATATAAATGATTTTTACAATTTCAAAATAATAACAAATATTTGAAGACAAATAATAACTATAATTAAATAAAAATTTTCTGATTTAAAATAAGATCTAATTAATACATCCTTATAATTTTTGTGGAATCCTTTAGTATAATAAATAATGATGGACTCTTGGTATAGTGGCCCTAATACCTTAATCCAAAATATCTGCCAATCTAAAGACAAACATTTCAATAGGCTGGGCATAAATTTAATAGAAATATTAATTGACCAAAAAATGTATATCCTAAATGGACACACGAAACCTGATTACCTTGATGAATACACTTGTATAAAACACAATGGAAAATCTACAGTCGACTTTACTATATGTTCAGAATTTCTACTAGACCACTGTATGGAATTTACCACAACAATCTTTGATACATCTGATCATTTTCCTACAGTAACAAACCTTTTATTGTTTTCACAGCAAAAAAACAAATAAACCGAATAATAGATACCAAAGGATAAACTACAATGTTTCAAGATACTCAGCTGAAATTGAAAAATGTTTCAATAATATCCCGGAAATAACTGATTTTAAAAACGAAGAAATCTACAAACTCGTGCTCTATATAATGAATGACTATATACAAATAAAAAACAAAGTAACTAATATGCAAAATAAATTTAAAAAACCATGGTATGACTGACAGTTACATCATGAAAAAAGATGAAGTAAAACAACCTAAAACTATTCAGGAAAGATTCAAACGACTCAAACTTTACTAATTACGGGAATGCTAAACAGACCTGCAATAACTTACTCGAGGCCAAACGGAAAAAGTATTTCGGAAATCTCGAATTAACCTTAATCGAAAACAGCAAGAATAGTAAATTGTTTTGGTCTACAATACAAAAATTCCACTTCAACATAAATCTAAGTGAAAACATCTCAGTAATAAATTTTGATATATGGACAAATTTCTACCAGTGCTTTCCAAATATTCAATCAATTCCATCACTAATATCTAGTACTGATTCCTACAATGAATATTTAGACTCCAAATTTGAAATTAAAGAATTAGAAGATTCTATTAACAACACTCGAAGCAACTCAACCCCAGGCAGCAACCATATCCCAACTAAATTCTTGAAACTACATTTCATTACACTTACATCAGAAATAATGGAACAGAATCTGCAATTTTCTTACTACTATCGCTAATACAATTACACCTAACTAAAAAACATAGAAAAGTATATGTCTCTTTCGTAGATATTCAGAAAGCCTTCGATTCGGTCTACGTTCCCTCACTGGTGCACAACTTGAAAGCTAGAAGAGCAGGCAAATAATTCTCATCAACAGTACTAAAATGGTTTTCAAAATATAAAATAAAAATTAAACAGGGAAAAACCATATCTCCTCCACTAGACCTATCACATGGCATACTTCAAGGAGACCCGCTTTTACCTTATTTAAGTAATGTTTATTTAATCGGAATAGATCAACTTTATATATCAAAAATCTACGGATGGTATTGAACAGAGTCTTCCATTATATTCTATTTGCCAACGACCTGGTAATTTTAGCTCCAACTAAAGCCTCCTTGAAAAGAAAAATTAACCAACTAAATTTATACTTTAAATCGATTCACTTAACAATAAATCCTACAAAAACGAAAATTATCATATTTCAAAATAATAGTAAAATTTCAGAAAAAGAATCTGAAGATATATCTTGACAACTCTCCTCTAAAAACAGTAAAAGAAGTAAATTTTCTGGGAGTTACATTCAATTGGAACATTACCTTTAAAGCACATATTTCCGGGATAAATAATGAAGTGAAGCACACAATTGATAATCTGTTGTTCCTATGTTCAACTTTAAAAATGTCAAATTTGTACATACACATGAAACTATATAATTCAATAATTAATCCAATTATTTTTATGCAAGTCCAATTTGGAGTCTAGACTATTTATATAAATTAGAATGTTTCCATATCTACTTCCTCTGAAAACTTCTCGATTTAGAAAGAACTGTTCCCAGTTATGCCATATGCCATGAAACCAATCGCATCTGGCTTTTTCTTTTTTCTTAAAACGTATAATTAAATTCTATTACCAGCTAAAATTCAAAAGCAACAACAATATAACCTTTTTACACCAGGAAACAATCAAACAAAGTAAAAAATCAAAAACTGAACAGCTTTGTCAAACCAAATTTAATAAAATTTTGAATTTATTTGGATTGTCAGATTTGTTGTTTAAAGATAATATACAAGATTGAAAGTATGGTTACACTCTGTTGTTAGACTCTTTCACATCTATAAATAAAGACCAAGTTAACTTAAGCCAAAGTAATTATCACCAATAGTACATAAATATACAGTGGAACCTCGCTTAACGAGCAAAATTCGTTCCAGAGTCTTACTCGTAATGCAAAACACTCGTTAAGCGAAACAATTTTTCTCGTGGAAATTAATGTAAAATATGATAATGTATTCCATGCCAAAAAAATGCTCAAATGTTTTATGTATAATGTTTATTCAAAAAAAATTGTACAATATACACTGTTAAGGAACGTGAATAATCATCATCTTTTCTTCTAGCGTGAAATGAACCATCCTGGAATGAGAATTCGATCTTCAGAAACAAAAAAAAATCACAGCTAATATGTTTGATAAACACTCCAAATGATATGCCAAATTCTTGGGTTATGTAAAGGCTACAATTAAATAATAGAAATTAATTAATTTGACTAGAGGTAGGCAGTTATGTTTCCATCTCGTATTAAATTTAAATAATTATAAATAGTTAATTTTTAATTCAGACATTTCTAAAATTTAATTTGAAATCGGTCGTTAAATTTAACGACCCAAGAATTTGGCATATCGTTTGGCCTGTTTATTATATAACGAGCTATGGTTGTGGATGTTTATAAGTAATATGTGTGAACACAAGTTTGGAAAAATATGTAATTGCAAGCGACACAAAGATGCTAGCAGAAGGAGTGCTAAACACAGACTGATGGAGCATGTCGCATGCACACGATTTGGGACTTCCCCTCTCTTCATTACTCGTTATGCAAAACATTGCTCGTTAAGCGAGGCAAATTTTTACAATTTGTTTTACTTGTTATGCAAAATACTCGTTGTGCGAGGTGTTTGTTAAGCGTGGTTCCACAGTGTTAAATATATCTTCATCTCAACCGTATATTACTAAATCAGTAAATATCAATGTCAAAAGATTAATAGCTCAATTATGACTCAACAAATATTCACTTTTTATTGGTAACAAATATATTAACTTTTTAAACACTGAGGGCATTTGGTGTAGATCTGAGGATTTTTCAATGTTTCATCTATTGCAGAATTGTCAAGAACTTGCAACCATGCGTGATTAATGTGATATTTTGCAAATATTCCAGTGTTGTTCATCTTCCAATTTTAAAAATATTTTAAACAACCTTAACAAAGAAAATCTTTATAAACTGTATAACTATTTTATCAAAATTATAGGAATGCACAGAAACTCAAGATAATAAAACCTAATGTGTAATAATATTGTATAAAATGTAGTTGTTTATGTAACAATATTTCTGATAAAACTACATGTTTTGTTTATGTTAAGAAAAGGTTTATACGGAATCCACTGTAAAAATAAGTGTACAAGTTAAACAGTTTACAAAAAATTGTTCTAATACTTATATTAATTCCTATCTAACATTTGTACTACTCCCTGCAACAAGAAAATATTCCTTTTTTTGCTAATAAAGATTGATTGATTGATTGTAATAAGTAATTAATATTTTACATAATTATCTATTAAATTAGTTTCTGATATACAGTCAAACCTGTTTTTATGCGGGGGATAGGGACCGCATTAAAAAAAACGCATAAAAAAAATCTCACGAAACTTCACGAATGGCTGTAAATAATAGTTTTCGCGACACAATTAAAAAATATTTTTTTTTTATGCGGTCAACAGGGACCGCATAAAAAAAGTCTCACATAGAAAATAACTCAAAACCGTACGAAATAGAATTTATTGACAACAGATGTCAGCACTTGACTGCATCGTCTGGTCTATCGTCTGTTTTACATATTTTTGTCCAGGTGGTGTTTTGTTGACTTAAAAAGTAAATTATTTCATTTTTCGCATATTCATGCAATAATATTACTATAATAAGTGCATTTATGCTATAATAAGTTTATTTAGCTATAATAAGTCAACGTAAGACATGACGAATCGCACGAGACTAGTCGCCAACTATACCGCACAAATTAAAAATTCGCATTAAAAAAATCGCACAAATAAAAATCGCACATAAAAAGAGCACATAAAAACAGGTTTGACTGTATTTTAATTCTTCATATTACTGATATTAAGACTAGAAAATAAAAAACTTTCTATAAAAAATTTTACTGTAAATTTAAGTTAAAGATAACATGAGGTTCCAAAATTCTTAATCAACTTAACATTAATTTATTTTGCTAAATTTTATTATTTTACTAATTCTGTAACTTTCACTCAAATCTAACATTCTTACATAGGACATCTTCATCCTTATCAAGAGTTCTCATCAAATAGTGATGATGTGTCACCCCTCATCCCAGTAAACTAGGAACTGATAACCTAAATTCAGAAAACCCAGATTAGTTTCATTTTGTGTAACTCAATCTGTATAAAAGGACTGATTGTAAATCTCACATCATTTAAGTGACAAAATGGGAATTGCAAAATTACATAGACTAACTGTTCAGGCCTGACTACAATTGTCAATAAAACTTCAGAACTCACAATAATGTATTAATACAGAAAGGCAATATGAAATATATAAATTCAATATAATATTGACTATAACTTTAATATAAAATTTTTATTTTATTATTATGCACAAATATACAATGAATTCACAAAAAACAAGATTTAGATTAAAAATAAGATCAACATGGCATGATCACAACAAACCGAACACCCGCGAAACCAGGATACATTAGAAAACTACAAAGCCGGCTTGGCTGGCAACTGTATTAACTCAAAGGATGCCAATAAGGTTTCCTATGCATGGAGGTACTGTTATAAAAAAAACAGGCAACACCAAAATTTAGCAGCCTCTTTATATGTCATTACTTATATCTTATTAATTATTGTCTACAGTGTGGAGATATTTCTATCGCCGTGGTAATGTATACAGTTAAAGGTTGTCTACACGCATGTAAATTGTTCCATGTTTTTAAAAAATAATTTTTAAACATGTTCTAAGTTCCATGTTCAAATCTCACTGGTTGTAAACCTAACGAAGTTACGTATTTAATTTTTTACTTTAAAATGTAATAATTTAACTGTGGCAATAGCACTAGAGGACGCTTTTTACCTGTTTTACATTCTTTTACGGAGATTGAAGCCTCTAAGGAAAGGTCGCCTCCAGGAGTTTGTGAAATTTAAAAGGATTGCTGATGGTGCGAACGGCGGATTAAAGACAAGACAAAGTCTTCAACTTTGTATAGTCGTAATTATATTTTATATTTGTTAAACCGAGGTCACGGTCGAAAACGTTAGTGTTCATTAAAATTTTGCCGTTACCGTGTTATAAAGGTTCTCGAGTGTGGATTTCCATTATATAGACAAAAGTAGTTACTTTTTACATAAAAGAAACAGAAATTCTTAATTAATTACCGTACATTTTTTATAAATTTATTACAGGATACATATCATCTGAAATTCTGAAAATAAGTAAATATTTTACCTTTAATTCCATTCCTCCATTTAGACATATATTAGGTACATTTAAATCATTAAGAAAAAAACTCATCCAAACATTGGTGCTTGTTTTGTTACAAAATATCATTACTGGATCATTCTTTCTCAAATCCTTTTTCACTAATTCGACAAGAGGACCTAAAACAAAAAAAAACTATTAAATTCTGATGTAGTAAAATCTAATTCATTCAAACACCTAATACTAATTATTTAATATTAAATTTCAATTAATCAATTCTAATTAAATTCATATATATATTATATTTACAATTTTTATAATGGCATTTAAACTTTTCTTCAAGAAGGTTGAAGAAAGCTTTGATTAGTCGAAGAAGACTTCGATTATAAATAATTAAATGTATAGTTAAATATTTATAAAAATTAATTATTTAATTATTAGAATTAAACAAATTCCCAAAACTAAACATTACAAAATAATAATGTATTTAATGAAAACAAACTTAAAAGATCCAATGTTCCTCACACAGTAACAGTATCCAAATTTACCTGTTCGTTCAGATCCTTTAACTCTGATAAATTTTTGTGGAATATGGGGAATTAGTCTATGTAAATGATCTGTTTTCACACTTTCAATATACGACACATCAATAAATGTTGATAACACCTCATCAATATTTCTAGGGAATGTTGCACTACATAAAATTAGTTGGGCTCCTGTCATTTCCAATGGATGAGTAGGAACTGTGACTTGAATCTGGTGGAAAATAACAAAAATATATACAATATATACTACAGCGATATATTTATAATTTCTTAATAATAATATGATAATTTAACAATAGTATATTTACATTAACTTTTTTCAGGAAATTTTTCAGAGTGTAATTAAAACTGTCATCTAATAAAGTGTCGGCTTCATCGATAACAATATGTCGTACATACGATAAATCATACACTCCTAAAATAAAGAGAAATTATTTGAAAGTAAAAATTATATACATCATCTATAAAAGCTATATTAATAACTATTCATTATGTACTTTTTAATTTATTTCTGTCTAAAGATCGTTTTTATATTTTAAATAACTATCTTAATTATTAAATTAAGACAATCAGATAATAGTTATGTCTATTACACACGAATCCATTGCAAGTTAAATTCTTCTGTAATGGACTTAATTGAGATAGGGCATGCAGTCCACAGTTTCGTAGCGTTTCATCTCAACAAATATAATCTTTGCATACAACTCGTACATTAGCAGAGGTTGAATATGAATTTTTACTTAATTAACATTTGCAAAGCACTTATTCATTTTACATTTATGCTTTAAATGTAAAATGAATAAACAAATGTCTTGAATGTTGAATATATAGCAAATTTATGACTTTTTATAATGTAAAATTCAGAAATGTAACCAGTTATTAAACTTAGAACAAGCAATAAATTCATCAAATAAAAATAATTCACACTAATTTAAAAATAAAGCAGAATTAAATTTTAAATTACTTTATGTTATATTATGTATTAATTAATTAATAATAGAAAAAGAATTTTCAGGAACTTACTTCTATTAACCAATTTTTCAAAAATACCTATTGTTGAAACAATTATTTCATTATGAAAATCATCAGGCTTGTTCTAAAAAAAAATATATTTATTTTCAGCAATTTTTTCACAGTAGATTATGCAGTAGCAGTCATGAAAATTGCTGATAAAGCAAAAAAATAAACATAAAAATTTGTAATACACGTAATATTAATGACAACTCCTCGTAACCCAATTTAATTAATTAACTCTAAATCATGTGCTGAATTATCTGCCTACCTCTAGTCAAATTAATTAGTAACTAATCATTAAGATAGTCCAAAATAGCCTGGTAATTCAGTAGATCATTTGGACTTATATAATACACATTAGCAAATATACAATAATTATAAAAATCGGCAAACATATATAATAAATCTTTACATGCCTTTTTAAAACAAGAAAGATCTAGATAAAAAAATCTTCACAGTTAGTCACTGAAGATGCTGAGCAAGTAAAAAGAAGTATTAAGATATATTTAATTGATATTTATGAGTAAAAAGACATGATTTGTTATGCGTAGTATGACCAGAGATATGACGACCAAAATTATCAGGAGTTAACAAGCCACTAAAAAACTTGAATTAATTGGTTGAACAAATATGTATGTAATTTTTCATGAATGCCAACCTGCAAGAAGCCATTGTCCACATCATCATATATATGAGAATGCTTTTCAATGGCTGACAGTTTACTGCAACATTGTTTCTGATGACTGCATCTAAAAACCTATGCAAAGGTAGTAAACTTTTAGCAGCAAAATTTTTCATAGTTGGAAGTAAGCCTTAATAACACTGGAAAGCTGTTATTGAGGTTCAAAGTAGTCCTACAAAGTATTAGGATCCCAATCAACAAGAAATAACTGTTTGTGTTATGTTTTCATGACTACATTGTGAATCTTTTTTTTTTTTTTTGCTTCCATAACTGTGAACTGTAAGTTCTTATGACAATGATGATTAATAATATTGATGAGGATATGGCGTGAAAATAACAATTAAGTTTAACATAGCATTACAAGCAATAAATTGCTTTTTTTTTAATGTATTCTTGGTTTCTTTTCCATATTACATATTTCATCATTACAAATTGCAATCATAGCTTAAATATACTACTTTGTATATCTGTTGAAAGCTTTTTGGTATATTACTTGTATCATAGGTTATGCAATTTCCATGCCCTCTACTATAAATTACAAAACTTTTTATTTCAAAATACAAGATGAATGTATTCAATTTTAACAGAATATTTTGTTTTATTACTTTATCAAGATCCTATTAATGATTTTTCTATTCAATTCATTCTGTTTCATATAGTGATATAATACAGCAGTAATTATTTTAATAAAGTAAATCTATATAATTTCATCATTTAATGAGATAAAACAGGAGAAATTAAATATTTTCAGAAAGATCATAAACAATGTTGGATATTCTAATACAAAGCTTAAATGTAGTACTTATAATGCTAGGTTTAGAGTGTAAGAAAGATTTCTAGAAGGTCAAAACTTGTATATTAACAGTTGTGATTTATAAAATAAATTATGGCTAAAATAAACTGTAATTCAATACTTTAATTTATAATTTATAAGATAAATTATAAATCAAATATTGTATTACTATTATTGTAATTATTTACTGCCAAGTTACATACATGTATATGTACAAATGATGAATACATTAAGACATTATTACAAAATTTGTTGCTGTTAATTTAATTCTGGCCAATTATAACCAACTAAATCAATGTTTATTTTATTTGACTCAAAACAAATTTAATTCAAAATCAAAATAATTTTTTATTAACTTAAAACTATTCTTTTGAAAATTTAAGTATAAAATTTTACATATTATCTAAATATTGAAAACTTACCTGATGAAACTTTCCTCCAACTATTACTTTCACATTAATAGCATCTGAAAGTTGTCTTGCTACATTCTAAAATTTAAAATTTATTTATTTAATTTTATATAGCAAAAGTATACATTAAATATTTTATGAAATTTGCAGTTTACTGTTTATATCTAGTTTAATTGTAAGTTCCTCCTTTATACCTAACAAAAAATGTTTAAAACCTATTTCACATACTTATTGATTTATATAAATTATACCCAAAAATATTTAATTAAATCAACTAATTTATTAGTAATAAGATAAACCTGTTACCAGGGGGAATATATATGAAACTATACAAAGAAAAATATGGTTACAGCATACTTTCATCATATTTACATTTATTGGGCTGCAATTTGAAAAAATTATAGACCTATAAATTTCCCCTGTCGTCCATCTTTCCTTAATCTCTAATACAGGGTTATATAGATAAAAGCTGAGACCATATGTGGAAAGCTTAGAAGGCCCTGATTAACTATACATGAACTTCCAATGCATTATGAAAGTCACATTTCAATTCAAAACTTTTCCCCTGAAAGAAGTTTGATAGATGACAGGCATGACTCTATTCTAACAAGAAAAGTATGATGTCGAGGGGCAAGACACTGCTAATTTGAGGTAGAGAGCATATATTTTTAAATTAAATAAATTAAAAATATGATTAAAATTGCAGCCTGGCATTGTGACAATGTCATAATAAATATTTGCTTGTTTTTATGTATATTTCTTATCTTTATACTTAAGTAAAGTACTTAAGTATAGTATATAGTAAGTTATACTTAAATAAGTACTTTAGTAAAATAAAATACATATGTATAATAAACTAGGTCATTGCATGACTTTGTCATATCACAATAGAATCGAGATAGAGCTGGGAAGAAAGAAACTGGCTGTGGGAGTTACAATCCTTGCGCTGGCTGGGTACAGAGAAATGATCCTTGCACTCGCCGACACAGAGAGACGATCCAAGAACAAAGCAATCTTTATCAATTGCTTTGTTCTTGTGTTTTGTTCATTTTTTGCACCTATTTTCCATTAGGCACATGCAATGCTGTTTTTACTTTTGACTCCTAGGCCTAAACTCCATTAGGTACATTCAGTCACATCGGAGAGCACGGACATTGTCGGTTAACTCCTCCGTATATCGAAAACCACTCAATCCCTATTTTTTACATTTATATAGACCAGGCCTGGCCAACCCGCAGCCCGTCACGTTAAGTTGTGCGGCCCGCTAAGAGATATTATATATCTATTAAAACTTTTGTTTCCCATTATGTGTATACCAAAACAACTAAATAAATGAAAATTTGCGTGTGTCGTCGTTATAATGTGCAAGTGAGAGTATGAACTCTTGGTATAACAATGAAATCTTATTCATTTTGTATTTGTTTTACTTTTTTAAAAGCATGCTTCCCTAAAATTATGGCCCACCGTAATATTACGCGTGATCAAAGTGGCCCGCGAAACAATTTGGGTTGGCCAGGCCTGATATAGACCCTCATTACATTTTTGGATTCCTCATCTCAAATAATGGAAAATGGCAAAGTTTTATCAAAATTAGGCCATTAAATTTTGAGAACAAACTTGACTCTATAACAAAGCCCATAGAAGACATGATAGCGGCTATGAAACAACATTTGACAAAGTCACGTGATTCATATATCACTTTGTCACGCATGCTCAGAAAAACAACCTTATATCTCAAAAATAAAGTCATGGATCCCATTTTTTATTGCATTTTTGGATTCCTCATTGCAATTAATGGAAAATGGCAAAGTTTAATCAAAATTGATCAAACAGATTTTGAGAACAAACACAATTCTAAAAGCCTCTTAGAAAAGGCTTCACTAATGCTCCACCTCAAATGCATACCTTGATTTAGTTTGTAACAACAATATAACAATAATAATAATTACTTTAAACACGAATAATAATGCATATTTCAGATATAATCACCCAAATTATATCATCCTAAAAATCATTTACAGAAAATAAATATTTTCTTCATTTTCTTGATCAAAAGCTGACATTCCTTTTTAGTGATTAAAAAAATTATGCATTTTATGATGAAAGTTGAATCATAATTAAAGAAACAAAGAAAGAGGAGTTTTTCTGGAATCATAGATCTCATATCAGCAATAAAAATGTATTTCTATAAAAGCCAATTTCTTGAAATATCGACTATTGGAAACATCTTCATTAACAAGTGATATTTAAACTAGTCTAATTAAATAATTTATAAGAACATTCCCACCCCATGAAGTTTACACAGCCAAAGCTTACTTTGCTTATGGTTAGAGCCAATACTGGCTATTAGCATTTTGCTATTATTTATCATCCTTAATATATATCTCCTTAACTCTTTTTCTCTGCTCATTTATTTTCTTTAAATGATTCTCAAATAAATTTATTATTTTTATGTTTTTCTTCTAAATATGGACATGACATATTCTTTGTATTGTTCACTTAATAAAGTCATATTCACATCGTATTTTTAATTATAACATTTTACTGAATTATTTAGAAAAACTATCTCCAAACAGTTTGTAAGCCAAAATTACACAGGAAGGCATCTAGTAAAATTTTTCTATTCACATTTATTATACTAAATATTTACACTCCTGTACAATATCCAAAAAGCTACTCTGAACTTTAAGTTTTAATAAAAGTAAAGTTTTATGTACAATATTGTAGTTTCCTTACAGCACATGTTGGAAACCAGAACATCTGTAAAAGCAGTAATACCATCTATCTCAAAGTGGAAACATGGGATATGCAACTTGCATGTCTTCTACACAATGTTGTACATATAACTTTGATGTCATTAAAATTCCTCACTGTACAGTAACTTTCTGGACACCATATATAAGTATATAACACTGATCATCTGTATCTGCCAGATTATAAATCTTTTCTAGAGCAGTTGTTATTAAGACAAATACTATACATTTTATAATTATCTATTGATGGGTATATATTTCAAAAACTGTTATATTCTCTGAAAAATTTAACTGGATTTTACATTTCAAGCACTTCCTTAACAGAGTTGCAATAAGTTAAATATTACTTTGTAATTTGAAATTATTAATTTCTGTTTAAAAAAATAATATCTGATTTAGATAATGTTTTCAAATTTATTTTTAATAACACCATATCTTAGAAGTAAAATAACAATTTCTTTAAGCTTTTATATCCACAATATTATTTATGAAATTAGTTAAGCAATAGAAAATAATATTATTTCCTTTTATAAATCAAAAATCTTCAAAACATTTTTCAATCAAACAAAAAAAAAAAAAAAAAAATTCAATTACTAATCTTTTAAATTATACAGCCAATTACATTACTACATATAAAAAGCATGACAAAAAATTGTTTATAAGATTAATCATTTGAATAAAATAAAATGCTTACTCCAATTTGCTCTGCTAGTTCTTTGGAAGGTACTAATATTAGTGCTAAAGGACAATTAGATGGTATTTCAGCCTGTTGATATTTTTGTAATTCAATTAAATGATGCAAAATTGGAGCCAAGTAAGCAATTGTCTTTCCACTTCCTGTTTCTGCAGAAATTTGCACATGTTTATATTCCAATATCTTGGGTATTGAAAGTCTCTGAAAAAAAATGAAAAAAAACCATACTCTTATTATATTAAAATTACCAGAAATAATTTTTTAATTTCCATAATGAATATAACAAAAACAGATTTATCATTTCTCTTAATACAATTACATCCAACTGTGAATCATTGATAGGTAAATGATAAAGCACTCAATACAATGTAGTCAATTATTTTATATTGAAGAAAACTGCATAAAATTTCTCATTTATTTACAATGAATAATTTTATTTATTTTTCTAAACAAAGAATAATATAATCTCAAACATTCAAAATATTTACCTGTATAACAGTTGGGTTATGAAAATTCAATTCTTTGAGTTTTTTCAGAATACACTGTTGTAATTTTAATAGTTCAAAAGTATTTTCCTCATCAAAATTCTCGTTATATATAGATGGATTCTGAAATGTGATAATCAACAATATAATATCGAGCGAAAATGTCAGAATAATACAAGCATCAAACTTACTTCTCCATATCCATTTATTGTAAAATAATCTCCTACAGATTTTCTATGTTTCCAACCTTTAGAAGCTAAAGCAATAGCTTCGTATTTATCATATACTTGGCCCAAGTAATGGTTAAATTCCGACCGCTTGCACTGAATAATAGGAACACTTCTGTTTCCTCCTCTGCTTTTCTTACGAATCTCCTCTATTTTCTGTAATTCTGTTTTTTTCTTTAAAGCTTTTAATTTTGTTTTCATATAAGCAGGGACCGTAATAACTGGAGCATCGTTTAGCTGAAAAATAATCAAAATTATATAGATTCTAACTGCAAATTATTATTAGAAGTGTTTATACCGGTATATATACATATAGTTTATATACTGCATTACCGAATAATTCGTACACTGCTCTAAACGAAATAAACTTATCTCTGAAAATAGTAAAATGCTCTTCCGATCAAATTTCTGCATAAAACGTGTGGAAAACATCGCAGATACAAGGTCAAAACAAACCTCGAAACAACTACACGTGTTTGTCACGTGGTTACTATTTGTCGGATTCCTCGTATTCGCCCAAAGTCTAAACAAATTATAAGTAAACATTTAATCACTAAAATATTTATATTTTAATAATTATATAATTATAAAATGCAATAAAAATTTATTTTTAAATACTTATTCCTTTAAAAAAAATTCAGATATTTTATCCTATGAGATTATCAGTAGTAAAATGATTTAACAAAAGCAAATTTTGAACAAATATAAGAATAATTATCTGATTAAATTTATAATAATAAAATGTTCATAAATTTAAACATTTTCTTCTACTTATCGAAATTCCATTTCTCTCAACGCTAAGATGCCGCATCATTTTCATAAATCAGTATTTTCAAATGGAAAGGCCTACTTACGAGAATAATATCTTAGATGGAAAGTGATGGAGTTTTTGAGTAGAACAAATAATATTTTTATATTTCTATCCGCTGAGTTCTGTAACTTCAAAGTCCCGAAAATATATTTGCTGTCCGTAGGCGGATCTTTATTTTTTAAAATACTTTTTCCGCCCTGTGGGCACTAAGAGGGCCTCTTATAGCAGGCACATTATAAGTTCGGCCAGGCCCACAATGGGGCGACCGGGTGGTGAGGGAGGGAGCCCGACATATCCGAACGGACCACCCCCGAAAAATTCCTGGGGATTTCCTTGACCCGTCCGAAATCGATCCCGGGTCCCCCAGAGCGGTAGGCTGCTACCTTGACCGCTCGGCCAACCGGCCGTCTCCGTAGGCGGATCACGGTCTGTTATTTGATGACCTTCAGCCTAGAATATGTAGCGCTTTAGTTCGGTTATTATGATCATATACTTCGATTCTACGCTGAATATTTAATTAGAATTATAACAAGTTTTTATATGTATCGCCGGATTCGACTCGGGGTCTCCCACACCTATCAGTAACCGAATGGATAAAACTGCGTGATGAAACTAATAGTCGCGAGTTTAAGTGCGTAATGAAAAAAATCTGTTCGAAGCATAAACACAGTCGGTTATGCGTCCAAGTCATCTCTCCCTCTCGTACTCGCGTTATGCTTATATGTTTTCGGTGCTTTTTTCGCTTTATTTTTTGTGTGTTTGATTATATATTCTGTATTATGTGTTATTTTTTACTGTTTGTACGGCGTTATATCCTTTTCGAAACTTATAAAAAATAATATGCCCTATATGCTTTTTACCCGTAGACATTACAACTTGACGTTATTCAAACAAAATGTGAGTAAAAAGTTTAAAGCAAGCTTCAACAAAGAACAACATTTCACATTATCTATAATATGTTAAATTTCACAATTGTTATATTTAAATCGCACATCTATGTTAAGATGCTGAAGTCTACGTTACGCTACCGATAAATGTAATTTTTATTTTATTATACAGTATTTACGCATTTTATTTATGGTTTTCTTGTTTAATTCGTTAGTCGGGCATTTAATTGTGTTATTTCTACCTTAAATTAAACGAATTTGCTGTTTTAAATTTTATCGAAATAAACATTGGGTATGGGAATGGATTAATTCACTTTCCATTATTTCTTATGGGAAAAATTGATTCGGACATCATACGACCTCCTAGAATGAATTAAAGGGCAGAGCACCCGTAAAGTATGGGACGAAACAAAAGGTAAAGCGTGCAACCGGATATCCCATCCAAACTCTCTGGCATGGCGATGTCAACATTTAAATTAAGAGGTCAGTAAATTATTCCCTTTCAGACTATTCTTGCACGTCCGCGCAGAATAGTCTGAGAGGGAATAATCGGCCGAGACCTTATTGAGAAAGAGAAGTTGGCTGTCAATTTTAAAAATGAGCAAATAATTCTGCTAAATAGGAAACAATACACTTTTGTACGCCCTTACAACCTCGCGGGGAGAACAAGAAAAAGTCGGGAAGAAGCCAATAAAATTTATAAAACTTTCGTATTCTTGAAGATTTGAAGTTTATCATAAAGACAGTCGCTTCTGAAATATCCTAGGAGAACTTCGTCCATATCTGAAGAGAGGCGACGCTTTCGAACTCACGTTATTTCTCTCGATAGGCTAAATTAAAGCGAGTTTCACTCTGTATAAGTGAGTAATCACTCTGGATAAGCACTCAATTCTTATCTTTGTTCTAAAACTTCCTTAACTTACGTAATAAATGGTCAACGAAATGGCGAACACGGGAAAGCTTCATATTCTTGAAAATCGCATCAGGTATGCAATAAAAGAAATTTTAACAACGGACAGACACCATATCCTTCCTCAATTTTATCAACGCCTACAGAATTTGATTGCGTAAGAAGACAAACATTTCGAAAATTATATTTCGTAGCGCAGTTCCTACTTGATTAATTCCATTGTACAGTACATTTTGAACATTTCCGAAATTATATTGATACGCGCCACTCTGTACGCGGGCCTACTACAACATTTAGGACATTTAAGACATTTCATTAGTATAATTAATTTGTAAATTAATATATTTCAAATGTCACCATTAGATCGTCCGCGGTGATATTACTATAATAAGTTGTACGAATATATGAAATATAATAATAGGACTTGAGTGAACTGAAGGAAAAATCCGAATAAAGCACCGAAAAAATGAATAATTTAAATATTTTCCTTTTGATATTTGGTTCTGTGACAACTTGAGGAATTCCCGTCACGATGACATTCTCTAATATTCTTCTAAGATATCGATGCGTATCTTTACTACTTGGATTTTTTATGTATTCTATCACACTTATATCTGAACTGACGAGGAAACAAAGTTATAATTTCAATATCAAGAACTGCTAAAAATAGTAAAACAAAATTCACATTTCCTAGGTTCAAAATGAATAATTTCGAGCAGAGTTTTTATAGAATTCAAACCTATAGACATTACTTTTTCGTTGCACGTACGATATGCCCGATGGAAATTAATTGTAGCATTATTATTTAATCGGATAGAAAACAAAACAAGCTAAATTGGTGATGAACTTTACAAGGAGCAAACTTTATAGGGTGCGTTTGATAAAATTTGTAAATTATTACATCAATGACAATTACACTCAGATTAAGTTTTTAGTTAACGTGTAATAGGCTAAATCTACAAATATAAATCTAAAAATTTAATAGAAATTTTGGTTTAAAAAGATTGTTGTGAGAATGTGTGAAGTAAATACTTCAACGGAAATTACGCTTATGATATAAATAATTAAACATTAAATGTTTTGTAAAAATCGTTATTCTTAAGCGATGTTTCTTATTTGATACATATTTACACAATCCTATTCAAATTACTTCTTTATATTTTTGTTCATTACAATTATATTTCGTTATTTATCAAAATTTTAAGTTTGTTTGATAACTAAACTTTATTTTTCTTACGCTAATTTAGTTGAAATTTATTTTTTTCACAAGAATTCAGTGAATATTACAGCCATATTTTACTAAAACGTTTTCTCGACATTTAAGTTAGAAATTGTTAATAATCTAATTGATTCAAAATATGCGAATCTTTGCAGTTACGGCTGATCACAGAATTAAATGTATATTGATTAATAATCTTTATCATCATATCTTATTTCCTACATAGTTATAATCAGTAAAATAATATTGTATATTAATAAAATTAAATTATATCAAGAAGTTTTAAAAAATAGTATTTATACTAGCTGAACAGTTTAATTAGTCGATATAATTAGCCATAACAATACCTTTGATACATATTCATTTATTTATTAAATTAATCATTGAGAAGAATTTCACTCTAAACTTGATACAAAATAAAGTTATTTTTACGTATAACACACACATTGATATAAAAATATAATAGAAATATGAAAGTTTAAACGTTTGTAAGTTTGTCAGAATATGCGAATTCCACACATTCTTTTGTTAGAGATGTATAAAATTTTCTGGACGTGAATACAAATTTTTCTTCTATAGGTTTTGGAAATAAATTCAATAAGCGGTATTTAGAGATATGTACTGTATTGTACAATTTATAAAAAATACGTATTAAAAACCAAAAGACATTAGATTAAAAAAACGTTAAAAAAGACATGTCTGTACTTTCGTTTCGAAAACAGTAGATCCGGTTATGAATACCACTTATAACATCGAATGAATGAAAAATTATAATGTTCATTCTATCCGTAATCAGATATTTACAGAACGTGTAGGTTGTGAGAATACTGCAAATATGTCCATTACACACATACGTGAAGTGCTGGAAGTGAAAACTATTGCTCCGAAAAATTCTGCAACATCCCAGGCAAATATATTTTTAGCATTTCAGCCCATTTTAAAATATAATGCCAAATCCAAACACAGTAAAGAATACGTCATTTGAAGACAATTTTGAAAGGAATTCAAAACTATAGACAGAGTTAAAGTATTAGCGAAACGTATATAAATATTATTTCAAAAGTTATAATGGAAACATCAACTCTCGAGAGTCGTCAGACGTAGGACTGAATGTAAGAACAATTGCAAATGATTAATGTTACCACTCTCCAATTTTAATCCGTCCCGTCTCACCCCAAAAAAGTGAAACCGAATGGCGATTTAGTTAATAGCTAAATTCTCTGTTTAAGTATTTTTTAGATGATTCAAAAGTATATAGTTTTCATACTGAGGCCGCGACTCCACTAGCCGTAAAAGGGCCGTAAAACCCCTCACCGTAAAAGCTTTTAATCACGTGACCATAATATTTTACGCCTGAGCAGGTCGTAAAACCAACGTAAAAGCGAGTTGAACACTGTTCAACTCGCTTTTACGTTGGTTTTACGACCTGCTCAGGCGTAAAAGCTTTTACGGTGAGGGGTTTTACGGCCCTTTTACGGCTAGTGGAGTCGCGGCCTGAGTATAAATATCTGCGAATGGCCAACAGACTGAAATCTGTTAGCCCAATCCATTACACATAAGTTTGCGACAGATGTCTTTTATTTCAAAGGACAATTCTTTATTATAGAGAGACTTTTATTGAACAAGAAAAAACGCAATTTATCTTTTGTGCTTATTTTTCAATGCCTGTTTCTGGTAAGATGGTAGCGAAGGATTTCTGTACATCAGGATTGATCGCCTATATGTTCCTTAATAGAAAGCTTCATTTACTATTAAAATATTTCGGATTTTAAATTAAAGTATAATACGGAAACTATAATTTTTAAGTCAAAATTTAAAATGCATAAACAGAATGTTTTGTTATTAACTAAAAAGCCATCTAATTTCACTTTTTGGTTTGGGACAAGGTGGCATTAATTATTTTTAAGTGTCTTTTCATCCAGTCTTAAATCTGGCAACTACAGCTCTCAGACGTCCCTAAAAGTGCCTATCACATTTACTTTTGATGGTCATTTCAAAGTTAAGAGTACTGTGTTACACTACTGTAAGGTTGCTTTCTTTGTTTATACTATGTTGCCGGAAAACAAAAGGCTTACACGAGTTAAGTTTTGTATAACAAAGAAATATCCTGTCACCGAATTGTGAAGACCACCATTCCCCCCCTCAAAAATACCTCGATGTAAGCATTTGTGAACTGTTATTTACATTTGTAATAATTTTGCTTAATCATTTTATTTTAACTTTTATTTTTGCTAATTATGTATTCGCGTGAACTTTGTTAGAACTTTAACTGTATCTTAAACAATAACCGAAGTTGTAAGAGAAAATTTTATCGATGTAGGGACTCCCCTTTTTCCAAATTTTAATATTAACTTAAAATAATTTAAATTAATGAATTAGAATAAAACGGTTTATTATCCAAATCTCACAACATGCCAAAGAAAAGAAGAAGCAATTAGAAAGATTAAATTAATTTGTAAAAGATTGAAAATATAAAAAAGGGAAACATCGTACTTTCTCTCTCCCCTTTTTCTCACGGCACCGAGTGTCGCGACGAGGCTCGGACTTCCACAATGTTTACTCATTAAACGAAGAACTTAGTCAAAACAATCAATGAATAATGATGAGAACTGTCACAAAAGAAAGATGAGTCACATCAACTCCATGATGACTCTACAAAAGTTCAATGTCATTACCAAATAACAAAATAAAACAACCATCTCAGCTACGGTGACGACACCGCCAATAAATCATCACCCGATGACGACGCTACCAATAAATCATCGCCGGATGACGAACTCTCTAGTGCTGAACGTGTTTAAAAAGGAGAGCTCCAACCTAAACAGGGAGTCTAGTCCAAGCTGAGCCAGTGTAGCTAGTCGAGTGCGTCTAGTCTAGTGGAGGCTAGGCCAGTGCTGGCCAGTCCAGGCCAGTCTAAGCTAATCCAGTCTAAAGCAATCTAGTTTAGTCCAGACTAGTGCGGTACGGCAGCAAGCCAGCAGACAAGACCAGAGAGACAGAAAGAGAAAAACACACAGAAACACAGAGAAAGAGAGAGTGAAATAGGACCAAGAGACTGACCAATTGTGCTGAACAGACGAGAGAAGACATCTTGTTTACCTGGTACGTTGTGAGTCGCGTAGTTCGAATACCCCCCGTTAGGTACCCCCTCGTTGTATAGATAAAGATAGGTAAATTTCCCAAAATCGGATTTGATAACTTTGTTGCGATCTCAGAAGAAAGGAAATTCAAGCAAACTCGTTATGATAAAATTCAATTTACCTTTTATCATTTTTACTGAAACCTATTATTATTATTATTCATTTTCATCGGGAAAACATTTCAAAGTGTCGTTTCAATTCTATTTATTTATTGGAGTGCTTGTGGATACACGATATTTTTTGTTTTTCGTCTGGTGTGTACACGAATAAATCAAGGTTTTCCGATGCGTGAGCTGGCCACATACAGTTGTCCATGTGAGAAGCACGGATTCTCTAAATCTAGCCCACACACTTGCAACGATTGTCCCTGTGCTTTGTTGATGGTCATTGCAAAAGCGATTCGCACCGGAAACTGCAAACGTTTGAATTCAAATGGCGTATCTGTTGGGATCATTGAAATACGTGGCAACAGTACATCTTTCCTCTTGAATTTCCCATTCAAAATTGTAGCTTCGATGACATTGTTCATCATCTTTTTCACCGAAAGTCTTGTACCGTTGCAAAGTCGTGGTGGATTGATGTTTCGGAGAAGAATGATAGGCACACCAATTTTCAATGTTAAAATGTGCGGTGGCATTCCTGGCAAATCTAGTGAATTCAAGAATTCCGTTGGGTAATTGACAACTTCGTCTTGATTCATAACAGTGTCGATGGACTTATACGTTGTCGCTTCGCCTGGTATTCTGTTTTGAATGCTGAAATTGATGTCATTGACATCGTTGTTCTTAGCTGCTAATATAGCACGTGCACTGAGCCACTGATGATTTTTGTAATTCCGCGCGATATTTGGGAAAACCTTTTAAATCAATTCGTCTTTGGTTGATGTCATCTTACAAAAGTTTGTTGGCAATGTAATACATTGTGTAGATCTGTCTATTGCCATCTTCCCATTCCCAATATCCAGCAATTGTTTTGCGAAACGTTCGGCGGGATACATCATTTTGTAGTTCAACACGCGTATTGGTTTTCAAAGTCAATTTCTTTACATGTCGCCATAGAACTGAAGATTTGAGGCATGCATTAAGTTCATCAGCGGGTGTTGAACGTGGTATAACTGGCGGAGTTTGTCGAAAATCACCAGACAATAAAATGATGCTCCCCGAAGAGCTGTCCATTTCCCCTCAAATCTTTCAGTGTACGATCAAGCGCTTCCAATGCTTTATTGTGAGCCATTGTACATTCGTCCCATATGATAAGTTTACATGTTTGGAGAACTTTGCCCATTCCGGAATTTTTGGTGATATTGCATGTTGGCGTCTCAGTGGTTTGCAAATTCAATGGCAATTTCAGTGCTGAATGCGCTGTTCGACCACCATCCAATAGTGTTGCCGCAATTCCAGATGATGCAATTGCCAGTGCAATTTTATTCCGTGATCGAACGGTTGCCAAAATTAGTGAAATGAGAAAAGTTTTACCCGTACCTCCGGGCGTATCTATGAAGTACAATCCGCCCCTTTGATATGTAATTGCTTGCATTATTGTGTCATATACAATGCGTTGTTATGAAACCAATTTCGGAAAATTCGTTTCAACAAATGTACCCAAATCATCGACATCGAAGTGTGTTTCACGTTGCAAATCACGATCATAAGCGTCATTTGCAGATCGATTCTGTGCACACATTCCCAGCTGCCCCAATCCTTTGTTATCGATTGCCAAACATATATCCTCGATCGAAACCAACGCCTCATTATACACGTGTGGTGTAAATTGCATGTCCGAATTCTGATTCGTTGCTCGCAAACGACGTAGGATGTCTTCACTCATGTAATCTTTGTATTTTTCCTAAAGATCATTCGGATTGGACGGGAAACACGTTGTCAATATTATCGCAAATAACGTGCGTATTTGCTGTGGTTGAGCAGTGTTGAATGCATCAGCGAGTGTTGTGTGCCAATGTGCATCGTTTTCAAGAAGGTTTAATTCTTGGCAAGCCTCTCGATAGGTCGCACATACTTCACCATTTACTGTTCTCAGTTCTTGGAAGGATTTCGGTCCACGTACGTTAACTAACAGTAATTGCAAGTAAAAACATTCTTGATCGTTTGGATGAACTGTATACAACGGCCTAACGCGTCGGACGAATATAAATTCGGATGTCCTTCAACTGGTTTGCCCTGCTTACGACGTTGAAACTTTTTCACTGATGCATTCCATGTGTAGTATTTTGGCACTTCTGAGTAAAGTAGCGTTTTTGCGAACAAATCATCCGTGCACAATGAGAAGAACGCAGTTAACATTGTTTTCGGTGGCGATGATGCTCTTGCATGTACATTCTCCGTTGTAAAATACACGCGCTGTCCATTTTCGAGATGTACTGCCAAACGAACAACTGTTGGATGACGTTCATGAATTGGAAATGAGAAAATACGCCAAACTGCTTCATTGCTACTAATGTACCGTACCAATTCATATCGATCGATTTCATTGATTGGTGCAGATGCATTTCCCATTCCAAAAACTGCCATATCACTTCCTTTGTTGACATATTTGCAAATGTATTTGATCGATTTCACTGAACTACAATATTCGATATTGATGTGTGCTTTGAAAGTCTTTGAGAGTAATGGCGAATACGGCACAACCCAACGATTATCGACTTCAATGTCATTGTTGCGTACTTTTAGAGTGATGAATTTGCCACCATCTTCAGTTGATCGTCGACGATATTGTGGATATCCATCATTTCCAGTGATAGTTTTGGCGTGTAAGTCTCGTGGATAGCGTTTCGTGCATTTTCCATCCTTCATGCACGGAGAATTGTTGTTGATCGCGCCGCATGGACCATGAATCATGTTGTTGGTAACGACTTCGAATAAGCCTGGATCAATGTTGACATCTGGTGTTTCTGCTGAGATGACTTCATCAATTTTGTCTGGTGTAATTTTGTCGATCAGCCAAATCAAAATGTGTGCATGCGGTAATCCGCTTTTCTGCCATTCAATGGAATACATCCAACAACGTGTCTCTCCAAAAACATGATGTTTGACAATGAAATCCGTCATAGATTTCAATTTTTGTTTGAACACACGTGCAATGATGTCATGGCGATCCGAAGACGATTGTCCAGGCAACAGAAAATCTTTAATTTCTTCCCACGTAGGATTGCATGTGAATGTTACGAATAAATCTGGACGGCCGTATGCGCGAACATAAGTCATTGCGTCTTGTGCGTATTCATGCATGTGCCGTGGGCTTCCTGTGAATGTAGCCGGCACTATGACCATTCTTCCCAGTTCGTTGGGATTGCCATCAGTAGCAATTGCATCGCGTAAATGAACATATTCTTCAGAGTGCAGCTTGGTTTGATTCAATCGAATGAAAAGAAGTAGTTCAGTATCGATTTTTGCATACATATCGACAACATATTGATGGAATAATTTCCGACATTTCAAAATGTGATTGTCTGTGTTCTCACGAATCATCAATCGATAAGAATAGTAATTCATGGCACTGACTTTCTTATTGGTCTCCCTATCTGTTTGTGGATTTCTCATTTTGATGTTGAAATGATATCCATCTTCTCCTGCCAGAATAAAATTGAATATTGCAATGCATCGTATGAGCGATAAGTTTCGGAGACTCGCTGAACATTACCATCTCTGCGATGAAGAACTATATCACGCGAGTTAAATACTTCGCCAACTATGACGATCGCCACTTCATTAATTGTTGGTGCGTTGTATTGTCTTTCGTGTTGGCAGGCTGGTGTTTTGTCAGCTCTAATACAACTACATAATTATCAGCTGGCATTCGCTCGAGGGCCGTCCTGAACAGTCAAACTAATTCGTTATGTTAATCAAATAAATTTTCTAATGCAACAACAATTTCTCGATTAGTGCCGGTATTGAATCGACAACGTCGATCAACTTGTTCATCAGTGGCTCCCATGAAATAAATTTGGAGAAATTTGTGATCTGCATCCGGCAGTGGTAGAAGTGATCCAGTACGATGATAAATTTGCCCTTGCACTTTGAACGTTGGCATGTAATTGTCAGGTATGGTTTCTGTTGCACCAAACGATGTCATTTGGAAACATGAATTGTTCTTGCGTATGTTTGCCAAGAAATGTTTCGACTGGCTTGTGTCACCTGATACCAACGTTGATAATGGTTCGGGTGGTAAATGCAATTCTGACAATTTCACTTTTCCACCTGCGCAGCACATTCCTGTAGTTTCATTTTTGAATTTCAAAGCATGGCAAAATTTGCATAATTTGTCCATTTTTCAATAACGATACATCGATGAAGACTGTAATCATAATCAGCATCGTAAAGAAACGTAGCAAGATTAAAATCAGTGTGCAGTGTCCATCTGGATCGAACATTGCGTTCTCGATTCATTCCTAGTCTCGCTCTCCGTTGGTCAATTGTTTCCTTCGAGCGGGCTTGAGCAGTGTGTACTCGATCGGCTTCCAATCTTGATTCTCGTTGCTTATTCGTTAGAGAAGAACGGGCTTGAGCAATGCGTACTCGATCGGCTTCCAATTGTGGAGATCGGGCCGTAAAAGGTTTATTACGTACTTTTCTAGGTAGAGTCCTGCCACCAGGTGTGTTTTGTCGGACACACCACCGTTTGAGATAAAAAAGATGATTAAGGCGCGAGGGTAAGAGTCACTCTGAAGTCCAGGAATGAGTCTCTCAGGAGGAAGAATGCAGAGTCAGATTTAACCAATTTAAGGACATTTATTAACATAAACGAAAGTTTAGAACAGAGTTATAAAAACCGATTTTTTTTGGAAATTTGCCTATTCTTTTCTATTCAACGAGGGGGGTACCTAATAGGGGGGTATTTCGCGACTCACAACATACCAGATAACAAGATGTCTTCTCTTGTGACGTTGACTTGACGGCCAAGACTGCGGAGGTTTCCGGTGTTCACTGCACTTCGTCTGGTTCTTGCTCGTTTTGAGTTGTCTTCTCTTAAGTCACTCTTTCTCGGGTTGGAACTGTATCCACAATTGCTGGCTATTTCGCTGTTTCCTGCTAGCTGTCCTTCTAACGGGACCGTGTCCTCACTCTGACTGCCTTCTTTCTCGACTCTCCCTTTCTGGCTGGCTTTCTCTGACTCCTTTTTCTGGCTGGAGCTCTGCTTTTTAAACCTTTTCAGCCTAAGAAAGTTCATCATCAGGTGATGATTCATTGGCAGTGTTTTTCTTATGACGTTGAGCTTTCATAGAGTCATCTCTGAGTCTTCTTATTCTGTGATGATATCAAGCTTTCATAGTCATCTTTGAGTTGTCATGACTCATCTTTGCTCTTAGTCATTGTTTGTTGATTGCTTTGATTAAGTTCTTCATGTAGACATTGTCGAATGCAATGTTTATTTGGTTGCTTTTCATCTTTTCTCTGGCATGTTGTGATATTTTGAATGATAAACCGTTTTATTCTACTTACTTGATATAAAAAAGGGGGGGTCCCTAGATTGGTAGAATAGGAAGATTTCCTCTTACCATCTTCGGTTGTTATCCATGATACAATTAAGGTTCATGTGAATACATAATAAAAAGGATATAAAGTAAATAAACAAAAGTTACAAACAAGTTTACAATATATATATATATAGATGTTTTTGGAGGGCGGTGGTGGTCCTCACATCACTCCGCCGTTTCCAAAAAAAAATGTTCATGACATTTTTTTTTCTTTACTGATGTCGTTCACCGTCACTGTTTATTCAGTTACCTATTGTTAGTGTCGTTTATCACTCCTTGGCATTCTGAGACGGCTGGAATATCAAGGTTACTCACACAACAGGAAGTTTCACAAAAAAAAATAACACAATTCACAGTTCTCTTGTCTTCAGGCCGAAGTTCGCTGATTTAGAGATGAAAGGGGCAGAGTAACGACTTGTACTCTGAACTGCGTTGGAGTATGCGTTGACATAGTTGATCTTGTGGTTCTTGGTGACCTTTGCTCTTAAGTTCTTATAGTCCAGGGTGATAACGTTACGTAAAAGAAGAAAAAATGGTTTAAATAGTCCTTAGTTCATATCACTTTGTGCACACATTACAATTTTAGAGCAGTTATACTCTATCGGCAAGTTGCATTCGGAGGTAGCGGTAGTCTCTGCGCTATCTCCGCTTCCTCTTACTTGGAGCATTTGGATCTCCTTTGGTACTGTCTCTTGTGGTATTTGTGAGTTTACGATAGGGGCAATTATAGGCGTCGGGATTACCGGATTGGGACGTCTAGTCCTTGATCTAAGTTTAACTATAATAATACGCACGTAAATTATTATAATTATGATAACAGCTATAATGGTTACGTTGCCACCCATTACTAAATAAAAATTTATCTAAGAACATAGCTTTTTCCTTAAGTACTACTTTACCGATATTTCAAAACAGATATGAATATATAAACGGGAGACTAACAGAGATATTCGTATATTTATGCTCGATGAGTTCGCCATCTATTGTATTATCACTTTCGGCTGGGAGGCTGTTAGCTATTTAAACTAGAGTAGTAAGATTGGAGCTGTTTTCTCTGTGTCTAGTCGGGGTGGGTTGTATCCAGGGTTGGTCGGATACGGTGCCTCGACTGCGAAGGGCATAGTGGGACTGCTGCGTCCCTTGGTCTCTTGTCTCGGTTGCTTCTTGTCTGGATGGCAGAGTATTTGGAGGTGGTGACATTCGAGTTGGTGGGGGAATTATAAAGTTATCCCATGGATCGAATATTTCGTCACTGTTCTCCTTATTTTCATCTTGATGATCTGATGTTTTTGGTGAGTTATCTGCCATCTCTAGGTTATCCTCTGGGCTCGGGTTAATTCCATTCCCCATAGCAGCAGGTTTTAACCTATTTGCATGTAGTTGAAGTTTTGCTTTAGTTTTAATATCCTGTACCTCGAAATTAACGGAACTAAGTTGCTTTATGATTCTAAAGGGTCCCTTCCATCGTGGTGCAAGCTTTTTGCTTGTTCCACGGGGATGTTGTGTGATATTCACATAAACTCGGTCTCCAATTTGAAATATGTGTCCTTTATGTTTACTACCATGATGGAGATTCCGTTTCTCTATGACATCCCTTGAGTAGGTTCTGACTGCTTCATATCTAGGGAGACTAGTACAGTCTTTAACAGGTCTAACAGCTCTGGTTGGGGAGTCATTCCTATTCCCATGGTCATGCTCTTTTAAATTTGGAGTCTTTACCCTATTTGATTTGGATTTGCATATTCTCTGGTGAGTTTCGCTCTTGTCCCTTTGGAAAAAGTTCCTATCTGATTTTTCCCAATAAAATTTTTCTGTTCTCCCATTTGGGAATTTAAGTTTGTTTTGGCTGAAGAGAACATCAATATTAAACCTTTCAAGTAAGTCCCGCCCTAATATTCCTTCATAGGGATTTGTGATAGAGGGCTTGACTACATAGCATGGATGCGAAAAGCGCAAGGGTCCCAATCGGATGTTGAGATCATAAATTCCCTCACTTTGTATTCTGTGCCCTGTGATCCCCTGGATTGGAATCAAGGGTTTACTTGATTTCGAAGGGTTTGAACTTAATTTGGCTAAAACATCTTTAGAAACAAGTGTAACTCTTGCACCTGTATCTATCAGAAGTAAAAGTTTTGTGCCTTCGACCACACATTCTACAACTGGTTCCTTTAAATCATTAAAATGATATTGTGCATTTCTTAACACTATAGGTTGGTTTCGATTCTTATTTGTTTTCTTCAGTTTCACGTAAATTGGGGGACTTAACTATAGGTTCAATACTAACTTTACTTTTCTTTGGAGGACACCGATTTTCTACTGAGTGTCTCTTCCGTTTCTCAAGGGGAAGGGGTCACTACCCCATTTTTTTTGGAAAATTAATTGATCGAACATATCTTGGTTCCATTATACCTTGATTTTTTTGCATAGTGGTGCGAGCCCTACAAAATTTTGCAAAATGTCCCCGGTTTCCACAGATGTAACATTCTACGTTTGGTAGAACTATCTCATTTGATTTAATCACTGGTTGATGTTTAGTATTATCCCCTTTATTTCTATCCCAATTTTGATCTTGTTCTCTCCAGTTTGGTGTCGTAAATGAAAAATCACTCTGTGTATTTTGTCCTCTCCAATTCCGTGGAGGGTTTGAACTATGGGAAACACTGGGTGTATGCCTTATAGGGGCTCGTTGAAGATCCCTGTTTTGTTGTACGATTAGAAGTGTGTACTTTGTTCACCTTGAATTCGTTATTGTAGTATTGAGGATTATTAGAAGTAAGCTGTTCAAAACTGTTTGACCGAAGGGGAGAGGTGTATGCCGATGATGGCTGGATTAACATCTGTGGGTTATCTATTGTGGTCGAATCTGGTAATTCCTGACATTCTAGGTAGTTATTGCTAATTGTATTGGTCATAGGTGTTTGGAATGTATCTCGATACCTAGCCTCTATTGTGTCTAGGAGCTCGGACTTAAATCTTTGTAGCTCCTGTTTTAATTCAGCAACCTCACCATGATCTATAGCACCTATATGATATCTAGGTTTTGTGGTTAATTGGTCTATCATTTCCTCCTGACTTGCAATGGATACTGCCTGTTCAAAGTCCTCAGGGTCTTTAGAAAGGACTTGTCTTCGAATGGATGGGGATAAACCCGACAAGAATTGAACTAATAACTTTGTATCTAATTCTTTTTGTAAGCAATTTTCGATAATTTTTCGCTCCTTATCATTGCCTGCGGTTGCAACAGGAGTCATTCCCAACGCTAAGCCTTGCAGTCTAACTGCATATGTTTGAACATCTTCATTTTTCTGTTGTATGCATTGATAGAATTTCTGAGTTTTAACCGATAAGGGTTCCCTATCAAACCTATTTATAAGTAGTTTCTTAAATTCCTCATAGTCTGTAGTTCCGCGAATTTTAAGTCCTCTATATGCGAATTCTCTAGCGATTCCCGTTAATTTGCACTTCGCGACTCGCAACCGATCTGTCGCGTCCCATTTGTATAACTGAGCTAGCTCTTCTATTTGTTCAAAAAAGGTTCTAACTTTAGGACCTAATTCACCATCAAACGCGGGGAGAGTATTCCCTAATGGAGCAAACGACTTTGATCCCATCACTCCTCCTCCTGCATTCCCATCTCCAGTAGCGAGTGACATTTTGGGTTTCAACAAAATTATTATTAATTATCTGAAGCTCACTGATCTCGGAGACAATTTTGAAATATCCCACCCCTGCCACCAGTTGTGGGGATCGGGCCGTAAAAGGTTTATTACGTACTTTTCTAGGTAGAGTCCTGCCACCAGGTGTGTTTTGTCGGACACACCACCGTTTGAGATAAAAAAAGATGATTAAGGCGCGAGGGTAAGAGTCACTCTGAAGTCCAGGAATGAGTCTCTCAGGAGGAAGAATGCAGAGTCAGATTTAACCAATTTAAGGACATTTATTAACATAAACGAAAGTTTAGAACAGAGTTATAAAAACCGATTTTTTTTGGAAATTTGCCTATTCTTTTCTATTCAACGAGGGGGGTACCTAATAGGGGGGTATTTCGCGACTCACAACATACCAGATAACAAGATGTCTTCTCTTGTGACGTTGACTTGACGGCCAAGACTGCGGAGGTTTCCGGTGTTCACTGCACTTCGTCTGGTTCTTGCTCGTTTTGAGTTATCTTCTCTTAAGTCACTCTTTCTCGGGTTGGAACTGTATCCACAATTGCTGGCTATTTCGCTGTTTCCTGCTAGCTGTCCTTCTAACGGGACCGTGTCCTCACTCTGACTGCCTTCTTTCTCGACTCTCCCTTTCTGGCTGGCTTTCTCTGACTCCCTTTTTCTGGCTGGAGCTCTGCCTTTTAAACCTTTTCAGCAGAAGAAAGTTCAGAGTTGTCATGACTCATCTTTGCTCTTAGTCATTGTTTGTTGATTGCTTTGATTAAGTTCTTCCTGTAGACATTGTCGAATGCAATGTTTATTTGGTTGCTTTTCATCTTTTCTCTGGCATGTTGTGATATTTTGAATGATAAACCGTTTTATTCTACTTACTTGATATAAAAAAGGGGGGGTCCCTAGATTGGTAGAATAGGAAGATTTCCTCTTACCATCTTCGGTTGTTATCCATGATACAATTAAGGTTCATGTGAATACATAATAAAAAGGATATAAAGTAAATAAACAAAAGTTACAAATAAGTTTACAATATATATATATATATATATGTTTTTGGAGGGCGGTGGTGGTCCTCACACAATCTTGATTCTCATTGCTCATTCGTTTGAGAAGAACAGGCTTGAGCAGTGCATACTCGATCGGTTTCCAATCTTGATTCTCGTTGCTCATTCGTTTGAGAAGAACGGGCTTGAGCAGTGCATACTCAATCAGCTTCCAATCTTGATTCTCGTTGCTCATTCGTTTGAGAAGAATGGGCTTGAGCAGTGCGTACTCGATCGGCTTCCAATCTTGATTCTCGTTGCTCATTCGTTTGAGAAGAACGGGCTTGAGGAGTGTGTACTCGATCGGCTTCCAATCTTGATTCTCGTTGCTTGTTCGTTTGAGAAGAACGGGCTTGAGTAGTGCGTACTCGATCGACTTCCAATCTTGATTCTTGTTGCCCCCTTTATGTGGGTTCCTGTCTGTGGTGAGGGGACCTTCCAGAGATGGTTTAGTGACTTTCTTTACCATCCCTGGGATCTGAACGCCCACCCACGTGTTTGCCGTGCGTGGTGACCCGTATGCCAGAAAAGGGGATCCTGGTAGTTGAGGAGCAACATAACGTCCCCAACACACTGCTTTGGCCCCTGCTTCAGATAAAGGGGAGGCTCAAATCAGGCTCCGTTTGAGTCAATCGGCTGGTCATTGAGTCATTCTTGATCTCGGCCTGGAGTCAACCGATCGATGCAGACCGGGCGGACACATCGGACAAGATGCGCTCTTCTTGACTGCATTGTGAGGGTATAGCTCCTGGGAAACCCTGGTGTGATGGTCTATGGGAATCTCCGATGTGACGACATCCCCTTGTTGGGCCCCGTGGTGAGTGGGGTCACTAGGAGCTGAATGGTTATTCCTTAATAATGGATTCTCAAAAAACAAAAAATCCAGATAAGCCAACAATGAAAGCAAATGAAAAAACTTCCAGTCAACCAGTGTACTTAGTAGTCCACACAACCGGAGAAAAGCCTCTGTCTATGTGTTCCCCTTTCTTGATACAAAAATCATTTGAATCGACTATTGGGCATTTAAAAAAAATACAAAAATTGAGGTCAGGAGATTTACTGGTAGAAACAGCCTCTCCTCAACAAACTACAAAGCTTATGACAATGAAGACTCTTGGAGACATGGCAATATCAGTCACACCACACGGCAGTTTGAAATCATCACGTGGTGTGATATTTGAGTTCGATTTGATTTCTGAAGATGAATCAGAAATTCAGATCGGCCTCTCGGACCAAGGGGTCACTTCTGTTCGACGCATTTCAATCCGCCGAGACGGCAAGTTGATTCCTACAAAACATTTAATTCTGACGTTCGACAAGCTAACATTGCCATCTTTCATTACAGCAGGATACCTACGCTGCCAAGTGCGTCCATATATTCCAAATCCGCTGCGTTGTTTCAAATGCCAGCGATTTGGACATTCCCAGACCTCCTGCCGAGGCAAAAGCTTATGTGCACAGTGTGGAACTGAAGGTCACAACAGTACTGAATGTAAAAGTACTCCACACTGTGTGAACTGCCAAGATGCCCATCCTGCCTATTCCCGGAAATGCCCTGCATGGCAAAGAGAGAAAGAAATTCAATGCCTAAAAACAGTTAACAACATACCTTACCCAGAGGCTCGGCGCATAGTCATTGTAAGTGCACCAGTGAAACAGAAAACATTTGCTGCTGTTTTGAAGTCCACAAAGACATGTGGGGTTCAGACAGATATTTTTGTCTGCCCAAGTGAATCTCTCACTCGCCATGCTAGATGTTTGTTAACTCAATCTACAGATACAGAAGTAAAGAAGAGTATAAAGAAAAGAACACCCCTACCTAAAGCAGGGGTAGTAACCAGAAATGTGGGTTCAAAAAAAGCTAATAAAAACCCACTCAACAAACAAAAATTAAAATCAGCCCTCTCTAAATCTAAAAGATCAGAGACTCAGTCTATGAGTGAGTTCTCTGACTACTCAGATGAGGAGACTAATAAGGTGGTTACACCACCAACCTCACCTCCAAAAGGCAAATCGGCTGTAAAATTAAAGAGGGATACCTTTACAAAGAATGCTGCCTCAAACACATAATGGATTATAAAATAATCCAATGGAACTGTCGTGGTTTCCGCAACAACTTCTCTGACATTAAACACTTGACATCAGCTACCCCATCTCTCTGCGTGGCACTCCAGGAAACACATTTGAAATCTGGAGAAAGAATTTCTTTAAAAGGATTCGATCTCTACCGTAAGGATGATGACAGCCACAACCGCGCCAGTGGAGGTGTGGCTGTACTGGTTTCAAACCGCATCCTGTCCTTACCAGTACAAATAACAACAGAGCTGCAAGCTGTGGCAGTCAGAATTTCAATTGGCGTTACTGTCACAGTTTGTTCCAGATACTTGCCACCAGATGTCAGAGTAATAAGGAAAAATTGGATGACTTGGTTGAACAGCTGCCAACTCCTTTCCTTTTACTCAGTGATTTCAATGGCCACAATCCAATGTGGGGCAGTCCCGACCATCAATAGTCGTGGCAGGGCCATTGAGAGATTTATAGGCAATCACCAACTGTATATATTTAATACCAGAGAAATGACATACTTCCATGCCCCAACAAGAACATTCACTGCCATTGATTTATCATTAGCTAGTCCAAACTTGTTTTCAGCATTTACATGGGGGGGGGGTTGGATCTAATCCACTCTCTAGTGATCACTTCCCAATATTTTTAAAATACTGAGGCAGAGAAAGCTGTGAAACAGCCCGTCCACCACGCTGGAAACTTGAAACGGCAGATTGGCCTGAATTCTCCTCTTTGGCTAAAATCACTGAGTAAATGGTCAATACTGCTGATATCAATGCTGCAGTTGAAGCCGTCACATGGAGTATTATTCAGGCAGCTGAAAAAACAATGGGGAAAACATCAATCAGATATCCGAAGCATCCGAAACCATGGTGGGATCAGAATTGCGAGGCAGCATTTAAAAAACAAAAGAAAGCATAGGGGATTTTCAGAAGATACCCCACTGCTAACAATTTGATTGCTTTTAAAAAATCAAAGGCAAATGCCAGAAGAATCAGAAGGCAAAGCCAAAGGGATTCTTGGAGGAAGTATGTATCCAGCATAACATCTTCCACCAGCTTAAAAGCAGTCTGGGATAAAATCCATAAAATTAATGGGAAATATGCTTCTCACTCCCTGTCCATGTTGGAAAATAATGGCACAATAATCAGTGATATACAAGGTATTGCTGATTTGTTGGGTGAGACGTTTTCCTCTTCATCCAGCAATATTATGTATACAAGGGATTTTCAGGTTTATAAAGCCCAAAGTGAAAAACAGTACTTAAACTTTCACTCTTCATCTAATGAGGAATATAATGTGCCATTCACCAGAATCGAATTACATAGAGTGATGTCTCGCTCGGGGAATACTGCTGTAGGCCTGGATAAAATCCACTACAGCATGATTAAAAATCTGTCAGACAATTCCCTCAGTAATCTTCTGAATCTGTTTAACAGAATATGGACAGAACATACTTTTCCTGACTCTTGGAGGCTATCTATCATTATTCCCATTCCCAAGCCAGGTAAAGACTGCAAGAATCCCTCTAATTACAGACCAATCTCTCTTACGAGTTGTCTCTGTAAACTTTTTGAGAGAATGGTAAACGGACGTTTGATGTTCCTCTTAGAGGAAAAGGATTACTTTTCACCACATCAGAGTGGATTTCGTAGGAACAGAAGTACCACGGACAATTTAGTAAACCTTGAAACATCTATACGCGAAGCGTTTGTTAGACGACAGCACTTAGTGTCTGTGTTTTTCGATATAGAGAAGGCCTATGATCGCTGCTGGCGATATGGAATACTCCGTGATCTGCACCAATTCGGATTGCGGGGTAATTTGCCAATTTTTATAAAAAACTTTCTACGGAATAGAAGATTCCAAGTCAGGATGGGCACAACTTTATCTAGGCTTTACACACAAGAAGAAGGTGTTCCTCAAGGTTCTATTTTGAGTGTGACTCTGTTCCTAATTAAAATTAACAGCATAGCTAAGTGTCTTTCTCCCAGTGTGAAACACTCTCTGTATGTGGATGACTTTCAGATCTCCTGCCAGTCTAGTAATATGAGTTTTATTGAGAGACAACTGCAAACCTCTTTAAATCGCATAGACAATTGGTCCAAGACCAATGGTTTCAGTTTTAACGTAGAGAAGACCTCGTGCATCCACTTTTGCCGAAGGCGTGGTTTGCACCTGGATCCCGAAATTTACCTAAATGGAGTGAAAATCCCAATGGTCAACGAGAGCTAAGTTTCTTGGTGTTGTGTTCGACCATAAATTGACGTTCCTGCCACACTTGCGTAATTTGAAGAGTAGATGTTTAAAAGCTCTGAACCTTTTAAAGGTACTCTGCTGCTCATCCTGGGGAGCAGACAAATGTTCTATGCTCAGGATTTATAGGGCCCTTGTCCGCTCTAAGCTGGATTATGGATGCATTGTATATGGCTCTGCGCGAGAATCTACTCTTCGGATGCTGGATCCAATCCACCATCAAGCATTGCGTTTGTGCACTGGTGCATTTCGAACTTCTCCTGTTCAAAGTTTGTATGTGGATGCTCATGAGCCTCCACTATCTCTTAGGAGAGAACAGTTGTCTCTTTTTTATTACATTAAACAGAGATCTCAGAATAAACTTTCAGCTGATTGTTCAGATACTCAGCTGAAAAGACTATTTGCAGCTTGTTCAAGTAGTGTCCCTACATTCGACATAAGAATGGAGAATGTAAGCAGCACGATTGACCTGGACACAAGCAACATTTCACAGGTTGAGGTTAATAGTATTTCACCTTGGTTAATCCCAGTGATAAATGTTGATTTAAGCTTAAAGCAGTTCCCAAAAGAAACCACCCCAGACTACGTCTATAGACAGCACTTCGCAGAAATTCAACATTGCGACAGGAATTTAATTCCTATATACACCGATGGATCTAAATCGGATGACTATGTTGGCTTAGCCTTTGTTTGCCAGGATGAAATCGTGGCAGAACAAATAGCACCGAATTCTTCCATTTTTACTGCGGAGTTGCAGGCTATTTATTTAGCCCTAAAGTATATAAATAGGAAAGGTCATCGTTGCTGCGTGATTTACACTGACTCAGTTAGTGCACTCCAGGCTTTGATCTCGTATGAACCTAGTTCTCACTCCATAGTGATTAAAATTCGTAAGCTGATTTGCCATCTTTTTGCGAGGAATTTCTCTATAAAATTTTGTTGGGTCCCAGGCCATGTAGGTATAAGAGGAAATGAAGAAGCTGACGCAGCTGCAAAGTCAGCAAGTCCTTCTCAGCATACAATGTTTATTGAAGGAGGTGACTTGAAGCTAGTTGTTAAAAAACGACTAGAGGAGAGATGGCAAAATGTGTGGAACGCACAAGTCCACAATAAACTACACGAGATCAAACCTATGATAGAAAATTGGACACAGAAGAAACCCTATGACAGGAGATCTGAGGTCATTCTTACTCGTTTGAGAATTGGACATACTCGACTGACTCATCAATACCTTTTGAAGGGTGATGACCAGCCTGTATGTCAGTATTGCAACTGTACTGTAAGTGTTAAGCACATACTGAGCAATTGCATCTGCCTCTGAACGGATTCGTAGGCAGCATTTTGGAAATGCAAGTTTTAAAGAGATTTTGGGCCAGAGGCCAAATGTTGATAAATTATTGAACTTTCTAAAAGTCACAAATATTTATAAACAGATTTAATTGTTTATTTATTTATTTATTTTCATATACACCTTGTTGCTATATACATTTTAATTGTTATATATTTCTGTTATCGGTTCTTTGCTTTTCGTTCCTTTCTGTTTTATTTATTTATTATTTTATTTTATTTTTATTATTGTTATTATTTATGTATTATTTATACCATATGTTGTTGCGCAGCTTGGCCTGTGTGGCCCTTGTGCCAAAAAATCTTTACCAACCAACCAACCGATTCTCGTTGCATGTCCGTTTGAGAAGAACGGGCTTCAGCAGTGCGTACTCGATCGGTTTTCAATGTTGATTCTCGTTGCATGTTCGTTTGAGAAGAACGGGATTGAGCAGTGCGTACTCGAACGGCTTCTAATCTTGCTTTCTGTTCCTCGTCTGTTTCTGAAGCTCGTAATGCCTTTTTCTTTCGTGCTTGAGATGTAGATCGACCAATCGATTGACGTTTGGGGGGCATAACTGTCGGCGATGCTTGTAAATTCGCTGAGAAAAACGGGAAAAATCAGTATTCGAAAGAATTATTTGATTTCAAATTTATTCGAAGAGTTATTCAAATTTTTAAATCGATTCACCTCACTATTAAATGTCTCTCTGCCTCTCTCTCACTGCTTCTTACTACTTTTTTACTACTGCTTCTGGTCTACTCTCTTGTCTGACTTTTTCTTTTTGACCCTGAGACTTCTCGAGTTTTGTCTCTGACTTTCTATCTGACTCTTTGATCGGTAGGAGCTCCCTTTTTAAACACTTAAAGCATGAGAAAGTTTTTCATCAGACGATTTATATGGTAGTGTCGTGATCGGGTGATGATTTATTGGCGGTTTCGTCATCGTAGGTGAGATGATTGTTTTATTTTGTTGTTTGATAATGTCATCTAAGTTTTGTAGAGTCATCATCTTGTTGATGTGATTCATCTTTGTTTTGTGACAGCTCTCATTATTATTCATTGATTGCTTTGACTAAGTTCTTCGTTTAGTGTGTAAACATTGTAGAAGTGACACTCGGTGCCGTGGAAGGGGGATACGATGTTTCCCACTTTTATATTTTTAATCCTTTACAAATTAATTTAATTACTTAATTGCTCCTTTCTGTTTTCCTTGGCATGTTGTCAGTTTTCTGATAGTTGCATAATAAACCGTTTCTACTCTAATTCGTCTCTTTAAACCATTTTAAGTTAATATTAAAATTTAAGGAAGGGGAGTACCTAGATCGGTAAAATAGGCGAATTTCCTCATACAACTTCGGTTGTTGTTTAAGATACAGTTAAGGTTTTAACAAAGGTCAAGTGAATACATAATTAGCAAAAATAAAGTGATTAAACAAAAATTATTACAAATAACAGTTCACAAATACATATATAAAGATATTTTTGGAAGGGGGGAAATGGTGGTCTTCACATATGCCAGAAACCTTCGCGGGAGTGTATTAAACAACTTCCCGAAGTTTCATGAGAATCGGATAAATGGTGTGGTGATGCATGAAGGACAAACACACAGACATACATTCGTTTTTATATATATAGATTACATTTTAATGATTTATCGTAATCAAAGAGCGTGTTATATTGGTAAAATAAAATTAAGTTTAAATTAAAAACAGAACATGATAGAAAAATTAGGCATTCTTGTAGGCGTAATTAAGTAATACAATATCTAAAATGTAAATATTTCGGAGAATGAGTAAATTTCTATCGTTACTTTATATTAGGAATTTTTCTTGTAATAACATGATACAAATAAATAAAGACGGCTTCTACGAAATCACAAACTGCAATCAGAGATATTCCTAGCCAAATCCCAATGTATCCTCCGATATAGCCAAACACTTCAATCGGCTGAAAATAAATATAATTAGAAATTTTTCATGAAAAAATTCTTAACCATTCTTTTAGGTTATAACTTAAATTTACCTGAAACTTCGGTTTTAAACTATATGTGTATAGTTCTCGAGTTTTAAATATTAAATGTATCGTGGAATGCTTTTGTCTAAAAAATAATTTTTAAAATATCGTTTATAATTTTACATATTTTTACTTCGAAAATTGAAAATTACCTGCGTTTCACATCCTTCTCGGAAAACATTACTTCCTGAAATGTTTATAAAAGGATTAATTTCGCATTATTAGTTTAAAAATTAATAGCGTATTATTTATTACTTTAAAACTTGCATATTATTCTCATATTTCAATATTACTCAACTTACATAAGTGAACGGTCGTTCTCTCACACTGTATTCAAACACTGTAAACCTTAAAAAATTATAAATATTTATAAGCATATATATATACACGTTTTATATTTATACAGGTATGTTTTATTTATTAAAATTTAACTTTAATATATATGAAAATGAACAAATAATCAATACTTCGACACGTATGTTATCTCTTAATATCGCTTATTACGTAACAAAGACATAGTAATGAATTATAGAAGTTCTTTTATATGCCTACAGCCGTGGTTCTCAATATTTTTGAAGTCGGGGAACACCGTACTTTGACATTTTTTTCGCGGAACACTTACAATACTCCACCTTTAAAGCAGGGATAGCGAACGTTTTTGAAATCGAGAGCGCACTCGGTCTTGTATATGACGTCAATGACGTTTGCTGATTACATTACCAAGAAAAAGTATTTTACATTGCATTGATGTTTCTTTTTCAACAATTTTTAATTGTATATTTGATTTTTTGGCAGAACACTTGAAGTGGTTTCACGGAGAACCACGGGCATATAAAATATCTTATGAACTAAATAGTTGAATGAATTTTAAATAACTTTAAAGTTAAATTTTATTATCTTACATTTCATTTTACAATATGTTGTATAATAAAATGTAAAATGATATAATTTTAAATAGATCAGTTGTAACAAAAACAAAGAATAAAGCAACAATTACAATCGTGTAACGCGAAAGTCAGATATTCGACACGTTGCAGAAATTGTTATAATTGAAGGATGTAGCAAAAGTAGGCCTACTTCTGTCATTTATAAGTGATGTGTCAAATATATTCGTGTATCGCTGACCGAATTTGTTCAGAGGGACGTAGTTTGCCGCAAGTGACCTATCGCATCCCATTTTACTATATATTTTTATAACAAGCAAAAAATAAAACTTCGCTATTTTCACGTTCGTAATGACTCGACTTACAGTACCAACGATATAGTGTTACGATTTCTATTAAACACAAGTAAAATATGAATAATATAATCTAAAAACTGATCACTTTAATAAGTATGAGTGATTATTTTTACAAAATATTATTTGTAATTTGTATTTACAAGAGTTCGAAAAAGGAGAAAAACTGAAATTTGCGAATTATTCGCTTAAATAATAACCAAAATAATATTCATTTGGAATATTTTACTGTTTTGTGTGATTTCATTTAAAACGTATATATATTTAATATTTTAATTTCTCAGTTATTTAATTATAAATAAAGAATATTGTGCTTACTTGCAGCTTTTTGGACATTTATCCGCGCAGAATTTCAAGTTTATTGAAGGAAAAACAATTTAAATGTCCTAAAATGATAACTATGAATAAATGAAATAATATAAATTATATAATATGAAGAAATAAAAATGAATAAATTACATTTCACATTAAGTGTGAATTGAGTATACAATTCACACTTAATGTGAAATGGAACAAACTGTAATTTATCGAGCTGCAATTTGAAAAAATTGTAGATCTATAAATTTCCACTTCTGTTCGTCCTTTGTCCGTTTTTCCGACTGTCTTTCCTTCCTCATGAGAACATAGTAAGAAAAATAAAAGCCAAGACAAGATATGTAAACCGCAGTGTCAGTCGGCCCGATTAGCTATACAAGAACTTCAGTTGCAAATCGAAAGTTATTTCAATTCAAAACCTATCCCGTGAAAGCAATTAGATATATGACCGGCACGACTCCTTCACTAACGGAAAAGTATGATGTACAGGAGCAAGACACTACAGTATTAATTTGACGTGGAAAGAATATATTTTAATTGGAATTAATTAAAAATATCATTAATATTGCTCGTTCATTTTTATTTCTTATATTTTTTATACCAACTTATAAATAAATAAACTTTTACTCCAAGAATCACAAACTTCTTCATCAGTAAAAAAAGGATATTCAGGTGGTATGCACCCACATATTTCCAGCGAAAGTCCTTTTTTACATTCTTCCAGACAATGCTAAAGAATACAAACTATTTAGGTATTATTGTTTTAATTTAAAATAAACATTTATTTTAACTTACATAGCGAGAGAATGGAAATGAATTGTTTTGCGAATCGAAGTAGTTTTGGCAGTTTGTGCTAAACGGAGAAGGTAAGAGAGTTTTTACAATCTGTAAAAGCAAAATTGAATATAAATTGAGTTGAAAGTAAAACTATTTATTTCGAATTCAACAATTACTTGCAGGTGTTAACTGGACGATGTATCTGTTTCCTGGAGTCATAGTAATTCCATTTATAAATGGATTGACGATGTTATCTTTAGAATGTATTGCCGCTGCGACTCCAATTGGGTTACTTGGCCAAATCGTTTCCTCGGGGTTGAACTTTATTTTAACTGAACCAAATGCTTTTCTATCTCTCATCTAAAGAAAAACAAGGTTAACTCGTAATTTTTCGTGTTTAATGTAACCAAAACATAAAATTATTAACAAAGTAACTCTAGAATTTATATTAAAGTTTATCGTACAAGTGCAAGGTTTGCCGACTGAATACGTTAGTCAGGATCGTAGCGCGGTCACGATTATCGTATGGGAGTGGAAAAAACTCTCTGAGACAGGTTCTCCTTCGTTACCCGTTTAATAAATATAAAAATTTCTCTTACAACAATTCTTATAATAAGGCTGAGAAAGTGGTAAGGGTTGCACACAGTGGTATAGTCCAGTTTAGGAGAAATTGAAAGAAGATATAAAGAATGAAGAAGCTAGGGGAAGCGCCTTACCCCTTATAATAAGGCGTAACACCTCTCAAAGAAACAAGTCTGCACAAAAAAGTCCAAATGTTCTGTCTGTAGTTTTCCTTCTTCCGGCGATGGAGGCGTGAAGAGCGACGGCTCCATAAGCGCACGGCACTCCTTCGAGAATTGTCTTTCGCGAATAGGTGGACCTGGGCGAATCTGGACGACACGGGAGGGCAAAGATAAGTCCCCGGACGTCGAAAAAGGCTTCCGTTGGTGAACGGCAAAATCACAAAATTACTGGAGGGGAGTGCTACATACCAAGAACGTCACGTCCTTGATTGGCGGGGTTTTATAAGTTTTTGCGTGTCCCAGACCGAACATTCCGATAGGTCGTTTCCGACTCACCTTCCAATTGGTCTTCACTCGTTACGAAATGTAACAAGATCAAAACCCAGATCGCGGGATGAGTCAACACCGACTGTCAACTCGATCGCTATCGAACATGTTCGATCTTAGAACTTACATTATTATTTTCTTTTAATTTAAGAAGTACGTCTTTCTCAGAAATTTCAACAAGCGTGTCCTTTTATGGACATGGAATTTTCTATTTTCCTCTTTCCTTTTTTTTCTCGGTTTTTACAACATTTAATTATTACAATTTTTTTCTTCTATACAAGAAAACAAAATTAAAATTTTTTGTGAGAGTATTCTCCACCCACTTCCGGAGCTCCACACAAGGGAAGATTTTCAGTAATGTTGAATTCAAACAAAAACATCTGAGATGTAAAACAAATTGCACCAAGTAAAAAACAATGATAATTTAGATGACAGTTGAATCTTTTTACTTTTTGTTTGGTAAACATAAACATTGAGCTTCGAAGCAGTACCCACAACAATTTTACTTGTATTATAAGCACGAAATTAAGCGCTTACTTCCATGCTTATAAGTGTTTAATCCAAGTATTTTATCCAATGATAAAAACACTTTCAATATGCCACGGAGTATTGACAGCGTTTGATTACCTGCCGTTGCCGAGCACCCAACAAACCGTACGACATTATCTTAGATCTTGATGCAATAATACAATATTTACTTTTTATTTTTATGAGGTTGCCGATAGGAAGAAAGAGGTCAAAATAGACAAGGGATCGAGAGGTACAGTACGTATGTGAATGCGATTAACACTGAGACAGGCTATGTAGAAATCTCTATATCTCGAAACCAAGCTTAAATTTTTTTGTTGTTCCCATGAGATTCGAGATTGATAGGTTCAACTGTATATGCAAATAAAGCTATCGATTATTTACATATATATATATATATATATTATATTATATATATATATTATATAATACTTACTACTAATATCGTACACCTTAAATTTCTGCTCCGTATAAACTTCAGGCTGAATAGAATAACAGTTCCTCTGTCTTGATAATTCATCCAACTGAATTGTTCGGAATGTAATACTGTGAAAAATAGATACCAACAATATAATTTTCGAATTTTGTGTCGTAATTTTAGTACACATTGAAAAATTCTTACCGATTATCTGAAAGATCGGGTAAAATATCTTCTTTTCTAATACCGTATTTATCAATTATTGACCGACTATACTCTTGATGGTCGCTAGAAGCAAACTAAAATTGAAAGAAAGCGTTAGATTATAACTCAATTTCTTACAATTTTCAGTTCAGATGAAGCAATAGATGAAGCAAGGACAATAGCTTCATCTGTTCATTTCTGGATAACGTCAGCTCCAGCGCTTGTGACTCGATAAAGTTCGAAATTGGTAAATTGTTAGTTGTTTTAACCGGAACAATTCAATTAAAATTAACAATAGCCCGTTAACTCTAGTTTTATCCATTTCGCAGCAAGACGTGTAGAGATATCTCTTACTTTAATCGATCATTCTAAACAAACGTCGGACAGTTGAACTTTGACACTCGCAGTGCATAAGATATTTTACTTTTCCGAAAGATCGCAATTATCTGGTAATCGACAACCATTAAGGATTGCATTTGCTTTTCCGTAAAGCGACGGCTTCTCAAACATTTCATATCAGTGAATGAGATCAATGTATTGTACTTATAGTCTAGATACGAGGCGTAAAGTTTCGAAAACGGCTAAGTCCATTTTTTAAAAAAGTAAGCGATTGATATTGTGCGATTTTCTGCATTTTTCAATGTAACTTAATATAGAAAATCAAATAGCTACAAAACAGTAAGAAGAAATAAAAAAAGTTTTAAAAATTGGAGGTTAGTTTCAAAATCAACCACATTTACAGCGCTTATAGTCCAGACCCAGGAAATTTGAGTTATATCCCTAATAAATATGTAAATTATTTATAAAAATATTTTCAAAATCTATTATGTAAATAATCAGAACAAAGAATTAATACATTGAAATTCATAATTTCAAATTACAATTCATTTAAATTATCTAACTCGCTAAATAATATATTTGTATACAATTGATTGTTAAATAATACTTGATTACTTCGATAAGCAACTTAGCGAAAGTTTATAATACTTTACCTTTAAGTCTTCTTCGGTAAAGTTTTCCTTTTTACAAAAATAATCGAAATTTTCACACACTTCGTTGATAAACTTCGTTTTCGCACATCTTCTTGGTAAATCTCGACAAAAAGCTGTTCGTCGTAAACTATAAATAATTTTAAAATATCAGACATTTTTTCTCACTCGACTTACGGACTTTAACTAATTACATTAATCAGTGAAATGCAAATAATAGGCCTATACTAAATTAGGAATAATTTCGTAGATAAACTTGTCGGGAACCTTTAATTTTTACTATATTCTTTATTATTTATATTGTAATGAGGCTACGTTCATCCCATCACTTGCCGAGTGTTGGAACAGGTGTATTGCTTGTTCGGGGCAAGCGGTAATGCAGGACAATTTATTCGTACGAGTTTTAGAGTTCAAATCTATATTTAACTAGCAGATACGCCCGACGTTGCCCGGCAAAAAACAAGAACAAACGTTAAGATTATTAGCTTATTTCGTACTACTAACTCTTCTATTGTATTGTATTATAGTACTTTGATCTATATAATAAAAAAAGATTATCTTACGTAAGGATTTATCACATCGAGTGAACGATCAAATACATTTTAAAATTTCTTTGAATTGTGTATAGTAGGGGAATAAAAAATGTTTAATATAAAATCTGTTAGATTGGTCACTCGGTGCGAGAAACCCTTACGTAAGATAATCATTGTTGTTATATAAATCAAATAATCTAATATAACAAATATCAAAACGAAAACCATGTAAAGAGTTCGGTTATTTTGACCTTCCGTTATCACGTTTATCGCAGTAGGCCTACTCGGATGGTACGGATTAGTGCAATTCATTAGTCGAGTAGACACCAATCGAAAATATGGTACTTTAAATATTTTAAGATATATTTTTCCTAATGTTAATACTAAGAAATTGTGCCATTCACAGCCGAATATCAAAAGGTAATCTGCCAACCAATCAAATTTCGCAAAAACACCCACCAAATGTTTGAACTTGGCACTCGAAAATCGCTTAAAACATTTTGTGCGGGCCGGTACCGTCGTATTATGTAATGTTCCTATTTGAATGCCACGATACCGATCGTTTGATAGAAAGAAGATAATGTTGTGAAAAGGGGTTGCAGTTAATTCGATCAAAAGTAGTAGTTGACCTCCTCCCGGAGGAGAGGATGGTCAACGACTACTAATTAATACCGGTCTGGTATTAATATTTGAAAAGTGATCCGCGTTGGATAGGTTGTGATGGCCCCGCAGATGATTAAAGTGTTCGTTAAGTTTCACGTCCGAAAGACTTGATACAAGACTTGTTGAAATAAAAAAATTATTGTAAAAATGCAAGAATAATTGCTATTAAATGATCCCGTAAAACAACTGGTGAATCCGGATTGAATAAACAAAGCCTACTCGACACGTAAGAATCCCTGAGCGATCTGCCAAGGAGGATGCATCCCGGAAAAATATCTAGTAAAGCTCCCCATTTTAAGTGTTACTAACGCGAAGAAAACCCATAAAACTCTTGCGGCCAGTCCGTTGGTCATGCTCGAACCCACGACCGTCTACCGGTGTTCGGTGGTTTTATAAACTCGTTATTGAGCTGCAATTTGAAAAATTGTAGACTTTTAAATTCCCACTGTCGTCCGTTTGTCTCTGTCCTTCCGAAATCTCGAGAACGGAGTGAGATAGATGAAAGTCGAGAACAGGCGTGGAAATTGTAATAGAAAGACAACTAGATTAACTATGTACGAACTTCCATTTGCACCGCGAGTCACGTTATTTCGATACAAAACGCTTCACCCGAACAGGTAGATACATAACCGGCGCGATAGGAAAAGTATGAGGTACGGAGGCAAAAAACTACAGTACTATACACCACACAGCGAGTGCTACACGCTACCTGTCGCAGTAATGGCGTATGGGCATCTATTTTGCGCTATATTATTGTTGCAGTAATTCAGTGAATATAATATATATTTTTAAAAATTATATTCTGATTTTGTAAGAATTATATATAGTTAATTATTTTCTTAAATTTTTTTCAATAGATGGCGGTACGTTGATAACTTAGATTTTTTGAAAATCTAAGTTAACAAAAATCAATTGATTCATAGAAAGCAATCGATATTTTGAGGTGGGATGTAGAACATCATCTAAATTAGAAGAATTCGAACGTAATTGCCGAGTTTCGTAGCAATTGGTGGAACGGCCTAGGAGTGTATCGAGTACAAATAAAAAAACAAACATTCTTATTTATGAATAGAGTTTATGTAATACGATTCGCTATACAGGATTGAAACGACAAAAAAGCGACTTCTACGATGCACACGTCTTTCTACTAGGAATATTGTTAAGGTTAATCATATTCGTTATTGTAAACCGCGCTTTAGTTAGGTGCCATCAGTTCATTTTTTTGTATGTCCGACCATCAAAAGACCGCTCGGGATCGAGTTTTATAATTTGAAACATAATCTTGTCAGTTATATATACAAAAGGTAAATTGTTTACTAACTAAGTCTTTGTTCATTGTCTGATAAATATATACTTTCATTTCGTCAATTGTTCACGATGGCAGATGCCTTTTGTGTAAGATCCAAGTCGGATGTATGCGAGTTAATAAATGATCTCGTTAATTTTATTTCGCCTTTTGATTCGTTCACGGTTATAAGAAATCACCACAAATATCCACCACGAGGAGCTTCTTTTGTCATGCCAAAAATTTCTAACCGTGTTGACAATTCTTCTTGCGTTATTTGTTTTTATTGAGTTAGTGTTGCCGCTTCACAATATAAAATACTTAGCTTGAAGTGGTCACAAACACAGAAAAAAAAGCAATATATTTTCGTTATAATAGTCTATACTGGGAAAAGGGATCGAAGCCCGTGATGCGAGGGAACGAATGGTTCTATTTGAATATAGTAAAACCTGCTAATCTGACCACTTGTGTAAGATGACGACTTTGAGCGGGTCCCTTCAGTGGTCAGATTAGCAGGTTTTACTGTATATAAAAAATTTAACAAATATTACAATGACAATGTACTGTGATAATCAGATGACAAAAATATTAATAGCAAGTTATATAGTTTATTAGAACTATAAAAATAATACACTTTTCATTTTAGTAGCGTTCTTTTAAATCCTATTAATAACATTAAATTTTGACTAATATTACCTAAATGAAAAAAGATAGAAGCCGAATAGTAATAAATATTCGAATTTAAAATCCTACTCACCCGTTGGTGTCACAAACTGTAATTATTGGTTTCGGAAGATCTTTCACGTCCATAAATTCCACCGAAGCTTCTAAATTGGTCGGATATGTGAAATATAATAGTAGGAATTGAGTTAATTGGAAGAAAAATCCAAATAAAGCCCCGAAGAAAATAAACAACTTAAATATTTTCCTTTTGATATTTGGTTCTGTGACAATTTGAGGGATTCCGGTCACGATGACATTCTCTAACATTCTTCTAAGATATCGACGCATATCTTTACTGCTTGGATTTTTCATATATTCTACTCATATTTGTCTCTCAACTGACGAAGAAACATTACTTTCAATTTGAATACCAAAAAGTGCTAAAAATATAAAAACAAAACTTGCCTTTCCCAGGTTAAAAATGAATAATTTCGAGCAGAGTTGTTATACAATTCGAGCCTATAAATATTACTTTTTCGTTGTTCGTACGATGTCTGCTGGAGAGTAATGAAAACACTAATTTTTAATCAGATTAAAAAGAGAATAAGCTGAATTAGTAATGAAATGTAGGCGATAAATAGTACAGCTACTTTCAATATCTAAAACTTCATCGGTTAATTTAATAACATTGTGCAGAGTTCGATTTGTATTAAAAATATTTAAATCGATTATCTATAAAATTGTGTCTAAGTGAAAATAAATTAAATTGCGGAATACTAACAATAACCATTTACGTTAATCGTTTATATTAAAGTGTGGAAATTTTAATATTGGCCTATAATATTGGCTATTTTAATATTGCCTTTAAATAATTATACTTCTGTAAGTTTTAATATATCACTGTCTTTTTACCAGTGGTTTAGTTCATAAACTCAACCAACGGCAGACTTCTCACATACTAGCCAATGTTTATTTAAGAATTAAAATTCCAGTACAGTATGCATTTCGACAACTCAGTTCGGTTTTAATTTACAACCTTTCTAAATCGACACATAACACATCAAGACCTAACAATCACGGCTGCTTACAATGTTTTATAAAACATAATCTGCAGCTTTAAACTTAATAATATAATTACACTTTCTATACAGTTTTTAAACAGTTACGTTTGTTTATTTATCGTTACAATGCTGCTATCAACCAATCCATATAAAACAAATTTCATCTGTCATTCTTTTCAGCAACCGTCTTCCTCCTGTAAGCATACAAATTGTATCAATACACTAAAACTGCCGTCCACTTTCTACTCTTCCTGTAAAATTTTAGTTTGTAAACATCAAGCCACCTTATTTAGCCAGCACTATTTTATTTATTTAATTTTATTTATATATTTATTTGTTTAAGCATTCTGGTACAAAGACCCTGATGCGGTGAAAGAACAAAAGTATACATAATCTTATAAAATAACAAAACTTATTTCACAGATATATTCATCAATTGTAATAACATATTGATAATTTATAAATTTTGCAATTATCATTTTAAACTAAATCCAAATCAGAAAACAAAACTTAAAGAACTACTTGGGAGAACTATCCGAAACAAATTAGCAACCAACTAGGCTAAAACTTACCTAGAAAAAGAAAAAAACAACAATTTAAACCACTTGTTCAAAAGAAAATCGGATAGTCTCCCAAGCAGTACTTCTCCCCCGTTTATATGGAGATTCTGGCCTTGATACCTCCCAAGCAGCCACAGATTAAATAGTAGACAGACCACGCCCCAAGACGTAATTTACATAAATAAGCACAACTTTCGCTTTAAGCCTAAAAAGCAATAAAAAAGAAATCAAGATCAAATATACAATAAACATTATGAAATAAACAATTTAACCCTCTTTATGAAAATAAATACCTTAAAGAATAAATTAAAATCAGAAATAACTTTTTTAAACTGATTAAATGAAAAACTGGGAACCCCAAAAGTCTCCTCACGTAATTTTGACAAAAAGGAACAAACAGCAATAATATGAAACGCATCCAACGGTAAGTCCGCCGCACCACATATGCAAATGTCCCTTCTGTAATTACGTAAAAAACTTAATGAATTACATCTTATTTGCATTAATACGGCCATAACATTAGAAGAAAAATTACTATTATAAATAGAACAATCAAAAAAGGGTTTATTCAAACTCTTATACCACTCACAATAAGAACTTAATAATATCCATGATTCAACTTCAAAATATAATTATCAAATTATTTAACTTTAGTAAATAAACACTGTTAACATCTTGTAACAGATTATCAAAATCGATTCCGTTCCTTGAACAACTAGCCAACCAATACTTCGACAAAGGCAACTGAACATGTTTCACGACATAACGCAAACAAATCTTACTAAGGCGTTCTTCATTTAAACTCAACGTTCTAAAAATCCAATTAACACATTTGTTCAAGATCAAACAAGACAAAGGAATCAATGAACATTCCATAAACACTAGATAACTAGGAGTACACCTTGGAAGCCCGTACATTCTCTTAACAAAAGTAATTAATACCGTATCCAAACTCTCCGCCTGAAACCCCCACACCTCAGAAGCATAAAGGAGAGATGAGCCCACCACGGCATTAAATAACCTTAACCGATCCTTCAAATTACACAACTTAGCAGACTGACACATATGAATAACTTTGTCTATTTTTATCTCGGCATTAACTTTACAAGACCTCACATGAGTATTAAAATAACCATTACTTTTAAAAATTACACCTAAATACTTATATTGAGATACAACCGAAATTGGAACACCTCGAAACCACCATTTGTCAGCCTTAGAAGCCTTACAGCACTATTTTAAATAAAACCTATTTAGTGCCTACATTTTTCTTATCCTATTCTCACACACCTTAAGCATTACAGTCTTCGGTTTCGTTGCCTGATATGGAAATTTCAGCCTATCTTTTCCTTCTGAACAGTTTATATGGAGATGTTAGCCTATTGGTTTGTTCCTCTGACAGAGAGTATAATCTACTAATAGGCCTATCGACTATCTATATTAATTTCAGCAGTAGCGCCCTTTTCCTATTTCCACTGCATATATTTTTAAAATAATCACGCCAATTTATCTTCCTTAAATTATTATTAATTTTTGAGTCCTTACACAATTATTTCCAAATGTTCTCAAAATTCCCATTTATACATATTTTGTTCCTTTTTTAAAAAATTTTAACTCTATTTAAACGAAGGGTGTAGTCGTAAATTTAAAAGTGCCAGGGCGCTAACCAGCGCCCCAAGTTCGAATCGCCAGTGTCGATGAAGAAGCCACAGTTTATGGAGTTTTGTATGGGCAAAGCGCAACTTTGTTTCACAATATCCGCGACCTATACATTCGTAATCAGAGTAAAAATATGTGCAAAAAGCTTTCTTAGTTTAATGGCCAACATACGTAGTCTAAAGTCAAACCTAGAGTTTGCAAAGTACAAGGATTTCGCAAATGCACACCGGAGTTTTAATTCTTAAATAAACATTGGCTACTGTATGAGAAGTCTGTTGTCGGTTGTTTATGAACTAAACCACTAGTACAAAGACAGTGATATATTAAAATTTACAGAAGTTTTATTATTTAAAGCTACTGAATATTAAATAGAGTGGGATAGGCCAATAAGAAAATTAAAATGTCCACACTTTAATATAAACAATTAACGCTAATGGTTATTGTTAGTATTCCGCAATTTAATTTATTTTAACTTAGGCACAATTTTAATACACAACCGAACTCTGCACAATGTTATTAAATTAACCAATGAAGTTTTAGATATTGAAAGTAGCTGTACTATTTATCGCCTACATTTCATTACTAATTCAGCTTATTTTCTTTTCAACCCGATTAAAAATTAGTGTTTTCATTACTCTCCGGCAGACATCGTACAAACAACGAAAAAGTAATATTTATAGGCTCGAATTGTATAACAACTCTGCTCGAAATTATTCATTTTTAACCTAGAAAGGCAAGTTTTGTTTTTATATTTTTAGCACTTTTTGGTATTCAAATTGAAAGTAATGTTTCTTCGTCAGTTGAGAGACAAATATGATAGAATATATGAAAAATCCAAGCAGTAAAGATATGCGTCGATATCTTAGAAGAATGTTAGAGAATGTCATCATGACCGGAATCCCTCAAATTGTCACAGAACCAAATATCAAAAGGAAAATATTTAAGTTGTTTATTTTCTTCGGTGCTTTATTTGGATTTTTCTTCCAATTAACTCAATTTCTGTTATTATATTTCACATATCCGACCAATTTAGAAGGTTCGATGGAATTTATGGACGTGAAAGATCTTCCGAAACCAATAATTACAGTTTGTGACACCAACGGGTGAGTAGGATTTTAAATTCGAACATTTATTAATATTCGGCTTCTATTTCTCTTTATTCAGGATATATTGGTCAAAATTTAATGTTATTAATAGGTTTTAAAAAACCGATACTAAAATTAAAAGTATATTATTCTTATAGTTCTAATTAGGATTTCTCAAACGGTATCCCGGTTGTTTTTTAACCCGAGAAATCCCGCAAATTTCTTAGAAATTCACTTTTTTCTTATTTTGTGTTAAGGTTGAGGAAATTTTGCAAATAGAAAGTATAATTAATTCATAAACTGTCAGAATACATTTGTATTTATTAATTTTAAATCTACTTATTAGTTTTTTTTTAATTTTTGCTGGTTATGGCACGTCACAAATGGTCAATAAGCAATACGTAGCTTATTTGTGGCGGGACTCTCGAAATTCTTTACCAGTAATATCTGGAATAATTGTGCTTACGCCGTCTTAATTTTTAACCATGCCCAGTAGCTTCGATAACTGCGTAACGCCAGATTGTGCAAATTGAGCAAGGATACAAACGAGCAGGGCCGGATTTACCAATCCAGGGGCCCTGGGCACAAATTCGGTGGGGACCCCCTTTAAGAGTAGGCAAATTTGATGATTTAGAAAATTTACACAAAATACTGTACTTTCAACTAGATTTCAACTGCGAAGTTGTAAATTTCATTTAAAAATAAAATTATTGTAAACATACATATATTTTATTGTGTAAAACTAATTATTTTAATTTAATTGAAAAATACCTATATAAAATTTTTTCCCGAAATTTTCCGATGTTTCATAGGTTTTTTCTCGGGTTTGGTTTTCTTTGCCTGTGGCTCTCGTGATTAGGCCACACTAGGCTGTCGCAGTAATAGGAAAAAAAAATATGTTTAAACATAGTTTTGTGGAGCCCGTATTTTGTGGGGGCCCTGGGCACCGGCCCCAAATGTCTCTATGTAAATCCGGCCCTGCAAACGAGTATGAAGTTTTTCTTCGTAACCTGATTATTAAACACGAACGAACTGCCGAATTATTGACCTATGATGTTTCTATTAAGCAGTCGAGGTAGACAAATCAAGAGCACTAGAGAACAAAAGAAGTACTACAATCTCGAAAACGAACTAGAAATCTTTCAGGATACGGGTGAAAAACACATAAGGTTAGTCTTCTCTTAAATGCATTAAACACGATTCCGATCACATAAACATCAATTGAATCGGAAAGGCATTGTCGGTAGCGAGACTTTTCATTACTAAAATAAGAATTAGATCGAGTGATCTGAGTATCGACCATCTTTGCTTTATAAAATCTTATAAAAGTTTACAAAATGTTGTATTATATTTTATTTAAAAGACAAAAATGACCTTCTAAGTTAGAAGTTTGATCTAAGATCATTTTTTTTAATTTTCAATTTAATTCAAAGGCGTTTTTGTTCCTTCAGTAAACGAGTTGTTGTATGCAGTTTCCAGCAAACTTTAATAAATTTTTTCTATGTATGAAAATGTCTACGTAATTCAAAGGTAATTTTTAATACATATCTTATACAGCATTATTAATATGATTTTGGAGGTTGCGGAACGTATTAAATTACTTTAAAAGACGAAAAATAATTACATTATTTGATTTCATGATATTTTGTATATCTTAAAAATAATTAATTTTGTCCCAGGATTTTCGGGATCCCGGGAAACAGCTTACTTTTATCCCGGAATCCCGGGACAAGCAAAAGACCGTGAGAAACCCTAGTTCTAATAAACTGTATGTCTGTGTTAACTTGTTATTAACATTTTTGTCATTTAATTATCACAGTACATTGTCATTCGAATATTTCTGTTAAACTTTTATATATAGTAAAACATGCTAATCTGACCACTGATGAGACCAGCTCAAAGTGGTCATTTTACACAGATGGTCAGATTAGCAAGTTTTACTATATTCAACTAGAACGATTCGTTCCCTCGCATCACGGGCTTCGATCCCTTCTTCCAATATAGACTATTATAATATAAATATATGGCTTGTTTTTTCTGTGTGTTTGTAACGACTTCAAGCTAAGTGTTTTATATTGTGAAGCGGCAACACTAACTCGATAAGAACAAATAACGCAAGAAGAATTGTCAACACGATTAGAAATTTTTGGCATGAGAAAAGAAGCTTCTCGTGGTGGATATTCATACTGGAAAGACGTGTGCATCGCAAAAGTCGCTTTTTGTCATCTTAATCTTGTATTGCGGATCGTATTTCATAATCTCTATTCATAAATAAGAATGTTTGTTTTTTTATTTGTACTCGATACACTCCTAGGCCGTTTCACTAATTGCTACGAAACTCATCAATTCCATTCAAATTCTTCTAATTTAGATCATGTTCTACATCCCACCTCAAAATATCGATTCATTTCTATGAATCAATTAATTTTTTTTTAACTTAGATTTTCTGAGTTACACGTAACGCCGTCTATTGGCAAAAATTTAACAAAATAATTAACTAAATATAATTCTTACAAAATCAGGATATAATTTTAAAAAATATATTATATTCACTGAATTACTGCGATAATAATATAGCGCAAAATAGATGCGCCATACGCCATTACTGCGACAGGTAGCACGTAGCACTCGTTGTGTGGTACGTGCTACCACACAACGAGTATAGTACTGTACAGTATAGTACTGTAGTTTTTTGCCTCCGTACCTCATACTTTTCCTGTCGCGCCGGTTATGTATCTACCTGTTCGGGTGAAGCGTTTTGTATCGAAATAACGTGACTCAGGGTGCAAATCGGAAGTTTGTACATAGTTAATCTAGTTGTCTTTCTATTACAATTTCCACGCCTGTTCTCGAGATTTCGAAAAAACAGAGACAAACCGGCGACAGTGGGAATTTAAAAGTCTACAATTTTTCAAATTGCAGCTCAATAAGTACCCTGCAGAAAACGTGTGAATAAAACCACCGAACACCGATAGACGGTCGTGGGTTCGGGCATGACCAATGGACTGGCCGCTGGAGTTTTCTGAGTTTTTTTCGCGTTAGTAATAGTTAAATTGGGCAGCTTTACTAAAAGTCTGTTTTAAAGGCTTCACTTCTTTTTTCGTTGAAAAAGAAAGTCGAGACGGTTAAGTGCTCGAAACAAACAACGCTAAACGAATTTTTCCGTTTTTCATCTACAGAGTAAATGTAAATAGAGGACGGAATGTATTGTAAGCCTATAGTACTGTATAACGCACTAATGTATTTTCCTATTGTAGTTTTGTGGTTTTTTCCAACTTCGCTTTAGTCGTCACATCGGACAACTCGACACATTTCCACTTCCCTTTGGGGTGTCGACTTATGCGGAGTCGACTGTATATAGAATGTAGAAAAAATAAAGGGTTCCCCACAAGTTCATCTACGAACTTATTACTTATTTAGTATATTATTTGCATTTTACTAATGAATGTAATTAATTAAAGTTCGTAAGTCGAGTGAGAAATAACGTCTCATATTTTAAATTATTTTTAGTTTCCGACGAACAGCTTTTTGTCGAGATTTTCCAGGAAGTTGTAAGAAAACAAAGTATTTCAAAGAAGTCTGTAAACATTTCGATTATTTTTGTAAAAAGGAGAACTTCACCGAGGAAGATTTAAAGGTAAAGTAGTATAAATCTTCGCTAAGTTGTTTATCAAAGTAATCAAGTATTATTTAACAATTAATTGTATACAAATTATTTAGCGAGTTACATACTTTAAATGAATTTTAATTGGAAATTATAAATTTGAATGTATTAAATGGTTGTGATTATTTACGTAATTCCTTTTGAAAATATTTCTATAAATAATTTACATATTTTTTAGGGATATAACTCAAATTTCCTTGGTCTGAACTATAAGGGCTGTAAATGTGGTTGATTTTGAAAGTAACCTCCAATTTTTAAAACTATATTTATTCTTTCTTACTGTTTTGTAGCTATTTAATTTTCTATATTAAGCTACATTGAAAAATGCAGAAAATCGCATAATATCAACTGCTTACTTTTTTTACAAAATGGACTTAGCCGTTTTCGAAACTTAACGCCTCGTATCTAGACTATAAGTACAGTACATTGATCTCATTCACTGATATAAAATGTTTGAGAAGCCGTCGCTTCACGGAAAAGCAAATGCAATCCTTAAGTAATGGATTGTCGATTACAGATAATTGAGATATTTCGGAAAAGTAAAATATTTTATGACCTGCAAGTGTCAAAGTTCAACTGTCCGACGTTGGTTTAAAATGATCGATTAAGTAAGAGATATCTGTACACGTCTTGCTGTGAATTGGATAAAACTAGAGTTAACGGGCTATTGCTAATTTTAATTGAATTGTTCCGGTTAAAACAACTAACCATTCACTAATTTTGAACTTTATTGAGTCACAGGCTGTGGAGCTGACGTTATCCAGAAATGAACAGATGAAGAAATTGTCCTTGCTTCATCTATTGCTTCATCTGAACTAAAAATTGTAAGAAATTGAGTTATAATCTAACGCTTATTTTTAATTTTTAGTTTCCCTCTGATAACCTGCCACTGAATAATCGGTCAATAATTAATAAATACGGTATTAGAAGAGAAGATATTTTACCTTATTTTTCAGATAAGCAGTAAGAATTTTTCAATGTGTACTAAAATTACGACACAAAATTCGGATATTATATCTGTTGGCTATCTATTTTTCACAGAATTACATTTCGAACAATTCAGTTCAGTATCTCAAATCGTCCTAGGAACTGTTATTCTATTGGCCCAGAAGCTTATATGAGTATCAGTCACTATATTAGTAGTAAGTAGTATATAATATATATATATATGTTTCAAAATAATCGATAGCTTTATTTGCATATACAGTTGAACCTGTCAATTTCGAATCTCATGGGAACGAGAAAAAAATTCAAGCTTGGTTTCGAGATATAGAGATTCCTAGCTAGTCTGTCTCAGTGTTAATCGCATCCACATACGTACCTCTCGATCCCTTGTCTGTTTTGACCCCTTCTTCCTATCGGCAACCTCATAAAAATAAAAAGTAAATATTGTGGTATTACATCAAGATCTAAGATAATGTCGTACGGTTTGGTGGATACTCGGCAACGGCAGGTAACCAATCGCTGCCAATACTCCGTGGCAAATTGAAAGTATTTTTATTATTTGCATTAAATACTTATAAGCATCAAAGTAAGCGATTAATTTCGTGCTTATAATACGAGTAAAAATGTTGTGGGTACTGCTTCGAATCTCCAAGATTATGTTTGCCAAACAAACACTAAAAAGATTTAACCGTCAATAACAGAGAGTATTCAGCAAACCATTAAATAGACACAAAACACCTTTTTTCGTATCCGAGATATATCTAATTCAGAAACAAACGTTTTCGGCCTCATCCATAGGACAACATCAGGTCGAAAGACGAAATTGGAACGTGTACGTTCCATGAATGAAATACAAAATTCAATTTGAACGTTTTTACAACGAAACAAAATAACGGTAAATAAACTTAGAGTAAAATAATAGAAAAATAAACCTACAAAAATAAACAAAGATAACAGTAACAAATTAATAAAATAACATAAATTCTCAAATAACTCTAATGTAAATAAAAATGATAAGTCCCATTAGTTCAAGTTTCTTGCATACTTCTTAACATAAACTTCCATGCAAATGGTAGGCTTTCAGCATCCCTTGCATTCGAACACCCTTCTTCCAGCCTGCTGCTACATGTCTCAATCTTCTCTGCAGTTATTGCCAATGTTGGGGAAAAAATAGGTTTGATAATAAATGCTTCATCCCAGTTCACTACAGAGCCTTGGGTCTGCGCCATTTGGGAAATCGTTGCATTAGACTCCTTTCTGATACTATACTTATGTTCCTTGAGTCTTAGCCTTAAACTCCTGGTTGTAACACCGATATAGTTTTTTTCAATATCCAGTTGCATATTTTTATGGGGAGTTCTATAGACCCCTGCCTTCTCTTCTCCATTAATACTATCTTTATCATTTCTCAAGAGCTTGTACAAACTTGGGGCTCTTTTAAAAGCATTCTTGACTCTTTTCTGTTAGCAATCTCTTTCATAACTCTATTCATACTACCGTTGTAACTAAATTTCGTGATCGTAGTGGGAACATTCTTTATGGCCCTTTTCCTGATGTTCATTTCATATTTCTTAACGATTCCTAGAACTGTGCTCTTTTTGTAGCCTAGGGCCTCCGCCTCCTGCAGCATCCAATCGACTTCTTTTACTCTGTTGTCAACTCTGTCACAATACAAATAGGCCCTTCTTACTAAAGCACCATAAGATTTCCATTAGACAAAGACGTCATCTACATACATCCTAAAATATACAATATCATTGTTGAAATTATGAAGGGCCCTTCGTTCTAGTCTCCTAACAACGAACTCACAAAGTGTTCCTGAGAGCGGACTTCCCATAAGAACCCCTTTTTTCTGCCTGTACATCTACGCTCCAAAGGTGAAGCAAGATTCATAGCATACTAGGTTAACGAGTTTTTCTACCTCGTTGGTGAAACGTATCGTTACTGGCGGCTTCCGAGCTTTAGTAAGAAGGGCCTATTTGTATTGTGACAGAGTTGAAAACAGAGTAAAAGAAGTCGATAAGGTACTGCAGGAGTCATAGGCTCTAGGCTACAAAAAGAGCACAGTTCTAGGAATCGTTAAGAAATACGAAATGAACATCAGGAGAAGGGCCATAAGGAATGTTCCCACTACGATCACAAAATTTACTTACAACGGTAGTATCAATAGAGTTATGAAAAAGATTGCTAACAGAAAAGAGTCAATAATTCTTTTAAAAGAGCCCTAAGTCTGTACAAGCTCTTAAGAAACGATAAAGATAGTATTAAGGGAGAAGAGAAGGCAGGGGTCTATAGAATTCCCTATAAAAATATGCAACTGGGTATTGAAAAAGACTACATCGGTGTTACAACCAGGAGTTCGGGGCTAAGGCTCAAGAAACACTAATATAGTATCAGAAAGGAGTCTAATGCAACGATGTTCTCCCAAATGGCGCAGACCCAAGGCTCTGTAGTGAACTGGGATGAGGCATCTATTATCAAACCTATCTCTTCCCCAGCATTGGCAATAACTGCAGAGAAGATTGAGACATATAGCAGCAGGCTGGAAGAAGGGTGTTCGAATGCAAGGGATGCTGAAAGCCTACCATTTGCATGGAAGTTTATGTTAAGAAGTATGCAAGAAACTTGAACTAATGGGACTTATCATTTTTATTTACATTAGAGTTATTTGAGAATTTATGTTATTTTATTAATTTGTTACTGTTATCTTTGTTTATTTTTGTAGGTTTATTTTTCTATTATTTTACTCTAAGTTTATTTACCGTTATTTTGTTTTGTTGTAAAAACGTTTAATTTGAATTTTGTATTTCATTCATGAAACGTAAACGTTCCAATTTCGTCTTTCGACCTGATGATAGCCTATGGATGAGGCCATAAACGTTTGTTTCTGAATTAAATATATCTCGGCAACGAAAAAATTTTCTATTGGTTTAACAGTCATCTAAATTATCATTATCTTTTACTTGTGCAATTTGCTTTAAATTTTTTTTTTATTGAACATTACCGAAAATATTCCCTTGTAAGATAAACTTTAATATAAATTCTAGAATAACTTTGTTATTAATTTTATATTTTGGTTACATTAAACACGAAAAATTACGACTTAACGTTGTTTTTCTTTCTTTTTAATTACATTTTAGAGAGAGATAGAAAAGCATTTGGTTCAGTTAAAATAAAGTTCAACCCCGAGGAAACGATTTGGCCAAGTAACCCAATTGGAGTCGCAGCGGCAATACATTCTAAAGATAACATCGTCAATCCATTTATAAATGGAATTACTATGACTCCAGGAAACAGATACATCGTCCAGTTAACACCTGCAAGTAATTGTTGAATTCGAAATAAATAGTTTTACTTTCAACTCAATTTATATTCAATTTTGCTTTTACAGATTGTAAAAACTCTCTTACCTTCTCCGTTTAGCACAAACTGCCAAAACTACTTCGATTCGCAAAACAATTCATTTCCATTCTCTCGCTATGTAAGTTAAAATAAATGTTTATTTTAAATTAAAACAATAATACCTAAATAGTTTGTATTCTTTAGCATTGTCTGGAAGAATGTAAAAAAGGACTTTCGCTGAAAATATGTGGGTGCATACTACCTGAATATCCTTTTTTTACTGATGAAGAAGTTTGTGATTCTTGGAGTAAAAGTTTATTTATTTATAAGTTGGTATGAAAAATATAAGAAATAAAAATGAACGAGCAATTATTAATGATATTTTTAATTAATTCCAATTAAAATATACTTTCTTTCACGTCAAATTAATACTGTACTGTCTTGCTCCTGTGCATCATACTTTTCTGTTAGCAACTGAATCGTGCCGGTCATATATATGCCGGAATATTATGATTCAGTTGCTATATATGGCAACTGAATCATAATATTCCGGCATATATATGACCGGCATATATATCATGCCGGATTTCAGGGGATATGTTTTAAATTGAAATAACTTTCGGTTTGCAGCAGAAGTTCTTGTATAGTTAATCGGGGCATCCTGATACTGCCGTTTCTACATCTTATCTCGGCTTTTACTTTTCTGAATATGTTCTCAATAGTAAGCAAGGACAGCGACAGACGGATAGTAGCGAAAATTTATAGGTCTACAATTTTTTCGAATTGCAGCGCAATAAATTACATTACTATTGTTAATCGTCTACGTGGACTTTACTTATTAATAGGACTTTATACTGGTGTTTAAAGATTGACACAGTAATGAGAGTTAGTTTAGGAAAGAACAATATTTCTTTATTATATCACCTGTAGTAATAATTTCTGGTAGTAATAATCGAACAGGTGATAAAATAAAGAAATTTTGTTCTTTCCTAAACTAACTTTCATTACTCTGCCAATCTTTAAACACCAGTATAAAGTCCTATTAATAAGTAAAGTCCACGTAGACGATTAACAATAATATTAGAATTTAAGGACAGTAAGGCTTTTACAATTATGCAATAAATTACAGTTTGTTCCTTAGGTGTGAATTGTGTATTCTTAAGTATGTTCAATTCACACTTAAGTAACAAAAGACAGTAAAATGTAATTTATTCATTTTTATTTTTTCATGTTATATAATTTATATTATTTTATTTTATTTATTCATATTTATCATTTTAGATACTTGGTCTTGTGTTCCTTATATAAACTTGAAATTCTGCGCGGATAAATGTCCAAAAAGCTGCAAGTAAGCACAATATTCTTTATTTTTAATTAAATAACTCAGAAATTAAAATATTAAATATATATACGGTTTAAATAGAATCACACAAAACAATAAAATATTCCAAATGAATATTATTTTGGTTATAATTTAAGCGAATAATTCGCAAATTTCAGTTTTTCTCCTTTTTCGAACTCTTGTAAATACGAATTACAAATAATACTTTGTAAAAATAATCATTTATACTTATTTATATTTAAAACATGATCAGTTTTTAGATTATAGTAGTAGGAGAATGTCGGTTCTGCCCCAAGAATTTAAATTTTTTAAATTAAATGAATTTAATCAAAATCAATACTAAAATTCATTGAATTTAAACAAAATTTAATGAAATTCATTGAATTTAAAATCTTAAAAATTTAATGAATTTAATCAAAATCAATGAATGTAAGCAAAATTAAATCCAATGAAATCTCGTTATTTTTTTTCAAAAGAAAATATAAAAGTCCTGTTGTACATATTCACAATTCCTTTTCTTTTTTCAACTAAAACGAAATAAAATCTATACGGTTTAGCAGGTGTTTCTCTCAATTGCCAAAAGAATTCAACTTTCAAATTATTTACATTATTATAAGAGGGGTGATTAGAAACATCGAAATGAATTATTGGATACAGTCTCCCATAGTTTGTATAACTTACTAAACAACCAGACTCTGTGCTATTAGTATTTAATCCTCGTGCTATGAAATCAGAATAATATCTCGAATAATCTAATTCTCCAGGTTTAAAGCTAACATTATAATCTTCTGTTGGATATTTATCATTATTAATTCTTAACCAACATCTCATCATATCTAAGTTATCAAATATCATATTATTTTGATTCTGATCGTTTTCTTTTTCTTGATATTGTGGGATTACAAAAATATTTCTGATTTCATCTGTGGTTGTATTTACAATTATTGTTCCACTGGAACCATTTTGAACATTACTTTTAATTAATCTAACAGAACACCAATTAATTTCTTTATCAGATGAGGGATTTAGAGATACGCTATTAAAATTAACTTAAGGTTCTGGATATAGTTTAATATGTGGTAACCAAAGTAAAATATCAGATATTATAACTTTATAATTCGGATTGATAACATCGGTATAGATCATATCATTATTTGAATTTCTCCAGAACACAAATCTAACATCAATGTTTGATATTATTTTCCTAAAGTCATTGAAAAATCCAAACATCTGTTTAATTGGTATCCACAGTTTGATCTTGTTACTGTTTTTAGTTAATATCCATCTTTCTGTAAATCCTTCGTTATAATTTGCATTTTTCTTTAATCCTTCTAGAAAGGTATCCATTTCTTCTTAGTTCCGAGAGATTGATCATCAGGTCCATCAAATATCAAAACTTGTTTATCTGGTGATTCTGAGGTGTCAATGAAAAACAGCATATTGGTTGCTTCGGAAGTAGAATAATCTTTTGTAAAGTTTATAAGACCGTTAATGTGATGAACTAAAGAGGGTAATTCAATTTCTTCAATTAGTGTCTTGCCAATGTGTAATTCAGATCTCGAGAATAAATTTCCAGTATTTACCAAAGTTACGTTATCACTACTAATCGAAGAACCATCCTGTTTTATAATTTTTAGTTCTGGGCAGATATATCCACTGGAATATAAAATCATATCATTTACATCTTTAATATTAAATTCATATTTCGCTGATTCCTTTTCATCAACAGTAACTTTATCTTCTCTATACTGTTTGTACTCAAAACTTTCGATTTCATTGTTAAAATAATTAGGAAGAGTTAAATCCCAAATCTTTTCCATTTATTAGTATAAAAATTTCTTGAATCCTGTTCCATATAAACTTTGTTTAGTTAAAATATTACTTACTCTATCTTCCACAGTTGGAGATTTTTTAGATCTCCAAGTTTATTTTTAAAACTGTTTCGCCTTATCCTCAACAACAGATTTAGCCTGACTTCCTAATATTTGCAATAACTTCTTACCAGCCGTTTTAATTGCATCGATAAATATATTTCCACCATAATATTTTTTACTTCGAACTAACAGTCTATGTTTATTATAATTCATTTATTTAGTATAAAATTAAACGAAAAACAACTCTGTTTATTAAGGTCAATTAAATTATCATCCTGATCGGTTATCCACATTCGAATTCTATAAATATAATGATTTCTATTGATGTCAGCAAATATGGGATTAATCTCTTCAATTTTTATCAAACTTCCAGGTGGATGAGAGGGTGTGAAAGAATAAAGAATATCACTCGTGAAATCGTTGTACTCTACTCCACTGATTACATCGCAATGAATATGAATATCATCGATTCCTTTTGAAATATTTGCTATGTATTTTCCTTTCTGTTCTTCATCTTCATATATCTTTGGTTCGAAACCTAATAACTCGTGGAGTTTTCCTTTACTCAGATCAATTTTATATCCAGGTTCTGAATGAATTATAAATCTCGTTGTTGCAAAATGAATTCCAAACTTTATAGGAGGTATTTCAAAGAATTTTACTAAAAAGTTATTTAGTTCTCGAAGAGTGTAATTTCCATTTTCTATCGTTACATCATACCACTTTGTTTTATCAAAATATCTAAAGGTATTGTTATTAAATTTTTCATCGATATTATGCCAAGAAACCCACATAGACATTGATTTCAGAGCTAATTTTGAATTATTTACAGGTATTGGAGTTTTAAACTCGATTGTAAAGTCTTCTGATTTATCAGCATTTTTCGAATCTAAGACTATTAGTTTCATTTATATAAAACAAAATTCTCATTAAACTCGCTCGGTTCTTGTGTAAATGAGTATAGAACTTCAATGGGAGATTTACCTTTATTTCTTTCTACTATATATTTCATGCAATAGTAACCACATCTAACAGATGTAGGATTCTGAAGAAAACTAGAGTTATATCTTATTTCATTTTTAGATGATTTTAAATATTTTATGATTTCTTTTGGAATTATCTCTCTTTTCAATCTTACATTTTTTAACTTATATTCTCCAAAAGGAACAAAGAATTTAACGAAGGGATATTTGGGATCATTATAATAACAAACCCAGTGTGTGCCATTTCCAGTTAAAATATCTAAATTAATTATACCGTTTTCAAATTTTCTAATTGTTTTCGGTAATAGATCAACCGTAAATACACCTCTAAAACCTTTTTCATTTTTTATATTATCATTTATCATCTCATTGGATATTCCCAATTCTGAATCACTCCTTTTCCCCCTAATGGCCATATTGGACGTAAAGGGCCTTTTGGAAGAAGGAGACCGCCTTTTTTTTATTACATCCTGATCCAGTTACTTTATCTAAAGCTTTTTTGACTCCCCATCCTGCTGCACCTGATAAGGCCCCTGTAGCTAAAGTTGTTAGAATTGAAATTAAAAATGGTAAGAAACCTCCATTCTTTTTTAATTGTGTTCTACTTATTTTTATTCTCTTTCCTTCATTAATATTTTTTATTTGAGTTTTTGTTAAAAACATATCATGATTAGGAGGTTTAGATTTATCTATTTGTAAATTTATTTCTTCATCATTCTTAAAGGCTGATTTCAATTTATTTCTTTTGAGATTCACTGAGATAGATTCTGGTCTTAATATAATTACTCATTTAATTAGATAAAAATTTTGAATAATATTCTTTCACCGTATCGGCTGTTATTTCTCCCGAGTTTAATAATAGATCTAGAATTTCAACAATTTTATTATATACTTTTTTATCTCTACCTAACAGCTTATCAGTTAATTTTTCTAATTCACTAACTAATCCTTCTCCACTAATTTTAAATGATTGTGAAGCAGACTTTAAAACTTTTAATTTTTCTCTATAAAGTTTAAATAAATCTAAATCAGACTGATACAAATTTAACTCCTCTTCTAATGCTTTTCTTTGAAAATCATCTATAGAGTTTCTTTAATTTTCTATTCACTTTTGCTTTAAATGAACCTAATGATTTCGTTCTTCTTTCAGCTTTTTCGAGCATTTCTTCTATTTCGTTAGGTTTATTAACTAATTGTGAAGGAAGAATAAAACTATTTTGCTCTAAATAGGAAACATCTAATCCTTCATCTAAGTTTTCAGCAGTATATCTATACTTCTTTTTTGGTGTGGATTCGACTAAAGTTGATTCTGCATCAGGAAGTTGAGGAAATGACGAATCAATAGTAGAAGGAATTGTTATATTATGAATAGCATCTTCAATAGCTTTTAAATCTTGTCTAACATCTTCTATAGGAACCTCTAATTTCTCTGTAACTGGCTTATGAAACTCTGAAAGACTTTTTTCATATCTTGTTTTACCTAATAATTGTTCTTTGTTCTTCTTTCTTAGTGCTCTGTTCTGCTTAGCTAAAGTAAGTAACGCTTTCTTTGTCTTCTCATCCATTTACTATGCTAAAAATTTAGCTCAAGCTAAAATTTTTAAACATATAAATGATTAAGATAAAAGATTATACAGAACCGGATGAATACGAAGATCCTAATCAGAATCCATTATTACCTAATCATCCATTCAGACTCTTAATCGTTGGTCCGTCAGGATGTGGAAAAACAAATCTCTTATTAAATCTAATTTATGATCAGCTTAGTTTCGATGCTTTATACGTATGTGCTAAAGATATTAATGAACCAAAATATGAAAAATTACAAGAGAATTTTACACAATTTGATGATGTTGAAGAGGAAAATATTATGAGTTTGAAAAGTAAAAAGAAATATAAACTACTCGAATTGTTTCATAAATTTAAAAAATTAACATTATTTACTAATAACATTGATGATATGATTGACGTTGATAGTTTGGATCCTAATCAGAAGAATCTTGTCGTCTTTGATGATTGTATTACTGAAAAAGATCAATCTAAAATTGTAGATTTCTTTATCAGAGGAAGGAAGAAAAATGCTTCAATTATTTACGTATCTCAATCCTATTATTCAACACCAATTAACATAAGAAGAAACTGTAATTATATTATTTTCTTCAAGATTCAAGACAGAGAAATTAAACAGATAATTAGAAAAATAGATGGATCATTTTGTAAAATTTCATATAGTAAAGCTACTCAAAAACCATACGATTTCTTTATGCTAGATCTCAAGAACCCAAATATAAAGTATCGACGTAATTTTTCTCCTTTATAAATGGGAGAATACAGTAGTGAACCGAAAATCGGCATCAATTGGGGACTGGGGTTGTTCAGATTAGTCATTTGTTCCGATTACGGTTTATGTACGAAAAAATACATTAACCTGTCCGATGTTCAAATTTTTCTCCGTTGCGTGTCGCTTCCTGTTGAATTTTCGTCGATTTTAAGCCTAACGAAAATTTTTATAATAATAAAAGAGGCTATCGTATCGTTAAAAATTATTTCTGCATTTTGTACAAACAAAATAAATATATTGAAGAATATAAAAACATGAAAATTATACTTTAGAAGTAAACTTAGTATCGAAAACGTTCGATTCGGCACGACACAGTCCGACTGAAAATCGTGCCGATTACCTGCGATTCCGATTACCGGGGTGCCGATTTACGAGTCTCTACTGTACTTAGAAAAGAAAATATATGTTTACAGAAAGAGTTATAATGATTATCATATAATTAGTGTATCATTAACAGTTGGAAAATTTATATTTAGTGCTTCAGGTCTATCCGCGTTTGTTATAGTTCCATTAGCAGTATTAAGCTTGGGAGCTGGAATAATTGAAGTTATAGATAAATCATTAAAAGTATTGGAAAGAAAGGAGGAATACAAGCAAGCATTTAAATTTTATAAACAGCTATTTAATCTTTTCAAAGCTGGAAGTATATCCGAATCTGACGTGTATTTGAGAGAAGAAGAGTTTATTATAAATATGAAATATTTTCCGTTAGAGAAATATATAAAGAAAGCACAAATGAATGGATATAAAATTTTGAATAAATAAATACATTTTTATTAATAAAAAATAAAGAAAATTTTTTCACGGAAAGAAAATTTTTTCTTATATAAATGAGAAAGAAACAAATTAAAGGTGGAGATATTGTAGGATGGTTACAAGATAAAGTTAATCCTCCAGAAATGCATTTACCTGGCCATAATTTTACAGGGCCATTTACCCAGCTTTTACATGGAAAAACTAGATTAAATCCTGATTTATCCTACAAGTCATGGAGTAAACCAATAAACAAAGTAGATGAGACTGCATATAGACATGATATTTGTTATTTAAAAAATAAAGATACAAAAACTAGAAATGAAATCTGTGATAAAAATATGTTAAATGAATTAGAAGATATAGAAAACCCCTCACTTAGAGAGAGAATAGATAGAGGAATTGTTAAACCAATTATAGCATCAAAAAGAAGATTCGGCCTTGGAATTTCTCCCAATATAAATAGTATCTATTGTTTAAAGTGTAAAAAGAAAACAAAAACAAATAATATTATAGAAACAAGAACAAAAAACAATAAACCTATAGCAAAAGGAACGTGTGCTGTTTGTGGTACTAAAAAAGCTATTTTTTATGAGTTCGATCAGGGATGTTTATTATAATCCTGAAACTGGTTACTGCGGAATAAATGAATTACAAAGAAAGACTGGTTTACCTAGAAAAGTTATTAAAGAATTTTTACATCAACAGGATGAATATACGAAACATAAACCAATTAAAAGAAAATTTATTAGAAGAAGAACTTACGTTTCTCACATTGATGATCAATGGCAAGCAGATTTAGTGGATATGCAGAAATTCAAAAGATATAATGACAATACAAATTATATATTAACTGTTATTGATATATTTAGTAAATACGCTTGGGCTATCTCAATTAAAAAGAAAACGGGTGAAGAAATATCCAAAGCATTTGCTAAAATATTTAAGGAAAGAAAACCAGAGAAGCTACAAACGGATAAAGGAACTGAGTTTATCAATAAATAGACGCAACAGTTGTTCAAAGATTATAATATTCATTGGTTTACTACAGAAAATATAGAAATAAAATGCTCAGTAGTCAAAAGATTTAATAGAACTCTAAAGACAAAAATGTGGAAATATTTTACTGCTAACAACACTAAAAAATGGATAGATGTTTTAGATAAATTAATTAAAAATTATAATAACTCTTATCATAGATCAATAAAAATGACTCCTGTAGAAGCAAGTATAGAAGATAATGAATCGAAAGTTTATGAAAATTTGTTTAAAAGAAAAATTATATCTGAATCTCCTAAATACAAAGTAGGTGATACAGTTAGAATATCTATATATAAACAACCATTTAAGAAAGGTTATTTGCCCTCCTTCACAGAGGAAATATTTATAATATCTGAAGTGTTGAAGACAGATCCAATTTCTTATCGAATTAAAGATTTAAATGAAGAAGATATTAAAGGAACTTTTTATGAAAATGAGTTAGTGAAATATAATAAAAAGAATAAAGTTTATAAGATAGAAAAAATAATTAAAAAGAAAGGAAATAAATATTTAGTTAAGTGGTTAAAATATCTGATTCATTTAATAGTTGGATTGATAAGAAAGATATTGATTAAAAATTTCTCCTAATAAATAAAGCAGTGCAAACGTTGTAATACAACTAAACCCTTCAATGAGTATAGTAAAGATAATCATTCTAAAGATGGTTATTGTCATTGGTGTAAAGCTTGTGCTAGCGAATACTTTAAAAGTTATTATTTAAAAGTTATGAAACCTCTTAAATCCGTGGAATGTGAATGTGGTAAAAAAATTTTAAAACAAAACTTAAAAAAGCATTTGAAAAATGATATTCATAGAAGGCGATTAAATAAAATTAAAAAGTGTAGTAAATGTAAGGAAGAAAAATCTTTAGATGAATTTTACAAAAAGAAAAGTAATACTGATGGATATGCTTATGTTTGTAAGATGTGTTTCAAAGCATGAAAATTATTGAATGTTTTTTTCCTTTTATTAAATGGAGCAAATATTACAATCACGTACTGTTCATGAATTGCGTCAATATTGTCGAGATAATAATCTTAAAAGTTATTCAAGATTAAAGAAAGCAGACTTAATTAATTTTATAGAAAGATATAAATTTAGTAATATATTTAACTTTCATGAAGATGTAATAATAAAGCCAAGACAATCAAAAAAAAAATATATTTAGTAACTTTCATGGGGATATAATAACAAAACCAAGAAAAGAAAGAGAAAAGCAAATAAAATGTGACATCTGTAATCATTACTATAAACCAACTTATAAGAATCTCCATCTTGAAAAGAGAGAACATAAGAATGCCTTATACATAATGATGAACCTATCCAAGAGATTGAGACAGCATTCGAATCAAGATTAAAAACGTATTCGATTAGGAACATGACTAATCATATCATACCAAGAGAATTTTTAGAAGATGTGAGAGAGATAGTTATTAGAAAGATACCAGAGATACTGAAAGAAAAGGGCTTGAAAGTAAATTTCAAATTTTTCTGTGAGTATCAAAGAGAAAATGAGAATATGGGCTTTTCATTTAAAACTGAGAATGAGATTATTTTAAAATCAACAGATTTGAATGCTTTTTATAATAAAGTGATTGATAAACTAATAAGAGAGAAGGATGAATTTGAAACAAAAGGATCTGGATGGACTTTAATAGAAATAAATAATTTAGAGCTAAGAATCAATAAATATGTTCCATTTAGAGGATCATCTTATATTTAATTACCAAAAAAAATCAAAGATAAGAAAGCTGTATTGAATATTAAGAATGAAGATGAAGAATGTTTTGCTTATTGTATAGCAGCATATTTAAATCCAGTAGGTAGAAACATTTATAATCCTGATCGAGTTACTAATTATAATATCAATTAAAGTTAATTAAAGAAGCACTCAGAGGAATCGAATCACCTATTTCTTTACAAGATATAGATAAATGTGAAAAGAGATTGAATATATCAGTGAATGTTTATAGTTATAATAAGTGGTGTACAGTGTATCCTCTTAAAATAACAAAAAATAAACTAGATAAGCATGTAAATCTATTATATATAAAGAAAGATAAAAAATCACATTACTGTTTGATTAACAGTGTATCTAGATTAGTTAGATCACAAATCACAAAGCATGAAAGAGAGATTTATATGTGAAAGATGTTTGTTGTATTACTATTCAGAAGATCAACTAAAGAACCATGAAATCAATGGTAGAGATATAAAAGCAGTAAAGATTGAAAAGCCGAAACAAGGTGTAATTTCGTTTGGAAGAAACAAATGTCATAAATCAATGAGGATTCCGTTTGTGATATATGCTGATTTTGAATGTCTAACTAAGAAAATGAAAACATGTCAACCAGATCCCTCTAAGTCTTATACAATGAAATATCAACATCATGAACCAATGAGTTTTTCTTATTACATAAAGTATGTACATGAAGATTATAAAGAACCAGTTGTATATAGAGGGCCTGATGCAGTAAAAAAGTTTGTAGAGATGTTAAAAAAACGAAGTTGAGGAAATCAAACAGATATATAAAAATAAAAAAGAAATGGTTATAACTGAAGAAGAAAAAGAACATTTTCGAAATACAAATATCTGTCATATATGTGGTTGGAAGGTATTTAATGATGAAGAACGAGAAGAAAGAAAAAAAGTTAGAGACCATGATCAGTTGACTGGAAGGTATAGAGGTCCAGCACATAGTGAATGTAATTTAAGATATCAAAACCCTAAGTTTGTACCAGTATTCATTCATAATCTAACTGGATATGATGCTCATTTATTTGTTAAAGAACTTGGATATGATGAAAAAGAAATTGATTTGATACCGAACAATGAGGAGAGATACACTCAAACCTGTTTTTATGCGGTCTATTTTCGTGCGATATTTTATTTGTGAGATTTGTTTTGTGTGATTTTTTGTGTGCGGTATATGAATTTCAATCAAATTGGTATACCGCACAAAAATAATTGCACAAAACACATTGCACGTATAAAAAAATCGCACAAAAAAGACCGCATAAAAACAGGTTTGAGTGTATATATCATTTAGTAAGAAAATTGGAAAGAAAATAAAACTTAGGTTTATACATTCATTTCGATTTATGGTAAGTAGTACAGTCAAACCTGTTTTTATGCGCTCTTTTTATGTGCGATTTTTATTTGTGCGATTTTTTTAATGCGAATTTTTAATTTGTGCGGTATAGTTGGCGACTAGTCTCGTGCGATTCGTCATGTCTCACGTTGACTTATTATAGCTAAATAAACTTATTATAGCATAAATGCACTTATTATAGTAATATTATTGCATGAATATGCGAAAAATGAAATAATTTACTTTTTAAGTCAACAAAACACCACCTGGACAAAAATATGTAAAACAGACGATAGACCAGACGATGCAGTCAAGTGCTGACATCTGTTGTTAATAAATTCTATTTCGTACGGTTTTGAGTTATTTTCTATGTGAGACTTTTTTTATGCGGTCCCTGTTGACCGCATAAAAAAATTATTTTTTTAATTGTGTTGCAAAAACTATTATTTACAGCCATTCGTGAAGTTTCGTGAGATTTTTTTAATGCGTTTTTTTTAATGCGGTCCCTATCCCCCGCATAAAAACAGGTTTGACTGTATTGATAAACTCTCTAGTAATTTGAAAAAAGAACAGTTTAGAAAAACATCTAAGTTTTTTCCTAATCATCTATTAGATTTAATTATAAGAAAAGGTGTTTATCCTTATGACTATATGGATTCGTGGGAGAAATGTGAAATGAATAAACTTCCTCCAAAAGAAAAATTCTATAGTATATTAAATGAATGTGGTATAATGGATAAAGATTATGAACATGCTCAAAACGTTTGGAAAGCATTTAAGATTAGGAATATGGGTGAATATTCTTATTTGTATGTGAAAACAGACGGTCTAATATTATCTGATATATCTGAGAATTTTAGAGATGTTTGCATGAAAGCATATAAATTAGACCCAACATGGTATTACACAGCACCAGGATTATCATGGAATGCGATGCTAAAAATAACAAAACTTGAATTAAAAATATTATTTGATTATGATATGATTTTGAAGATAGAAAAAGAAATAAGAGGTAGAATCTCTCAATGTTGTAATAGATATGGAAAGGCAAATAACAAGTATATGAAAGATTATGATAAAAACAAAGAATCTAATTATTTGATGTATTTAGATGCTGATAACTTATATGAATGGGCTATGAGTCAATATTTGCCATATGATGGATTTAAATGGTCTAATAAAAATATAGATGTAACACAGATACCTGATAACTCAAAGACTGGTTACATTTTAGAAGTTGATCTGGAATATCCTAAAGAATTACATGATTTTCATTCTGATCTACCTTTTGCTCCAGAGAACAGAATACCAGAGGGATCAAAACAATCTAAATTATTAACCACATTATATGATAAAAAGAAGTATGTGCTTCATTATAGAAATCTTAAACAATATTTATAAATGGAGATGAAACTCGAAAAGATACATAGAGTATTAAAATTCAACCAATCAGATTGGTTAAAGAAATACATTGATCTGAATACTGAAATGAGAACTAATGCAACTAATGATTTTGAAAAGGACTTTTTTAAGCTAATGAACAACTCTGTGTTTGGAAAGACAATGGAAAATATAAGAAATCGTGTTAATATAAAATTATGTTGTGAGGCTAAAAAAGTAGAAAAATTAATTGCTAAGCTAAACTTTAAACATCGAACCATTTTTGCTGAAAACCTATGTGCTATTCACATGTATAAGAAAAAAATATGTTTTGATAAACCCATCTATGTGCGAATGAGTATCTAGATCTTTCGAAACATTTGATGTATGATTTTCATTATAATCTAATGAAACTTAAATATGGTGATGATATAAAACTGTTATATCAAGACACTGAGACTTACATTTATGATATAAAAACTGATGATTTCTACCAGGATATGAAAGAAATGATTAATCACTTTGATACATCAGATTATCCTGAGAATAATCAATATGGAATACCAAGAGTTAATAAGAAGGTGTTAGGTAAAATGAAGGATGAAAATAATGGAAAAATAATGAGAGAATTTGTTGGTTTAAGAGCAAAAATGTATGCCTTAAAAGTAGATGATCAGGTTCAAAAGAAATCAAAAGGAGTAAAAAAATGTGTTGTTAAAAATAGGATATCATTTAAGATTATAAAGACTGTTTGTTTAATAAAACAGAGCATTCCCAAACAATAAATCTAATTAGAAGCAAGAAACATGAACTTTATTCAATAAAAGTAAATAAGAAGGCGTTATGACCACATGATGATAAGAGATATATATTGGAGGATGGAATTAACACATTAGCATTAGGACATAAATTTTTTTCTTATATAAATGGACTTAAGAATAAAAAGGGCCATTGATTGTGATAATTTTTCAAAACGAGAGAATTTAACAGAAGATTTAATAAGAGATTTTAAAGATGAAGTTAATTGGGATTTGATTTTAATATTTCAAAAGTTATCAGAACGTTTTATAACAGAATTTAAAGATAAAGTTAATTGGGATTCAATATCACAAACACAAAAATTGTCTGAATGTTTTATTAATGAATTTAAAGATAGATTTAATTGGAAAAAAATATCAGAACATCAAATTCTCTCTGAAAATTTTTATAAAACAACATGCTGAAAAAGTTAATTGGCAACTCATTTCTATACATCAATCACAATCTTTGGAATTTATCATAGAATATACAGATAAAGTAGATTGGAGTGCGATATCTCGATTTCAAAATTTAGATAATGACTTTATTAGGAAAAATGCTCTAAAATTAAATTTAAAATCACTTTTAAGATATCAAACCATATCGGAACAATTACTCGATGATTTAGATCGATTAAATGTATTAGACTAAAAAATAGTTGTTACATATCAAGAATTATCCGAAGATTTTATTATAAAACATAAAAATAAAATTGATTGATGTGATGTGATTCTAAAGAAAAGATTCTCCAACAAATTTATTAAGAATAATTATAAAAATATAGTTGTTTCATTGTTAGCAAGAATTTGTAATAAATAATCCTATATAAATGAAGATTGAGTTAGTATTAATTTGCTACAGTGAGGAATTGAGCATTTACATATCTTGGATTATTTTGATACACCTCATGGAAGATTTTTTACATATTGATAGATGAGTGCTTTAATATTGATTAATTTTTTTCCTATATAAATGAAGAAACTAAACAATATTCCAACAAAGAAATTAAATTATGATGATCTTAAGTTGGTAATAACTTCAAATGGTAAGTCATTTTATATTTATAAGAATAGATATATAATGGATTATGTTGATACACCTCATGGAAGATTTTTATGTACTCCTCATGGAAGTTTTTTTTCATATTGATAGATAGAAGAAATAGCTAGATGCTATTTCAGCTTGAGATAAATGCTTGAGCTGAAATACCATTTAGCTCAAGCATTTAACTCAAGCTGAAAATTTTAAACATGTTGATAGATGAGTGTTTTAATATTAATTAATTTTTTTTCCTATATAAATGGAGACGTTGAAGAAACTAAAGAATATTGGAAAACTTCAAAATATTCCAACAAAAAAATTATATGAGTTGGAAATTGATTACGAATATACAATTGATTATATTAAAACAATACCCACTCGATTTGGTGATAAAAATTTAGTAGTTTTTAGGGATAGAAAATTGAATGAATTTCAAGCTTTTTTACCCGATCGATTCAACAAAAAATTAGAGAAAGATTTAAATGTGATTAATAATTTTAAATTTCTGTATAAAGGTATAAGAGATTGTGCGAATAATTATAAAACTTATATTATTGAGTTCGTTTGACTTTTTTTATATTTTCTTTTGAAAAAAAATAATGAGATTTCATTGGATTTAATTTTGCTTACATTCATTGATTTTGATTAAATTCATTAAATTTTTAGGATTTTAAATTCCATGAATTTGATTAAATGCATTTAATTTTTAAGATTTAAATTCAATAAATTTGATTAAATTCATTTAATTTTAAAGATTTAAATTTTTGGGGCAGAACCGACATTCTCCTACTACTGATTATATTATTTATATTTTACTTGTGTTTAATAGAAATCGTAACACTATATCGTTCGAATTGTAAATCGAGTCATAATAAATGTGAGAATAGCGAAGTGTTATTGTTTGCTTGTTATAAATATATATAGTAAAATGGGATGCAATAAGTCACTTGCGGCAAACTACGTCCCTCTGGCTGAATTCGGTCAGCGATACACGTTAATTCGACCCACGAATATATTTGACACATCACTTGTAAATGATAGAAGTAGGCCTACTTTTATTACTATGAGACCGCGGATTTTAGCGGGAAAATTTTGTAAATGAAAGGAAACTCATTTTTTTCGTTCGGAAATTGTTGTAAACCTCCCCACTTAGAAAAACTCTTCGTTGAGTATCAGAGTAGAGGTCTCCTTTAACTGTCAACAGTTAGATGGAAATGTTGACACTTAGCTGGCAAGAATTGCAAGTCATTGTAAACAACGGATCGCTTTCCCACCCTATAACGCTATAAAAGCTGGCGTCACCTGAAACTTAGCGCGCTCGCACTAGGAAGTTGTTTTTATATTTGTGTCTATCATTCTCCATGTGTAAGACCGGAATCCCGTCCGAGAAGACCTTCAGCGATTCTTCCATATCTTCGGCGACCGCATACTTCGAGTTATATCGTTCAATCTCACACCAAGAGGTATTTTATTAGAACGTCTGTAAACTCTCTCCCAGAACGGCATTAGGCGTAGTTCATAGCCGCCTGTTTGTAGAACTTGGCCGTACATTTAGTCATATTTAACCGCATATAATCGCATAGCACTTAGTAGAATAGTCTTGTAACCGCTTTTGTATATTATTTTAGTTAAACAATAAATTGTTTTAATTGTTAAGACCTGTCTTCTGTCAATTTAAGGACACCTGTTCACTTACCGACGACCTCCCCACTCGTTTTTACCCTCCTAGCCATCCGAAGCGACATCGCAATCAGGTTTCACCAACCTGTGCAGTGTAAGTGGTCAGAGAGAATTGGCCCCTGACCCTCTGCTTATCTCACATTACTGTAGGCTACATCCTTCAATTATAGCAATTTCTGCAACGTCTCGAATATCTGACTACATATTACACGATTGTAATTGTTTATTTATTCTCTATTTCTTTTCATAACTGATCTGTTTAAAATTATATCGTTTTGCATTTTATTATACAATATATTGTGTAATGAAATGTCAGATGATAACATTTAATTAAAAGTTATTTTAAATTCATTCAATTATTTAGTTCATAAGATATTTTACACGCCTGTAGGCCCGTGGTTCTCCGTGAAACCACTTGAAGTGTTTCGCCAAAAAATTAAATACACAATTAAATATTGTTACAAAAGAAAAATCAATACAAGGTAAGATAATTTTTGTATGGTAATGTAATCAGCAAACGCCAATAACGTCATACTAGACCGAGTGCGCTCTCGATTTCGAAAAAGTTTGCCACCCCTGCTGTAAAGCTGATGCATTGTAAGTGTTCCGCGAAAAAATGTCAAAGTATGACATTCTCCGACATCAAAAAGATTGAGAACCACGGCTGTACGCATATAAAACAACTTCTGACATTCATTATGATGTAATAAGCGATATTACAAGATAACATACGTGTTGAAGTAGACCTATTGAGAATTTGTTTCTTTATATCAGCGGTTCCCAACCTGTAGTCCGCGGACCACTAGTGGTCTGCAAAAGCTAAAATATGGTCCGCGAAAGATTTAAAACTGTTATTCATTTTAAATTATTCTTCCCACATTGATACAAACTGAATTTAATTTTTACTAAAAATGTTATGTTTTCTATTATAATAGTACTGTTAAAGCATGTTACTCTTGAGTTTAACGATTACTTATGTTAAAAGTTTCAATTAAAGCTTATTTTTAGATTGACACAGTTTATTTTTCTTAAACCTTGTGGTCCCTGCTAACAACAATAAAATTAAAGTGCTCCTCTGTCAAAAAAAGGTTGGGAACCGCTGATTTACATGTATATTAAGGTTAAATTTTAATAAATAAAACATGCTTGTAAAATATAAAACGTATATATATATACTAGCAAGTAGGCCCGGCGTTGCTCGGGCAGAAGTAACGATAGCGAAGATTAAGATTATTACATTATAGTCACAAAAAAAGCAGTAATTTCATCAACGAACTAAGTTTTTCTAAAGAAAGGTCGAATTTGAAAATCGAATGTTCTAATATTGTTCGATTTTCACGACGTGTTCTGATTATATCCTTCGATTTTTATCGAAGTTCTAAAGAAGAAAGGTCGAGAAAAACCGAACTAATCTGTTTAAATTTGAAAATCGAATATGTTCCAACATATTACTCTTTTTCTTTTTTCTTTTTTTTCCAGCGCCCGTAAATCTTGCACGTCGCTTTTCTTGTTTTCCATTGTTACTTAACACTTTGGAACTTAAATCTGGTACCCTAACTGTGCACCAAATTTCAACTTTCAACTCCTAACCGTTTTAGCGAATATTAAGATTATTACGTTATAGTCAACCTTACCCGTTTTCACAGAATGCAAGAATTGGGTCCTCCCTGTTTCCAGACTAATTACAGAATTTTTAGATAGCTCTAAAAATATGTTCGATTTCGAAAAACTGCATCTGCGCCTTGCACTTCACTTTCTCTTAACACTTCCATTGTTACTTAGCACTTCCATTGTTGATGGAAGTGTTAAGACTTAATCCTGTCCTCTCCCCGTGGGGAGGAATTTCGAAAAATCCCTTCTTAGTGTGCGTTCTCGTCACGTACCCTAACTATGTACGAAATTTCAACTTTCAACTCCTAACCGTTTGTGCTCTTAACATTTCCATTGTTACGTAACACTTCCATTGTTGACTCTTCCATTCTTAGCGCTTCCATTGTTGACACTTCCATTGTTACTTAACATTTCCAATGTTGATGGAAGTGTTAAGACTTAATCCTGTCCCTCTCCCGCGTGGGGAGGAATTTCGAAAAATCCCTTCTTAGTGTGCGTTTTCGTCACGTACCCTAACTATGTACGAAATTTCAACTTTCAACCCCTTACCGTTTGGGCTCTGCGCTGATTATTATTATTATTATTATTATCATCATCATCATCATCATCATCATCATCATCATTATTATTATTATTATCAACTCGTCTCGATTATATATATAAATATATATATGTTTATAAATATTTATAATTTTTTAAGGTTTACAGTGTTTGAATACAGTGTGAGAGAACAACCGTTCACTTATGTAAGTTGAGTAATATTGAAATATAAGTAATATGCAAGTTTTAAAGTAAAAATTATACGCTATTAATTTTTAAACTAATAATGTGAAATTAATACTTTTATAAACGTTTCAGAAAAGGTTTAAGGAGAAGGTCATGAAACGCAGGTAATTTTCAATTTTCGAAGTAGAAATATGTGAAACTATAAACGATAATTAAAAAATTATTTTCTAGAGTAACATATGCCTGGATACATTTAATGTTTAAAACTCAAGAACTATATATTTATACATTAAAACCGAAGTTTCAGGTAAATTTAAGTTATAACCTAAAAGAAATTGAAGAATTTTTTTATCAAAAGTTTCAAATTATATTTATTTTCAGCCGATTGAACTGTTTGGCTATATCGGAGGATACATCGGGATTTGGCTAGGAATATCTCTGATTGCAGTTTGTGATTTCGTAGAAGCCGTCTTTATTTATTTGTATCATATTATCACAAGAAAAATTCCTAATGTAAAGTAACGATAGAAATTTACTCATTCTCTGAAATATTTACATTTTAGATATTGTATTACTTAATTACTCCTAAAAGAATGCCTCATGTTTCTAACACGTTCTGTTTTTAATTTAAACTTAATTTCATTTCACCAATACAACACGCTCTTTGATTACGATAAATCATTAATGTAATGTTTAATAATTATCGTTAATTTCGAATATCAGCTTGGTGCAGATGTCTCGCAACGTCTCACGTACACAAGTATTTTTAGATTTTGAATCTATTTTGGAAAGTAATGACATAATAAATAATACGTCATTTTGAAGACAATTTCCTACGAAATCCGAAACTTCTGATAAGATTAAAATATTCGCGCCGTTCTCTATATTGTAAGAAAACAGGAAAACAAAGTGTAAGAATAAATAAAAATTTTGCTTGTTTTCTTTATGACGTACAGGAAACTGTTTAATTAAGTCATATAGAAGAAAAAAAATAGTAGACCGAGACTCATTAAAGCTTTTACATGACAATGAACAAATATGTAGTTATGTTTGAAGACTTTACTAAGGCAAATCTGGTCATATCTAACACATCTCCTATGCTGTTGTTTACGTTTGAATTTCTCACAGCTTTCAAATCAGTTTTTCAGGCTTAATTCAATAAGACTGCGTTCATTTTTATAGTAGTTTTTTTTGTCTTCTCTTTCTGTGCCGATCTTTCAAACTTAGTCGTACCGAAATGACTAATAAACTTGATAAGTATCGAGTGTCGACGGCCATATAAAATAACAATTCGATGACAGGATATTTCTTTCTTATGCAGAACTTAACTCGCGTAAGCTCTTTGTTTTCCGGCAACATAGCTTAAACAAAGAAAGCAACCTTGCGATAGTGTAACACAACACTCCCAACTTTGAAATGACCATCAAAAGTGAATGTGATAGGCATTTTTAGGGCAACCGAAAGCTGTGGTTGGCAGATCAAAGAGCGGATGAAAGGACACTTAAAAATAATTAATGCCTCCTCGTCCCAAACCAAAAAGTGAAATTAGATGACTTTTTAGTTAATAACCGAACATTGTGTTTATATTTTTTATATTTTGATTTAAAAGCTACAATTTTTTTATTGACTACAAATATTTGCAAATTTTACTTTAATTTAAAATCTAAAATATTTAATAGCAATTCAGGCTTTCTGTTAAGGAACTTATAGGAGATCAATCTGCATGTACAGAAATCCTTCGCTTGCATCTTATTAGAAACAGACATTGAAAATAAAAATAAAAGACAAATTGCTTTCTTTCTTCTCCAATATAGGTCTATCTATAGTAGAGATTTGTCCTTTGAAATTAAGAGCATCCGGCGCAAACTTCATTGTAATAAATTGGGCTAACAGATTTCAGTCTGTTGGCCATTTTGCAGATATTGACTATAAAAGTCAATATAAAAATTATACGTTTTAAATCATGTAAAAAATATTTAAACAGAATGTTTAGCTATTAACTAACAAAAGCCATTCGGTTTCACTTTCTTGGGATGAGTCGGGACGGATTAAAATTGGAGAGTGGTAACATTAATCATTTTCAATTGTTCTTACATTCAGTCCTACGTCTGACGACAGTCGAGAGTTGATGTTTCCATTATAACTTTTGAAGTAATATTTATATACGTTTCGCTAATACTTTAACTCTGTCTATAGTTTTGAATTCCTTTCAAAATTGTCTTCAAATGACGTATTCTTTACTGTGTTTGGATTTGGCATTATATTTTAAAATGGGCTGAAATGCTAAAAATATATTTGCCTGGGATGTTGCAGAATTTTCGGAGCAATAGTTTTCACTTCCAGCACTTTACGTATGTGTGTAATGGACATATTTGCAGTATTCTCACAACCTACACGTTCTGTAAATATCTGATTACGGATAGAATAAACATTATAAATTTGCATTCATTTTGCGGTTATGAATACCACTTTGTAAATGGTATTCATAACCGGATCTACTGTTTTAGAAACGGAGTTACAGACATCTCTTTTTTAACGTTTTTTAATCTAATATATTTTAGTTTTTAATACGTATTTTTTATAGAATGTACATTACATATCTCAAAATACCGCTTATAGAATTTATTTCCAAAGCTTATAATGGAAAAATTTGTACTCACGTCCAGCAAATTTTATACATCTTTAACAAAAAAATGTGTGGAATTCGCATACTCTGACAAACTTACAATAGTTTAAACTTTCATATTTCTAATATATTTTTATATCAATGTGTGTGTTATACGTAAAAATAATTTTAATTTGTATCAAAAGTTTAGAGTGAAAGTCTTCTCAATGATTAATTTAATAAATAAATTTATATGTATCAAAGGTATTGTTATGGCTAATTATATCGACTAATTAAACTGTTCAGCTATTATAAATATACTAATTTTTTAAATATTTTGTTATAATTTAATTTTATTAGTATATAATGTTATTTTACTGATTATAACTATGTAGGAAATAAGATATGACAATGAAGATTTTTAAGGAATATTCATTTAATTCTCCGATTACAATAATCAGCCGTAATTGCAAAGATTCGCATATTTCGCAATCAGTTAGATTAGTGACAATTGTTAACGTAAAAGTTGCCAAAAGATTTTAGTAAAAGCTGGCTGTAATAATCACTTTATTCAATTCTCTTTAAAAATAAATTTAAACTAAATTGGCGTAAGAAAAATAAAACCAAGTTACTATGCAAATTTAAAATTTTGATAAATAACGAAGTATAATTGTAATGAACAAAAATATAATAAAGTAAATTCAATAGAATTTTGTAAATATATATCAATACGAGAAACATTGCTAATTTTTAAATAAATAATTTTACTAAATGTTTATGGTTTAATTATTTACATCATAAGCGTAATCTCCATTGAAATAATTACTTCCCACATTCCGACAACAACAATCCTTTTATACAAATATTTCTACTAAATTTTTAGATTTATATTTGTAGATTTAGCCGATGTGTAATAGGCTAAATCTACAAATATTAATCTACAAATATACACGTTAACTAAAACTAAATCTGACTGCAATTGTCATTGATGTAATAATTTACAAATTTTATCAAACACACAATATAAAGTTATTTTAATAAATATACATATTCAAAATATTAAATTTATATATGTTATTCTATAAATATATATATATATTTATATATATGTAGACTCTCTTCGCTGTGATGTCACTAATTTGGCTCTAAGAGTACAGGTATACCTCGAGTTACGTCGCTCTCGATTATACCTCGTTTGTCAAAAAAGTGTATGGAAAAATAAAAATCAAGTTTAAGTCAGTTTATTCGACTTTAAATCCGTCCGCCACAAACATTCAACTCGTAATATCGCTAGAAAAGCATCGAAAGTACATAAAATCATATTAAAATATGTACATTTACAGCAATCATCGTAAATCCTAGAGAACAAACACGAAAACATCTGTGTTTCTGCGTTGTCGTCTTATTTAGCGGTCTTTAAGTGCTCGTTATTGGCGGTTCCTCCATTATTGGCGTTTAGTTACGAGGTAAGTCGAAACTACGACTTACGTCGTAACTACACAAGTAAATTCGACTTACGTCGCCTCTCCTGGAACCAATTACCGACGTAAGACGAGGTATACCTGTACTTGCTTTTTTATCATATTATCTTGGATCCAGCCTAGACTATTCGTCCAGAGTTTCTAGGGCGATATGCAGACTCTCTCACCGCCTCTGTTATCTGCAGAAAGTTATATGATTATTAAACTACTTAAATATTTAAACTGCTATATTTATTGAAAGTAATTCATGTCGAAAGTTTTAATTTTTAATTTAAATATTTATAAATGATTAAAATTTAAAAACAGATCTTTATAAATAAAGGAACTTGTACATTTTTACTAAATTGATCAACGAAGTTTTAGATATTGAAAGTTGCTGTAGTATTTACAGCCTACATTTCGTCACTAATTTAGCTTGTTTTGTTTTCTATCCGATTAAATAGTAATGCTACAATTAATTTCCATCGGGCATTATACGTGCAACGAAAAAGAAATGTTTATAGGCTTGATTCTATAACAACTCTGCTCGAAATTATTCATTTTGAACCTGGGAAATGTAAGTTTTGTTTTATTATTCTTAGCACTTTTTTGATATTGAAATTAAAACTAATGTTTCTTCTTCATTTGAGATGTAAAAATCCATGCAGTACAGATATGTTTCGATATCTTAGAAGAATATTAGAGAATGTCATCATGACAGGAATCCCTCAAATTGTCACAGAACCAAATATCGAAAGGAAAATATTTAAATTATTCAGTTCTTCGTTGCTTTTTTGGATTTTTCTTCAAATTATTTAATTTCTATTATTATATTTCATATATTTGACTAAATTAAAAGTATTTGTAAAATTTATAATTTCAAACACCTTCCGAAACCAACAATTGCAGATTGTGACATTAACGAGTGAATATTATTTAAATCCAAACATTTATTACTATTCAGCTTCTAGCCCACTTAATTATTAAATTACTTCTTGTTGCGATTACTATTCGTCAGTACAGTACTTCATTCGGGGGCTTATCACAGAGTAATAATAGAATTTTGAATATGAAATTCTAAATTTTATTATTTTTACACTTCGAGTGAAGTATTTAGATCTACCTTCAGTTCCTATGAATATTTTTGTTATCTGATTATTATAATAAATTAACTGTCGTTGAAATATTTATGTGTAAATATTTTATATATTTAATTAAAAACTATTTGACAATTCCTCAACTACAACGAGAAAACTGTTTATAATTTAATATAGCGTTTGTTTTTCATTAATGATAAATAAAATTAATTTAAGTTATTACCGTAGCTCTGTGGGTGAAAAATTTCCCGAGGTCTAAAATTATTTACAAATAGACACGAAGAGCATTTTCTACAGGTTTGAAAAAAGATATTTGAAAATAAATAATATCGAAAATTTTATAAATTTGACAAATTGTTTATAATTTTCATCTATTTGGAAAATGGAAATCGTTGCTTTTCATTTTTCTTCCCTCTTTCTGTACGCCTCTATAAACTCGATAAGATGCTGATAAGTAGCTGAATTTTAAACCGTCGCTATAAAATCGAAATCAGATAATATTAATTTTAATATACTAAATAATACTTGCATACTTTTGTAATCTTCAATCCAGGAAAGTTTATTAATACATCTCGAGTAAGTTGAAAAGCTTTCAATAATGTAGAATTAGTAATAGTATTTGAAATAAATTTATTCAAGTTGAGATACTTAATATGTGATTTGATTGTACTTATTTACAGTTTAAATTTAAATATAGAATTTATTTACTATTCGCTAATATTTGCTTATTGTAATCGACTTTTTATTCAAATAAATAATATAGTCACAAGATGCATGTCTTGACGTGCTAAACACCTTCCAAAAGGGACATTTAACCGTTTTAACAGGAACTATTTTAAGCAATTATTGGTTTATCACACATAAAGAATATACTGCCCTGTTTTTAGTTAACACAGAAATTTGTTCATGCTATACTGTATTCGAAACATTTTTCATACGCGCATCATGAACGAAATTCCACACTAAATCGAACAGAACCATATTATTTAATGACATTTCTAAATACACTAAAACCTGTCCAAAAGTAACCCGAATAAAACGGAAGAAATTCTTCGAAATGGAGCATTTTTTTATGTTAAATTTTACTGTAAAACAGAAATCTGCCCATTGCGGAAAAGTTTGTAAAATATTGTTGCGTACGAAGAACGTAACTTAACTCGGATAAAGAGGAAAATTAAGATTCCATTTGTACACAAGTGTAGACGTAATCGATAACGATATATTGGTGTAGGCTCTATCAGAATGTTTTCGAAAATCAGTATCGGTTTATTTTACAAATCGATACTTCGATCTCTTTTGACGTAAATACGTATACGTCGAAGAGTACACCAGAAATATTGTTTATGACTTTACGGAAGTACACTTTATGTTCCGTGCAGTCAATCGGAATCAGTTTTAATTCTGGCACGTGATTTATATTTCGCCACTCATACAACTCCTCACATTTTAGAGAACCGGAAGTACCGCCATTATTTATTTCTAGCTTCGAAGATTTACTGTAAATCTTATACTGTAAGCGCAGTATTTGATTTATTTTTAAATCAAATACTGTGCTTACAGTACTTTTTGATTTAAAAGTTTGACATAACCTGCATATATTTTAATAGCAGTTATATATTAAATACTTTTCTAATTACTTTTGTGTTTATCGTTGTTTGAGACGAAAATGTTTCCTATTCCAAACGATAATAATGTCGGTGCATCTTCCTGTTACAGTACGGTTTTTTTAACTGTCTGCAAGCGTATGCACTAAGAAGGTCTTTTTAACAATTAGTAACTATTCGAATCCATTATAGGTTTGGCTGGGTTCACAATGGAAAGGCTACTTGATTAATGAGATGGCCCAATATATCCGAACGCATCACCGCCGATAAATTTCTGGGGTTTTACAACTCGTTCGGATTTGATTCCGGGTCCTCTAGAGCTATAAGCGGAACCTTTCGGCTATTCGGCCGCGGGATGATTCTGTTTTACGCTTTAAAATTTACTTACTTAATGTATGATGTAAACACGTCTACGTGGAAGCATACACTAGGAAGATTGTGACGGAAGTCGCTCGTAGAAAATGTAACTCCAATTTAACGCTTAATGACATGGAACCTGTCAGTGGTAGAATAATAAATCCTATAAGTAATCTAAAGTACATTAACTAGACTTTCGGAATTTGTAATTAATTTTACTTTTGTGAATACAGTTATACAAATATTTTGTAAAGAATAATTATACGCACTTGACGCAACAGAAATGTGGAAGTGTTCGCCTTTCCCAAACCATCAGAAATAAGTAATTGCGTATAAATACGTTACAAATCATAAACTTTAAAAATCTGCTATTAGACTATACGTAGCTAGACGATTTGTAAATTACGGGCTTATTGTTTGTCAAATAAAGGCATCTGTCATACTGTGTGTCTCTGACAACACTTATAGGGCCTATAGATGATTGTAGAGTCATTCGGCTATTTATTCTCATAAATTTACTGAACTCTTTACGATTGTCGCACAAGAAGATTACGATATATTCCAATAATTTTAGACTTAAAAGACAGTAAAAGACTTAAAAGAAAAGAAAACTTTATAATTTTTATGAAAAATGAAATTCATGTTTCACCTACGACTCGTTTCTACCAGATCACAAAATTTCATAGGTATAATGTTTGGGAGAAATGTGCAAATTATGTGACTTAATTCAACTTTTATAAACCTGTTTTAACAATAACCAGTAATCAGACTGACACTGGAAGCTACTGACGTATGAAAATCCACGTATCATATTTTATATATAGAAAAAAGGATATGTAATACATAGGAAAAAATACAAACATCATAGTCTATAAAAATACTTTATTGACATTTCAAGCTAAACCTAAAAACAGATTTACATCAATGTCTCGAAAACGCGGTTCCACTGTTACCTTTTTTAAATACTCATCCTTAATATCGTTTGCCATAGTAAGCATTCCAAAACCGCTATAAACAGTGCCTACTCTCTCCACAGTATTCGCCACAGATAGCCACTTGACGTTCGATTATTGACGATATCAGCCAGTGCCAATTTGGTTTCATCCGTTCCCACTGTTCAGCTGCTACGGGGGAGACCGTATCAACCAGTTGGCAATTTTGCGACGATTTTTCTGTATTACGTAATTACAAATTTATTCAAGTTTCGTTCAAAATAATTTCCTGAAATTAGAGTTGGAGTCAGGAATAGGAAAACTAGACAATTTCAATTTCCTAGGACCCGGATTTAACAGGAGGCTGTAAATAAGTTTGTAAACTTTTATTTCTCGATATTTAAATACTTGATGTTTAAATAAAATTATTTACATTTAGGGTACGTTCGTAAAGTCAAACGAGTTAAACGCGTTAGTAATGAATCGTTCAAAAAGTAGTAGTGATAACGTTTCGAACGAAGCTCACGAACGGGACATTCCAATTTTCAACACGAGTGTTGAGTGTTGAAGTCAACAATTTGACGTCTTCAACGACGTTCCGACTTCCCGTACGTTTCTATATTTCAATGGTTGACTCAACAGTGAATTTTCCGTCGAGTCCCTTCGTTGAACGATATGACGTCACGTTTTGCAGAAAAAGAAACGCTTTCGTTGAGAGGTCGCTTTTCAAGATGGCTGACTTAAGTAACGAGAAGGTGGCGATCGTCACTTTTTGCTAAATAATTAAAGTAACTCGCTTAACCATTATTCGAATAAATCCTTTTATTCAAATGAACCCATATCTGTATCATTTTCTTGTATACTGGGTCTTTCTTTAATAATTTTAATTTTTTGAATATTTATATCATTAGGAAAAATTAAAGAAGGCTAAATATCGGTCGTAATCGGTTTTGGACAAATAAAAAAAAATCTTAATATTTCAATTTCGACCAAATTGTCCAACATAATCGTGCAATCACATGTTTTATCATATACAGATCGTTAATCTGTCCGCTATTACTACCAGAAACTCCACAATACAGAAACGGCAACAAATAATAATAAATATAAAGCAATAATATTTTAAAAAATTATAAGTAGCCCTTATCACGAATACTCCTTAAAAATTTTTGCCGAAAATAATCGTTAAATTCTTATAATTAAATAAATTCCACGTAGATGTATGATTGTGAATTAATAACAAGATAAATTACTTTGGGTTAATAAAATATTTTAATTTTAATTTTAATAATTTGGCAATTGTAAAGAACAGATAACTTTTAATTATAAAAAGTAACTAGTGAAAGTGTTTTTGAATATTTCTACTCGTGCAAACCAAGTTCATTCGCATCACCCGCTTGATTTTAAGATTGCTTTCAATAAGCAAATATTGTTTTTATCGTCCCGAAGATCATCAGGAATAATAATTTCTGCATAAATCGAGTGTTTGACGTTATACTGTGACCAAACTCATGATTGAGAAGAGAAACTCGTTGGCGTCATTACGTGTAGGATAAATTATTTTCCGTAAACAAATTAAATCGTTAAAGCTCGGTAAAATATTCGCTTCAGAACTTTCGACCCGTGAATTTTCGATTCGATTGTTACCAAACTCGCATTATTATTATTATTATTATTTGCATATTTCTTGTCTTCCAATACTTTTTGTAAATAATGTTTAATTGTATATGTTTTTTTTCTATTAAAATAACAACTTAAGGTAGACCAACAAAATTGTCCTATGAATGGCCCGGCCCGTCTTAATTTACCTGTGGATATGTAGTTGTAACGGTTTCCATCTTTCATTTATAAAATTAATTTCTAACGTATAACAAGAAAGGTGATTCAAATTTAAAATATAATTTTTTTATTTTTAAGCATAATTTACATGAATCCGGCACTTACTATAAGAAATTTAATTAAGCTTCGAAGAATATCGCGTAACGCGCAGAGCTTTTTCTTGGCGTCAGTGGTATAATAATTGTTAAACAAGAACATAAAGCAACCTTTATTAAAAAACAAAATGCTGTCAAAGATTTAGATATTCATTCTTAGATTGGAACTTGTCCCCAAAAATTGTGTAGGCATCCCGAAAGCCGTAGTTACTTTACTCGTACTGGAGTGAGAGTTAGATAAAGAATCTGTCAATTGATGGCTTTGTGACTAATATTCTGTTTCTTATAGGTTGTTGTCGCTGCTTTAATTTACACTCTCAACCTTAATTAATTTTCTTATTTTGTTGTAATTTTTATGTTGATTGTATTTAATAACAAAAGTTCTGTATTTGTGAACGTTTGTTTTTCTTCCCCGCATGGCGGAGTGTGCTTAAACGAAAATTAGTATTCCGCGGCATACCTGGATGAAATATTTCATTGTTTCGAGTAGAAGAAAATGTATAACGAGAAAGTCACACGATTGGAAAATTTCAATCGGTAAAAGGAAATGATGCGACACGCTGCAAATTTGAAATCAAACAATAAGGCTAATTAATTTAAACAAATTTCGATGCGAGTTTAACGTATCTGTGTGGAAACGAACATTTCCAACATATTAAAAATGGAAATATATATTTAACGCGAAACACGTTTGATAAGTTTCTCTAACACAAGAACAATATGCCGCGATGAATTTGACGGATTTGTCTAAATTAAGACGATTTATACGCTTTTATGTATTGCTTTTCGATACGATTGCCACGCGGCCAGAGATAGAAACGCGTTTTTAATTTGAATTTCGACCAAGAACTTCGCCGGCTCCGTACACTTTATCGTGTTTATTTCATTGTTTTTCGTGGAGGACGATCGAATTCAAAGTGTATTATATAACTAAATGAAATATTTCTACGTAACGCCACGCATTCGGGAAAGTATTAATGGTTGTTTCTACAGTTTAAAAGGAATGAAAACTTTGAATACAGAACTGAGAATGACTCGATTATTGCCCGATAAATATTCAAGGGGTAAAAGTAACCATTTGGAAGTGAAGTAGAGAAGTGAATTATCATTTCGCGAATGGCATACAATCGCGTAACCAGTTTAAATACCGTAAATTCTGACTTAATTCTAATGAGTACAAATCTTGTAAACAATGCAAAATTCTTTTGTTTGAAAGTGTCCAAATAAAAAGAAAAGCAAGAAATAAAAAAACTCCTTAATTAAGGAACGTTTCGTCGTTACCAACATTTTAAAATTATTCTTTGGAAATTTTTAAATACGGAATTAATTTGTGTGAATTGTAAAATTAAAGAAAGTACGCATTACTCTCACTTTTGCAGTGTCAAGTTACTTTATTCGTGAAACCAAGAATATAGTATTTATACGAATTGCACTCCTGTAGTTTGATAGCAAGATATAACCTCGTCCGACGATACTAGTACTACCATATAAACGTCGTAGCATCCCTGAAAATTTTAGAAAAATTACATAAAAATATATTGGGAGCATTAAAAATACTCGTTGGAAGTTAATTGAATTCGCGTCATACCGGAGAGAAAATTTTGGGTACATCGATGCAGATGTGTATTAATCCCGGTTGAACACAACAACTCTTTTCATTTACCGCAAACATATTAGATCTATCCGTGATACAAGGGTATTTGGCATTGTCATCACCCATACAATTCTTAATCATTTGGAAACCCTTCGGCAAAGGTATTGTCCTGAAAAGTCAATTTTAATCTTTTATAGAGAAAAATATACATGAAGTAATTCGAAATTTTATGAGAACTTTCTAGTCGTCGTGACTTAGTAATTTGATGTAATTCCATTATCTTATATATATAAATTCTGTAAACTTACATGTTCTTATCGCATTTGCTCTTGTCTTCGCCGCATTTTACCGCAGTGAACTGGATTAAAGCAGTGCACGGCACGGTTTCTAGAACATCTAAATCTATCCAAAGAGTATATTTCTCGTTATGTTTGATTGGATATGGTTCAAGCTTTATGTTGGAATATTCTATTTTTCGACTCTTTTCGTCGTCTACGAAAGATACAAAAAGTTACCAATGAGTAGCTGTAAATTAAAAATCATCAAACACTTAAAATTCTATTGATGTTTCATGGTTAACAAAAGAAAATTCAGACGATTAAAAACAATAATTTAAAATATTTTATCGATTTTCCATTTTTTAATGGTTGATCAAATAATATATTTTGCCAATAAGTATGGGTGTCAAATGTCATCCTAGATCAGCGGTTCTCAACCAGTGGTCCACAGACCACCAGTGGTCCGCGAAAGATTTGAAACTTTTGTTCATTTTAAATTATTATTTCCACATTGATACAAACTGAATTTAATTTTTACTAAAAATGTTATGTTTTCTATTATAATAGTACTGTTAAAGCGTGTTACTGCTGAGTTTAACGATTACTTATGTTAAAAGTTTTGATTAAAGTTTATTTTTAGATTGACACAGTTTATTTTTCTTAAACCTTGCGATCGCTGCTAACAAGAATGAAATCAAAGCAGTCCCTGGTCAAAAATAGGGTTGGGAACCGCTGTCCTAGATTAACACAGTATTACGAAACAATGAGAAACTGCACAAATATTACGATAGAACGGCAAGATCGTGTCCAAAGAGTTTGTCGTATTCCGATAAAGCCAAAATTCTATTGTCTTGGCAAAAGTTTAAAATCATTTAATTAATAATACGAAATTCAAAAACGCACTCACCGCAATACGATACTTCGTAACACTTTACCCACGAAAATCGGATAAGTATAAGAAAGAAGACCGAGGCGTACGACATACGTGCCATGTTATAACAATTCTGTCGGGAATGAGAAAACTCGGTTTCCATGGGCCCGATTATTTATAGTGGAAGACTGTTTGCCGAGAAACAGATGCTGGTCGACGAAACACGCAAGTAAAGTTTCACTTTTTCATCCAATAAGAAATTTTAATTTAATTTTCATACTCTCTGGTAAATAGAAAAACAAATTGTTTAGCTTAAAATTAATGGATTAAGTATATTTTAATTAAAATAATGAACGAAAAAATAAAAGGTAAAGTGAACATTTCACTTTCTTACGTGAATGCTGGTCACGTATAATTCAAATTCAAGGAATCGACATCAGCGCTCGAGTTTATTCAGCCGTAAAAATTCCTCCCGGAAGATTACAATCAAAGAAATTTGTAAAGTATATCGATATTATCGAAATATTATTAAATCTTATACAGAATGTTTTCTCGTTTTCTCTCCGAGATTTCTATTGTTCGTTACTAAGGTCATCAGTTATTTATCGATATTTGTAATCGAGTGAGGCGAGGTTCTTTCTTCTCGTACGGAGTTTTGGATTCTATACGCCGCGATCTGTTTAAATTCACTTTTAATCGACTGACCGCGGAGTCCTTTTATTGCGCCAGTTAATGAATAAATTGTGTCTACTGAGTTTGAAAGCGAGGAAGAAACACGTGAAAGTCTAAGATTGGGATTTTTTCCTTCATTAGCCAAACTCGAAACGGGTTCGACTATGCAAATGTGAATTTGGTAACAATGGAATCGAAAATTCACGGATTGGAAACTCTGAAGCAAATATTTTACTCAGATTTAACGATTTAATTTGTTTCTGGCGCGCTTCACCGCCAGAAAGCGGAAAATAATTTATTCTACGCGTAATGAACCAACGTGTTTCTCTTCTCAACCATGAGTTTGATCACAGTATAACGTCAAACAATCGATTTATGCAGAAATTTTTATTTCTAATGTCGTTCGGGACAATAAAAACAATAGTTTATGTGTAAACAATATTTGCTTATTGAAAGCAGTCTTAAAATCAAGCGGGTGATACGAATGAACTTGGTTTGCACGCGTAGAAATATTCAAAAACAGTTTAATTAGTTATATTTTATACTTAAAAGTTCTATGTTCTTTATAATTGCCAAATTATTAAAATTAAAATTAAAATAGTTTACTAAATTAAAGTAATTTATCCTGTTATTAATTCACAACCATAAATGTACGTGGCATTTATTTAATTATAAGAATTTAATAATTATTTTTGGCAAACATTTGAAGGGTACTCGTGATAAGTGCCGCTTATGACTTTTTTTTATGTTATTGCTTTATATTTATTATTATTTGTTGCCGTTTCTGGTAGTATCGAAAGGGGAGATGAATTTAATATATAAATAGTATTGTAGTAAATGAGAATGAACGCATCAAACTCATTAGTAACAGGCGGAACAGCTGTCAATGACGCCTGGGCGCCTCCACCTGAACAAACATACGTTTGCAGAGCTGATTGCGTCGTAACGTCCGGGATTTGAAATGCAATATTTAAGAACAATTGTCCTCTCCGGTCCGGTTATAAACAATAATTTCACTTAATTTTATATTCTTTTATAATTGTTCCAAATGGTTTTTCTTAATAGATAGATTAAAATATTTTTTGTATAATAAACTGAATTTATAATTTATATAATTTATTACTGTGTTGATATTTTCGAAATAATAAAACATTCGAGTTATTTAAACATCAAATTAGCTATATAATTCAGATAATTATGTTTTATTGTTATTTTTCAAGAATGTAAGCACATTTCTTATAAAAAATATATTTTATTTGCCGGTTTTTCGTAATACGTTTAAATAATTCAAAGTATTTGCGATAGATGGCGTCTCATTATTATTATACAAAAATTCTTATACGAAATATAATGACTATTTCAAACGAAAGATGGCGTTGCGTATTTTTCGAACTTAAAAACATATACCGTATTTTACGGACTATAAGACGCACCTGAATTTTGGAGGCAATTTTTCAAAGAAAAAAATGTGTCTTATAGTCCGTGAAATAAGGTAATTACAGTATATCAAATTATTATTTCCGTCAAACACAGTTTTATGTGAAACATTTATTGTTTTATTAATTAAAATACTTTTTCAATATTTATTATTTTTTCTCAATATATATATCTATCTTCTATATATATATAATCGAGAAGAGTTGATAATAATAATAATAATAATCAGCGCAGAGCCCAAACGGTTAGGAGTTGAAAGTTGAAATTTGGTACACAGTTAGGGTACGTCACAAAAACGCACACTAAGAAAGGATTTTTTGAAGTTTCTCCCCACGGGGGAGAGGGACAGGATTAAGGCCTAACACTTCCATCAACAATGGAAGTGTTAATTAACAATGGAAATGTCAACAATGGAAGTGTTACGTAACAATGCAATTGTTAAGAGAAAGCGACGTGCAAGACGCAGATGCAGTATTTTTCGTTTTTGCGGGAAATCGAACATATTTTTAGACCTATCTAAAAATTTTGTAATTTGTCTGGAAACAGGGAGGACCCAATTCTTGCATTCTGTGAAAACGGGTAAGGTTGACTATAACGTAATAATCTTAATATTCGCTAAAACGGTTAGGAGTTGAGAGTTGAAATTTGGTACACAGTTAGGGTACCAGATTTAAGCACCAAAGTGTTAAGTAACAATGGAGAACAAGAGAAAGCGACGTGCAAGATTTATGGGCTCTGGAAAAAAAAGAAAAAAGAGAAAGAGTAATATGTTAGAACACATTCGGTTTTCAAATTTAAACAGATTAGTTCGGTTTTTCTCGACCTTTCTTCTTTAGAACTTCGATGAAAATCGAACGATAAAAACGTCGTGAAAATCGAACAATATCAGAACATTCGATTTTTAAATTTGACCTTTCTTTAGAAATACTTAGTTTATTGATGAAATTACTCTTTTTATTCTGTGACTATAACGTAATAATCTTAATCTTCGCTATCGTTACTTTTGCCCGAGCAACGTCGGGCCTGCCTGCTAGTTATTACATAATTTTTATTTTGTATATAAAGTAACGTAAAACTTATTCAAATTTATAATATAATAATAATAGTATCATCATTGCGGGTGTACTATAGATTACTCCCTATGGAATTTCAGGACTTTGATTATATATTTGAACTCAGGGGACCAAGACGAGTTCAACGGTACCCTATTTTTGGACCGGAGACAAAAAATAAAAAAGTTATCACACTTTTTAAGTTACCATACTTTTTTAATGCTCTCACGCAGACGGCACCGTAGTTGCTAGTACTGCCATCTTGCGGTAAAGTCTGCAAACCGTGACGTCGGACTACGGTCATCTCGCGGAGCGTTAAACACGCGATACAAGAGCGGAGAGAGCGACGCGACTTCCGATCATCGCGCAATCGCCATTTCGGTTAAGATTACTTATGGCAGCGAACATGGCGGCCCGACTGACCTCTCGTATGGGAGCCACCACACGCTGCCATGTGCTAAACTAGTGATCGATTCACGGTAGTTCTTGAACAAAGTAAAAAAGGGGGGAAACGTTTACTAAAGGCAATTTTAACGGCAAGCACGCGACTCCCGATCGCGATAGCAAGGCCGACTTAGCGAAGAGCGACGCACTCCCTATCATCGCGCGATCGCCGAAAAAAAGTATGATAACTTTTTTATTTTTCGTCTCCGGTTCAAAAGTAGAGTATCGTTGAACTCGTCTCGGTCCCCTGAGTTCAGATATATACCCAAACACACGAAATTCCATAGGGAGTAATCTATAGTATACCCATTACTGCTCCTAATACAAATAATTTATTGTACGATTCATAATTCTTATCTTTTTAAATATACTACAAGTTTTTTATGTTATTCATATTGAAGTTTTCACTAAAGTTGAAAAATAAATTATTTTATTATATAATTTATTTCAAGAAAAGGCAATTTATAAAATCGGTTAAATCTATTTAATTGTTGTTAATATTAAGAAACCGCTAAATTCGCCCACAGTTCACGATTGTTTTCCATAAAATAATAACGCTTTTTAATGAATCCCGCCTCCTTCGACGCTTCATTTACATACTCTTTACTTACTGGGAGAGATGGAAGTCTATTATTTCCTACATAATAATAGGACTATCCAATGCCCTCACCATTACTAATCCACCGTTTGGCAAAAGGTAATTGCTGAAATTTTTAACAGCGATTTAAAATCTTCTAATGTGGCGCAAGCCCCTTCTAAGCATAAAGAGGTAAACAACACATCAAACTTTTCGACGTTTGAGGAAATGAATTCTTTTTGCAAGACACGGCAAGGAATTACTTCTTTTATTTTTTGTCTCAATCGAAGTTCGATTTCATTTATTCCTTCGTCTACGTTTCTGTTAAATAAATAATTAAAATTAGTAATTACCGGTACACTTTTACCATATATATAAGGCTACATGCAGGTTCATTTCATGGATACGTTACTCGAGTGGTTCATTAACATTTTGGGATATGTTAATAAAAATGGTCTAAATAGCATAATAGAGTGTCATTTGTATGATAAACCCGTAAATTTAAAATACAATATAATATTATTCATTTGACTTTTGTATGATTTATTGAAAGCAGGAATTTTTAATATTTTCTTTATCAACTTTATTATTATATTTTTAAAATAAAAATTAAACAGTAAATCACAGTTAATTTGTCTATATTTGTAAATTAGCCGTTATCTACCATCAAATTTTAATTATTATTCTATTATATATACCAGCGGTGGGGAACCTTTTTACCATTAGAGGCCACATTTAAATTAGGCAGCAATACGAGAGGCCGCATTTTTTTTCGTTTAGTTCATTCTTATTGCAACTTGGGGGCGCTAAAACTCGCTCATGCGTGTTAGAGTCCGTTTCAGACTAGTATTCTGACGTCATGTTACAATATGACTGTCTTTGGCAGGATTTTTCGCGCAACTGTCATGGCGTTGATGTATGTACAATAGTTGTTTGAAACGAACTCTACCATTTTGTACTAGGTGGCAAAGGGCCGCACAAGAACCTCGCGGAGGCCGCATGCGGCCTCGAGGCCGCAGGTTCCCCACCTATGATATATACTGTAGTTATTAAAGAAATTTACAAATTTGATTACACAACAGAACTTGTTTACATAATCTTTCAAACTTTTACTCACCGCTTGTTTTTTCATTTTCTACATTTTGACTCTCGGAGCCAAAACTGTAAAACACCCCTTACAAAATTCTATGGGTGTATGTATTAGGTGTCTATTTTATATTATATCTCGGGATTTGTTAAACCAAAATTTTGAAACTTGGTAGGATTATTTGTGTGTGTTTGGAATGCATTCAGTTAAAGTTGTGAGGCTCTGGATAGGTCGGAACCTCACTGAAATTCGCGTTAAAATCATTTATTTTTAGGAAAAAATTATTTTTTTAGAGGAAAAAAAATAGAAGTTAGAAATAGTTTTTCTTAAAGAAAACGACGCGAACTTTTAAACAATAGAACAATGGAGAAACGTAGATCGTCTATCTCCGAATGGGAATCGAATTAAACTTCGATTTTGACCTCTCCCGCGCCCCTGAAAGGTTTCGAATTGTCAGCATGTGACGAGGAGAGACCAATCGGAAAGTGGAATCGGAGGAAAACAGATAAAACCTGAGAATTCAAGGGCGCGAGGGCTTCTTCTCCCGAAAGTTCCAAGTGACGGATCTATTGTTGTGTGTGTCTCGTGCCCATCTTCGTCTCCGTCTCCGATCTCGGATCGACATCTTTCCATCAACGGAAGTCGGCCGCATCGTCCTGGAGTCGTCGAGACGTCGAGGGAACTGGCCATTCGCGACCTAGGGACACTCCTTTAAAATGAGACTATATTCGAAAGGAGAGGAAGACCCAGAGGCTGCTGCCGACCTAGAACTTCCAAGATCGCGGAAATCTTGTAAGCTTCTTTCGTGTCAAATAAACGGTTTCTTGTAACCGTAGGGTCTGTCTCAGTGCCGATCGCCCACATACGACCCTTCGCGACCGCTCGACCCTCTTGACATAGTCAGCCCCCAGTCGGAAACCTCACAAAGTTTGGTAATTACAGGTCGAAGGATGGGAAATTGATCTTAAGAAGCAATCATACGTCGTATCTGAAGTATGTCAGACATAATGAAAATTTTACTGGTATAGGGATTTTCGAGTTTTTATAAAATTAGAGACGTACCTTTAGTAATGTTCAAACTAACCACTCAGTCGGTTCGACGAAACACAAAGTTTATATTTACAATATAAATGTACAAAATAATACAAATTATAGTCACAATTAAATATGCACAAACACTAATCCAACGACAACCGACTATTCCCGTACAAATTCGTCGAAAGAACTCCTTACGATCAAACAGACTTGTAATTAATAACACCTCCGAGTCAGGAACAAGTTCGTACTAAACCACTGGAGATTACTTTATCCAGATTTCCGTAACGTTTGACGAGAGAGTTAGTTAGCACTTCGATAACGACGATCCTAATCCGATCCGATCTTCCCGATACGAACCCAGCCAATCCCGATACGAACTCACGGTACAAGCTCACGATACGAACTCCCGTTCCCGACGAAACTACGGCTTAAATAGTCCCAACGTTCGAATCGTCCGCCAATCAAATTTGAATTCTTCCACAACGGCCGCCAACGGTCATTTCCCGCCGGCCAATCGTCCGTCTGTCGTCGATTTGAAACACAACGGTTCTTTCCACGGAAGTTTCTAACGGCTTTTCCGTTATGAAAGTTCGTTATAATAAAACAGGGCGAAAATCGCTCGCCTAGCGATTCCAAACCCTACGCCTTTAAAATGAAGCCTTCTGCCTTTTTGTAATAAGTAATAATATATATATAAAACAATTTTTATAAAATCATATAACAGTGATTCCCAAACTTTTTCGAGACTCATAACCAACGCTCCCACCGTTTTTCCCTGCGTGGAAATAGTCTTAGAAAAGCTTTTCTATGAATCTCACGCATTGTGTAGTTACTGTACTGTACATCAGCGTTTCTGAACCTGGGGGGTCGCGAAACAATAATGAAATCATTTTATGAGAAGAAATCATTTATTATAAACTTATAAATATTTTACTTACAATAAGTACACACGTAAAAACAAGAAGTTAATGTGATGGGTGCATTTGTTTTTCATTTAAAATTTTCTCCATACGTGGATCTACGTTAGAAACACACAAAAGCAAATTGTTTTCTTAAATAGTTATTATTCCTTTGAGTGGGGGGTCGCGAAATATTAATTTTATTTATATTTACTATTTGGACGTCGCGGAGCTAAGAAGGTTGATCATAGCTGCCCTAGAGGACCCGGAATCAAATCCGAACGAGTTGTAAAACCCCAGAAATTTATCGGTGATGATGCGTTCGGATATATTGGGCCATCTCATTAATTAAGTAGCCTTTCCATTGTGAACCCAGCCAAGCCTATAATGGATTCGGATAGTTACTAATTGTTAAAAAGGCCTTCTTAGTGCATACGCTTGCAGACAGTTAAAAAAACCGTACTGTAACAGGAAGATACGCCGACATTATTATCATTTAAAATAGGAAACATTTTCGTACCAAACAACGATAATCACAAAAGTAATTAGAAAAGTATTTAATAAACACTCGTATATAACTACTATCAAAATATATGCAGGTTATGTCAAACTTTTAAATCAAAAAGTACTGTAAGCACAGTATTTGAAATCTTTGAAGCAAGAATTAAATAATGGCGGTGCTTCCGGTTTTCTAAAATGTGAAGAGTTGTATGAGTGGCGAAATATAAATCACGTGCCAGAATTAAAACTCATTCCGATTGACTGCACGGAACATAAAGTGTACTTCCGTAAAGTCATAAACAATATTTCTGGTGTACTCTTCGACGTATACGTATTTACGTCAAAAGAGATCGAAGTATCGATTTGTAAAATAAACCGATACTGATTTTCGAAAACATTCTGATAGAGCCTACACCAATATATCGTTATCGATTACGTCTACACTTGTGTACAAATGGAATCTTAATTTTCCTCTTTATCCGAGTTAAGTTACGTTCTTCGTACGCAACAATATTTTACAAACTTTTCCGCAATGGGCAGATTTCTGTTTTACAGTAAAATTTAACATAAAAAAATGCTTCATTTCGAAGAATTTCTTCCGTTTTATTCGGGTTACTTTTGGACAGGTTTTAGTGTATTTAGAAATGTCATTAAATAATACGGTTCTGTTCGATTTAGTGTGGAATTTCGTTCATGATGCGCGTATGAAAAATGTTTCGAATACAGTATAGCATGAACAAATTTCTGTGTTAACTAAAAACAGGGCAGTATATTCTTTATGTGTGATAAACCAATAATTGCTTAAAATAGTTCCTGTTAAAACGGTGAAATGTCCCTTTTGGAGGTGTTTAGCACGTCAAGACATGCATCTTGTGACTATATTATTTATTTGAATAAAAAGTCGATTACAATAAGCAAATATTAGCGAATAAATTCTATACTCAAATTTAAACTATAAATATGTACAATCAAATCACATTCTTCATCAATTTTCTCAACGCCTATAGAATTTGATTGCGTGTATGAAGACAAACATTTCCAAAATTGAATTCCTTAGTCCAGTTCATACTTGATTCCATTGTTCATTTTGAATATTTCCAACATTAAATTGATACGCGTTACTCTGTACGCAGGTCTACTACGACATTTAGACAATTAAGGCAACATTTCATTAGTTTAATTAATTTGTGAATTATAAATAATATACAGTCAAACCTGTTTTTATGCGCTCTTTTTATGTGCGATTTTTATTTGTGCGATTTTTTTAATGCGAATTTTTAATTTGTGCGGTTTTTTTGTGCGATTTTTTATTTGTGCGGTATAGTTGGCGACTAGTCTCGTGCGATTCGTCATGTCTCACGTTGACTTATTATAGCTAAATAAACTTATTATAGCATAAATGCACTTATTATAGTAATATTATTGCACGAATATGCGAAAAATGAAATAATTTACTTTTTAAGTCAACAAAACACCACCTGGACAAAAATATGTAAAACAGACGATAGACCAGACGATGCAGTCAAGTGCTGACATCTGTTGTTGTTAAATTCTATTTCGTACGGTTTTGAGTTATTTTCTACGTGAGACTTTTTTTATGCGATCCCTATTCACCGCATTAAAAAAATATTTTTTAATTGTGTCGCGAAAACTATTTGTTACAGCCATTCGTGAAGTTTTGTGCGATTTCTTTTTATGCGTTTTTTTTATGCGGTCCCTATCCCCCGCATAAAAACAGGTTTGACTGTATTTCAAATGCCGCCATTAAATCGCCCGCGTTGATAGTACTGTGAAAATTCGAACTCGCCGGGAACCAAGCCGTTAATAATAAAATTATTTTATTACTTGGTTCTCACGGAGAAAATATGAATCAGGAGGAACAAGAGTCGAAAAACGCGGGTTGGCGAAACTGAAACTTGTGACCGAGAGAATAAAAAGGCGACGACAGAGAAAAGGGGGGTCGGTTACGTTTGTCTTTTAGACTGTGCATGTGCGGACAAAATCGAGGGGAACCGCCTAAAATCAACGGAATATTATCGATTACGAGGACCGACCCGGATCACGAGGTATGACCCGAATTTATGTAAACTCTCCCTCCGCGAATCCAGGAAGAGGCGACCGTCGCGCGCCCCTTCTGTAATTATCTTGCTAGCTTAAATAAATTTTTGTTCTTGTTATTATCCGTTGGCTATGTCTTTTATTCGGGTATCGTCACCGCCGCTCTATCGTCGGACCCATCCACTTCCTCCACTCGCATAGAAACGCGTAACGCGTAACTCATCCGAACCGCCATCTTGACGTGGGCAGGTCTCACGGACCTGTTAGCCGACAAAAGGGAGGAACGAGACTCCGTCCGCCTCCCGGCGCCCACAGTACCATTTTTACAAAATTTCTCGATATTATTTATTTTCAAATATCTTTTTTCAAACCTGTAGAAAATGCTCTTCGTGTCTATTTGTAAATAATTTTAGACCTCGGGAAATTTTTCACCCACAGAGCTACGGTAATAACTTAAATTAATTTTATTTATCATTAATGAAAAACAAACGCTATATTAAATTATAAACAGTTTTCTCGTTGTAGTTGAGGAATTGTCAAATAGTTTTTAATTAAATATATAAAATATTTACACATAAATATTTCAACGACAGTTAATTTATTATAATAATCAGATAACAAAAATATTCATAGGAACTGAAGGTAGATCTAAATACTTCACTCGAAGTGTAAAAATAATAAAATTTAGAATTTCATATTCAAAATTCTATTATTACTCTGTGATAAGCCCCCGAATGAAGTACTGTACTGACGAATAGTAATCGCAACAAGAAGTAATTTAATAATTAAGTGGGCTAGAAGCTGAATAGTAATAAATGTTTGGATTTAAATAATATTCACTCGTTAATGTCACAATCTGCAATTGTTGGTTTCGGAAGGTGTTTGAAATTATAAATTTTACAAATACTTTTAATTTAGTCAAATATATGAAATATAATAATAGAAATTAAATAATTTGAAGAAAAATCCAAAAAAGCAACGAAGAACTGAATAATTTAAATATTTTCCTTTCGATATTTGGTTCTGTGACAATTTGAGGGATTCCTGTCATGATGACATTCTCTAATATTCTTCTAAGATATCGAAACATATCTGTACTGCATGGATTTTTACATCTCAAATGAAGAAGAAACATTAGTTTTAATTTCAATATCAAAAAAGTGCTAAGAATAATAAAACAAAACTTACATTTCCCAGGTTCAAAATGAATAATTTCGAGCAGAGTTGTTATAGAATCAAGCCTATAAACATTTCTTTTTCGTTGCACGTATAATGCCCGATGGAAATTAATTGTAGCATTACTATTTAATCGGATAGAAAACAAAACAAGCTAAATTAGTGACGAAATGTAGGCTGTAAATACTACAGCAACTTTCAATATCTAAAACTTCGTTGATCAATTTAGTAAAAATGTACAAGTTCCTTTATTTATAAAGATCTGTTTTTAAATTTTAATCATTTATAAATATTTAAATTAAAAATTAAAACTTTCGACATGAATTACTTTCAATAAATATAGCAGTTTAAATATTTAAGTAGTTTAATAATCATATAACTTTCTGCAGATAACAGAGGCGGTGAGAGAGTCTGCATATCGCCCTAGAAACTCTGGACGAATAGTCTAGGCTGGATCCAAGATAATATGATAAAAAAAAGCAAGTACAGGTATACCTCGTCTTACGTCGGTAATTGGTTCCAGGAGAGGCGACGTAAGTCGAATTTACTTGTGTAGTTACGACGTAAGTCGTAGTTTCGACTTACCTCGTAACTAAACGCCAATAATGGAGGAACCGCCAATAACGAGCACTTAAAGACCGCTAAATAAGACGACAACGCAGAAACACAGATGTTTTCGTGTTTGTTCTCTAGGATTTACGATGATTGCTGTAAATGTACATATTTTAATATGATTTTATGTACTTTCGATGCTTTTCTAGCGATATTACGAGTTGAATGTTTGTGGCGGACGGATTTAAAGTCGAATAAACTGACTTAAACTTGATTTTTATTTTTCCATACACTTTTTTGACAAACGAGGTATAATCGAGAGCGACGTAACTCGAGGTATACCTGTACTCTTAGAGCCAAATTAGTGACATCACAGCGAAGAGAGTCTACATATATATAAATATATATATATATTTATAGAATAACATATATAAATTTAATATTTTGAATATGTATATTTATTAAAATAACTTTATATTGTGTGTTTGATAAAATTTGTAAATTATTACATCAATGACAATTGCAGTCAGATTTAGTTTTAGTTAACGTGTATATTTGTAGATTAATATTTGTAGATTTAGCCTATTACACATCGGCTAAATCTACAAATATAAATCTAAAAATTTAGTAGAAATATTTGTATAAAAGGATTGTTGTTGTCGGAATGTGGGAAGTAATTATTTCAATGGAGATTACGCTTATGATGTAAATAATTAAACCATAAACATTTAGTAAAATTATTTATTTAAAAATTAGCAATGTTTCTCGTATTGATATATATTTACAAAATTCTATTGAATTTACTTTATTATATTTTTGTTCATTACAATTATACTTCGTTATTTATCAAAATTTTAAATTTGCATAGTAACTTGGTTTTATTTTTCTTACGCTAATTTAGTTTAAATTTATTTTTAAAGAGAATTGAATAAAGTGATTATTACAGCCAGCTTTTACTAAAATCTTTTGGCAACTTTTACGTTAACAATTGTCACTAATCTAACTGATTGCGAAATATGCGAATCTTTGCAATTACGGCTGATTACTGTAATCGGAGAATTAAATGAATATTCCTTAAAAATCTTCATTGTCATATCTTATTTCCTACATAGTTATAATCAGTAAAATAACATTATATACTAATAAAATTAAATTATAACAAAATATTTAAAAAATTAGTATATTTATAATAGCTGAACAGTTTAATTAGTCGATATAATTAACCATAACAATACCTTTGATATATATAAATTTATTTATTAAATTAATCATTGAGAAGACTTTCACTCTAAACTTTTGATACAAATTAAAATTATTTTTACGTATAACACACACATTGATATAAAAATATATTAGAAATATGAAAGTTTAAACTATTGTAAGTTTGTCAGAGTATGCGAATTCCACACATTTTTTTGTTAAAGATGTATAAAATTTGCTGGACGTGAGTACAAATTTTTCCATTATAAGCTTTGGAAATAAATTCTATAAGCGGTATTTTGAGATATGTAATGTACATTCTATAAAAAATACGTATTAAAAACTAAAATATATTAGATTAAAAAACGTTAAAAAAGAGATGTCTGTAACTCCGTTTCTAAAACAGTAGATCCGGTTATGAATACCATTTACAAAGTGGTATTCATAACCGCAAAATGAATGCAAATTTATAATGTTTATTCTATCCGTAATCAGATATTTACAGAACGTGTAGGTTTTGAGAATACTGCAAATATGTCCATTACACACATACGTAAAGTGCTGGAAGTGAAAACTATTGCTCCGAAAATTCTGCAACATCCCAGGCAAATATATTTTTAGCATTTCAGCCCATTTTAAAATATAATGCCAAATCCAAACACAGTAAAGAATACGTCATTTGAAGACAATTTTGAAAGGAATTCAAAACTATAGACAGAGTTAAAGTATTAGCGAAACGTATATAAATATTATTTCAAAAGTTATAATGGAAACATCAACTCTCGACTGTCGTCAGACGTAGGACTGAATGTAAGAACAATTGAAAATGATTAATGTTACCACTCTCCAATTTTAATCCGTCCCGACTCATCCCAAAAAAGTGAAACCGAATGGCTTTTGTTAGTTAATAGCTAAACATTCTGTTTAAATATTTTTTACATGATTTAAAACGTATAATTTTTATATTGACTTTTATAGTCAATATCTGCAAAATGGCCAACAGACTGAAATCTGTTAGCCCAATTTATTACAATGAAGTTTGCGCCGGATGCTCTTAATTTCAAAGGACAAATCTCTATTATAGATAGATCTATATTGGACAAGAAAGAAAGCAATTTGTCTTTTATTTTTATTTTCAATGTCTGTTTCTAATAAGATGCAAGCGAAGGATTTCTGTACATGCAGATTGATCTCCTATAAGTTCCTTAACAGAAAGCCTGAATTGCTATTAAATATTTTAGATTTTAAATTAAAGTAAAATTTGCAAATATTTGTAGTCAATAAAAAAATTGTAGCTTTTAAATCAAAATATAAAAAATATAAACACAATGTTCGGTTATTAACTAAAAAGTCATCTAATTTCACTTTTTGGTTTGGGACGAGGAGGCATTAATTATTTTTAAGTGTCCTTTCATCCGCTCTTTGATCTGCCAACCACAGCTTTCGGTTGCCCTAAGAATGCCTATCACATTCACTTTTGATGGTCATTTCAAAGTTGGGAGTGTTGTGTTACACTATTGCAAGGTTGCTTTCTTTGTTTAAGCTATGTTGCCGGGAAACAAAGAGCTTACGCGAGTTAAGTTCTGCATAAGAAAGAAATATCCTGTCATCGAATTGTTATATTATATGGCTGTCGACACTCGATGCTTATCAAGTGTATTAGTCATTTCGGTACGACTAAGTTTGAAAGATCGGCACAGAAAGAAAAGACGAAAAAACTACTATAAAAATGAACGCAGTCTTATTCAATTAAGCCTGAAACACTGATTTGAAAGCTGTGAGAAATTCAAACGTAAATGGCAGCATAGGAGATGTGTTAGATATGACCAGATTTGCCTTAGTAAAGTCTTCAAGCATAACTACAGATCTGTTCATTGTCATGTAAAAGCTTTAATGAGTCTCAGTCAGGGCCGGATTATCGAATAGGCAAAGTAGACAAATGTCTAGGGCCCGTAATTCGGAGGGGCCCGGCTTCAGAGCAGAAGATTTTTCTGTTACGATTTCGAAACTCGAATCGAAATTCGATAGGACAGAAAAGGCTGTATTTAACAATTCTTACTAAGCTCCGCTCGACTAGCCATTACCTAAAAAAAAAAAAAGGTCAACAGCCACCCGCGCGTCAGAAGTAATGTACGCCACGGGATCTCTCGCGCCATCTAGAAATATTCCTAGGGCCGCGTCTCGTCTCGTGGTAGTACTGACGTATGGATGGTTATGATTTATTTTCTAAATCTACACTTATACGTCGCGACATCGCATATTCAATGTAGCGTTCAAGTTGCTCGAGTGCGAAGATATTACAATTCAATAGTGTTTTATAAGAGTTAAAAAGTTATGGGTGACACTACGATATCCGCACCGGGTGTCACCCATGCTAGCTACGCTAATGTCACATTATATAAGATTTGTTTAGAAGCAACTTATTTAAATGGGGCCCCAATTTAAATTTTGTCTAGGGCCCGCTAGAGGCTTAATCCGGCGCTGGTCTCAGTCTACTATTTTTTTTCTTTTATATGACTTAAATAAGCAGTTTCCTGTACGTCATAAAGAAAACAAGCAAAATTTTTATTTATTCTTACACTTTGTTTTTCTCTTCTCTCCACAATATAGAGAACGGCGCGAATATTTTAATTCTACCAGAAGTTTCGAATTTCGTACGAAATTGTCTTCAAAACGATATATTATTTATTATGTCATTTCTTTCCTTCTTTCCAAAATAGATTGAAAACCTCAAAATACTTGTTTACGTGAGACGTTGCGAGACATCTGCGCCAAGCTGATGTTATTCGAAATTAACGATAATTATTAACCATTACATTATAATGATTTATCGTAATCAAAGAGCGTGTTGTATTGGTGAAATGAAATGAAATTTAAATTAAAAACAGAACATGGTAGAAAAATCAGGCATTCTGGTAGGCGTAATTAAGTAATACAATATCTAAAATCTAGATATTTCAAAGAATGAGTAATTTCTATCGTTACTTTACATTAGGAATTTTTCTTGTGATAATATGATACAAATAAATAAAGACGGCTTCTACGAAATCACAAACTGCAATCAGAGATATTCCTAGCCAAATCCCAATATATCCTCCGATATAGCCAAACACTTCAATCGGCTGAAAATAGATATAATTAGAAATTTTTTTTAAAAGAATTCTTCAATTTCTTTTAGGTTATAAATTAAATTTACCTGAAACTTCGGTTTTAATGTATATGTGTATAGTTCTCGAGTTTTAAATATTAAGTTTACTATGGCATACTTTCGTCTAGAAAATAATTTTTAAATTATCGTTTATAATTTCACATATTTCTACTTCAAAAATTGAAAATTACCTGCGTTTCACGTCCTTCTCGGAAAACATTACTTCCTGGAATGTTTATAAAAAGATTAATTTCGCATTATTAGTTTAAAAATTAATAGCGTATTATTTATTACTTTAAAACTTGCATATTACTTATATTTCAATATTACTCAGCTTACATAATTTAACTGTCGTTCTCTCACACTGTATTCAAACACTGTAAACCTAAAAAAAATTATAAATATCCATAAGCATATATATATTACGTATATATATATATATACGTTTAATATTTATAAAAGTATATTTTATTTATTAAAATTTAATATACAGTGGAACCTCGCTTAACGAGCACAATTCGTTCCAGTCTTACTCGTAATGCGAAACATTCGTAAAGCGAAACAATTTTTCCCATAGAAATTAATGTAAAATACGATAATGAGTTCCACGCCGAAAAAAATGCTCAAATGTTCTATGTGTAACATTTATTCAAAAAAATTGTACAATATACACTGTTAAGGAGCGTGATTCATCATCATCTTTTCTTCTAGCTCGGAATTAACCAACCTGCAATGAGAATTTCATTTGCAGAAACAAAAAAAAATCACAGCTAATATGTTTTTGATAAACACTCCAAACGGTATGCCAAATTCTTGAGTTACGTAAAGCCTATAATTAAATATTAGAAATTAATTAATTTTATAGAGGTAGGCAGTCATATTTCCATCTCGTATTAAATTTAATAATTATAAATAGTTAAATTTTAATTCAGACATTGCTAAAATTTAATTTGGAATCGGTCATTAAACTTAATGACCCAACAATTTGGCATATCGTTTGGCCTGTTTATTATATAACGGGCTATGGTTCTTGATGTTTATGAGTACCGTATTTTACGGACTATAAGACGCATTTTTTTCTTCGAAAAATTGCCTCCAAAATTCAGGTGCGTCTTATACTCCGTAGCATCTTATATGTATTTTATATGTATTAAAAAAAATGCTTAAAAATTAAAGTGCGTCTTATAGTCTGTAGCGTCTTATAGTCCGTAAAATACGGTAATATGTGTGAACACAAGTTTGGAAAAATATGTGATCGCGAGCGACACTAAGATGCTAGCGGAAGGAGTGCTAAACACAGATTGATCATGCACGCCGCATGTGCACAATTCGATACTTTTCCTCTCCTCGTCACTCGTTATGCGAAATATCGCTCGTTAAGCGAGGCAAACTTTTACCATTTGTTTTGCTCGTTATGCAAAATACTCGTTGCGCGAGGGTATCGTTAAGCGAGGTGCCACTGTACATGTAAATGAACAAATTCTCAATAAGCCTACTTCAACACGTATGTTATCTGGTAATATCGCATATCACGTAACAAAGACATAATAATGAATATCAGAAGTTATTTTGTATGCCTACAGCCGTGGTTCTCAATCTTTATGAAGTTGGAGAAGGATGTAGCCTACAGTAGCAAAAGCAGGCCTACTTCTATCATTTATAAGTGATGTATCAAATATATTTGCGGGTTAGATTAATGTGTATCGTTGACCGAATTTGGCCAGAGGAACGTAGTTTGCCGCAAGTGACCTATTGCATCCCAGTTTACTATATATATATTTATAACTTTGCTATAAACAATAAAACTTTGCTATTTTCACATTGATAATGACTTGATTTACAACATGAACGATAGTGTTACGATTTCTATTAAACACAAGTAAAATATAAACAATATAATCGAAAAACTGATCATTTTTTAAATATCTGCCAGATTATGTAAACATGTTCTGACTGAGTGATTGACTCATCACCGTCCAGAGGAAACCGCTGAACCTAAAAGGTGAAATATGGTACACAGGGTACGCGATGAGGGTGCGCACTAAGAAAGGATTTTTTGAAATTTTCCTGCGGCGGAAGAGGGAGAGGATTGAGGCTTATAGAGTCTTAGTCCCGAAAGGCAGTACCAAAACGTGGTTTACAAAGAGCTACTAGAATAAATGAAATTCTATGTTTCCGTAAATATGTATACTTTAGGAATTTTCAGATAACGTCATTTATGTTTCAAAAAAAATTGAACTCAGATTTACCGTATCACGCAAACCCATAATATTTCACACTTAAATATAAGTGCATTAACAGTCCATAGTTTGAAACAAACACAAATCAGTTAATTTTACCAAATTAGTAGCAACTAATGATTGAGAATCTTAATGAAGTACCGAGGGAGGGTTATTTCTATCAAATTGCAAAATCCACTCGGGACAACCGGAGGAAAAGTGACTCTTCCGAGATCGGTTATCCGGAAGACGTGACACGCTAAACCGGAAAGGAAACCGGATTCAGTTACTTCTGCACCACGTGAGTACTGTGTGAAAATTTGGGTGTTCTAGGCCCACCAGTTTTAGTGTAATAACACGGTCGTTGAACTCAGCGGATCTAACGGTTATTCCAACGGATTTAAAGCCGTTACTGAAGTGACGTCATCGATTCTAACTTTGTAATTGCTTCTTCTGTCAACTACTGTGTAATCTTCTGTATTAGTGTTAAGTTAATTTTAGATAATTTTAGTACTATCTTTTCCTTCTGTGCTGCTGGGTGTTTTACCTGACAGTACAGAAATTGTGGAACATAAGTTCAACTGTCCAGTACTTCCCTTCAGTTTGGGAGGCATTAGGTATACACAAACACACTTCTGGGGTTTTCAATGGTGGAAAAGCAGTGTAATAAGGTGTCAGTCGTTTTAGGACCCATTCCTGAAGAGGAGTTGAGGAAGGATTTCGCTCTGGAGACAGCACATTCGGAGACCACATCTTCTATTCCCATAGAATATGATCTTCTTAAACAGGCAGATGATTTTCTGAGGAAGGTGTTAGATCTTTGCCCAGCGCATACCAGTAGTACTATCAAGGTACAACACCGGGCAGAAATAAGAGAGTATGTTGCGAAAATGCATGGTCACCTGTACCAAATGCACGGAATTCTTGGAGAACTGAGAAGAAATAGAGAAAAAATTGGAGGAAATGACAGAATACAGCAAGTTGCGGAAAACAATGGGCTATCTGGTAGACTTTATAAATCCTATGCTCAAGTGGTTAAATCTAATAACAATGCAAGCAATACGACTAAGACAATTACACAATCGCTTTCCACTAAGCTTCTTAATGAAGGGGTTGGTGGCAGTCATGCTGTCTTAGTTTATCCGGCATCAGGTGAACAAGACGAACAAACAGACATCCATCCCATAGTTACTACCATTCTGTCGGAAATCCGGCCGTCAGATATAGGCATTAAAGTAAAGGGTGTGAGAAGAATTCGAAATGAAGGGGCCTGCTTCCAGGTGGGAGATGACAAGGATGGTGAAAAATTACGTGCGGCAATCGAAAATATAACAACAATCAAAGACAAGATTAGATGCCATGTCTCAGAGGGTAGACGACCACGTATGATTCTCTTAAATGTACCATATTCTGTAGAGTCAGAACAACTTATGAACACAATGTTCAACCAAAACGACATATGGGAAGGTATCAGTAAAGACGAACTTCTAAATTCTTGTCGAATTAGTACATCAATAGAGAAAGGCAAGGTCAGAGATAACTGTCGCCATATAGTGTTGTCGGTAAAACCCTCCATCAGAAACTTACTGATTCAGCATAAACATATCGCCTTGGAATGGGCTAATGTTAAAGTAGATGATTACGTACCTATTATTAGGTGTTTCCGATGCGCAGGATATAACCACATGGCTAAGGACTGCACTGAACATACCCATTGCAGTCATTGTACTAAGGACCATAAATTCGCAGAATGCAGCGAGAAACAAAATACTCCTTGCTGCATAAATTGCATGCGTTTCAATAGAGGACAGCCAATGGCAAAGAGAATTCCAACGAATCATAACGCCTATGATAGAAAATGCCCCACACTACAGAAATTAAGGAATCAAAGAATTAGACAGACAAACTATGGGGTCTAATACAACAGGAAATCATACTCAGAATTCATATCCATCTGTTACTAATGTTCCCTTCAATCAAAACAATAATATCACCGTTGTTCAATTGAATGCAGAAAAATGCAAGGCAGCCTCTTCCTTGCTGATTAAGACTGTGGAGGAAAAAAGGGCAGATATAATAGTTCTACAAGAACCGTACACAATTTCTGGCTGCATTGTTCGCTTTGGAGGCTGGAAAGTCTTCCCTCCTAACAATTTGTATGATAGGCCTAAAACTGGGATTTTATCCCCGAACAAAGATATAAATATGGACTTCTGCCCATTATTCAGCACTGACTGTATTACGACTGTTCAGATAACTTATATGAATAGACACTTATTCATTACTTCAGCTTACAGCTCTCCTTATGAAGATATTCAAGACATTCTGCAAAAACTAGACAACATTAGTCACAAAATTAATAATTCTCCTTGGATTCTTGCGGGAGATTTCAATGCTAAGTCGCCTACGTGGTCCAGTCCGATTGAAGATATAAGAGGCAGAATTCTAATAGATGTCCTATCGAGCCATGACATGGTTTCATGTAACTCGAGCGACCTGCCAACTTTCTTCACACACAGAGGAGAGAGTTGGGTGGACATTTGTGTGGCTAATAGACTTGCTCTCAGCCACATGAACAGCTGCGAAACTCTCGAGGAAGTTAGTGCTAGCGATCATCGCTACATTGTGTGGAAACTTGTCAACACCCCACTATTAAGATCTGAAAAGTATATTAAAGGTCACACTGACTGGGATGTATTCAAAAATTGGTTTAGCGATCTGTGGGCATCTCAAGAGATTTATGACATTACGGACATTGATTCTTTAGCCGAGCACCTTAATACTTCCATTATCGAAGCGTACAACTTATCTACGAAATTTAAGCAGATTAACAGGAAAGGGGCTCATTGGTGGAATGAGGACCTCGCCGAACAGAGACGGAAAACACGTAAATTACAAAAGAGGTTCCGGATAAAGACAGACCCAGACAGGAAAGTGCAAAAAAGACAGGAATACCTAAGTAGCTTTAACAGGTATAAAACGGATATAAATAAAACACGCACCAAAGCATGGCAAGATTTCTGCACCAGAGTCAGTAAACAAAATGTGTGGAGCGAGCCCTATTATGTTGCACGTAAACAGAAATCTGGCAACGAAATACCGGCCAACATAGTGAAAACAAATGGTAGGGGAGAGCAGGGCTAAAAGTTTCCGGGGTAAGTTGTTCCAATTGATATAGCTCCACAATGAAAAAATATATATATAATTAGTAAATATGTCATGAAATCGAACGTTTCTGTGCACCGACGGCAGCTATCTTAATCAGGCCAGTGACGCCCGGTACATTGGAAAGAGAGCCTGTACGTCGCTGATCCACATAAGTAAATATTTTCGTGTTTGATATTTTTGGTATATCTGGCGAATTTAAATAATTAGCGATTAGTTGTTTGGTATTTTTATTCAAAAATATATCGAGTATCTTGATATACTACGCTAAAACTGTATATGTCTCGTAACCTAATCTAGTAGTTGCTCTTTTGAACCCATGTGTTATTGGGGCTAGATGTTCCCTTTTTTGGGGGCATGTTGTGACCTTGGAACAACTTGCCCCAGTTCATCTGTACCGGTAATGCAGTAAAAATAATGTTTTTTTCCTTTTGCAGTATGCGGACTTATATTCGAAAAACAATACGGGGTTCTGTATCTCAGGAGTTGATGCAAAAAGCTGCAAATGCAGTTATTAAAAATGGTTAAAAAATAAAAACTGTTGCCAGAGAATTAGATATTTGTCATATGACGTTATATAGATTTGCAAAGAAGTTGAAATCTGGAGTAGAAAACGCTGCGATTGGCTACAAAAAAGTAAGATTGGTTTTTATTGAAGAACAGGAAAACAAGTTAGCAGAGTATTTGTTAAATGTAAGCTTTACTGACGAAAGACAAATCTTTGATCAGCCAGGGTCATCAAGAGTTGTAAATTTGCCTACAACTTCTGGTGTTATACAAGAACTTGGAAAGGATGTTCCTTTCTCCCCTTTTCTTTAAGTAAAAGTTATAAATGTTGAAACGTAAAAATGTTTTCTTTATAATAAATTTAAGAAAAACAACTAATTATTGATAAGATACTATTGATTAGTCTTTAAATACATACTTAGTTAAATAAATTATTGTTTCTTTTTACATATTACACCTTCCATAGATCTTGTAACAACTTGCCCCACCCTGTTAACAACTAGCCCCGAACCGGGGTAAGTTGTTACTTTTCCGACTTTAGGTATTGTATTATTAATTATAAGAAAAACTTACAAAAAATCAACCCCAAAAACTGTATTTATAGCAAAGTTAGATATATTACTAAATTTTAATCTCTTAATACTTATGCTAGAATTATGTTTCCTTAACAAAATATAAGGTTGATTAAAAAACGGAACTTGTAGCCCCGCTCTCCCCTACTTACACACAAGACTACAATGAAACTATGAACTATATGTTAGACACACACTTCCCTATTGATTGTGAGGAAGAGGACAATAGTAACCAAGAAAGGATTAGGAATGAAACCTCTAACCCTCCTACTACGGACGAGGATCGACGATTCACCTTTAACCTCTTAACCGTGGAACAGTCGGACGCTGCACTACCAGTTAGTTGTGGAGATAAATCGTGGGAAATTTTTTAAGAATTTTCCCACGCGTTTTTCTCGTTTCCGTTTAGGAAAAAAAATTTTAAACAGTTACGTCTTGTAAAGAAAAAATCGTTCTTTATTGTCACATAATTTTTTTATATATGAATTTTTTTCGCGGTAATTTTTTGCTAAATTTTTTTTTTCAAATTTATATTAAATTCTTTTTTGATTTTCCATCCAATACGATTTTTTCAAAACTTTTGAATTTATTTTCAATTTTATATAATTTTTTAAAGTTTTAGGCATTTAAGTCATGACGAGTTTTTCCAACCTGCGAATCAAATTCAAGAAAATGTAACTGACAGTTAACGAATTTCATCCACAACAATAGATGACGTAAAGGTTGTCACGTTTACAACTACGACGCCTGGCGACCTTTCCCTCCAGACTGAAATGTGGGTGAAGGTCGTCTCGTGTTCTACTTTCTGTAGAAGTGACGTAATCATTGTAAATAAAAGAAAATTTCAGTATATCTTTTATTTAAAATTTTAAAATTTGTTGTTCAAATTTACACCGAAATATTAAAGCGGATTAAAATATTAGCATTTTGTAAATAAACTAATTTACATATAATAAATTTAAATAAATTAAACTTTAAGAAACAACAAAACAATAAAAAAATGTAAAAATATTTTTATATTCATTTTCACATTTATAACATATGTTATCGTCATTGACTGATATTTAATTTTAAAAACAATTTTCACCATTGGCATGCATCAGAAAAAAAAGCACAACTTCCCTAAAACACACTTTACTGAGAGGGTCCGCTTCACTCTGAAAAAGCCGACAGTTTTATGTCCTACTTTCTCTAACATAGTAAAACAAAGAAAGTTACAGTACAACAATACACATAAACACAAATAAATTAGTAGCCCAATAATACATACTTTCATTTATATCCATGTTATATCCAAAAGCCAGTTCTCCCAAATTGTCGAAAATAAATTATTTTCAACTTTTCTTTCTGTAAAGTAGCATATTCTGAAAAACAAGTTCTATATTCAGAGTAAATTTCCACCTTTTATCCGTTAAAAACAACGCAAAATGTATGAATCCACGTAATAAAAATTTATCGCAGTAAACTTCGAAAACACAAGAAACACAGAAAAATCAAACCGCACACTATAAAAATCTGGCGCCAATTAATTCATATAGTGATGCTCCTTGAAAAATTTTATCACATGACGAAAAGTTTTAGAATAAATGCTAAAAGTTTTAAAAAATTCTTTCGTGAAACCCGATGAATTTAATTAATACACAATAACTAAATCTGTTTAATAAAGATTAATAATTTACCGCTTAATTATGCAAATTAGATATAAAAAAGATCACTGCGCAAATTCTCCCGCCAACTATACGTCATGGGAGAACTTACGATGTCAAATGGATTGAAGCTTTCCCACTAAACACTGAAAATTTTATATAATTATTTAATTAATCCAGTCAAATTTAAATAATATAAAATGTCTAGATCTGTTTAATAAAGATTAGTAATGTACTATCACTAATATGCAAATTAGATATGACAAAGATCAATGTGGGAAAATTCCCGCCAAGATAAAAATAGCTTTCGGTCACATGATCACCAAGAAATACGAACAAATATGTCTAAAGTTTAATATTTGTGTACATATTAATAAATTTTAACTAATATCATCGTTTCAAATTTAATGTTTCTGTAAAAATGAGTAAACTGTAACAAATTTCATCAAAGACAACAGAATAATTTTCAGCTTATAAAAACTCTACAATAAATGATTATTTCTTGACAGAACTCAGGAATTAAAGTTTAAATTCAATAATGGATTTTCCAAGGTATACAAACAAAAAGTTCGAGAAAAATGGACTCGAACTTTTTGTTTGTATACCTTGGAAAATCCATTATTGAATTTAAACTTTAATTCCTGAGTTCTGTACAAATATGTCAATTTTTTGTGTGATTACTCGAATCTGTCAGAGGGCCCGCAGCTAAAAGCGATTATATAACACGGGTGCTATTGTGGAAGATTAACAGTTTTTAATGTTTTGTAAGCGCCGTAGCCTACAGAAACAGGTCGGCGCCGAAGATCATTTTTAATTGTGTTGTGAATCGTCTAATGGTATTTTGTTCGTTATTTTAGAAGTTTTTTTGACTTCATGTCGCCAGCTGCAAAGTGGTTCCTGACCGGAATAAAGGAAGAAAATAGAAAAAAGGACTCGAACTTTTTGTTTGTATACTTTGGGAAATGATTATTTCTTCGAAAGACGTCGATATGCACGAATAAATAATAAATATGTAATAACGCGTTTATCCAGTTTAAGTGGATATTGTAAAAATTAAGCTATTTAATTTGTTTAGCCTTTATAATTTAGTTTCCGAATATTTTACTGTGAAATTCCATTTACTTAACAGAAACAAAGACAAGCTATTAACTATAAACAGGACAATAGAATAATTTTTACGTAAATTGAGTGTAAATACAGAAAAAAATGAATTATATTAAAGATGGGACAAACAAGCTGACATGCCCAGAACAGAGCTTATAATTCGTTGTCATTTTCAGCCTGTTCCCACTTTGACTGTTTTATCTTGGTAAAAAGTTAATTTTTTAAGATGTTCTTAGTGAAGAAACATAAAAGTATCAAAATATAATATTCACACACACAAAACTATTCATGTATGTCGACATTAGAAATTTGAAATCAATTATAGAATGTCCTGGATAGAGATATCGTGTGATTGTGTGTTTCTTCTGTCTTATGTTGTTTTTCTACGTGAAAATAAGATATCTTTTAGAACTATTGATAATATAAACATTTTGTTTCGTTATATATTACCTTCAATTACAGATGCAAAGTTTAATACATGGAGCATGTGAGAAAGTGTTATTGTATCGTTTATTACATTTTTATGAATACATCTGAGACTAATGACAATATATATTAACCTAGTTTAAGTGTCAATATTTTATTTAGAATCATTTTAAACGTTATTATTACATCGAATTATGAAATGGAATATTCCAAGTATAAGAGTAAGAGGGAGGGGACAGAAGCCATGCGTGGGAAAAAAATGTGTTTTTATCTAAATTATAATAAAATTTACTTATATCTACGAGAGATATCGACAATTTTCTTCTGGAAAAATGTATCTTGATAAAATTAATTATCTCTATGAATGAAACTTTCAATAATAGATTAGTTACAATGACTAAGAAAGGAACTTTCTTACCCTTTCTGTAGTATGTCTTGTGTATTAAACATAGTTTCCTAGATTATAGCATAATAATGTGTAAAAAAACTAAAAATTGTTAATTTGTAAACGCAGATACTATCACATAAAAAGCATACTGTACCCTCTGTATATTTAATGTCAGTTACTCGCGATTGAATTTTTCTAAATAAACCTGTTTAATCCGTAATTTGACAGAAAGAAATTGTTTATGGCCGTATTTCATATATCTAATGTTTTTCTCGTGATATTATTTCAAATATCGCAAAAAAATATACATTTCTGATGTGGACATACATCAATATTTTTATTTTTGAATATTATATTTCGATACTTTTATCTTTCTTCACTAAGAACAATGTACTTTTATTTTAAAAAATTAACTTTTTACCAAGATAAAACAGTCAAAGTGGGAACCAGGCTGAGAATGACAATGAGTATACGAGCTCTGTTCGAGGGATGTCAGCTTATTCGTCCCATCTTTGATATAATTCGTTTTTTCTGTATTTACACTCAATTTACGTAAAAATTATTCTATTGTCCTGTTTATAGTTAATAGCTTGTCTTTGTTTCTGTTTAGTAAATGGAATTTCACAGTAAAATATTCGGAAACTAAATTATAAAGGCCAAACAAATTAAATAGCTTAATTTTTACAATATCCACTTAAACTGGATAAAAGCATTATTACATATTTATTATTTATTCGTGCATATCGACTTCTTTCGAAGAAATAATCATTTATTGTAGAGTTTTTATAAGCTGAAAATTATTCTGTTGTCTTTGATGAAATTTGTTACAGTTTACTCATTTTTACAGAAACATTAAATTTTAAACGATGATATTAGTTAAAATGTATTATTTTGTACACAAACATTAAATTTTAGGCATATTTCTTCGTATTTCTTGGTGATCAGGTGACCGAAAGCTATTTTTATCTTGGCGGGAATTTTCCCACATTGATCTTTGTCATATCTAATTTGCATATTAGTGATAGTACATTACTAATCTTTATTAAACAGATCTAGACATTTTATATTATTTAAATTTGACTGGATTAATTAAATAATTATATAAAATTTTCAGTGTTTAGTGGGAAAGCTTCAATCCATTTGACATCGTAAGTTCTCCCATGACGTATAGTTGGCGGGAGAATTTGCGCAGTGATCTTTTTTATATCTAATTTGCATAATTAAGCGGTAAATTATTAATCTTTATTAAACAGATTTAGTTATTGTGTATTAATTAAATTTATCGGGTTTCACGAAAGAATTTTTTAAAACTTTTAGCATTTATTCTAAAACTTTTCGTCATGTGATAAAATTTTTCAAGGAGCATTACTATATGAATTAATTGGCGGCAAATATTTATAGAGTGCGGTTTGGTTTTTCTGTGTTTCTCGTTTTTTCGAAGTTTACTGCGATAAATTTTTATTACGTGGATTCATACATTTTGCGTGGTTTTTAACGGATAAAAGGTGGAAATTTACTCTGAATATAGAACTTGTTTTTCAGAATATGCTACTTTACAGAAAGAAAAGTTGAAAATAATTTATTTTCGACAATTAGCGAGAACTGATCTTTGTTTGGATATAAATGAAGGCATGTATTATAGGTGTACTAATTTATTTGTGCATATAATTATCTAGTTCTAATTTCGAAACATTTATGGTTTTTAGTGTTTATAAGCGTGTTATTTAGACATATCTACTAATTTAGTGCTAAAACCTAGAACTACGTCAAAGAAGAATATTAGCAAGTAGTCCCTTTATTAGCAAATTAATTTGTTGGTAGATTTTTTTACATTTAAAGTGTAATTAGATGAAACTGAATGGATGTGAACATAGAATGTAGAATATGGCAAGACTAATAGATAAAACTATTATTACATATTACTCGATCAGAAAATGTTCGAAAAATTTATACTTGAAGAATTTTGTTTTGATAATTATGGCCTAGTGTTTATATCAAAAATATTTTTCAGTTATATTTGTAAACACAGTCGCAAATTATGTAAAATTCAGCTTGATATAATGATATATCATTCGAATAGTAATGGCGCCTAAATATTATAGGATTAATTAAAGATTTCGAATTTTGTTTGACAAAACTGAGGAAGGCAAAAGTATCGACAGTTGTATAATGAACTGAACTTAAGTAAATTAGTTGACTTTGTATGTTTCGATGTAATTTTTTTGTAATATTACGATATAAAAACTTTTGATTTTGTAAATTGTATTATACTAAAAAATAAAGTTTTTCGTTATTCTCCTACTTAATGATGTATTTGCAATGTTTCTGAAAACTAAATAATACTCATTAAATTGAAATCCAAGCTGTACAAAGTACTATGAATATTAGAGAAGACCGTTTTACTATAAATTACTACGTCTTATTCTAATGTTGATTTTACAAAAAGTAGGTCAGACAAGGACCGTTAGACTAAGGCCGCGACTCCACTAGCCGTAAAAGGGTCGTAAAACCCCTCACCGTAAAAGCTTTTAATCACGTGACCATGATATTTTACGCCTGAGCAGGTCGTAAAACCAACGTAAAAGCGAGTTGAACACTGCTCAACTCGCTTTTACGTTGGTTTTACGACCTGCTCAGGCGTAAAATATCATGGTCACGTGATTAAAAGCTTCTACGGTGAGGGGTTTTACGACCCTTTTACGGCTAGTGGAGTCGTGGCCTAATGACGTAGGCTGTTTACATTTCCGGGTTGTATCGGTGCTCTCGCAATAGCGTCATTTACAGAAGTCACACCTACCTTTTTCTACGCGAGCCAATTAGAAATATTGATTTTTTTAACCAATCAGATGATGGCGGGAAATTTAAATTCGATTAATGTCGATAGATGGCCGTCTAAAATTTCATATTTATTTTAATTTTCTGTCTTTTATTGTAATTTCTCGAGAACTAAAGGATATTCCAAATCAAAGTTGGAGAACCCAACTACTCGTGAAAATTCTACGACTTCACGAAATGGTCCAGGTATTTTATAAGAATTTTTTAACGACTATAGTCGTCCCTCACCACTGCCACTCGATCGCCTTGGACGACTATTTACGTCCCTCACTGTTAAGAGGTTAACGAAGTTCAGAGGGCGATCAAGACTATTAAAAAGAAGAAGGCACCTGGGATTGATGGGGTGACCCCAGAGATGCTTAAGCATGCATTCAACTCTGTGCCAATGGCATTTCTGTACACATTCAACAAGTGTCTGGAAAAGGGACACTTCCCGAAAATATGGAAACAAGCGTCTATTAAATTCATACCCAAACCGGGTTCTGACTCGCATTTTAAACCGAACCATTATAGGCCCATAAGTCTTTTGTCTGTACCCGGAAAGGTTCCGGATGGGTTACTTATGGATAGAATTAATTATTACTTATACCAAAATAAATGGATGCATAATGGTCAATTTGGATTTGTCAAGGGCCGCTCTACCTATCATGCAATCCACTCTCTTATACATTTCATCAAACAGGCCTGGAGTCGCAACGAACATGCTCTCATCATTTCAATAGACTACCGCAATGCATTTAACACCATATGGTGGCCATCGATTTTCAATCAGTTAAAAGAAGCTAAATGCCCTAGAAATCTTTATGTAACTCTTCAGAGCTATTTGTCGGAAAGAACTGCGGGTGTGTTTCACAAAAGGGCAGATATTATCCGTTCAATTAATAGAGGATGTCCACAGGGCTCGAAGTCAGGCCCGGGCCTGTGGAACATAGTTTATAATGACTTACTTAAGTTGAATGAGAATAACTGCAATCAATGGAAGTTACAGGGTTATGCCGATGATACGGTGCTTATGATCTCAAATAAGAACGGCAAAAGACTCCAAGAAAAGGCCAATGCAATACTAAACAAGATATATGCATGGAGTAAAGAAAACAAACTCGAAATAAACTACGATAAATGCGAGAACATGGTCCTCACAAAAGGGAAACAGCTGCAAAAAGCCTTTAATATTACTATGAATGGTAACAGAATTAAAAATGTAAAAGTTATAAAGTACCTTAGGACTAATGATCGATCAAAGCCTCACTTGGACGAAACATATTGACTATGTTGCAGGCAAAGTTAGAAAAACCACTAACGCTTTGCTTAGTTTGGCCCACAGAGATTGGGGCTTTAACGAGAGGGCAATAAGGATGCTTAACAAGGCCTGTATTGAGCCTGTCATTTTATATGATGCCCCGTTCTGGGGGGAGAGAGTAGACATAATAAATATTAAACGTAAGTTACAGGCAATGCATAGACCATTATTGCTTCGGCTCCGCAGAGCGTATAGGACCACTTCAAATGCAGCACTGCAGGTTTTAACGGGTATCATGCCCTTACATCTCAAAGTCAAAATACTGACATGGACCTGGATTTTAGACAACATTTTGATCACAACAGAAAATCTTAACAAACTGACTAAATATGCCGACATTGGTTGCCTGCCCAACCTTGATTGGAATCTCCTCAATACCTTCGAGCAAGAAGGAAATTTCAAAGAAAAGACTAATTATGCTCACCCTTGTAAGTAAGCTGAGGATAGATGATCTCCCCTGTTTTCTTGGCATGTTGTTTTGCTATTCTATCGGCCTGTTCGTTCCCTTGCACTCCGCTATGTCCCCTAATCCAAGAGAAGCTTACCTTGAAGTTCCTCACATCTTGTAAGACTTCATGTATAAGATTGGTCGTATGGCACAGTTTCTTATACCCAATAATCTTTTGTAATGCAGTTTGGCTATCGGTGCAAATTCGTACGTGTCCCTTATGATTTTAAGGTCTCGATTTTTAAGGTTAAGGTACCAGCGCCCGATATATGGCAAACAACTCTGCTTCAGGCACGGTACAATAGTTGGCCAATTTAAAACCAGCTGTGTACTTAAAGTTGGCATTGAGTGGACAAAGGAAGCTTCTCTTGGATTAGGGACATAGCGGAGTGCAAGGAACGACCAGGCCGATAGAATGCAAAACAACATGCCAAGAAAACAGGGGAGATCATCTATCCTCAGCTTACTTACAACAATATCAGGACTTTGATTGAGAACACTGCTACGCTTCTTTGGCAGGCCGAATGGTGCAAGGGTGAAACAGGAAGAGTCACGTTTGAATTTCTTCCTAATGTTCTGGAGAGACTTCGCACGAAACACTTAGAGTTAAATAGTCTCATAACGCAAACACTCACCGGCCACTGAAACTTTAAATACTATTTACATAGGTTCGGGCACAGCGAGGATGACATTTGTGAGTGCGATGGATCTTCTGTTCAAAACGTATAACATTTCATTTTTCAGTGCAATATGTACGACAGGAACAGAACAAGGCTCATCTACAAGACTCTGAAACATGGTCATAATTGGCCATGCCCTTTAAGGTGCCTAGTATCTAATGGTGAACTATTTAAGGAACTTACTACATTCATTACAGAGACAAGAGCATTGGAGCCAAGCTTCACATGAAAGAACTGCTTCAACTTTCGTTGTGTTTTAAGTACTGTTTTGTGCTTTCAACCTTCGTGCACACATTATAATTGTATCGTGTACTGTTCATTTTCAATAATTCCTAGTCAGAGTTAAGCGGTGCTTTGTTTTCTTTTGTATACAACACTGTATGTACAATTTATTATTGTTCCTCTTAGAGTGTATCTGCAATGTGTAACGGCAAGCAGTCGTTTATCTTTGCTTTGTATGTAATTGCTGTGTGATCTATGACTGCAAATGACTGTAAATATCTGTATCATATTAACTGCAGGCATAAGTTTGTAGGGTTATATTTTGTGTATTTTTAGGATTTGTTCAAACGGCCCAGTGCCGCATGTACATAATTTATGTTTCTTTTATAAAATCGGCAAGACGCCCATGTAACGTTCCCTTTTCACCCACTTTCCTATCCCCTTTTGTTCCCCTTCGTCTTCGTCTTTATCCAACTTTTCTTCATTTTCATATTCAGGCAATACCCATGAGTAGTTCTGAGTTTTCACCCATCTTTATTTCAAATAAAATAAAATAAAATAAAATCCACGCGGGCAGAGCCGAGGGTAACAGCTAGTAAATAAGTATAAGTGATTGTTTTTACAAAGTAATATTTGTAATTCATGTTTACAAAAGTTCAAGAAAAAAAAACTGAAATTTGCAAATTACTCGCTTAAATGATAACAAAATTTTAGTTCTCCATTCAGTGAATTTGGAGTATTGTACTGTTTTGTATTTTATTTAAAACGTTTATATATTTAATATTTTAATTTCTCGGTTATTTAATTAAAAATAAAGAATATTGTGCTTACTTGCAGCTTTTTCGACATTTATCCGTGCAGAATTTCAAGTTTATTAAAAAAAGACATTTCCGAGATTCTAAAATGATAAATATGAATAAATAAAATAATATAATATAAATTATATAACATGAAGAAATAAAAATGAATAAATTACATTTTACCGTCTTTTGTTACTTAAGTGTGAATTGAATACACTTAAGAATACACAATTCACACCTAAGGAACAAACTGTAATTTATTGCGCTGCAATTCGAAAAAATTGTAGACCTATAAATTTTCACTACTATCCGTCTGTCGCCTGTCTTTGCTTACTCTTGACAACAGAGTCAGAAAAATAAACTTCGAGACGAGAGTTCGAAACTGTATGGTAAGGAGGCTCCGATTAACTATAAAAGAACTTCGGCTGCAAATCGAAAGTTATTTCAATTCAGAACTTATCCCCTGAAAGCAGTTAGATATATGACCGGCACGACTCCATTACTAACGGAAAAGAATGATGCACAGGAGCAAGCAGTACAGTATTAATTTGTCGTATAGAAAGTATATTTTAATTGAAATAAATAATAAATATCATTAATAATTGCTCGTTCATTTTTATTTCTTATATTTTTCATACCAACTTATGAACAAATAAACTTTTACCCCAAAAATTGCAAACTTTTTCATCAGTAACAAAAGGGTATTCAGGTATTATGCATCCACATTTTTTCAGCGAAAGTTCTTTTTTACATTCTGCCAGACAATGCTAAAGAATACAAACTATTTAGGTATTATTGTTTTAATTTAAAATAAACATTTATTTTAACTTACATAGCGAGGGAATGAAAAGGAATTGTTTTGCGAATCGAAGTAGTTTCTACAGTTTGTGCTAAATGGAGAAGGTAAAAGAGTTTTTACAATCTGTAAAAGCAAAATTGAATATAAATTCATTTGAAAGTAGAACTATTTATTTCGAATTCAACAATCACTTGCAGGTGTTAACTGGACGATGTATTTGTTTCCTGGAGTCATAGTAATTCCACTTATAAATGGATTGATCATGCCATCTTTAGAATGTATTGCCGCTACGATTCCAATTGGGCTGTTTGGCCAAGTCGTTTCCTCAGGGTTGAATTTTATTTTAACTGAACCAGTTGATTTTGTATCTACTTATAAAATGTAATTAATAGTAAAGAAAAACAAGGTTAACTCGTAATTTTTCGTGTTTAATGTAACCAAAACATAATGTTATTAATAAAGTAATTCTAGAATTTATATTAAAGTTATCGTACAAGGGAAGATTTTCGGTAATGTTAAATCTTAACAAAAACATCTGAAATGTAAAACAAATTGCACCGAGTAAAAGATAATGATAATTTAGATGACAGTTGAATCTTTTTAGTTTTTGTTTGGTAAACACTAGTGATGTAACGAATAGTATAGCCTATTCGGCCTCAACCGAATACCGAATATTCGGCTAGGATCGTGGCCGAATACCGAATATTCGGCCAGAAGCGTTGCCGAATGGCCGAATATTCGGCCAAACTATTCGGCTTGATTAACGCACGTACGAAAATTGGCGCGCAAACCTCATTATGGCAAGGATCGCGCACTCTGCTCTCTATTGGCCCGCCGTCACTACGATTTTTTCTTCCAGTAGGTCTAAATTATTTAAATTAATTAATTAAATTATAATTATTAAAGTTAATATGAGATGGAGCCTAACGTCTACCTCTAGTACCAAATTGGTTTATAATTTATGTAATAGCCGTAAATAGCCCGATATGATTCGGCAGTTGTTGGTATTTAGATGTAAGTTATAACTTAAGTTATTTTATTTGCAATCGATCTTTTTAACTCTTTAAAATTTTGTTTTTGCTACGTATTTGTAGACTGAGTAGTACCCTAAGGATATACTTTAGTAGGGACATATGGTGTAGTTTCTCCCCAGTTGTGGAACAGTTCAAATATATTATTGGGGGGTTTCTATTTGTGACGTTTTGTGATATTTTGTTGCTATTGTTTTTGTCAATATTTTTAAAATTAACATGATTTCAAATATTATCTTTTGTATATAATGAGAAATGCTCATTCTTTGCTTTATATATAAAATAAATTATATATTATTTACTCATCTTCTAGAAATAGATAAATAATTCTTTCATTAAATACGATAAGTTTCAATAAAACGTTTAGTAAAAAATATTAAAATATACGCGAATATGAATATAACATAATTAACTAAACAATAACATTAATGCCCGATACATTCTAACCTACACGCCATCAATGCCATAAGATAAAGAGGCTAGATAAAGGCTATAATATTATTTAATTACGAAATAATTTAATACTAGAGTTAGATGCTATTTCTTATTAACTTTAATAATTATAATTTAATGTTCAGCATTAATAAAAGTTACCAAAATGATTAATTTACTGTGTTTTTGTTATTTCTTACTCCTGTTCTCAGGTATTCCGTATTCGGCCGAATAGTGATTAAATATTCGGTATTCGGCCGAATAGCAAAAAATAGGCCGAATAGGCCGAATATCGGGTAGTAACCGAATATTCGTTACATCACTAGTAAACACCAATCTTGGAGATTCGGAGCAGTACCCATAACTTTTTTACTTGTATTATAAGCACGAAATTAAGCGCTTACTTCCATGCTTATAAGTATTTAATCCAAATGATAAAAACACTTTCTATGTGCTACGGAGTATTGGCAGTGTTCGGTTGCCAGCCGTTGCCGAACACTAACCAAATCGTACATCATTATCTTAGATCTTGATGCAATAATTACTTTCACAATATTTACTTTTATTTTTGTGAGGTTACCGATAGGAAGAAAGAGGTCAAGATACACAAGGAGTCGAGAGGTTCGTATATAAATGCGATCAACACTAAGACAGACTAAGTAGGAATCTCTATATCTCGAAATCAATCTTGAATATTTTTCTCGTTCCTATGAGATTCGAGATTGACAGGTTCAACTGTATATGCAAATAAAGCTATCGATTATTTTGAAACATATATATATATATTATATACTACTTACTACTAATATCGTACACCTTATACCTCTGCATATAAACTTCAGGGCCAATAGAATAACAGTTCCTCTGTCTTAATAATTCATCCAATTGGATTGTTCGGAATGTAATACTGTGAAAAATAAATAACCGACAAATATAATTTCCGAATTTTGTGTGGTAATTTTAATACAGCTTGAAAAATTCTTACTGTTCATCTGAAAGATAAGGTAAAATATCTTCTTCTCTAATACGGTATTCATCAATTATTGATCGATTATACTCTTGAGAGGAGCTAGAGGGAAACTAAAAATTAAAAGAAGGCGTTAGATTATAACTCAATTTCTTACAAATTTTAGCTTAGATGAAGCAAGAACAATTGCTTCATTTTTCGATGTCAGCTCTACGTTTGCGACTCGATAAAGTTCAAAATTAGCGGATTGTTAGTTGTTTTAACCAGCACAATTAAATTATAATTACAATTCGCCAGTTAACTCTAGTTTTATCCGATTCACAGCAAGACGTATACAGATATCATTTGCTTTAATTGATCATTCTAAACCAACGTCGGACAGTTGAACTTTGACACTTGCAGTGCATAAGATATTTTACTTTTCCGAAAGATCGCAGTTATCTGGTAATCGACAACCCATTAAGGATTGCATTTCGTATTTCCGTAAAGCGACGGCTTCTCATACATTTGATATCAGTGAATGAGATCAATGTACTGTACTTATAGTCTGGATACGAGGCGTAAAGTTTCGTAAACGGCTAAGTCCATTTTTTTTTTTTTTTTAAAGTAAGCAATTGGTATTATGCGTTTTTCGGCTTTTTTTCAATAAAACTTTAAATAAATTTTTAAATAGCCACAAAACAGTAAAAAAGAAAAAAAGGTGTTTTAAAAGTTGGAGGTTAGTTTCAAAATCAACCACATTCACAGCCCTTATAGTCCAGACCCAGGAAATTTTAGCTACGTCCCTGATAAATATGTAAATTATTTATAAAATTATTTTCAAAATGTATTATGAAAATAATCAGAACAAACAATTGAAATTATGAATTTCAAATTACAATTTATTTAAAGTATCTAACTCGCTAAATAATTTGTCTACAATTGATTCATATATAATACTTGATTACTTTGATAAGCAACTTAGCGAAAGTTTATAATACTTTACCTTTAAATCTTCTTCGGTAAAGTTTCCCTTTTTACAAAAATAATCGAATTTTTTACACACTTCTTTGATAAATCTTGGTTGCGAACAGTTTCTTGGAAAATCTCGACAAAAAGCTGTTCGTCGTAAACTAAAAATAATTTAAAATATCAGACGTTATTTCTCACTCGATTGACGGATTTTGATTAATTATATTCATTAGTGAAATGCAAATAATATACTAAATTAGGAATAATTTCGTAGATGAACTTGTCGGGAGCCCTTTATTTTTACTATATTCTATATATATTGTGATGAGGCTACGTTCATCGCAGAGTGTTGGAATAAGTGTATTGCTTGTTCGGAGCAAGCGGTAATACAAGACAATTTATTCGTATGAGTTTTAGAGTTCAAATCTATATTTAACTAGCAGATACGCCCGACGTTGCCCGGCAAAAAATAAGAACAAACGTTAAGACTATTAGCTTATTTCGTACTACTAATCTTTGTATTGTATTATATTACAGTATTTAATCTATATTACAACAAAGATTATCTTACGTAAGGATTTATCACACCGAGTGAACAATCAAACACATTTTAAAATTTCTTTAAATTCTGTACAGTAGGGGAATAAAAAAAATTTTAATGTAAAATGTAACGTCTTTCTATCTCTTCCAATGTAAAGTCTGAGAAACATTTTTCCCTTAATGGAAGCACTTTATATATGTCCATCGACAATTGATCTTTTAGAGAATTTATCAATATAAAAATTTAGCCATCTTTCCAAAGGAATTCTTTAACCGTAGTTTTGTAATCTTTTACGTCTAAAATAGTTGATTGTTTGCCAAAATGTTTCAGAGTTGTTACATGTCACCAGTCTTAAGTTCGAAAAATAGAATTGTTTTTTCTTTTGACATAAACGTTTGTAGTCTTTTAAGTAGTTTTTATATAAAATATAATATTCATTTGTATATGACTTTATTGTTTCTTAAACAATTTCCACAAATTTTTCCTCACTATGTAGCATTCATTATCATGCCATTTATTTGTTGTTTAAGTTTTAAGTAGTACAGGATTAACATTGTAAAATAAGTTCAAAGACATTGCTGCTTTAGCTATGCATTCTACTAGATCATCAGATGTGAGAGTCCCTCCATACCTCATTTGATAAGACATAATATCTAATCTAACAGAGAATCTAACAGAGAATAAAGATTTAAGTTCATCCCTCTATATTGCACGTTTACTTAAAAGTTGTCTGTTTAAAAGGTTCAGATGATACCAAGGGTATCATTGTTAGTAGAACCTGAGCGTATCTCTGTTAAAACATTTAAATCGTTTACAACACTAAAATATATATCTTGTGATACTATCACAAAATCAATTACACTTCCTCCTTTTGTTGAGTGATAAGTAAAATTACCTTCTTCGTCTCCTAGCAATAAGCCATTTAAACAGACAACACCGTTATTTTCACAAAATTTATATAAAACTTTTCCTCTATCATTAGCAGTTAGATCTTCAGAGCTCTCAAAGCAGTTTGCCAGTCACCAGTAAAACTTGACAAATAATCAGGATGTCCCATTCGAGCGTTAAAATCAGCGCATAAAATCAAGTTCGTTTCAGGTAGCAGATAATCTTCTATAAGAGATAATACATTCTTAAAATTATCATCAAAATGGTTGTCAGGCGAAATATAAGAAACTATTAGTTGGATATTGGTTGATTTCTCAGTGACCAATTGTAAAAACAAAACAAATCGTGATTGGAATATAATTTCATCCCTAGACACTGTACCAGCTTAAAACTGACAATGAAGCCACTACTAGGTCTTCCTGGTCCCTCGCAACTATGTGCTACTTGATGGAAATTTTATATTTATCAGAGAACATTGATTCAATTACTAGTGAAGTATGCCATGTTTCCACTGAACAGAATATATCCATCTTATAGTATATATTAAGTTCCAAAGATTAGGAAAGCGATATTTATTATTTAAACTTGCTATGTTATAAAAAAGTATTGCATTATTGCCATTTCCCAAGTATAAAACATTATATTGGTTATAATTCTCTTTAATTTCATCATCTTTTTTATCGTTACAAACTATATTTCTAAATTAGGTTGTTCGTTTTCCTTTTGAAAAATTTCACCTTTATAATTACAGGCAAATGTCTTATCGTCCACAATTAATTTATTATATCGTAGCGTAACATTAGTAGCTCCTTTTGAGCGCATTTCTTAGCCATGAAGTCTTAGTTTATTTTCTGATAATTCTAGTATTTGGCGAGTAATCATCATTAATAAGTATGTTTGAATCTTTCAATTTACTAATATTTTTATATATTTTTGATTCATCGTTGAAGTTAAACAGTTGACAAATAACCAATCTTTTTGAGTTAGGTTTAAATTTCCCAATTCGATAAGCACGCTTAATATTCACATCCGTAACCTGCAAGTTATCACTAAATAATTTTTGAACCTTGCATCATCCATTTCATTTGAACCAATCATCCATTTTTTCGCCATCCTCTAAATTCGAGATTACAAAGTTATTTCTTCTTTCTTTATCTTCCAGTTTCAGAAACTTTTCATGTAAATTATTACATATTGCATTTAGTTCTGCGCTTGATTTATCATTTCTAACATTATCTTTCTCTTTATCAATTTCGAGGAGAGAGAGTCTAGATTCAAGATCTACCATAGCAACGTCTATATTTTCAATCCACGCCTCCATTCTACTAATCATTCTAAAAATACTTACTTATAATTTATTATTTGAAGAAGCTTCTAATTTCAATAAAAGTTTAATTCATTCCTGAACGTTAATCTCTTTTTCGGCACTTATATAAGACAGAATCAATTCCTCCGTTGACGTGGAACACTGTGGATACCCCCGCTGTAGTTTGTTCGAGAAAAGCTGCTGCCCAATTCTAATGAGGACCTTTCTGTCCCTAAGGTAGTCTTTAACCAAATTGAAGTTTTCAGGACATCCATTCTCACTTAGCCTCTACAAAATCAGTGGCCACCATGCCGTATTGAAAGCATTTTTTAATGGCTAAGCCCGAATACAGACACTTTCAGTGAGTAGGTTTGTGATGTGTGTCTTGAGATTAATGACGGCATCTGTGGTCTCTTGTTGCCGCCGAAAACCATACTGGGAGTCGTAAAAAAGCCTCCGCGACTCCCAGAACCAGTAAAGTGTATTGAATAACAGCTTGTCAGCTAAGACTTTACATAACATCGATAAGAGAGAGATATTGAGCATATTGTTGATTGTGAATGGTAAACTGCGCTTTTTTGGAATGGTAACAAGCTGAGCACATTTCCAAGGTTTTGGGAAAATGCAAACAGGCGTTGTAAATTCCCAGAAGGTTTGGCCGAAATCTCCAGATCTCCTGAATGATGTCTACATTTATTTGATCCGGTCCAGCAGCCTTCTTCTTTGGCATGCTGGCAAAATGTCGTCAACTTCCATAAAGGAAAAGAGCGGTTCATTCCCCTAGAAATTCTTATAATGAGTGAGAATTTCAATACAGGCCTGTTCAGAAGTATCTTCATCATTGGAATCACGAGGGCAAAAAGCATCAAATAATCTGTCTACGGTAACTTGGAGGTCATCAGCAAATGGTTCCCTTGCCTCGCTGCTGATGAGATTTGGTGTCTTTAGCTTGTTGATACACAGTTTATATATAAAGCTCCAGGAGTCTCTTGGAGCAAAAAGCACGCCAAGACTTCAACTTTGATTTCTTTATTTCATCTTTGTGTCCTTGTTGATACTGGAGGTACATCTGGCGAAGTTCCTCTCTTTGTTCACGCCTACAGCAATGTTCCCTCTAAGCTGCGCTGCTGCACGACCGCGCACTGCTCAAATTGTTGCCACGCACGAGAATTTATGTGCCGCGCAGGCGTGCATGCACACTGATTTGAATTGTTCTCTACTTATTTCTCACTCTGTCTGCAACATGATTATTGCTACGTATATTTCGATTAAATACATTAAATCATTGACAAAAGATAATAGTTTGCATGGAAGTATGTTTTAAAATGAAGTTTAATCTCTACTTTATAATTAATTATTTTAATTTTTATAGGAAAAAATAAGATTTTATATATATATGCTCGGAATCTGCTCAGCAAAAGTTTTTTTTTTGCTCAGAGAAGTTCATGTTCCGCTCAGCTACAAAGAAAATTAGAGGGAACATTGCCCTACAGCGTTGATAATTCTTCCGCAGTCGGTTGTTAGATCTATGCATTGATGCCAGCTTATCATTCCACCAGGGATTGGCCCTTGCTCAACTTTTCTTTTTGGGGATGGTCTCATGGCATGCGGCATTGATATTCTCAATAAGATTTTCAATGTACTTCATGGCCTGTATTTGTGAGCAATCCTGCACGGGGAGAAAGTGGCATTCTTAGATGAGGTCCTTAAACCGACACCAATCTGCAGACCTTGTATTGAAAGGGCGTGAAATGACTAAGTCTTGTTCACAATAGTAATCAGTATAGTGAAGTTTCAACATAAAATATTCATGGTTGGATAGTCTGTCCACTATGCCCACTCACCAATTCCTTAAAAAAGAGTGTAGCCTCCCTAAAGATGGTGAGGTCTACCCAGGAGAATCCATTTGCACTGTTGAAAGTAAGTTGTGAGTCTGGGTCGTTAATGATGAGCATGTCACGAGCTGCCACGAAAGCTTTCATGGCATCTCCTTGTCTGTCCGTATGCTCCCCATTCCATGTGGGAGAGTGCGCATTGAAATCTTCCACGATTAGGAACTGGGCCTGCCTGAAGCGCCCCAAAGCATCTGAGAGTTGTTAATTCACTTGATGAATACATGTTGAAAACGACGACCTGAAGCATGGAAGAACAATTTCAACTCAGATTAAATTGCTACAGGAAAGACTGGGATGCGGAAGCACAGTTACAGTAGTGGCCGAAAGTAAAGCTACCCTTGACATATGTTTTAAAAATGCGGCCTCTATTTTGTTTACCACTTATTATATAATTAATATTGTGATAGTTGAAAAGAGCACAAAAAAGAGTCAAAATACTCAATTGAATCAAACAGATTTTATTTTAAATCAGATTTTACACTGTGACAAAAATAGAGCTACCAAAGGAAGTTTGAAGATTTGTCCGAGACTTGTCCCCACAAAAAACTAATATTTTTAGGACAAAATATTAGTTTTTTGTGGCGTAACCAGAGCTTCTGATCACTGCATCACAGCTACGTTCCATTGAATCAACTAAGTTGTCAAGCAGTGATTTGGGAGTTTCATACCATGCTTTTTGAATGATAAACCACAATTCATCTGGATTCGAATATGTACGCTGGCGTATACGGCGCTCAACTTCATTCCAAAGATTCCCTATGGGGTTTAGGTCTGGCGATTGGGCTGCCATGTCATAAGATTAACCCTTTTCTGTTAAAACTATTGCTTTACCAAATTTGCTGTGTGTTTTGGGTCGTTGTCCTGTCGGAAAATCCATTTCCTTGGTATTGAACGACGTGCATGAGGAAGCATTTGATTCTGCAATATTTTCCGATAAACGGTTTGAACCATTATTCCATTAATTCTATAGATTGGACAAATTCCCTTTGCATAGAAACATCCCCATACCACTACACAGCCACCACCATGCTTTATTATAGGAACTATGTATTTTGTGTCATATCTGATGTTTACTGGTCATCTGACATATCGTATATCATCACTAGAGAATTCATTGGATTTAGATTCATCACTCCATAACACCTTGCACCATTCTTGTTCGGCCCAAGTGATGTGTTTACGTGCAAACTCTAATCTCAACGTTTTGGTTTTTGCAGAGATGAGTGGTTTCATTGCTGGTCATTTCCCATATGATCCAAAACTAGTCAAACAACTTTGTTCAGTCTTTAAGCTTATATCTGGGTTTAAGCTTTGTTCAGTCTTTAAGCTTATATCTATCACTTCACATTCAATATGTGAAGCAGTCAAACAACGTACGGCTGCACTCTTACGGCTGATCAAACAATCCAACTGTGATGTTGTTTTTCGTGGTCTACCTGACTTTTTGGCGGAAACAATGATTCCATATATTTGAAAATGATTTACCAGTTTCGCGACAACAGTTTTACGCACATTAAAAATTACCAATTTTAGTAAATGTTTTTTTTCCTTCAAACGCATATCTACCATTCTTTGTTTGATATCATTTGATAATTGTATTCCTCCAGACAACTTAGTTGATTCAATGGAACGTAGATGTGATGCAGTGATCAAAAGCTCTGGTTACGCCACAAAATACTAATATTTGTCCTAAAAATATTGGACAAATCTGCATACTTCGGTTGGTAGCTCTACTTTTGTCACAGTGTGAAATATAAAAACTTCGTTTTTACTTTTGTAAATCAGATTTAAAATAAAATCTGTTTGATTCAATTGAGTATTTCGACTCTTTTTGTGCTCTTTTCAACAATGATAATATTAATTATGTACTAGGTGGTAAACAACATAGAGGTCGCATTTTTAAAACATATGTCAAGGATAGCTTTACTTTTGGCCACTACTGTAGCTGCGAGTTCACCACTATATCAGCAGCCCAAGGCTGCCTACTGTTACGTTGGATAATGTTATCTCTTACTTGGAAACAAGCAACTCTGTCATTAACGCTTGAACGCAACCCATATCGTAATTCTCCAGATCTTGATAGAGTTGTAAATTGGCATCAATGGTCCTTTGTAAGTTGACCTGCATAAAGTGCATTTTTGAGCCTGACAACCGATATCTGAACATCTGTTATAATTCATAATCAATCTTTGAGGTAGCTTGAGCTTTCATGCTTATTTGAATGGGGCACTACTTAACCAAAGCATTGTGCCTATCATTACGCTGCTTCTCTCTGACACAGTTAGCGCAAGTTGGTATCTCGGACTTCTTTTTGCAATCTTTATACGAATTATTATCGCACACACTGGCTGCGCACTTTAGATTCGGACTTGCAATCATTTGCAAAATGTCCAAATTTGAGACATTTAAAGAATTGGTTTGGTGGCACAAAATCTGCAATACTGCATCGTGTCTATTGTAAGTTGATTCGGTCTTCTTTAATGAGAATATTTCTACGACTCAAGCAATGTGCTGTGAGCTCCGTTAGCCAATACGAAACACAGACCCTGGCCTTTTCCGTGAATTTCTCCCATCTGTACAGATCTGCAATAACCCCTTTCTGTTCATAAATTGCTTTGAGTAAGTGTTCCTTTGTCACATCTTTCGAAACAGAACTCAACAACGGAAAACGTTTCTTTGGAACAACAGCATGCAGGTTGGTCACTACAGTGACTGCACGCTTGAGAACCTCCATGTCCCCCTTACAACTGAGATCGATAGCAACTCCACCTTTTTGAAGCCTGCGGATACGTTGCACACCGATCTTGAGCTGATGTGGGCTAATGCTGCTAGTGAGCAGCCTGCGCATAGCGTAGGAGTCACACGAATCTGACTCCCAGTAAACAAGTACCATGTTGCAGGGCCTACTAGGAGGCATGACAGACTTTGGCTGCCCACCCGAATGCCTGACAGCATCACCGTAACTAAAGGGCTATCTGGAACCACACACTTGCTCATCCGCAGGAAAAATGCACCTAAGACCGCAAACCTCCTCTGCAAGCCCCTTAAAAGAGACCTCTGATCTGGTCGACTAAGAAGCCAGCGCCGCCACTAAATCCTCTTTGGTGACTAAGAACCCAATCTTACCATCAAACACGCCTGACAAGTCGAAGGTCTCACAAGAACAGGCTACATCAATAACACAATGGAACTGCTCAATAATACACCTTGCATTTATATCATTACTTAGTCTTCCATTAGTGTTGAAAGCAATGCGATCCTTAAGGTCATTCAGCACCCTAACAGTCTTGCTGGCAAACCTAGGGGCCACAGTCCAGCATGCCAAGCCAATTTGAAAACAAAGAGAATCAAAAGGCAAGTGCAAACCAAAAACTACATAAACTAAATAAATGAAAAGAATACAAGTAATAACCAGTTACTTATACAACCAAAACCCAAAAATTAGACTAAAACAATTAAAAAAAACGTAGTAAATAATGTTAAATATAATAAAAGATCAAAGAGTCGGCTACAACAATCATCCACGAATGACAGTTATTACAATCAACCACCCAACAATGAAAAGTAAAAGCAGTTGCGGGAAACAAAACGAAGGTGCAGAATTCCGTTACGAAAAACGTTAAGATCCGTTGAAAAAAACCGTTAGAGACGCTTGATCCACGATACAAGATTAAGGCGACACAAAAGCGACTTTTGCGATACACACGTCTTTCTAGTAGGACTCTCCACTACGAGGAGCTTTTTTCCCCACGTCAAAAACTACTAACCTTGTTGCCAATTCTTCCAGCGTTACTTTTTCTTGCTGAGTTAGTGTTGCCGCTTTACATTATAAAATACTTAGCTCTAAGTCGTCACAAACACACAGAAAAAACAAGCCATATATTTTCATTATAATAGACTATATTGGAATAAGGGATTGAAGCCCGTGATGCGAGGGAACGAATGGTTCTAGTTAAATATAGTAAAACCTGCTAATCTCACCATCTGTGTAATGTGACCACTTTGAGTTGGTTTCTTCAATGGTCAGATAAGCAGTTTTGCTGTTTATAAAAAATTTAACAGAAATATTCGAATGACAATATACTGTGATAATCAGATGACAAAACAAGTTAACACAGACGAATACAATTTATTAGAACTATAAGAATAAAATACTTTTAATTTTAGTATCAGTCATTTAAAATCTTAATTAATTAATAATATTAAATTTTGATTAATATTACCTAAATAAAGATAGAAGCCGAATAGTAATAAATGTTCAAATTTAAAATCCTACTCACCCGTTGGTGTCACAAACTGTAATTATTGGTTTCGGAAGATCTTCCACGTCCATAAATTCCATCGAAGCTTCTAAATTGGTCGGATATGTGAAATATAATAACAGGAATTGAGTTAATTGGAAGAAAAATCCAAATAAAGCTCCGAAGAAAATAAACAACTTAAATATTTTCCTTTTGATATTTGGTTCTGTGACAATTTGAGGGATTCCCGTCATAATGACATTCTCTAACATTCTTCTAAGATATCGACGCATATCTTTACTGCTTGGATTTTTCATATATTCTGTCATATTTGTCTCTCAACTAACGAAGAAACATTACTTTCAATTTGAATACCAAAAATTGCTAAAAATATAAAAACAAAACTTACCTTTCCTAGGTTAAAAATGAATAATTTCGAGCAGAGTTGTTATACAATTCGAGCCTATAAATATTACTTTTTCGTTGTTCGTACGATGTCTGCCGGAGAGTAATGAAAACACTAGTTTTTAATCAGATTGAAAAGAGAATAAGCTGAATTAGTAATGAAATGTAGGCGATAAATAGTACAGCTACTTTCAATATCTAAAACTTCATCGGTTAATTTAATAACATTGTGCAGAGTTCGGTTGTGTATTAAAAATATTTAAATCGATTATCTATGAAATTGTGCCTAAGTGAAAATAAATTAAATTGCGGAATACTAACGATAACCATTAATGTTAACTTTTTATATTAAAATGTGAAAAACTCAATTTTAGTATTGACCTATTCTACTGTATTTAATATTTAGTAGCTTTAAATAATTATACTTCTATAAGTTATAATATATCACTGTCTTTTTACCAGTGGTTTAGTTTATAAACTCAACCAACGGCAGACTTCTCACATACTAGCCAATGTTTATTTAAGAATTAAAATTCCAGTACAGTATGCATTTCGACAACTCAGTTCGGTTTTAATTTACAACCTTTCTAAATCGACACATAACACATGAAACCCTAATAATCACCACTGCTTACAATGTTTTATAAAACATAATCTGCAGCTATAAACTTAATAATATAATTACACTTTCTATACAGTTTTTAAACACTTACGTTTATTTATTTATCGTTACAATGCTGTTATCAACTAATCTGTATTAAAGAAATTCCATCGGTTATCCTTTTCAGCAACTGTCCTCCTCCCGTAAACATACAAATTGTAACAACACACCAAAACTGCCGTCCACTTTCCACTTTTCCTGTAAAATTTTAGTTTGTAAACATCAAGCCACTTTATTTAACCAGCACTATTTTAAATAAAACCTATTTAGTGCCTACATTTTTCTTATCCTATTCTCACACACCTTTAAGCATTACAGTCTTCGGTTTCGTTGCCTGATATGGAAATTTCAGCCCATTTTTTCCTGCACAGTTTTATATGGGGATGTTAGCCTATTGGTTTGTTTCTCTGACAGAGAGTATAATCTACTAATAGGCCTATCGACTATCTATATTAATTTAAGCAATTGCGCTCTTTTCCTATTCCCACTACATATTTTTAAAATAATCACGCCAATTTATCTTCCTTAAATTATTATTTACTTTTGAGTTCTTACACAATTATTTTCAAATGTTCTCTCAATTCCCATTTATGCATAATTTGTTCCTTTTTTAAAAAATTTTAACGCTATTTAAACGAAGGGTGTAGTCGTAAATTTAAAAGTGCCAGGGCGCTAACCAGCGCCTCAAGTTCGAATCGCCAGTGTCGATGAAGACGCCACAGTTTATGGAGTTTTGTATGGGCAAAGCGCAACTTTATGGCACAATATACGCAACCTATACATTCGTAGTCAGAGTAGAATCTGTGCAAAGAATTTTCTTAGTTTAATGGCCAACATACGTAGTGTAAAAACAAACCTAGAGTTTGCACAGTACAGGGGCTTCGCAAATGCATACTGGAGTTTTAATTCTTAAACGAACATTGGCTACTATATGACAAGTCTGTCGTCAGTTGAGTTTATGAACTAAACCACTGGTAAAAAAACCTGATATATTAAAACTCATAGAAGTACAGTTATTTAAAGCTACTGAATATTAAGTACAGTAGGATAGGCCAATATTAAAATTAAAATTTTTACACTTTAATATAAACAATTAACGTTAATGGTTATTGTTAGTATTTCGCAATTTAATTTATTTTAACTCAGGCACAATTTTTATAAACAACCGAACTCTGCACAACGTTATTAAATTATCCAATGACGTTTTAGATATGGAAAGTAGCTGTACGTTTATCGCCTACATTTCATTACTAATTCAGCTTATTCTCTTTTCAATCCGATTAAAAATTAGTGTTTTCATTACTCTCCAGCAGACATCGTACAAACAACGAAAAAGTAATATTTATAGGCTCGAATTCTATAACAACTCTGCTCGAAATTAATCAATTTTAACGTAGAAAAGGTAAGTTTTATTTTCATATTTTTAGCACTTTTTGGTATTCAAATTGAAAGTAATGTTTCTTCGTCAGTTGAGAGACAAATATGGTAGAATATATGAAAAATCCAAGCAGTAAAGATATGCGTCGATATCTTAGAAGAATGTTAGAGAATGTCCTCATGACGGGAATCCCTCAAATTGTCACAGAACCAAATATCAAAAGGAAAATATTTAAATTGTTTATTTTCTTCGGAGCTTTATTTGGATTTTTCTTCCAATTAACTCAATTCCTGTTATTATATTTCACATATCCGACCAATTTAGAAGCTTCGATGGAATTTATGGACGTAGAAGATCTTCCGAAACCAATAATTACAGTTTGTGACACCAACGGGTGAGTAGGATTTTAAATTCGAACATTTATTACTATTCGGCTTCTATCTCTCTTCATTTAGGTAATATTAGTCAAAATTTAATATTATTAATAGGTTTTAAAAGAACGATACTAAAATGAAAAGTGTATTATTCTTATAGTTCTATTTAGGGTTTCTCAAACGGGATTCCGAATCCAGGTTGTTTTTTTAACTCGGGAAATATCCCGTAAAATTTTTTTTATTCCGGGAAATTCCACAAATTTCTTAAAAATTCACTTCTTTCTTATTTTGTGTTAAGGTTGGAGAAATTTTGCAAATAGAAAGTATAATTAATTCATATACTGTCAAAATACATTTGTATTTATTAATTTTAAATCTACTAATTAGTTTTTTAAATTTTTGCTCATTATGGTATGTCACAAATTGTCAATAATTACTTTAAAAAACGAAAAATAATTATATCATTTGATTTCATGATATTTTGTATATCTTAAAAATAATTAATTTTGTTCCTGGATTTCCCGGGATCCCCGGAAATAGTTCACTTTTATCCCGGAATCACGGGACAAGCAAAAGACCGGGAAATGAGAAACCCTAGTTCTAATAAACTGTATGTCTGTATTAACTTGTTATTAATATTTTTGTCATCTGATTATCATAGTACATTGTCATTTGAATACTTCTGTTAAACTTTTACATACAGTAAAACATGCTAATTTGACAATTGAAGAGACCAGCTCAAAGTGGTCATCTTACACAGGTGGTCAGATTAGCAGGTTTTACTATATTCAACTAGGACCATTTGTTCCCTCTCTTCACGAGCGTCGATTCCTTCTTCCAATATAGACTATTATAATAAAAATATATGGTTTCTTTTTTCTGTGTGTTTGTAACTTCAAGCTAACTATTTTATATTGTGAAGCGGCAACACTAACTCAATAAAAACAAATAACGCTGGAAGAATTGTCAACACGATTAGAAATTTTTGGCATGAGAAAAAATGCTCCTCGTGATGGATATTCCTACTGGAAAGACGTATATATCGCAATTTACAAAAATATATATTGTATTCTCTGAATTACTGCGACAATAATATAGTGCGGAATAGATGCGCCATTACGCTATTACTGCGAAAAGTAGCACATAGCACGCGCTTGTGTGGTGTATGGTAGTGTTTTGCCTCCGTACCTCATACTTTTCCTGTCGTGCCGGTTATGTATCTACCTCTGTTCGGGGGAAGCTTTTTGAATCGAAATAACGTAACTCGCGGTGCAAATCGGAAGTTCGTACATAGTTAATCTAGTTGTCTTTCTATTACAATTTCTCCGCCTGTTCTCGACTTTCATCTATCTCACTCCGTTCTCGAGATTTCGGAAGGACAGAGACAAACGGACGACAGTGGGAACTTAAAAGTCTACAATTTTTCAAATTGCAGCTCAATAAGTACCCACTAGTAAACGAGTGAATAAAACCACCGAACACCGGTAGTCGGTCGTGGGTTCGGGCATGACCAACGGACTGGCCGCTGGAGTTTTCTGGGTTTTCTTCGCGTTAGTAACACTTAAATTGGGGAGCTTTACTAAAAGTCTTTCCGGGATGCATCCTCCTTGGCAGATCGCTCAGAGACTCTCACGTGTCGAGTTGCTGTATGCTAAGCTTTGCTTATTCAACCCGGTTTAACCAGTTGTTTTACAGGATCATTTAATAGCAATTATTCTAGCACTTTTACAGGATTTTTTAAATTTTAACAAGTCTTCTATCAAGTCTTTCGGACGTGAAACTTAACGAGCACTTCAATCATCTGCGGGGCCATCACAACCTATACAACACGGATCACTTTTCAAATATTAATACTAGACCTGTATTAATTAGTAGTCGTTGACCATCCTCTCTTCCGGGAGGTCAACTACTATTTTTGATCGAATTAACTGCAACCTCTTTCCGCAACAGTACCTTCTTTCTATCAAACCATCGGTATGGTGGCATTCAAATAGGAACATTATATAATACGAGGGTGCCTGCCTGCACAAAATGTTTTAAACGATTTTCGAGTGCCGAGTTTAAATATTTGGTCGGTGTGAGATCGCAACCGTGGGTAGTGAGTAGCTTTTTGACTCGTCTACCGCTTAATCGGTAAACTAGCTTCCTAGCCAGCTCTCGTTTGTCATAACCGACGGCTTCCGTTGATTATTAGTAAACAAGGGTCTATAAAGATCCCCTGTGAGTTGTTTTCCTGACACCAGGTAATCAGTTTTGTAAACGTGGATTACCAAGCGTAATTAATCGTCTCGCGGAATAACGAGTGAGAGGGATCGCGAATAAGTTGGAAGGTGGAAAGTTGGTGGCTGAGTCAAGCAATACTCCATCTTAACAATAACAATGAAAGGTTTAATGGAATCGATTAAATAAATGAATTACAAATTGAACGATCTTAAATCTAAACCTAACGTGCGAGAGAAAGCTTACAAAATTATCCCGTAGTTTATAATACCTTATCAAGCTAGCAGATTCAATGTCTTCAGATGTCTTCTATTTAAAGTTCGTATCTTTCTTCTATAGGCACAAATATATAAATCTTTAGTCTTCTACTTTGTATAGGCAGACATATGGAGGCCCTTAGTCAAATATATGTGGAGAACACCTACTATACTTCTTCCTATGATGACTTCGACGGACTTTTCGATTTAGGCGCGAAATTCGCTAATATGCTTAGAGTTTACCCAATCAAATCATTACAAAATTACATCATAAAAGGGGTAAAACAAGGGGTTAAACTGTAAATAACTGGATGATTAAAACATCGATAAGAACGTTAAAATAGGAAATAAACTTCCTTTTTAGTGGAAAGGGGGATGAAAAGTCCCTTTCTTAAACTATAGAATTTAAGGGTTTAGGTCCATTATTAAGTAAATTAAATATAACAATCAAATTAATTTATCCTTTAACATACAGATGTTTCCAATTTTAGATCTTTCTAGCCATAAAACAAAGGATTGACGTTAAGATGACGTCAAGAGGGGGAAAAACGAAGTTTAGTCGACATCCGTTTTCAGTGCGTTGTCGCCTGAACTTTCCTCTAAATTTAACATAATTTACAAGTGAAATAAATGAATTTAAAGATAAAATTTTAAATAATTAGGGGGGTTAAAAGGGAGGGTAATTTTCACAGTCGGTTTTTTGCTAAATTTGATTAGTTGGCAAATTACCGTTCGATATTTGGCTGTAAATGGCACAATTTCTTAGTATAAACATTGGGAAAAAATATGATATGTTAAAAAATTTAAAGTATTATACTTTCGATTGGTGTCTACTCGACTAATGAATTGCACTATTCCGTACCATCCGAGTACTGCGATAAACATGATAACGGTAGGTCAAAATAACCAAACTCTTTACATGGTTTTCGTTTTAATATTTGTTATATTAGAGTATTTAATTTATATAACAACAATGATTACCTTATGTAAGTGGTATTAAATCTGTATAATCTGTCATCTGTACTCGGGGATCGCACCGAATGATCAATCTAACACATTTTACATTAAAAATTTTTTATTCCCCTACTGTACAGAATTTAAAAAAATTTTAAAATGTGTTTGATTGTTTACTCGGTGTGATAAATCCTTACGTGAGATAATCTTTGTTATTATATAGATTAAATACTGTACTATAATACATTACAAAGATTAGTAGTACGAAATAAGCTAATAATCTTAATGTTTGTTCTTATTTTTTGCCGGGCAACGTCGGGCGTATCTGCTAGTTAAATATAAATTTGAACTCTAAAACTCGTACGAATAAATTGTCATGCATTACCGCTTGTTCCGAACAAGCAATACACCTATTCCAACACTACTCCGGCTCCGGCTCTCCGAGTGTTCGGACGTATGTATATACTTTCTGTCTTTCGATCGAAATATCAGCGGAATTTCAACTCATTCCTTGGATATATATACATCGTTGGAATTGCCTAAGCGCGAGTTATCGATTTATATGATTTTTCTCCGAATCGGATAATTATTCCGCAAGTTACGGGCTTCGGAAACTCCGGGGTTTTCCACCTATGTTTTCCAGGCGATTCCACTGGTATGTAGACTTGTTTTATATCATTTGATTCAGTTATTCATTCTCTTTTTAACGCTGCTTTCGGTGGTTTTTTTTTCTTCTTCCCTTGGATTTAAGTTGGTACGGGTTTTCTGTTTACTCGTTCGGGCCTAATTACGGGCCTGTCGAGTTTTTCTGGTGGTTCTACTTTCGCAGTCGCTTTCGACGTTCTATTATCTCTCTACAGTGTAAATTTCACCATCCTATCTCTTTTCATTTGTACATTATAAGCGTTTTTTTTTTCGAGTTAAACAAATGATCTATTCGCGTTTTTTACGAACTATAGAGGGCGCTAAATTTTTACAAAATGGCTACTTTATCTGGGTCGCTTGTAACTAGTAATGTAAAATTAATGATATATGCTGCTTGTGCTGTTTATCGAGAAATTTTATAGTAGCAGAACAATTATTGCTAGCGGGATACGTCATATGTGGTATTGAAACAAGTGAGCGAGATCGTTCTATACATATTTCTGCCCTTTGTGTTAAAAACATCACCTTTGACATTGTCCTATCAGGGTTGGATTTACAAGTAAAAAGCTATGTAAATTGTTGCTTAGGCTTCGACTTTCAAGGAGCCTCAAACATTTGTACAAAAAAAGAAAAAAATTAAAGTCGAATTTTGTAATAAACATTTTTTTACAAACCAACAAAATATACTTTACTTTTTATTTTGTGTAGTATTTCATTAATTTTTTCTAAGAATTTACATAAGGTCTTTTTTTTAAAAAATGATAAAATCAATTTTAAAAAAGATTTTTAATGGAATGGGTATAAAAATGTAATTAAATTTAGTTATAAAACAGAAGACTAGTGAATCCTCACATCTTTTTCTTCCAATAACCGTATTGAATCAGAGAGATAGTCTGATTTAATTCTCTTCTTTTTATGATTGACTTCTAAAATTGTAATTGGTTGGTAAGTTGATTTACAGAGTTCAGTTTAGGGCTTCGAAATGCTTAAATCCGACCTTACAAAATTACTGGCATTTTAAACTTTAAGAAAATATCTTTTAAAATTGACAGCATAACTTGTTCGTGTAAAGTTGGACAATCGGGAAACCGCCAATTCTTAACAGTTTAATCCACTTTTTCAGAATTCGGAGAAGCTCATAAATATAACTGACCGATTACCGAATAACCATTTGTTTTTCGTGTGGGAATAGACGAAAACATATATTAGGCTCTCGTAAATCTTTGAAATTGCAATTTGGAACGCAACAGAAAGCTTTACTTTTTCTATTGTTACTCATCTTTACTGCTGATAATACACAAGAATTAATCAAACGACCCAAATAGAATAGTTTTGTTTTTAAACACAAGAGGGCGAGCATCCGGGGAAAAATGCGAATAGGTCGACGTGGGTGACCTCTCCACGTGGTTGACTTCTCGCCCATACCTGACCCTAATTCGGCAATTTCTTCGCTGTTTTTCTGGTATTGTCTGGGCAGTCTTTGGCGCTCTTTTTTATTATTTCATATTATTCGTTTCTCTGTGCTGGTTTTTCTGTATAGGCTACGCCGCGGGCCGCTCCTCGGGCTGTCTTTTTTCGGCCTCGCTAGTCCATCGCGACTGTTTCCTCAAGCGCCTCGTTGGCTCAAAATCATTCTGTGGTTTTTTCTCGGTTGGTTGGTCTCTGTTCTGTTTTTGTGGGCACATTGCAATGGAGTTGCCTGTGTCAACCCCAGTTTTGGACCTGCCTGTCTCTTCATCCGAGGCTGATCATCCTCTCGAGGACACTATCCTCAGCAAGGCGGGCCAGCATTTGAGGAGAATCATTGGCCTCCTTCCTGCGAAGTCCAAGTCCAGTCCAAACTTGGAGGATCGGAAAGAAGTTAAGGATCGGGTCCTGCAGCTACACTGTTGTGTTAGTCAAATGTACGGTGTCCTGCGCGAACTACGCGCTAACCGCGCGGCTACTCCGGATCAGGAATCGGCAATTATTGAAAAAATCCTATGCCCAAGTCGTGAGCGCAAATTTTAACGTGAGACCCAGTCGGGCCACGAAAGACTATATCTGAATCACTTCGTACCAAGGTGCAAACCAAGGGGGCTGGGGGTACCCATGTGGTCCTTTTGTTCAAGGTTACGGACAAGGACAAGAGACCGAACATGGATGAGGTTACGACCAAAATCATCGAGAAAATCAAACCAGAAAAGTTACGGATAACGGTCAAAGCAATTAGAAAGGTTAAGGCAGACAGAGTGTGTGTACGTGTCGGCAGCGCACAGGACGATAGGATACTGAAAAAGGCGATAGATGCTATCCCAGAAATACAACAAACAGTCAACTGCAAAATTTCAGAGGGGAGAAGACTTAGGGTCATCCTCCTCAACGTCCCAAACTACATTGCCGAGGACAACGATAATCAAAGTAATAGTGTAACAAAATAAGATCTGGGGCAACATGAAGCCTGAAGAAGTGATTGCCTCCTGTAAGATCAGTACAATCCTTAATCATGGAAGAATTAGAGAGAATTGTAGAAATATAGTACTATCTGTCACCCCTGCAGTAAAGAAACGTGTTGGTACACCACAGACATATCTCCATGTCCTGGTCCACTATTTATGTTGACGATTTCATACCAGTGGTTACATGTTTTTGATGCTAAGGTTTCGACCATTATACACGCGACTGTACTAACGACTGCAGATATAGCCACTGTTCCAAAGGACATACCTACAAAGAATGTGACCGTCGGCACAAAAATCCAACTTGTATTAATTGCAAAAAGCAAACGAAAGTCTCCCAGAAAGTAAAAGATACTCTGTCCACCACAATTCATTCAGCACAAATTGTCCAATACTCCAGCGATTGAAACTGCAGACAATCAATAGAACCAATTATGGGCTATAGTCAACTTACAAATATTACTCAGAATACCAACACCGACGGTCAACAGACCAGGGATTTCACTGGCAGCAACCACAACCATAAGGTCACAACTATCAAGATACTACAGCTGAATGTTCAGAAAAGTAAGGCAGCCAGCTCCCTGCTTATCAAAACGGCAAATGACACCAATAGTGATATAATCACGATCCAAGAGCCCTATACAATTGGAAATAAGATCGTCAGGTTTGGGAACTGGTGGGTCCTAGCGGGCCACTGCAATACTAGACATCGCACTAATTCCTCACCTATGTTCGGACAGAATCTGCCCTGCAGTTATACAGCAATCCAAGCTGATTTACATCATTAGTGCCTACTTCCCTCCCAAGGATTAGGATGAGGAATGTATTAATGAGTTGACTACAGCAATCAGGAAAATTGATAGTAAAAGCGTTATTGTTTCTGGCGATCTCAATGCTAAATCAGCCATTTGGTTCCACACTCGGGAGAATAAGAGGGGACGGCTGATAGCCGATCTTATGGATGCTAATGACTTGATATCAACAAATATGACTACTTATCCTACCTTCCATACCCCATATGCAGAGGGATGGACTGATGTCTGCTTGGTGTCCACTGAACTAAGCCACCGCATCACAAATTGCAAAACTATGTTGGTCCCATCGGCCAGTGACCACCAGTATATTCTCACTCTGATATCGGATTTTGTCACTCACATATATCCGACTAGGTACCAAGTCAACTACACCAACTGGGAGCTATTTCGGGAGTTCTTTGGGCAACAATGGAGGAACTACAACTTTCTCCCTATTAAGACTCAAAAAGACCTAGATGACTACGCCAACTATATTACAGACGCAATATATTCAGCAAGGGAGCAGGCAATTATAACTAAAAGGACCAGGAAAAGGAATACTCACTGGTGGACCGAAGAATTAACCATCCTAAAAAAAAGGACCAACAAAATTCGTAAGAAAATGACTAGAACTAACAACGAGGATGATAGAACCAAATTACGGAATGAATATAAAATTGCACTGAAAGACTATAAAAAGCACATTAAAGGACACAAACTGCCCACTAAACATTCTTAGGCTCACTAAGAGCTATCTGTCAAACAAGAGTGTTGTCTTTCAATCAAATACCAGTAAACAGATCAACAGAGGATGTTCACAGGGGTCTAGATGTGGGCCTGGGCTGTGGAACCTGGTTTTTGATGACCTCCTCAATTCATTTACCAATACTGAGAAAGCAGCCATCCAGGCTTTTGCCGATGACTTGCTGTTGTTGGTGGCGTATAGGAACTGAAACAAGTTAGCAGACAACACAAACAACGACCTAACATTTATTCACGAATGGAGCAGCAAGAACAAACTGCCAATAAACTTTGAAAAGTGGTAGCCTTGGTCTGCACTAGACAGAAGAAAGGCGGCCGGCTGCAGAGGCCACCTGATATTTATATAGAAAAAAACAAAGTACAAGTTATTAAGGAATTAAATTATCTTGGCATCTATTTCGACAAAAATTTGAACTGGCACTATCATATCAAGATGCTCTGCCAGCAGTCTATTCAAAACGCGAACATTCTAAAATGGATCAAAGGAAAATATTGAGGTCTAACTTATAAGAACAGTAGAAGGATTTACAAAGCTGCAATGGAACCAGCCCTGCTATACGCCTGCCCTGTATGGCACGAGGCCCTATCCAATATTCATGTTAGGCGGCAGCTTCTTTTGATCCAGCCCAGGTTCATTATCTAAATCTGCCGCTCTTATCGTACTGCGCCAACTAATGCCCTTCTGGTACTGGCTGACCTTACCCCAATCCACATCCAAGCCAGGTACACCGCCTGGTATTGGTTCATCTCTAGAGGCAAACTCCCCCAGTCCTACAACACCACAAACCGAAGCCAGAACAACGAAGACATTACCAAAGGTTTGTCAGACATTATGGCTAACATTCAGGCATACGGTTTGGATGGGACAAGGGAGAACAATGTGGATCTTAACCACCCACACGAGAGGCAGGCATACGCAGTCAACCAGGCCCATGAAGAAGACAGCAACTCCTAAGCGACCTGAAATATATACACGGACAGATCAAAAAGTGAAGATGTTACAGGAGCCGGAGTGGTCATCATGAACAGAAGGGGCAGGACAAGGTACCAGGCGTACTACAAAATGGCTTCGCACTGTACGAATATCCAAGCAAAACAATGGGCTATCTACAAGGTTATCCACCACATCATAGACAATAATCGTAAGTATAAGGGCTCGGGTTGAGCCCTTATACTTACGATTTCACACAGACAGTCAAACAGCCCTTAGTATTCTCAGAAATAAAAGGAGGTACATTGGCCTTTCAGCCAAACTAATCTCAGTGGCCAACAACCTTGGCAACATTAGGAATATTCATTTCCGGTGGATCCCAGCACACCAGGGGCACGCCGGCAATAAACTCGCTGATAAGTTAGCGAGGAAAGCGGGCCTCCTGGATAGGAAACCCTCTTTCAAGAATTTATCTCACTCGTGGCTCAGAAACCAGCTAGCCACTCTGGCAGGCAAGCAATGGCAACAAGAATGAGATGTTGCTGATACAGGTAATACTACTTATGCATTCATCCTGTCCATTAATCATCGCTTCCAGGCTAGACACTACACTCTGGATGCTGAATCCACACAATTTTTGACCGGTCACGGCAACTTCGCAGCTTATCTACATCGCTTTGACATACGATAGACCGACCGTGTGACTGCGACAAGAACAGCGAGGAAACGGTAGACCACTTTCTTTACAACTGTCCGAAGTTCGACGAAGAAAGGCTCTCATTTATAGGGGAATGCTTAGCTAAAGGACAAAACTGGCAACCTAACCCAGCAGAGAGCTTCAAGAACCAGAAGCTGTGGAAAGGACTCAAGAATTTTGTGCACAAAACAAGGACTTTGTGTCCCAAAACTTCAGATATATGACTTACTTAATTCTTCACACTGTCCAGTATGGCGCCTCATCACAACCTATTGTATTGCTATAACAACCTCAAATTGTATTGTATATACTTACTCTGTACGTAGAATCCGACGATTATCCTTTAATGTCATATTATCGCATTTTGTACTATTGTAATACTCATCTGGTATCACAGTAACCATTTGTTTTTATTACTTGCATTATTATCTTCACTTCTATTGCTCCCTAGAATAACTTACTATACTTTTAATTCTATACATTATTATTATTTTTTAATATAATCAACCTGTATGTATTGTAACCCATGTTTAATGTAATTGCTTAATGTAATATTCTGTTTGTCAAATTAACAAATGAGACGCTGGCGCTCTTGGTGCCTCCCATGCCTTCCTTTCACACTTTCCTATCTCCCTTTCTTTTCACACTCAGCTCACATGCTTTTTTTTCTTTCAACTTCAAACACGGCAAAGTCCGTTGCCATAATACGGATAGCTCTTTTCCCACTTTAATTATATCTCTTCCAACACTCTGCAAGTGATGAGATAAACGTAGCCTCATCACAATATATATAGAATATAGTAAAAATAAAGGGCTCCCGACAAGTTCATCTAAGAAATTATTCCTAATTTAATATACTATTTGCATTTTACTAATGAATGTAATTAATTAAAATCCGTAAGTCGAGTGAGAAAAAATGTCTGATATTTTAAAATTATTTATAGTTTCCGACGAACAGCTTTTTGTCGAGAGTTTCCAAGAAGTTGTGTGGAAACAGAGTATTTAAAAGAAGTGTGTAAACATTTCGAATATTTTTGTGAAAAGGAAAACATAACCGAAAAAGATTTAAAGGTAAAGTATTATAAATCTTCGCTAAGTTGCTTGTCAAAGTAATCAAGTATTATTTAAGAATCAATTGTATACAAATTATTTAGTGAGTTAGATACTTTAAATGAATTATAATTTGAAATTATGAATTTCAATGTATTAATTCGTTGTTGTGATTATTTACGTAATTCATTTTGAAAATATTTTTATAAATAATTTACATATTTATTAGGGATATAACTCAAATTTCCTGGGTCTGAACTATAAGGGCTGTGAATGGGGTTGATTTTGAAACTAACCTCCAATTTTCAAAACCCTTTTTATTTCTTCTTACTGTTTTGCAGCTATTTAATTTTCTATATAAGGTTTCATTGAAAAATGCAGAAAATCGCATAATATCAATTGCTTACCTTTTTAAAAAAAACGGACTTAGTGGTTTTCGAAAATTTACGCCTCGTATTTAGACTATAAGTACAGTACATTGATCTCATTCACTGATATGAAATGTTTGAGAAGCCGTCGTTTCACGGAAAAGCAAATGCAATCCTTTATGAGTTGTCGATTACCAGATAATTGCGATCTTTCAGAAAAGTAAAATATTTTATAACCTGCAAGTGTCAAAGTTCAACTGTCCGACGTTGGTTTAGAATGATCAATTCAAGTAAGAGATATCTGTACACGTCTTGCTGCGAATTGGATAAAACTAGAGTTAACGGGCTATTGCTGACTTTAATTTAATTGTTCTGGTTAAAACAACTAACCATTTACTAATTTTGAACTTTACCCAGTCACAGGCTGTGAAGCTGACATTATCCAGAAATGTACAGATGAAGCAATTGCCCTTGCTTCATCTATTGCTTCATCTGAACTAAAATTGTAAGAAATTGAGTTATAATCTAATGCTTTTTTTTCAATTTTTAGTTTCTTCCTATATACTTCGAACCGTATAATCGGTCAACAATTGATAAATACGGTATTAGAAAAAAGGATATTTTACCTACTCTTTCGGATAATCAGTAAAAATTTTTCATTGTGCACTAAAATTACGACACAAAATTCGGAAATTATATCTGTTGGCTATCTATTTTTCACAGTATTACATTTCGAACAATTCAATTGAATGAGGCAGGAAGACAGAGAAACTGTTATTCTGTTGGCCCTGAACTTTATGTGGAGCAAAATTATTTGATGTTCGATATTACACGTAAGTAGTATATAATATATATATATATATTTCTCAATAATCGATAGCTTTATTTCCATATACAGTTGAATCTGTCAATCTCGAATTTTGTGCAAACGAGAAAAAAAATTCAAGATTGATTTCGAGGTATATACATTCCTACATAGTCTATCTCAGGGTTGGTCGCATTTATATACGAATTTTTGACCTCTTGTTTATCTTGACCTTTTTATTCCTATCGGTAACCCCACAAACATAAAAGTAAATATTGTTATTGCATCAAGATCTAAGATAATGACGTACGGAAAATAAACTTAGAGTAAAATAATAAAAAAATAAACATAGAAAAATAAACAAAGATAACAGTAACAAATTAATACAATAACATAAATCCTCAAATTACACTAATAAAAATAAAAGTGATAACTCCCATTAGTTCAAGTTTCGTGCATACTTCTTAACCATGAACTTTCCTGAAGATGGTAGGCTTTCAGCATCCCTTGCATTCGAACACCCATCTTCCAGCCTGCTGCTATATGTCTCAATCTTCTCTGCAGTTATTGCCAATGTTGGGGAAGAGATAGGTTTGATAACAGATGCCTCATCCCAGTACACTACAGAGCCTTGGGTCTGCGCCATTTGGGACAACATTGTTGCATTAGACTCCTTTCTGATACTATATTAGTGTTCCTTGAGCCTTAGCCCAAAACTCCTGGTTGTAACACCGATGTAGTCCTTTTCAATACCCAGTTGCATATTTTCATGGACCCCTGGAGTTCTATAGACCTCTGCCTTCTCTTCTTCCTTAATACTATCTTTATCATTTCTTAAGAGCTTAAACAAACTTGGGGCTCTTTTTAAACCATTCCTGACTCTTTTCTGTTAGCAATCTCTTTCAAAAATCTATTCATACTACCGTTGTAAGTAAATTTCGTGATGGTAGTGGGAACATTCCTTATGGCCCTTTTTCTGATGTTCATTTTGTATTTCTTAACGATTCCTAGAACTGTGCTCTTTTTGTAGCCTAGGGCTTCTGCCTCCTGCAACACCCTATCGGCTTCTTTTACTCTGTCCTCAACACTGTCAAAATACAAATAGGCGTTTCTTACTAAAGCTCGAAAGACCTCCATCTTATAGCGATAAGGATCGTTCGATTGGGACGGTATGTACTGTACAGTGTGCCATGAGTTGGTTTAATATAAACGCTAGTGGATAAATGTTCTTTTTTGAAAAAGATATTAATATCCGAATAATGTATATCCAAGGAACTCTTTTGCTCTAACTTCAATTTAAGACCATCGCTGTTACTATTGGTCATAACCATAAAATCATTTATCCTACTGTTATTTTTCCATAAGACAAAGACGTTATCCACATACCTCCTAAAATATACAATATCATTGTTGAAATTATGAAGGACCCTTCGTTCTAGCCTCCTAACAACCAACTCACAAAGTGTTCCTGAGAGCGGACTTCCCATAGGAACCCCTTTTTTCTGCCTGTACATCTGTCTTTCAAAGGTTAAGCAAGATTCATAGTATACTAGGTTAACGAGTTCTTCTACCTCGTTGGTGAATCGTATGAACTGGCGACCTTCCGAGCATTAGTAAAAAGGGCCTATTTGTATTGTGACAGAGTTCAGGACAGAGTAAAAGAAGCTGATAGGGTGCTGCAGGAGTCAGAGGCCCTAGGCTACAAAAAGAGCTCAGTTCTAGGAATCTGTAAGAAATACGAAGTGAACATCAGGAAAAGGGCCATAAGGAATGTTTTCACTACGATCACGAAATTTATTTACAACAATAGTATGAACAGAGTTATGAAAGAAATTGCTAACAGAAAAGAGTCAAGAATGCTTTTAAAAAGAGCCCCAAGTTTGTACAAGCTGTTGAGAAATGATAAAGATAGTATTAAGGGAGAAGAGAAGGCAGGGGTCTATAGAATTCCCTATAAAAATATGCAACAGGGTATTGAAAAGGACTACATCGGTGTTACAACCAGGAGTTTGGGGCTAAGGCGCAAGGAACACTAGTATAGTATCAGAAAGGAGTCTAATGCAACGATGTTGCTCCCAAATGGCGCAGACCCAAGGCTCTGTAGTGAACTGGGATGAGGCATCTATTATCAAACCTATCTCTTCCGCAGCATTGGCAATAACTACAGAGAAGATTGAGACATATAGCAGCAGGCTGGAAGAAGGGTGTTCGAATGCAAGGGATGCTGAAAGCCTACCATCAGCATGGTTAAGAAGTATGCAAGAAACTTGAACTAATGGGACTTATCGTTTTTATTTATATTAGTGTAATTTGAGGATTTATGTTATTTTATTAATTCGTTACTGTTATCTTTGCTTATTTTTTTATTATTTTACTTTAAGTTTATTTTCCGTTATTTTGTTTCGTTGTAAAAACGTTTAATTTGAATTTTGTATTTCATTCATGAAACGTAAGCGTTCCAATTGCGTCTTTCGACCTGATGATGGCCTATGGATGAGGCTGAAAACTGTTGTTTGTGAATTAAATATTTCTCGGCAACGAAAAAAAGAGTTTTGTATCGATTTAACCGTCATCTAAATTATCATTATCTTTTACTTGTGCAATTTGCTTTAAATCTTTTTTTTCTTTTATTCAACATTACCGAAAATCTTCCCTTGTACGATAAACTTTAATATAAATTCTAGAATAACTTTGTCATTAATTTTATGTTTTGGTTACATTAAACACGAAAAATTACAACTTAACGTTGTTTTTTTCTCTTTTTAATTACATTTTAGAGAGAGATAAAAAAGAGTTTGGTTCAACTATAATAAACTTCAAACATGAAGAAACAACTTTTCCAGGATATCCAATTAGTATCGTAATGGGAATACATTCTAAAGATGGCATGATCAATCCATTTATAAGTGGAATTACTATGACGCCCGGAAACAGATACTTCGTCCAGTTAACACCTGCAAGTGATTGTTGGATTCGAAATAAATAGTTCTACTTTCAACTCAATTTATATTCAATTTTGCTTTTACAGATTGTAAAAACTCTCTTACCTTCTCCATTTAGCACAAACTGCGAAAACTACTTCGATTCGCAAAACAATTCATTTTCATTCCCTCGCTATGTAAGTTAAAATAAATGTTAATTTCTAATTAAAAGAATAATACCTAAATAGTTTGTATTCTTTAGCGTTGTCTGGAAGAATGTAAAAAAGAACTTTCGCTGAAAAAATGTGGGTGCATATCACCTGAATATCCTTTTGTGACTGATGAAACAGTTTGTGACGATCAGAGTAAAAGTTTATTTATTTATAAGTTGATATGAAAAATATAAGAAATAAAAATGAACGAGCAATTATTAATGATATTTTTCATTTTTTCATTTAAAATATATTCTCTGTATTGTACGTCAAATTACAGTAGAGCATCGATTATCCGACCTCCGATTAACCGACTTATCGGTCAACCGACCGCGTTCTAGTTGGCAAATTCAAATGTCCGCTAGTGATGTGGCGCTACAATATTTGGTTACGTCTTGGCTACTTTAATATTATTTTTGTTAAATTTTTGCATGTTTTAGCTGGCAGCACTAGCTCGACCATGAAAGGGGGGCTAGTATTTAAACTAGGTTTAATACACTATACTAATAATGTATTTTTTCATACTTTTCGGTTATCCGACCAACTCCAGTCCCCAATTAAGTCGGATAAACGATGCTCTACTGTAATACTGTACTGTAGTATTTTGCCCCTGTACATCACACTTTTCCGTTAGCAAAGGAGTCGTGCCGGTCATATATCTAACTGCTTTCAGGGGATAAGTTTTGAATTGAAATAACTTTCGATTTGCAACTGAAGTTCTTGTATAGCTAATCGGCCGTCTGACACTGTGGTTTACAACGCTTGTCTCGGCTTTTATTTTTCGAGCTCTGTTTTCAAGAGTAAGGAAGGACAGTCGGAAAAACAGAGAAAAGACGAACAGAAGTGGAAATTTATAAGTCTACGATTTTTCGAATTGCAGCTCAATAAATTACAGTTTGTTCCTTAAATGTGAATTGTATATTGTTAAGTATACTCAATTCACACTTAAGTAACAAAACACAGTGAAATGTAATTTATTCATTTTTATTTCTTTATGTTATATAATTTACATTATTTTATTTTATTCATTCATATTTATCATTCTAGAAAGTTTGAATTGTGTTTTTTTAATAAACTTGAAATTCTGCACGGATAAATGTCCAATAAGCTGCAAGTAAGCACAATATTCTTTATTTTTAATTAAATAACTGAGAAATTAAAATATTAAATATATTTACGTTTTAAATAAAATCATGCAAAACAATAAAATATTCGAAATGCATATTATTTTGGTTATCATTTCAGCGAATAATTCGCAAATTTCAGTTTTTCTCCTTTTTCGAACTCTTGTAAATACGAATTACAAATAATAGTTTGTAAAAATAATCGCTTATACTTATTTATATTTAAAACATGATCAGTTTTTAGATTATATTATTTATATTTTACTTGTGTTTAATAGAAATCGTAACACTATATCGTTGGTACTGTAAGTCGAGTCATAATGAATGTGAAAATAGCGAAGTTTTATTGTTTGCTTGTTATAAATATATATATAGTAAAATGAGATGCGATAAGTCACTTGCGGCAAACTACGACCCTCTGGCCAAATTCGGTCAGCGATACACGAATATATTTGACACATCACTTATAAATGACAGAAGTAGGCCTACTTTTGTTACTGTGAGACCGCAGATTTTAGCGGGAAAATTTTGTAAATGAAAGGAAACTTTCATTTTTTACGTTCGGAAATTGTTGTAAACCTCCCCACTTAGAAAACCTCTTCGATGAGTATGAGAGCAAAGGTGTCCTTTAACTGTCAACAGTTAGGTGGGAAAGTTGACACTTAGCTGGCAAGAACTACAAGTCATTGTCAACAACGGATCGCTTTCCGACCCTAACGGTATAAAAGCTGGCGCCACCGGAAACTTAGCGCGCTCGCACTAGGAAGTTGTTTCTATATTTGTGTCTATCATTTTCCATGTCTAAGACCGGAATCCCGTCGGAGAAGACCTTGAACGACTCTTCCATATCTTCGGCGACCGCCATACTTCGAGTTATATCGTTCAATCTCACACCAAGAGGTATTTTATTAGAACATTTGTAAACTCTCTCCCTAGAACGGCATTAGGCGTAGTTCATAGCTGCCTGTTTGTAGAACTGTGGCCGTACATTTAGTCATATTTAACCGCATATAATCGCATAGCACTTAGTAGAATAGTCTTGTAACCGCCTTTGTCTATTATTTTAGTTAAACAATAAATTGTTTTAATTGTTAAGACCTGTCTTCTGTCAATTTAAGGACACCTGTTCACTTACCGACGACCTCCCCACTCGTTTTTGCCTTCCTACGCATCCGAAGCGACATCGCGATCAGGTTTCACCAACCTGTGCGGTGTAAGTGGTCAGAGAGTATTGGCCCCTGACCCACTGCTTATCTCACATTACTGTAGGCTACATCCTTCAATTATAGCAATTTCTGCAACGTCTCGAATATCTGACTACACATTACACGATTGTAATTGTTCATTATTTTTTATTTTTATTTTTTTATAACTGATCTGTTTAAAATTATATCGTTTTGCATTTTATTATACAATATATTGTATATTGAAATGTAAGATGATAACATTTTAAAAGTTATTTTAAATTCATTCAATTATTTAGTTCATAAGATATTTTACATGCCTGTAGGCCCGTGGTTTCAGTAAACTTCAAGTGTTCTGCCAAAAAATTAAATACACAAAATTAAATACAGAATTAAATACAAAAAATTAAAATCAAATACACATCCATTAAATATTGTTGGAAAAAAAATCAATACAATGTAAGATCATTTTGGTATGGTAATGTAATCAGCAAACGCCAATGACGTCATACTAGACCGAGTGCGCTCTCGATTTGAAAAAAAGTTTGCCACCCCTGCTGTAAAGCTGATGTATTGTAAGTGTTCCGCGAAAAAATGTCAAAGTATGACATTCCTCGACATCAAAAAGCTTGAGAACCACGTCTGTAGGCATACAAAATAACTTCTGATATTCATTATGATGTAATAAGCGATATTACGAGATAACATACGTGTTGAAGTAGACCTATTGAGAATTTAAATTTATCTATGTATACTAGTACATTATCAATTAACAGGACTTATTATATTGGAAATTATGGATGCAGATATTTAGTCATACTGATGAACTAAATAAAAAATATTATTTCTGATCAGTATGACTAAATATCTGCATCCATAATTTCCAATATAATAAGTCCTGTTAATTGATAATGTACTAGTATACATAGATAAATTTAAGCTATCATAAAGGACACAAAGGCATAATAATTAAACTATTGAGAATTTGTTCATTTACATGTATATTAACGTTAAATTTTAATAAATAAAACATACTTGTATAAATATAAAACGTATATATATATTCTTATGAATATTTATAATTTTTTTAAGGTTTACAGTGTTTGAATACAGTGTGAGAAAACGTCAGTACAGTCATGTAAGTTGAGTAATATTGAAATATAAGTACTGTAATATGCAAGTTTTAAAGTAATAAATAATACGCTATTAATTTTTAAACTAATAATGCGAAATTAATCCCTTTATAAACGTTTCAGAAAATGTTTTACGAAAAGGTACTGAAACGCAGGTAATTTTCAATTTTCGAAGTAGAAATATGTGAAATTATAAACGATAATTTAAAAATGTATATAATTCGTTTCTGTAATCCAAAATATTTTTTGGTAGACGGTCTCACAGCAAAACGTTAAGTTAGGAACTCTCTTTTATTCTTTAAAAAATGACATATGCATTTCGGGTTGGCATATTCATCCAATCCCTCCTCAGTGTTATTCTTACAGTAAAAGTTGCGTATGGGTTACCACTACATCAACACCCATACGCAACTTTTACTGTAAGAATTAACACTGAGGAGGGGTTGGATGAATATACCAACCCGAAATGCATATGTCATTTTTTAAAGAATAAAAGAGAGTTCCTAACTTAACGTTTTGCTGTGAGACCGTCTACCAAAAAATATTTTGGATTACAGAGACGAATTATATACATAGTAACATACAGCAGTCCAGATACAGAAATAATTTAAAAATTATTTTCTAGACAAAAGCATTCCTTGGTACAATTAATATTTAAAACTCAAGAACTATATACATATAGTTTAAAACCGAAGTTTCAGGTAAATTTAATTTATAACCTAAAAGAAATTGAAGAATTTTTTCATGAAAAATCTATACTTATATTTATTTTCAGCCGATTGTAGTGTTTGGCTATATCGGAGGATACATTGGGATTTGGCTGGGAATATCTCTGATTGCAGTTTGTGATTTCGTAGAAGCCGTCTTTATTTATTTGTATCATATTATCACAAGAAAAATCCCTAATGTAAAGTAACGATAGAAATTTACTCATTCTTTGAAATATCTAGATTTTAGATATTGTATTACTTAATTACGCCTACCAGAATGCCTGATTTTTCTACCATGTTCTGTTTTTAATTTAAATTTCATTTCATTTCACCAATACAACACGCTCTTTGATTACGATAAATTATTATAATGTAATGGTTAATAATTATCGTTAATTTCGAATAACATCAGCGTGCAGATGTCTGGCAACATTTATGTAAACAAGTAATTTTAGATTTTGAATCAATTTTAAAAAGTAGTGACATAATAAATAATACGTCGTTTTGTAGACAATTTCGTAGGAAATTCGAAACTTCTGATCGAATTAAAATATTCGCGCCGTTCTTTATACTGTGGAGAGATGGGGAGAACAAAGTGTAAGGCTAAAATAAAACTTTTGCTTGTTTTCTTTATTAAGTACAGGAAACTGTTTAATTAAAGTCATATAAAAGAAAAAAATACAAAACTGAGACGCATTAAAGCTTTTACGTATCAATGAACAGATATGTTGCTATGTTTGAAGACTTTACTAAGGTACATGAAAGTTCTATCTATAATAAAGAATTGTCGTGTGAAATAAAGAGCATCCGGCGCAAACTGTACTGTAATAAATTGGGCTAAGAGATTTCAGTCTGTTGGCCAATTTGCAAATATTTATAGTCAATATAAAAACTATACGTTTTAAATCATGTAAGAATATTTAAACAGAGTATTTAGCTATTAACTAAAAAGCCATTCGGTTTCACTTTTTGGGATGAGACGGGACGGATTAAAATTGGAGAGTTGTAACATTACATATTTTCAATTGTTCTTACATTCAGTCCTACATCTGACGGACTCTCGAGAGTTGATGTTTCCATTATAAATTTTGAAGTTATATTTAGGCTTATATACGTTTCGCTAATACTTTAACTCTGTCTGTAGTTTTGAATTGCTTTCGAAATTGTCTTCAAATGACGTATTCTTTACTGTGTTTGGATTTGGCATTATATTTTAAAGTCGGCTGAAATGCTAAAAATATATTTGCCTAGAGTGTTGCAGAATTTTTGCACCAATAGTTTTCACTTCGAGCACTTTACTAATGTGTGTAATGAACATATTTGCAGTATTTCTCACAACCTACATGTTCTGTAAATATCTGATTACGGATAGAATGAACATTATAATTTTGCATTCATTTTGCGGTTATGAATACCACTTTGTAAATGGTATTCATAACCGGATCTACTGTTTTAGAAACGGAGTTACAGACATGTCTTTCTTAACGTTTTTTAATCTAATGTCTTTTGGTTTTTAATACGAAGATCTTTATATAATGTACAGTACAGTACATGTCGCGAAATACCGCTTATAGAATTTATTTCCAAAGCTTATAGAAGAAAAATTTGTATTCACGTCCGAAAAATTTAATACATCTTTCATAAAACAATGTGTGGAATTCGCATATTCTGACAAACTTACAATCGTTTAAACTTAAATATTTCTATTATATTTTTATGTCAACGTGTGTGTTATACGTAAAAATAATTTTAATTTGTATCAGAAGTTTAGAGTGAAATTCTTCTTAATGATTAATTTAATAAATGAATGAATATGTATCAAAGGTATTGTTAGGGGCCGTCCATAAATTACGTAAGGTATTTTGGGGTGGGTGGGGATCAAGGATTATTTACGATTTCTTACTCAGGGATAGGGGGTAATACGAGGGTAATCTCAAAAGTAAGGTCTCCTATTTTTTGAAAAATACAAAGAAACGTTTATTTTCAATACTGTTCACACCATTTTAAAGCTCGAACATTCATCTATTTTCTACACAATTGCCATTTCGGTCGATGCATTTTTCTATGCGCTGTGGCAAGTTTGTGAATGTCTCTGTCATATCAGCTCGCCGTCTTGTTAAACCGATTGAAATTCATCGCCAATTGACAGAAGTGTATAGCGAGTCGTGCATAGATGTCAATAACGTCCTCAAGTAGTGTAGGGAGTTTGCAGCTGATAGTACTGAAATTCACGACAAAGGAAGAAGCGGGAGACCATCAATTTCCGACGAGCAATCGCGAATGTTGAGCAAATCATGCGGGAAGATCGGCGAATCAGTCTGGATGATGTCTGCATTTTGGTTCTTGGGGTTTCCCGATGTACCAATCGTAGGATTTGAACGGAAAAGTTGCAATATCGAAAGGTGCGCGCAAGATGGGTCCCGCGACGTGGCGATGAGCTGGTGTAACATGGGCATACAAAAATTGCCACAGCGCTTACAAAAATGCATCGACCGAAATGGCGATTATGTAGAAAAAATAGATAAATGTTCAAGCTTTAAAATAATATGAAATTATTGAAAATAAACGTTTCTTTGTATTTTTGAAATAAACAGGAGATCTTACTTTTGGGTTTACCCTCGTAGATCTCGTCTTACATAATATTCTTATTTTTATTTTTTGATCTCGTTGAGTGGTGGAGTTTTGAAATTGGCTTCAATTTGGCGGTTTCTATTAAGAACGCTCGTTGTACTAACGCCATCAAGTGTGGCATGGGATAGAGTAATAACGCTAGCAAACACATTTTTTTTATCATGGGAGAAATGCCGTTTAGTGGTTTCTCTCTGTTTTTTATATTAGAATATGTGCACCACTCCTATGGGTGCATAACACTAAGAATACATAAACCAAAATACCTGATACAAAGTAAACATAAAATTAGTATTCGGTATTTAGTGAAAACTAAAATGTAAAACTAGAAATTAGAAATTATGAATAGTCTTTTCTTCCATATTTTTTAACATAATTGTAAAAAGCATCAAACAGTGGCTTCTGAACAAGCTTATCGAGTGTACATGGCCCTGAAACCAAGCGTAAAGATTTCTAATTTCAGAATAAGTCTATCTTGATCATAATTTGGACAATTATAGATCATATGGTCGACGGTGTCTAGGTTTTCTGTAGAGCAAAAGCAAGAGCCCGTTTCTGCCCGGTTATACATATTCAGTAAGTAGTTGAGCAGTAGCAAAGGTTAAACCTCTAAGTGGTGATGAGAACCTTCATTCAACACTAGGAAAATAAAGTCTTGTTATTCTATCAGTTTTACTGCTCAACTATTGTTGATTCCACTTTTGCAAAGCGTTGTCATAAATATAATTTTTAAGGCTGCTGTGTGAGAGAGGGATGTGAGTATAGTGGTATCTGTACCTTCTAACATATTTTGGGCAAACTATGTCAGTTTGGAGGAAGATACAGATACTTGAACAGTCACAGAGGGGGCTTTTGGACTCATTTGTGTAGATATTAATGTCTGCATGGTTATCCATGGAGGAAGCAGATGACACCAAATGTACCCTGGGGATAACCTTGTTTACGGGGTGATGGTCAGAGATAGTGTAATTTTAATATGCATTTGAACCGCCGTAAATAGGAGTAGAGACTGTTGTTGAGCCTTGATGTTTGTAGTTCTGATGTAGTAGTTCAGAATCTTTTCTACAATACATAGTGGCAAAGGAAGGAGCTCCGCTAGAATCAGAAAGGCATTAGTAGAAACAGTTCTGCAACACTTCGAAATTCTGATGGCAAACTGTCTTTGAAGAGATAGTAACTTACTTGCTACTGAATTTTTACTAGTTACATGACCCCAGCTAGAGGCCGCGTAAAGTAGCATTGGTTGTATTGTCCCATTATATACTTTTATACTCTTTATGATTTAGTCCCCAGGTGCACCTAGCACATTTTAGCAGCGTGTAGTTAATTTTCTTGGCCTTAGCCAAGATATAACCAATATGGCAACGGAATGTGGTTTCCATTCTCTCTTGTTTTATTTTGTATGACGTTTCTGTTTACAAGTGTACTAGCTAGTCAATCTGTCAGTGTTTTGCGTCTTTTTGTGAAAATTAAAATTAATATAAAAATTAATATTATGACGTTGATTAATGATAATAATAACGAAAAGATTGTTGATAATTAAAAAAATAAAGTTTTTAAAATAAATAGTTCATTCGAATTCATTAAATTTTTATATTTTTAAATTTGTTCACATAAAGTCTTTAATAAATAATAGTACAGTACATGTTAATTAACTAATTAATAATTATATATTTTGGACCTAAGGTTTTTAGGGTTTCAAAAAAAATTTTTCTTTGTTAAAATCTTTCTATAAAATCATGCCTAAATATTACGTAAGATAGAGAAGAGGAGGGGAGGGAGGATCAAAGAAAATATTACGGTTTTTTACACAGGGGTGGGTGAGGGTCTAGAATGGTCAAAATCGCCCTTACATAATTTATGAACGGCCCCTTATGGCTAATTATACCGACTAATTAAATTGTTCAGCGAGTATAAATACTATTTTTTTTCCATATAAACTTCGTGAGATAATTTAATTTTATTAGTATATAATATTATTTTACTGATTGTTATTATGTAGAAAATAAGACATTATAATAAAGATTTTTAATGAATATGCTGTACATTTAATTCTTTGATCACAACAATCAGATGTAATTGCAAAGATTCACATATTTTGCAATCAATTAGATTATTAACAATTGTTAACTTAAAAAATTTTAGTAAAAAATGGCTATAATAATCGCTTAATTCAATTCTTCTGAAAAAATTAATTTGAACTAAATTAGCATAAGAAAAATAAAGCAGAGTTTTTAAGCAAATTTAAAATTTTGATAAATAACGAAATATAATTGTAATGAACAAAAATATAAAGAAGTAATTTGAATAGAATTGTGTAAATATATATCAAATAAGAAACATCGCTTAGGAATAACGATTTTTACAAAACATTTATTGTTTAATTATTTATATCATAAGCGTAATCTCCATTGAAATAATCACTTCACACATTCTGACAAACAATCCTTTTAAACCAATATTTCTATTAAATTTTTAGATTTATATTTGTAGATTTAGCCTATTACACGTTAACTAAAAACTAAATCTGACTACAATTGTCATTGATGTAATAATTTACAAATTTCATCAAACACACAATATAAAGTTATTTTAACAAATATACATATTCAAAATATTAAGTTTACGTATGTTATTCTATAAATATATATATTTATATATATGTATTTTTTGCTCTGATGGCACTAATTTGGCTCTAAGAGGACTCTTTTTTTTTTTTTTTTTAATTATACTTATCTTGGGTTCGGCCAAGACCATTCGTCCCGAGTATCTAGGACGATCTGCAGACCCCCTCGCCGCCTCCATCTGGAGAAAGTTATATTGACATGATTATTTAACTACTTAAATATTTAAACTGCGATATTTAATGAAAGTAATTCATGTCGGAAGTTTTAATTTTTAATTTGAATATTTATAAATGATTAAAATTTAAAAACTAATCCTTATAAATAAAGGGACTTGTACTGTACATTGTTAGTAAATTGATCAACGAAGTTTTAGATATTGAAAGTAGCTGTAGTATTTATAGCCTACATTTCGTCACTAATTTAGCTTGTTTTGTTCTCTATCCGATTAAATAGTAATGCTACAATTAATTTCCATCGGTCATCATACGTGCAACGAAAAAGTAGTGTTTATAGGCTTGATTCTATAACAACTCTGCTGGAAATTATTCATTTTGAACCTGGGAAATGCAAGTTTTGTTTTACTGTGTTTAGCCTTTTTTGATATTAAAGTTAAAACTAATGTTTCTTCTTCACTTGAGATGTAAAAATCTAAGCAGTAAAGACATGTTTCGATATCTTAAAAGAATGTTAGAGAATGTCGGAAATCCCTGAAATTGTCACAGAACCAAATATCAAAAGGAAAATACAGTATTTAAATTATTCATTCTTTCGTTGATTTTTTTGGATTTTTCCTTCAATTAACTCAATTATTATTATATTTCATATATTTGACTAAATCAAAAGTCTTTGTAAAACTTATGATGCCAAACATCTTCCGAAACCAACAATTACAGATTGTGACACCGACGAGTGAATATCATTTTAAATCCAAATTTTTAATACAATTTAGCTTCTAGCCTACTTAATTATTAAATTACTTCTTGTTGCGACTACTATTCGTCAGTACAGTAGTTCATTAGGAACTTATCACAGAGTAATAATAAAATTTTGAATTTCATATTCAAAATTTTATTATTACTCTGCGATAAGTCCACTTCGAGCGAAGTATTTAGATCTATTTTAAATTACTATTAATATTTTTGTTATCTGATTAGTATAATAAATTGACCGTGGTTCAAATATTTATGTATAAATATTTTATACATTTAATTAAAAATATTTGACAATCCCTCGACGACGAGGAAACTGTTTATAATTTAATATAACGTTTGTTTTTCATTAAAAATAAATAAAATAAAATGATAAATTAATTTAAGTTATTACCGTAGCTCTGTAGGTGAAAAATTGCTTGGGGTCTTTGAAATTATTTACAAATAAAAAAAGAACAGCATTTTTTGTGAAGATTTTAAAAAAGATATTTAAAAATAAATAATATCGAGAAATTTTGTGGAAATGATAAAATCACCGCGGGAGATTTAATGGTGACATTTTAAATATATTATTTATAATTTACAAATTAATTAAACTAATGAAATGTTGCCTTAATTGTCTAAATGTCGTAGTAGACCCGCATACAGAGTGGCGCGTATCAATTTAATTTGGGAAATATTCACAATGTAAAATGGAATTAATCAAGTAGGAAGTGGACTACAAAATTCAATTTTCGAAATGTTTGTCTTCATACGCAATCAAATTCTATAGGCGTTGATAAGATTGATGAAGAATATGGTGTCTGATCGGTGTTGAAATTTCTTTTATTGCATACCTGATGCGATTATCAAGAATATGAAGGTTTCCCGTGTAACAATTCGCCATTTCGTTGACCGTTTATTACGTAAGTTAAGAAAGTTTTAGAACAAAGATAAGAATTGATTGCTTATCCAGAGTGACTAGTCGCTTTAATTTAGCCTACCAAGTGAAGTAACGTGAGTTCGAATGCCGTCGCCGCTCTTCAGTCATGGACGAAGTTCTAAGACATTTCAGAATCGATTGCCTTTTTGATAAACTTCAAATCTTCAACAATACAAAAATAATAGCTTGCGAGCACGAAGATTTGCTTTTCTTTTCGACTAGACCTATTATACCACCCACAGGACATCAAATTAGACTTAGAAAAACACTATTTTATTTGCAGAATGCATTTCGGACGTGGAGTCTCTCATCAGCTTTTTGCTACAAAATTTATTAATAGGGAAGATTAACAATTTTTTAAAAAAGGAGGCAATTGACAGGAATGAAAGGCTTACATTTGTAGACTTACATTCAACATGTCAATTCGATATTTTAGACATCAAACATTAAAAGATTAAACACGGGATAAAACAAAAATTTTTGTCACAATAACACAATAAAAAACTGAGTTGCTGGTAAAACAGTAAAGTAGTAAAAATTATACATTGTTAAGACAAAAATGAAAAGTAAATTCACAGTAACACGAATAGAGTAACATGATGATTCGGAGTACATTCCAGAATAGCCGTCACCCTCTCTCCTATCCGTTTTCACACTTCTCTCCTCACCCTACGCCCCCTCTGTTTAAATATGCGTACCACGATTCGTGTAATGTTTGGCCGAAATTGTTGTTCATGATATTATCTTTGTTTTTAATTATTTCTAAGTGTTCATACCATTTTCTTTTATAAGTATTTTTTTTCTTTTTTAAGGATTTGGACAGTATCCTTTACAATCTGACAGGCTTCGTCGTTACAGTGGGTAGCTACCGCCGAGTTATCATTATTGTATGCTATGGCAGAGATATGTTCTTTAAAACGTACCTTTAAATTCCTGCTAGTTTCTCCAATGTAAGATTTGGGTGTGGTACAGTTGCATTCAAATTTGTAGACAATGTTTTTTTGGTCCCATATGTTAGTTTTACAGTTAGGTAGGCCTACGTTTATTTGCTTATGTAAGCTGTTTTGATGTTCGGGTACCAAAATAATGCCGTAGTTAATTAGTTTACTTTTTTATTCTTTCAATAATAATCATAACGTAAGAGATTTTAAAAAATTTGTAAGCTGTGTTGTCGATTGGTTGTTTGTGCGTATTAACATTTTTATTATTAATCCAGTTACTGATTATGCGTTTGCTATAACAGTTCATTAAGTACATTTTTATGATGTCTTCGATTTCATTGGATTTGTCGGTATCATATGTGGTACGTTGCATAACTTTTTCCAAGTACATGTAAAAGGTATTTTTTTTTATGTAAGTGGGTACTTCAGATGTAAAGTGTATGACGCTGTCAATAGTACAGGGTTTTTTATATTTTTTAAAAATAGTTTTGTCTTTGAGTCTCGTAACGAGAATGTCTAAGAATGGTAGCTTGCAGTTGTTTTCAGGTTCTAAATCAAATTTAATGTCAATATCTAATTGATTTACATGTTCTAGGATTTGGTCAGTCTGTATAATGTTGTCATCATAAACAAGAAAATAATCGTCGACGTAACGGTACAGTCCTATTATTCCCCTGATATTAACAATGTCATGATCAATATTGGCAATACTTAATTCAGCAAGGATTGGGCCTATTATTGAGCCCATGGGGATGCCATTACATTGTCTAAAGAATCTTTTTTGGCTAACAAAATAATTATTTTCCAATACAGGAGATACCGTATCTATAATCCATTGAAAACCCAAAACTGAATTGACCTTTTAAATCCTAGGGTTGTTGCAATGGTTCTGATTTTATTCAACTCTTGTATTCTGTCATAAATGTTGGAGAAATAGGCAAATGCTCTTCTAATAATGGCCCTAAATGCCGATAGCTTGTAAGTGAGCGGATCGTTTGATGCGGAGGGAATGTATAGTGGGTCATGCGTGGGTTTAATATATACTTTCGTGGATAAGGAACCTTCTTTAAATGTAACATAGATATCCAAAAAATGCACCTCTGTTGTGCTGAGCTGTTCCAGTTTTAGCGTTAAGCTATGGTTATTAGAATTCATCGCATTCAAAAAATGTTGTATTTTTCCGTCTTTTTTCCATATAATTAGTATGTCGTCTACGTACCGTTTGTACAAAACTATATCATTCTTAAAATGCTCTAATAGTAGTCTGCTCCAACTTACGTACCACCAATTCGCAAAGTAGCCCAGACATTGGGCTGCCCATGGGCACACCTTTTTTTTGCTTATAAATCTTGCCATCAAAAATGAAAACTGAATGGTAATATATTAGGTCAGCCAGTAGTTTCATGTCTTGAGGATAGGCTGTTATCCTCGGGTCTAACATGCTGAGGGTGTCCATCAAAGCTTGAAAACATGCATCCAGTTTAATTGATGGATATAGATTTTCGAAATCCATAACTGAAGCAATTTCTTCATCTACTAAAGATACGTTCTGGAGCTCGTTAACCATGTTCAATGGGTTCTTTGTGACATATTGGTTATTTTCTATATGCTCTGACAGATATCTATGTAGGTTCTTTTCTAATTTATAAGTTGGTCCTTTGTACTTTTCAACCATTGGTCTAATCTGCTTGTTATCCTTATGTGTTTTTGAGAATCCGAAAAGTCTCGGTATACTTCGGCCTGTTATACTTCTTCCTTAAAAATACATTTTTTGAATGCGATGAATTCTAATAACCATGGCTTAACGCTAAAACTGGAACAGCTCAGCACAACAGAGGTGCATTTTTTGGATATCTATGTTACATTTAAAGATGGTTCCTTATCCACGAAAGTGTATATTAAACCCACGCATGACCCACTATACATTCCCTCCGCATCAAACGATCCGCCCACTTACAAGCTATCGGCATTTAGGGCCATTATTAGAAGAGCATTTGCCTATTTCTCCAACATTTATGACAGAATACAAGAGTTGAATAGAATCAGAACCATTGCCACAACCCTAGGATTTAAAAAGTCAATAGTGGAAAACTTAATAAAATCTTACATAACACCTAACGAAAAGAAACCAAAAGGGAATTCAAACGGAGAAATAAATAAATTCACTTACAGTGAAGGATTGTCCACGATAATGAAGGAAATAGCCAACTGTAAGAATGCAAAGCTGATTTATAAACCGGCACCCACCATCTATAGTGCCCTCAGGAACGACAAGGATAGCATCAAAGCAAATAAATGCTCTGGGGTCTATAAAATACCGTACGAAAATTATCAATTAGACCCGAATAAAGAATACATAGGAGTCACTAACAGAAGCTTAAACAAAAGGCTAAAAGAACATATGTATGACATCAGTAAAGGACATTGCAGCACCACTTTATTTAGAATGGCACAAATAGAGGGATCAGTAATTAATTGGAATGAAGCCAATGTTATCAAGCAAGTACGCTCACTATCGTTAGCATTAACCATGGAAAAATTTGAAATATACAGATCAGGGACAACAGGTAGATGTTTGAACTATAAAGACGCCACGAATTTGCCAACTGCGTGAAAATTCATGATTGACAAACAACCCATATAATCAATTATACAGCATATGCTCATCCCATATAAAATATAGATATATATTGTGTGTTAGTGCTTTTTGTGTTAGCTTACGTCCTTTAAGTTATTATTTAGTGGATCCATACGTTTATTTAATTAATTTTATTATTGTTTTTTATTATTGTTTATTCTTTACATGGAATGTTCCAACGGATTTAAAAAATTTGAAATATGTTGCGCATATGCATTCGAACCTAGAACGTACGCGAGATAACATTCCAAAAGTTAAATTGCCTGAAGATGACCTGTGGAACAGGTGGAAAACGTTTGCAACAGTATAAATTACTAATTTTTCAGAGGCATAAGATGTCGGAGCAATAATCATAAATAAACATTGGTTGCTATATGAGAAGTCTGTCGTTGGTTAAGTTTATGAACTAAACCACTGGTGAAAAGCCAGTGATATAATAAAACTTACATAAGTATAATTATTCAAAGCTACTAAATATTAAATACGGTAGAATAAGCCAATATTAAAATTGAAATTTCCACATTTTAATATAAACAGTTAACATTAATGGTTATTGTTAGTATTCCGCAATTTAATTTATTTTCACTTAGGCACAATTTCATAGATAATCGATTTAAATATTTTTAATACACAACCGAACTCTGCACAATGTTATTAACTTAACCGATGAAGTTTTAGATATTGAAAGTAGCTGTACTATTTACCGCCTACATTTCATTACTAATTCAGCTTATTCTCTTTTCAATCCGATTAAAAATTAGTGTTTTCATTACTCTCCAGCAGACATCGTACGAACAACGAAAAAGTAATATTTATAGGCTCGAATTCTATAACAACTCTGCTCGAAATTATTCATTTTTAACCTAGGAAAGGTAAGTTTTGTTTTCATATTTTTAGCAATTTTTGGTATTCAAATTGAAAGTAATGTTTCTTCGTCAGTTGAGAGACAAATATGATAGAATATATGAAAAATCCAAGCAGTAAAGATATGCGTCGATATCTTAGAAGAATGTTAGAGAATGTCATCATGACGGGAATCCCTCAAATTGTCACGGAGCCAAATATCAAAAGGAAAATATTTAAGTTGTTCGTTTTCTTCGGGGCTTTATTTGGATTTTTCTTCCAATTAACTCAATTCCTACTATTATATTTCACATATCCGACCAATTTAGAAGCTTCGGTCGAATTTCTGGACGTGAAAGATCTTCCGAAACCAATAATTACAGTTTGTGACACCAACGGGTGAGTAGGATTTTACATTCGAACATTTATTACTATTCGGCTTCTAGCTTCCTTCGTTTAGGTAATATTGGTCAAAATTTAATGTTATTAATAGGTTTTAAGAAACCGATACTAAAATTAAAAGTGCATTATTCTTATAGTTCTAATTAGGGTTTCTCAAACGGTATCCCGGTTGTTTTTTTAACCCGGGAAATATCCCGGAAAATTTTTCTTATTTCGGGAAATCCCGCAAATTTCTTAAAAATTCACTTTTTTCTTATTTTCTGTTAGGGTTGGGGAAATTTTGCAAATAGAAAGTATAATTAATTCATATACTGTCAGAATACATTTGTGCTTATTAATTTTAAACCTACTTATTAGTTTTTTAAATCTTTGCTCATTATGGTATGTGACAGATTGTCAACAATCAATACGTAGCTTATTTGTGGCGGGACTCACGAAATTCTTTACCAGTAATATCTGGAACAATTGTGCTTACGCTGTTTTAATTTTTAACCATGCCCAGTAGCTTTGATAACTGCGTAACGCCAGGTTGTGCAAATTAGGCCAGGATACAAACGAGTACGAAGTCTGCGAGTATGAAGTTTTTCTTTGTAACCTGATTATTAAAGACATAAGAACTGTCGAATTATTGAGCTATGATGTTTTTATTAAAGCAGTCGAGGTAGACAAATCAAGAGCACTAGAGAACAAAGGAACTACTACAATCTCGAAAACGAACTAGAAATCTTTCGGGATACGGGTGAAAAACACATAATGTTCGTCTTCTCTTAAGTGCATTAAACACGATTCCGAGATGAATCGGGAAAGGGCATTCTCGGTAACGAAACTTTTCATTACTAAATTAAGAATCGGATTGAGTGATCTGACTATCGACCATCTTTGCTTTTTAAAATCTTATAAAAGTTTACAATATTTTGTGTTATATTTTATTTAAAAAACAAAAATTACCTTCTAAGTTAGAAGTTTGATCAAAGTTTTTTTTTTTTATTTTTAACTCAATTCAAAGGCACTTTTGTTCCTTCAGTAAACGAGTTGTTGCATGCAGTTTCTAACAAACTTTAATAGATTTTTTCTATTTGTGAAAATGTCTTCGTAATTCAAAGGTAATTTTTATATACATCTTATACAACATTACTAATATAATTTTGGAGTTGCGGAACTTATAATTATTTTCGTTTTTTAAACTAATTTAATATCATTTGATTTCAAGATATTTTGTATGTCTTAAAAATAATTAATCTTGTCCCTGGATTTCCCGGGATCCCAGGAAACACTTTTATCCCGGAATCCGTGGACAATCAAAAGACCGGGAAATGAAAAACCCGAGTTCTGATAAACTGTATGTCTGTGTTAACTTGTTATTAACATTTTTGTCATCAGATTATCATATTACATTGTCATTGTAATATGTAAGAAAAATATATGGCTTCTTTTTTCTGTGTGTTTGTAACGACTTCAAGCTAAGTATTTTATATTGTGAAGCGGCAACACTAACTCAATAAGAACAAATAACGCTGGAAGAATTGTCAACACGATTAGACATTTTTGGCATTAGAAAAAAAGCTCCTCGTGATGGATATTCCTACTGGAAAGACGTGTGCATCGCAAAAGTCGTTTTTAGTCATTTTAATCCTGTATAGCGGATCGTATTTCATAATCTCTACAGTATTAATAAATAAGAATCATTGTTTTTTTATTTGTACTCTATACACTCCTAGGCCGTTCCGCCAATAGCTACGAAACTCGGCAATTACGTTAAAATTCTTGTAATTTAGATCACGTTCTACATCCCATCTCAAAATATCGATTGAATTTCTATGAATCAATTAATTTTTATTTACATTTGATTTTTTCAGTTACACGTAGCGCCATCTATTGGCAAAAATTTAACAAAATAATTAACTATATATAATTCTTCCAAAATCAGAATATAATTTTTAAATAATATATTATATTCTTCGAATTACTGCGACAATAATATAGCGCGGAATAGATGCGCCATTGCGGTTTTACTGCGACAGGTAGCACATAGCACGCGCCTGTGTGGTGTATGGTAGTGTTTTGCTTTCGCACCTCATACTTTTCCTGTCGTGCCGGTTATGTAGCTACCTCTGTTCGGGGGAAGCTTTTTGAATCGAAATAACGTGACTCGCGATGCAAATCGGAAGTTCGTACATAGTTAATCTAGTTGTCTTTCTATTACAATTTCCCCGCTGTTTTCGACTTTCATCTATCTCACTCTGTTCTCGAGATTTCGGAAGGACAGAGACAAACGGGCGACAGTGGGAATTTAAAAGTCTACAATTTTTCAAATCGCAGTTCAATAACGAGTGAATAAAACCACCGAACACCGATAGTCGGTCGTGGTTTCGAGCATTACCAACGGACTGGCTATTGGAATTTTGTGGGTCTTCTTTGCGTTAGTAACACTTAAAATGGGAAGCTTTACTAGAAGTCTTTCCGGGATGCATCCTCCTTGGCAGATGACTCAGGGACTCTTACGTGTCGAGTAAGCTTTGTTTATTCAACCTGGTTTTACCAATTGTTTTACGGGATCATTTAATAGCAATTATTCTCGCATTTTTACGAGATATTTTTATTTCAACAAGTCTTATATCAAATCTTTCGGACGCGAAACTTAGCAACTTCGATCACAACCTATCCAACAGTAATCACTTTTGAAATATTAATAGCAGACTGGTATTAATTAGTAGTCGTTGACCATCCTCTCTTCCGGGAGGTGGTCAACTACTATTTTTGATCGAATTAACTGCAACCTCTTTCCGCAACAGTACCTTCTTTCTATCAAACCATAGATATGGTGGCATTAAAATAAGAACATTACGTAATACGAGGGTACCGGCCTGCACAAGATGTTTTAAGCGATATTCGAGAGTTTAAGTATTTGGTGGGTTCTTTTGCGAAATTTGATTGGTTGGCAGATTACCGTTTAATATTCGGCTGTGAATGACACAATTTCTTGGTATTAACATTGGGAAAAATATATCTTAAAATATTTAAAGTGCCATATTTTCGATCGGTGTCTACTCGACTAATGAATTGCACCATTCCGTACCATCCGAGTATCGCGATACACGTGATAATGGTGGGTCAAAATAACCAAACTCTTTACATGGTTTTCGTTTTAATATTTGTTATATTGGATTATTTGATTTATATAACAACAATGATTATCTTACGTAAGGGTTTCTCGCACCGAGTGACCAATCTAACACATTCTACATTAAACATTTTTTATTCCCCTACTGCACACAATTCAAAGAAATTTTAAAATGTTTTTGATTGTTCACTCCGTGTGATAAATCCTTACGTGAGATAATCTTTGTTGTTATATAGATTAAATACTGTAATATAATACAGTACAAGAGTTAGTAGTACGAAATAAGCAAATAATCTTAACGTTTGTTCTTATTTTTTGCCGGGCAACGTCGGGCGTATCTGCTAGTTAAATATAGATTTGAACTCTAAAACTCGTACAAATAAATTTTCCTGCATTAGTATTTGCCCCGAACAAGTAATTGACCTGTTCCAACACTGCAAGTGATGGGTTGAACGTAGCTTCATCACAATATATATAGAATATAGTAAAAATAAAGGGCTCCCAATAAGTTCATCTACGAACTTATTATTAATTTAGTATATTATTTGCATTTCACTAATGAATATAATTAATTAAAATCCGTCAGTCGAGTTAGAAATAACGTCTGATATTTTAAATTATTTTTAGTTTACGACGAACAGCTTTTTGTCGAGATTTTCCAACAGAATGTGCGAAAACAGAGTATATCAAAGAAGTGTGTGAAAATTTCGATTATTTTTGTAAAATGGAAAACTTCACCGAAGAAGATTTAATGGTAAAGTATTATAAACTTTCGCTAAGTTGCTTATCAAAGTAATCAAGTATTATTTAACCATCAGTTGTATACAAATAAATTATTTAGCGAGTTAGATACTTTAAATGAATTGTAATTTGAAATTATGAATTTCAATGTATTAATTCTTTGTTCTGATTATTTACATAATTCATTTTGAAAATATTTTTTAAATAATTTACATATTTATAAGTGATATAACTGAAATTTCTTTGGTCTGGACTATAAAGGCTGTCAATGTGGTTGATTTTGAAATTCACCTCCAATTTTTAAAACCCCTTTTAATTCATTTTTACTGTTTTGTGACTATTTAATTCTTTACATAAAGTTTCATTGAAAAAAGGAGAAAAACGGGTAATATCTAAATGTTACTTACTGACTTATTTTTTTAAAAAATGGACTTAGCCGTTTTCGAAACTTTACGTCTCGTATCTAGACTATGAGTACAGTACATTATTCTCATTCACTGATATGAAATGTTTGAGAAGCCGTCGCTTCACGGAAAAGGAAATGGAATCCTTACTGGTTGTCGATTACCAGATAACTGCGATATTTCAGAAAAGTGAAATATCTTATGATCTGCAAGTGTCAAAGTTCAACTGTCCGACGTTGGTTTAGAATGGTGTATTAAAGTAAGAGATATCTGTACATGTCTTGCTGTAAATTGGATAAAATTAGAGTTAACGGGCTATTGCTAATTTTAATTGAATTGTTCCGGTTAAAAATACTAACCATTCACTAATTTTGAACTTTATCGAGTCACAGACTGTGGAGCTGACATTATCCAGAAATGAACAGAGGAAGCGATTATCTATTGCTTCATCTAAACTAAAAATTGTAAGAAATTGAGTTATAATCTAACGCTTTCTTTCAATTTTTAGTTTCCTTCTGACTACTTTCAAGAGTATAATCGGTCAATAATTGATGAATACGGTATTAGAAAAGAAGATATCTTACCTCATCTTTCAGATAATCAGTAAGGAATTTTTCAAGGTGTACTAAAATTACCACACAAAGTTCGGAAATTATATCTGTTGGCTATCTATTTTTCACAGAATTACATTTCGAACAATTCAATTGGATGAATCATTTAGAGAGAAGAACTGTTATTCTATTGGTCCAGAAGTTTATATAAAGCAGTATAATTTGTACGATATTAATAGTAAGTATTATATATATATTTGTAAGTAATCGATAGCTTTATCTGCATATACAGTTGAACCTGTCAATCTCGAATCTCATGGGAACGAGAAAAAAATTTAAGATTGATTTCGAGATATGGACATTCCTACATAGTCTGTCTCAGAGTTGGTCGCATTTATATACGAACCTCTGACCCTTTGTCTATCTCGAACTCTTTTCTCTTATCGGCAACCTCACAAAAATAAAAAATATAATTATATTGTGGTATTGCATCAAGATCTAAGATAATGTCGTGCGGTTTGGTGGGTGCTCGGAAACGGCAGGTAACCAAACGCTGCCAATACTCCGTGGCAAATTGAAAGTGTTTTTATTATTTGGATTAAATACATATAAGCATGAAAGTAAGCGCTTAATTTCGTGCTTATAATACAAGTAAAAATGTTGTGGGTGCTTCGAATCTCCAAGATTATGTTTGCCAAACAAACACTAAAAAAATTTAACCGTCAATAACAGAGAGTACTCAGCAAACCATTAAATCGATACAAAACCTTTTTTCGTTGCCGAGATATATTTAATTCAGAAACAAACGTTTTCGGCCTCATCCATAGGCCATCATCAGGTCGAAAGACGAAATTGGAACGCTCACGTTCCATGAATGGAAAACAAAATTCAAATTAAACGTTTTTACAACGAAACAAAATAACGGAAAATAAACTTAGAGTAAAATAATAGAAAAATAAGCAAAGATAACAGTAACGAATTAATAAAATAACATAAATCCTCAAATAACACTAATATAAATAAAAATGATAAGTCCCATTAGTTCAAGTTTCTTGCATACTTCTTAACCATGCTGATGGTAGGCTTTCAGCATCCCTTGCATTCGAACACCCTTCTTCCAGCCTGCTCCTACATGTCTCAATCTTCTCTGTAGTTATTGCCAATGCTGGGGAAGAGATAGGTTTGATAATAGATGCCTCATTCCAGTTCACTACAGAGCCTTGGGTCATAATGCAACGATGTTGCGCCATTTGGAGCAACATCGTTGCATTAGACTCCTTTCTGATACTATACTACTGTTCCTTGAGCCTTAGCCCCAAACTCCTGGTTGTAACACCGATGTAGTCTTTTTCAATACCCAGTTGCATATTTTTATGGGGAGTTCTATAGACCCCTGCCTTCTCTTCTCCCTTAATACTATCTTTATCATTTCTCAAGAACTTGTACAAACTTGGGGCTCTTTTAAAAGCATTCTTGACTCTTTTCTGTTAGCAATCTCTTTCATAACTCTATTCATACTACCGTTGTAACTAAATTTCGTGATCGTAGTGGGAACATTCCTTATGGCCCTTTTTCTGATGTTCATTTTGTATTTCTTAACGACTCCTAGAACTGTGCTCTTTTTGTAGCCTAGGGCTTCTGCCTCCTACAGCACCCTATCGACTTCTTTTACTCTGTCCTCAACCCTGTCACAATACAAATAGGCGCTTCTTACTAAAGCTAGAAAGAACGCCATCTTGTAGCCATAAGGATCGTTCGATTGGGACGGTATGTACTGTACAGTGGGCCGTGAGTTGGTTTAATAGAAACGCTAGTGGATAAATGTTCTTTTTTGAAAAAGATATTAATATCCGAATAATGTATATCCAAGGAACTCTTTTGCTCTAACTTCAATTTAAGACCATCGCTGTTACTATTGGTCATAACCATAAAATCATTTATCCTACTGTTATTTTTCCATAAGACAAAGACGTTATCCACATACCTCCTAAAATATACAATATCATTGTTGAAATTATGAAGGACCCTTCGTTCTAGCCTCCTAACAACCAACTTACAAAGTGTTCCTGAGAGCGGACTTCCCATAGGAACCCCTTTTTTCTGCCTGTACATCTGTCCTCCAAAGGTTAAGCAAGATTCATAGCATACTAGGTTAACGAGTTCTTCTACCTCGTTGGTGAAACGTATGAACTGGCGACCTTCCGAGCTTTAGTAAAAAGGGCCTATTTGTATTATGACAGAGTTGAGGACAGAGTAAAAGAAGCCGATAGGGTGCTGCAGGAGGCAGAGGCTTTAGGCTACAAATAGAGCACAATTCTAGAAATCATCAAGAAATAAGAAATGAACATCAGGAAAAGGGCCATAAGGAATGTTTCCACTACCATCACGAAATTTACTTACTAGTACAATGGTAGTATGAATACAGTTATGAAAGAGATTGCTAACAGAAAAGAGTCAAGAATGCTTTTAAAAAAGCCCCAAGTTTGTACAAGCTCTTGAGAAATGATAAAGATAGTATTAAGGGAGAAGAGAAGGCAGGGGTCTATAGAACTCCCCATAAAAATATGCAACTAGGGTATTGAAAAGGACTACATCGGTGTTACAACCAGGAGTTTGGGGCTAAGGCGCAAGGAACACTAGTATAGTATCAGAAAGGAGTCTAATGCAACGATGTTGCTCCAAATGGCGCAGACCCAAGGCTCTGTAGTGAACTGGGATGAGGCATCTATTATCAAACCTATCTCTTCCCCAGCATTGGCAATAACTACAGAGAAGATTGAGACATGTAGGAGCAGGCTGGAAGAAGGGTGTTCGAATGCAAGGGATGCTGAAAGCCTACCATCAGCATGGTTAAGAAGTATGCAAGAAACTTGAACTAATGGGACTTATCGTTTTTATTTATATTAGTGTAATTTGAGGATTTATGTTATTTTATTAATTCGTTACTGTTATCTTTGCTTATTTTTCTATTATTTTACTTTAAGTTTATTTTCCGTTATTTTGTTTCGTTGTAAAAACGTTTAATTTGAATTTTGTTTTCCATTCATGGAACGTGAGCGTTCCAATTTCGTCTTTCGACCTGATGATGGCCTATGGATGAGGCCGAAAACGTTTGTTTCTGAATTAAATATATCTCGGCAACGAAAAAAAAGAGTTTTGTATCGATTTAACCGTCATCTAAATTATCATTATCTTTTACTTGTGCAATTTGCTTTAAATCTTTTTTTTCTTTTATTCAACATTACCGAAAATCTTCCCTTGTACGATAAACTTTAATATAAATTCTAGAATAACTTTATGATTAATTTTATATTTCGGTTACATTAAACACGAAAAATTACGACTTAACGTTGTTTTTCTTTCTTTTTAATTACATTTTAGATTCAAATAGAAAAGTATTTGGAATTGTTCAAATAGAATTCAACCTTGAAGAAACAACTTTTCCAGGTAATCCAATTGGAATCGTAGCGGCAATACATTCTAAAGATGGCATGATCAATCCATTTATAAGTGGAATTACTATGACTCCAGGAAACAAATACATCGTCCAGTTAACACCTGCAAGTGATTGTTGAATTCGAAATAAATAGTTCTACTTTCAAATGAATTTATATTCAATTTTGCTTTTACAGATTGTAAAAACTCTTTTACCTTCTCCATTTAGCACAAACTGTAGAAACTACTTCGATTCGCAAAACAATTCCTTTTCATTCCCTCGCTATGTAAGTTAAAATAAATGTTTATTTTAAATTAAAACAATAATACCTAAATAGTTTGTATTCTTTAGCATTGTCTGGCAGAATGTAAAAAAGAACTTTCGCTGAAAAAATGTGGATGCATAATACCTGAATACCCTTTTGTTACTGATGAAAAAGTTTGCAATTTTTGGGGTAAAAGTTTATTTGTTCATAAGTTGGTATGAAAAATATAAGAAATAAAAATGAACGAGCAATTATTAATGATATTTATTATTTATTTCAATTAAAATATACTTTCTATACGACAAATTAATACTGTACTGTCTTGCTCCTGTGCATCATTCTTTTCCGTTAGTAATGGAGTCGTGCCGGTCATATATCTAACTGCTTTCAGGGGATAAGTTCTGAATTGAAATAACTTTCGATTTGCAGCCGAAGTTCTTTTATAGTTAATCGGAGCCTCCTTACCATACAGTTTCGAACTCTCGTCTCGGAGTTTATTTTTCTGACTCTGTTGTCAAGAGTAAGCAAAGACAGGCGACAGACGGATAGTAGTGAAAATTTATAGGTCTACAATTTTTTCGAATTGCAGCGCAATAAATTACAGTTTGTTCCTTAGGTGTGAATTGTGTATTCTTAAGTGTATTCAATTCACACTTAAGTAACAAAAGACGGTAAAATGTAATTTATTCATTTTTATTTCTTCATGTTATATAATTTATATTATATTATTTTATTTATTCATATTTATCATTTTAGAATCTCGGAAATGTCTTTTTTTAATAAACTTGAAATTCTGCACGGATAAATGTCGAAAAAGCTGCAAGTAAGCACAATATTCTTTGTTTCTAATTAAATAACTCAGAAATTAAAATATTAAATATATTTACGTTTTAAATAAAATCAGACGAAACAATAAAATATTTCAAATGCATATTATTTTGGATATCATTTAAGCGAATAATTCGCAAATTTTAGTTTTTCTCCTTTTTCGAACTCTTGTAAATACGAATTACAAATAATAGTTTGTAAAAATAATCGCTTATACTTATTTATATTTAAAACATGATCAGTTTTTAGATTGTATTATTTATATTTTACTTGTGTTTAATAGAAATCGTAACACTGTATCGTTGGTATTGTAAGTCGAGTCATAATGAATGTGAGAATAGCGAAGTTTTATTGTTTGCTTGTTATAAATATATTTAGTAAAATGGGATGCGATAAGTCACTTGCGGCAAACTACGTCCCTCTGGCTAAATTCGGTCAGCGATACGCGTTAATCCGACCAACAAATATATTTGACACATCACTTGTAAATGATAGAAGTAGGCCTACTTTTGTTACTGTGAGACCGCGGATTTTAGCGGGAAAATATTGTAAATGAAAGGAAATTGTCATTTTTTTCGTTCAGAAATTGTTGTAAACCTCCCTTAGAAAAACTCTTCGTTGAGTTTGAGAGCAGAGGTCTCCTTTAACTGTCAACAGTTAGATGGAAAAACTGACACTTAGCTGGCAAGAATTGCAAGTCATTGTCAACAACGGATCGCTTTCCCACCCTATAACGCCACGGTCTGTATAAGAAGGTCAGGACACGCTCCCGTGATTCCATGCGGCAGCGGCCATGTTGGGGCATATCGATAGAGATCACCATACGTGGTCCCTGCGTGAGTCGATTATTATTACGTATATACGTACTCAGAACGTTAAACAATGGGTTATTCTGTGGCACCTAATTGTAAAAGTAAGTCTACCGACCTTCGATTGTTTAGATTTCCTGCAGATAAGCAGAGGAAAGCGAAATGGGTGCAGAACTGCATACGGGATAAGTGGCAGCCAACCGAACATTCTAAACTATGCGAGAGTAGTGTTATATTATGTATTTTTCTATAAGTACTGTCTTTGAGATGTACACTTAAACCTGCTTTTGTGCGGTGGATAGGGACCGCATAAAAAAGTCTCACGTAGAAAATAACTCGAAACCGTACGAAATAACTAGGAATTGCTTTTTTAACTCTTTGGGCCTTTTCCTGCCATCTCTAATGGGGAAAAACTCCTCTAAGAATTTTATTTTTTATATTAATTAATTATTTTCACCTTAAATACCAATCTAACATTAAAAAGTTAAAAATAATCGTTAAAAAATGATTTTATTTGATAAATATAGCTGCAGAAAGTGTTATTTCATTTAACAAGGCGTGAAATTTCACACCCGCAGTCTAAAGCCGGAGGGGAGCTAACTTACCGCATCTGTTCAAATATAACATAATATTTATGATTTTTACGCTATTAAAATTGAGGGGACCGAAAAAAACGTATGAGAAAAAATTTTACTGAATAAAAAATGAAAAAACCTGCTGATGTCATAGAAAACATCCAATAGAGTTTTAAAAAATTTTACAGGAGTCAATTATGTTCCAATTCGATTGAAATTTTCATATCACCGCATAATCTCAGTTAGAACTGTTAATCTCAACTTTTCTGTCAGTGAGAATACATATTTTTGCCAGAGATATGAACAGTACTTTGAATGTAAAAAAACTGTATGGAAGCAAAAACTCATTTATGCGTACTTCTGCCGACTTCCGAAAATGGTATTTTACTATATTTGTATCTTGTGTGTTTACAGAGAAAGAGGTTATGTCTCAGATAAGCTCTGTTAAAAATATCATCAAATTGTGTTTAATATTATCCTTTGTGATTAAATTTTATATAATTAGAAAAATATGACGTTTAAGCCTTTGTAAAGCCAAAAATGTTCATTAATTAAACGTTAGTCCAGTATTTATTTTTTAATGCATTAATATTGTATTGGTAAATGCTTTAAAATAAAATTTTGGATAACTTACGTTATTGCATTACTTTACCAAGCGCTTATATACGTAATTGCATCAGTTTTAGCACCTATTTAATTAGTTTCATTCACCACAGCGAGTGATGTGGATGATTGTTTCTTTTAAACTATTTGATCGAAAAGTTACATAAAATTGGGAATGCGTAATCATCCGAAATTATTATTATAATTTTGACTGGAAATCACTGGATTTATGCAATTTTAGTTTAATTAATGTCGTATAAAACTGACTGCTCGTACAAGTTTGCTTAAAACGTGCGACTCAAAATACCCCAAAATGCCGGTCCTGACCTTCTTATACAGACCTTGCTATAACGCTATAAAAGCTGGCGCCACCGGAAATTTAGCGCGCTCGCACTAGGAAGTTGTTTCTATATTTGTGTCTATCATTCTCCATGTGTAAGACCGGAATCCCGTCCGAGAAGACCTTCAGCGACTCTTCCATATCTTCGGCGACCGCATACTTCGAGTTATATCGTTCAATCTCACACCAAGAGGTATTTTATTAGAACGTCTGTAAACTCTAGGCGTAGATCATAACCGCTTGTTTGTAGAACTTGTAAGGCCGTACATTTAGCCATATTTAACCGCATATAATCGCATAGCACTTAGTAGAATAGTCTTGTAACCGCCTTTGTCTATTATTTTAGTTAAACAATAAATTGTTTTAATTGTTAAGACCTGTCTTCTGTCAATTTAAGGACACCTGTTCACTTACCGACGACCTCCCCACTCGTTTTTGCCTTCCTACGCATCCGAAGCGACATCGCGATCAGGTTTCACCAACCTGTGCGGTGTAAGTGGTCAGAGAGTATTGGCCCCTGACCCACTGCTTATCTCACATTACTGTAGGCTACATCCTTCAATTATAGCAATTTCTGCAACGTCTCGAATATCTGACTACACATTACACGATTGTAATTGTTCATTATTTTTTATTTTTATTTTTTTATAACTGATCTGTTTAAAATTATATCGTTTTGCATTTTATTATACAATATATTGTATATTGAAATGTAAGATGATAACATTTTAAAAGTTATTTTAAATTCATTCAATTATTTAGTTCATAAGATATTTTACATGCCTGTAGGCCCGTGGTTCTCCAAGAAACCATTTCAAGTGTTCCGCGAAAAAATTAAATACACAATTAAATATTGTTGGAAAAGAAAAATCAATACAATTTAAGATAAGTTTTGTATGGTAATGTAATCAGCAAACGCTAATAACGTCCTACTAGACCGAGTGCGCTCTCGATTTCGAAAAAGTTTGCCACCGATGCTGTAAAGCTGGCGAAAAAAATGTAAAAGTATCACGTTCCCAGACATCAAATAGATTGAGTACCACGTCTGTAGGCATACAAAATAACTTCTGATATTCATTATGATGTAATAAGCGATATTACGAGATAACATACGTGTTGAAGTAGACCTATTGAGAATTTGTTCATTTACATGTATATTAAAGTTAAATTTTAATAAATAAAACATACTTGTATAAATAAAAAACGTATATATATATATATATATGCTTATAAATATTTATAATTTTTTTAAGGTTTACAGTTTTTGAATACAGTGTGAAAGAACATCCGTTAACTCGTGTAAGTTGAGTAATATTGAAATATAAGTAATATGCAAGTTTTAAAGTAATAAATAATACGCTATTAATTTTTAAACTAATAATGCGAAATTATTACTTTTATAAACGTTTCAGAAAATCTTTTACGAGAAGATAATAAAACGCAGGTAATTTTCAATTTTCGAAGTAGAAATATGTGAAATTATAAACGATAATTTAAAAATTATTTTCCAGGTATAACTTTGCCATGATACATTTAATATTTAAAACTCAAGAACTATATACATATAGATTAAAACCGAAGTTTCAGGTAAATTTAAGTTATAACCTAAAAGAAAGGTGAAGAATTTTTTCATGAAAAATCTCTAATTATATTTATTTTCAGCCGATTGAACTGTTTGGCTATATCGGAGGATACATTGGGATTTGGCTGGGAATATCTCTGATTGCAGTTTGTGATTTCGTAGAAGCCGTCTTTATTTATTTGTATCATATTATCACAAGAAAAATTCCTAATGTAAAGTAACGATAGAAATTTACTCATTCTTTTAAATATTTAGATTTTAGATATTGTATAGCTTAATTATTTTGTTTCACCAATACAACACGCTTTTTATATTAATGATTTCTCGTAATCTATGTTTAATAATTATCGTTAATTTCGAATAACATCAGCTTGGTGCCAATGACTTGCAACGTCTCGTGTAAACAACTATTTTCAGATTTTGAATCTACTTTGGAAAGAAGGAAAGTAATGACATAAATAATATGTCGTTTTGAAGAGAATTTCGTACGAAATTCGAAACTTCTGGTAGAATTAAAATATTCGCGCAGTTCTCTATATTGTGGAGAGAAGAGGGAAACAAAGTGTAAGAATAAATAAAAATTTTGCTTGTTTTCTTTATTAAGTACAGGAAACTGTTTAATTAAGTCATATAAAAGAAAAAAATAGTAGACTGAGACTCATTAAAGTTTTTACGTGTCAATGAACAGCTATGTTTGAAGACTTTATTAAGGTACACACAGTACATAAAAGTTCTGTCTATAATAAAGAATTGTCGTGTGAAATAAAGAGCATCTGGCGCAAACTGTACTGTAATAAATTGGGCTAACAGATTTCAGTCTGTTAGACATTTTGCAGATATTTATAGTCAATATAAAATGATATTCCATACATATATACAGCTAAATTAATCAATGCATCCTTTAACAGTGAGTGAAATTCAAAGAAATCTAACATTTTTGACCTGGTAATGAGTCATCTTCAGTCATGGTCAATTGAAAGTCATGATTAATTCAGCTGGGTTATTACAGTAGTTCATCCTTACAAATATGCAGGATGATTTATCAAGTTTTTCCCACGGATAAGTAGAAAATTTCTAGGGACATTTTGATCAAAAAGTATATGTAAACTGTAATTATATTGACAGATTTTCAGACAAAATCTTTAGACTATCACTTTTAGATGTTAATAATTTTAATATTATGAAAAACAATTTTTCCAAGCGTGTTTTAATTCTGTAAATTAAGTAAATTTTATGGGAAATTTTTTGATTTATTTAAATTACGTAGCGAATCGCAATATTTATATTCGTGTCCGGACTATATTGACAAGTAACTCTTAGACATTTATTTATTTTATTTATTTATTTAAGCATTCTGGTACAAAGACCCCGATGCGGGGATAGAACAAAACAAAGTATACATAATCTTATAAAATAACAAAAAACATATTTCACAGATATATTCATCAATTGTAATAACATATTAATAAATTATAAGTTTTGCAATTATCATTTTAAACTAAATCCAAATCAGAAAACAAAACTTAAAGAACTACTTGGGAGAACTATCCGAAACAAATTAGCAACCAACTAGGCTAAAACTTACCTAGAAAAAGAAAAAAACAACAATTCAAACCACTTGTTCAAAAGAAAATCAGATAGTCTCCCAAGCAGTCCAAGCAGCCACAGATTAAATAGTAGGCAGACCACGCCCCAAGACGTAATTTACATAAATAAGCACAACTTTCGCTTTAAGCCTAAAAAACAATAAAAAGAAATCAAGATCAAATATACAATAAACATTATGAAATAAACAATTTAACCCTCTTTATGAAAATAAATACCTTAAAGAATAAATCAAAATCAGAAATAACTTTTTTAAACTGATTAAATGAAAAACTGGGAACCCCAAAAGTCTCCTCACGTAATTTTGACAAAAAGGAACAAACAGCAATAATATGAAACGCATCCAATGGTAAGTCCGCCGCACCACATATGCAAATGTCCCTTCTGTAATTACGTAAAAAACTTAATGAATTACATCTTATTTGCATTAATACGGCCATAACATTAGAAGAAAAATTACTATTATAAATAGAACAATCAAAAAAGGGTTTATTCAAACTCTTATACCACTCACAATAAGAACTTAATAATATCCATGATTCAACTTCAAAATATAATTATCAAAATTATTTAACTTTAGTAAATAAACACTGTTAACATCTTGTAACAGATTATCAAAATCGATTCCGTTCCTTGAACAACTAGCCATCCAATACTTCGACAAAGGCAACTGAACATGTTTCACGACATAACGCAAACAAATCTTACTAAGGCGTTCTTCATTTAAACTCAACGTTCTAAAAATCCAATTAACACATTTGTTCAAGATCAAACAAGACAAAGGAATCAATGAACATTCCATAGACACTAGATAACTAGGAGTACACCTTGGAAGCCCGTACATTCTCTTAACAAAAGTAGTTAATACCGTATCCAAACTCTCCGCCTGAAACCCCCACACCTCAGAAGCATAAAGGAGAGATGAGCCCACCACGACATTAAATAACCTTAACCGATCCTTCAAATTACACAACTTAGCAGACTGACACATATGAATAACTTTGTCCATTTTTATCTCGGCATTAACTTTACAAGACCTCACATGAGTATTAAAATAACCATTACTTTTAAAAATTACACCTAAATACTTATATTGAGATACAACTGAAATTGGAACACCTCGAAACCACCATTTATCAGCCTTAGAAGCCTTACCACCATTTCGAAAGACCACAATTTTTGATTTAGCAAGATTCAATTGTAAACTATTATCGCTTAAATAATTATCCAGAAGGTCAATCGACCTCTGTAACGACCTCGGAGAATCCGCCACAATTACCACATCATCCGCGTACGCTAATACTTTAACAGACACACCACCGACAACTATACCATCTCCGCCGGAATCATCAATACAATTTAATAAATCATTTAAAAATAAACTAAAAAGAATAGGGCTTAAAATACAACCCTGTTTAACACCATTATCAGAAAGGAAAGGCTGAGAACAAGAATTCCTCCATTTAATCCTAACATTCGAACCACTATATAACTCTGCCAAGATACAAACTGAAAACTTAAACCAAACTTTAATAATTTCCTCCATAATAAATTCCTATCAACAGAATCAAATGCTGATGCTAAATCTATAAAAAAAAAAGCATAAACCTTATGCCGTTTTCTATTTAATGTCTTAGAGATAACAGTATACAGAATAAAAAATTATCAGCAGTCGAGTAACCTGCACAAAAACCAGCCTGACTTTCTGACAGAATATCTCTCATACTCAACCAACTTATTAACCTGTAATACAAAACTCTACAAAAAATCTTACAAACGCAGCACAACAACGAGATACCTCTGTAATTAGTAAGCGCCGACCTTGAGCCACCCTTAGGCACCGGAACCAATAAAGAACTCTTCCGTTCATCCGAAATAACACCAGTTCTCAAAAACCTTATTAAAATTATCTAATAAACAGAGAAAAGCACTGTCAATTTTCCAAAATTCAGTAGGAATATGATCTATTCCAGGAGCACCGCCAACACTCGACTTACTTAAAACGACTCTAAGTTCCTCCTCCGAAATGTAAGAATCCAATATTTCGTTTGACCAAGTCACACAATCATTAAAAACCACTAAATCAACATCATATGGACTTTTAGAGCCATAAAGGGAGAAGAAATAACTAAACTAATCAAATAAACTAATATTAACCTTAACATAATTTCCTCTTGCTTTACATAAATTCCAAAATAATCTATTATTTTTATAAAAGTTTTTAACATTTTGTAACCTTTTACAAAATTCTTTCTTCTTTGCTAAACATAATTTCTTTACCAAACTTCGGTATAACACAAAAACTCTCCTCTGAGCCGGCAAACTATTTTTCTTGAACTCTAACCAAGCTCTATTTCTGGCTCTAACCATTAATCGACAATCCAAGTCAAACCAATCATCAACCATAGTCTTTTTCCTTTGAGTCAATCCTTCACTTTGGCAAAATCCAATATCACCTTACTGAGCTCCAACAAAGATAAATTAGGGGTCTGCTCCAAGCAACGCCACAAATCAGCGGACAACGACTCCAGCTGATCACTATCCCAGAAAATCCTCTGGTAACAAGTACCAGAAAAGCCCAAAGAATCTATAGCACGATCTTCCAAATAAAGTACTATCGGACAGTGATCGGACCAAAAACAACTCTCTACTCT